>NW_022631145.1:192225-836531 GCF_010015895.1 Lontra canadensis
TATATATATATATACATACATATACACACACACACAAACATTCAAGTTTGCTTTCTTTATAATTTTGGAATTTAATATCTTCTAACACAGAGATCAACACTCAGGACCAAGTGGATTACCCTGTTTTGTCTACCCTGCAAGATTATATTCCCTGCCCATGCCCCCCCTTTTTTTCTTCTTCTTTTTCTTTTTTGGTTTCTGACCTCTTTGGATTTTTCTAGTGTGCTATTTTGCTTTTGTCATGGTTGATATTTTTGATTCTGTTCACTCATTCATCTATTCTCCTCTGGGAAAAATGACTAGAAGGAGGAATTCACAATAAAAGAAGGAACCGGAGGTAATACTGTCTGCCACAGATCTAATTTATAAGGCTATGAGTAAAATTCTGGAGCTGGAATTCAGGATAACAATTATAAAATTACTAGCTGGGCTTGAAAAAAGCATAAAAGATACTAAAGAATCGCTTAGCACAGCAAAGAGACCTAGTCAGGCCAAAATTAAAAATGCTCATTTTATGTCATCTTGACCAATGTTGCAGTAATTTCTGTTACCTGATTGTGGTAAACAATGTTTAATGTGAAAACAAATTAAAACGTTCTTCATCTGTTGTAAAAAAAAAAAATGCTCTAACTGAGATGCAGTCTAAACTGGATGCTCTAAAGGTAGGGTAAATGAAGCAGAAAAGAGAGTAAGTTACATAGAAGACAAATTGATGGAAAGGAAGAAGCTGAGGAAAAGAGAGAAAAACAAATAATAGATCATGAGAAGTTTGAGAAATCAGTGAAGCCATAAAATAAATCAACATCTGGATTATTAGGGTGCCTGAGGGTGAAAAGAGAGAGAGGGTCAGAAGGTATATTTGAGTAAATCATGGCTGAGAACTTCCCTAATCTGGGGAAGGAAACAGGCATTCATGTTCAAGAGGTAGACAGGACCATTCCCCAAATCAATAAAAATAGATCAACACCCTGACATATAACAGTGAAGTTTGCAAATGTCAGAGATAAAGAGAAAATACTGAAAGAAGCTTGAGACAAAAGTTTCCTAACCTACAGAGGTGGAAACATTAGACTGACATCAGACCTATCCACAGAGACCTAGCAGGCCAGAAAGGGCTGGCATGATATATTTAGGGTACTAAATGAGAAAAATAGCAGGCAAAAATACTTTATCTAGCAAGGCTCTCATCTGGAATGGAAGGAGATATAAAGACCTTCCAGGACAGAAAGAAATCGAAAGAATCTGTGACCACCAAGTCAGCCCTGCAAGAAACTCTAAGGTGGATACTGTAAGTGAAGAGAGAGCCCAAGAGTAACACAAACCAGAAAGAAACAGACAAACTACAGAAACAGGGACCTTACAGGTAATAAAATGGCACTAAATTAATATTTTCAATAATTACTATGAATGGAAATTGGCTAAATATTCTAATCAAAAGACACAGGGTATCAGATTAAATAAAGAAGCAAGACCCATCCATAGACTATCTATAAGAGACTTATTTTAGACCTAAAGACACCTTCAAACTGAAAGTGAGGGGGTGGAGAACTATTTACCATGCTAATGGACCTCAAAAGAAAGCTGGGGTAGTAAAACTCATATTAGAAAAATTATATTTAAAACCAAAGACTGTAGTAAGAGATGTAGAGGGACAATATATAATACTTAAAGGGTCTACTCAATAAGAAGATCTAGCAATTATAAACATTTATACTACTAATTTGGGAGCAGCCAATTATATCAACCAATTAATAACCAAAGTAAAGAAACACATTGATAATATTACATTAATAGCAGGGGACTTCAACACCCCACTCACAGCAATGGAGGACAGATCATCTAAGCAGAAGATCAACAGGGAAAGAAGGGCTTTGAATGACAAACTGAATCAGATACACTTCACAAATATACACAGAGCATTTCATCCTAAAGCAACAGAATACACATTCTTCTCAAGTGAAAATGGAAATTTCTCCAGAAGAGATCACATACTGGGTCACAAATCAGGTCTCAACCAATATCAAAACACTGGGATTATTCCCCAAATATTTTCAGACCACAATGCTTTGAAACTTGAACTCAATCACAAGACAAAATTTGGGAGGAACTCAAACACTTGGAGATTAAAGAGCATCCTACTAAATAATGAATGGGTCAATCAGGAAATTAAAGAAGAATTTTTAAAAATTCATGGAAACTAATGAAAATGAAAACACGACTGTACAAAACCTTTGGGATACAGCAAAAGTGGTCTTAAGAGGGAAGTACATGGCAATACAAACCTCTCACAAAAAATTAGAAAAATCTCAAATATATAAGTTAATCTTCCACCTAAAGGAGAAAGGTGCTGGAGAACGAACAGCAAATAAAGCCTAAACCAAACAGGAAAAGAGAAATAATAAAGGTTACAGTAGAAATAAATGAAACAGAAACCAGAAGAAGAGTAGAACAGATCAACAAAACTAGGAACTGAAAAAAAAACCAAAAAAATAAAAACAACAATAACAACAACAAAAAACTAGGAACTGGTTCTCTGAAAAGAATGAATAAGATTGATAAACCACTAGCCAGACTTATCAAAAAGAAAAGAGAAAGGATAAAAATTAATAAAATCATGAATGAAAGAGATTATGACCAAAACCAAGGAAATATAAACAATTTTAAGAACATATCATAAGCAACTATATGCCAACAAATTAGGCAATCTGGAAGCAATAGATGCATTCCTGGAAAGTAATAATCTACCAAAACTGAAACAGGAAGAAACAGATAATCTGAACAGACCAATAACCAGCAAGGAAATTGAAACAGTAATCAAAAACATCCCAAAAAACTAGAGTCCAGGGCCAGATGGCTTCCCAAGGTAATTCTACCAAACATTTATAGAAGAAATAATACCTCTTCTACTGAAGCTGTTTCAAAAAAAAATAGAGATGAAAGGGAAACTTCCAAAATTATTATATGAGGCTGGCATTACCTTGATCCCAAAACCAGGCAAAGACCACACCAAAAAGGAAAATTACAGACCAACATCCCTGATGAACATGAATGTCAAAATACTCACCAAGATATTAGCCAATAGGATCCAACAGTATGTTAAAAGGATTATTCACCATGACTAAGTGGGATTTATTGCTGGGATGCAAGTGTGTGTGGTTCAACATTCACCAATCAGTCAATGTGATAGATTACATTAATAAAAGAAAAGACAAGAACTATATGATCCTCTCAATTAATGCAGAAAATGCACTTGACAAAGTACAGCATCCTTTCTTGATTAAAACTCTCCACAGTGTAGGGATAGAGGGAAGATACCTCAATATCATAAAAAACATATGTGAAAATCCCACAATGAATATCATTCTCAATGGGGAGAAACTGATAGCTTTTCTCCTAAGGTCAGGAACATGACAGGGATGCCCACACTTACCACTGTTGTTCAACATAATACTAGAAGTCCTAGCCTCAACAGTCAGGTAACAAAAAGAAATAAAAGGCACTCAAACTGGCAAAGAAGAAGTTAAATTTTCACTCTTTGCAGATGACATGATACTTTATGTGGAAAACCCAAAAGACTCCACCCCCAAATCACTAGAATTCATACAATAATTCAGCAATGTGGTAAGATTAAAAAATCAATGCACAGAAGTCAGTTGCATTTCTATACACTAACAACAAGATTGAAGAAAGACAAAATAAGGAATCCAACCCATTTACAACTGCACCAAAACCCATAAGATACCTTGGAATAAACCCAACTGAAGAGGTAAAGGATCTGTACTCTAAAAACTACAGAACACTTAGGAAAGAAATTGAGGAAGACACAAATAAATGGAAAAACATTTCATGTTCATGGATTGGAAGAATGAATATTGTTAAAATGTCTATGCTACCCAGAGCAATCTACACCTTTAGTGCAATCCCTATCATAATACCATCGGTGTTTTTCACAGAGCTAGAATAAATAATCCTAAAATTTGTATGGAACCAAAAAAACCCCAAATAGGTAGAGGAAAATTGAAAAAGAAAACCAAAGCTGTTGCTATCACAATGCTGGACTTCAAGCTGTATTACAAAGCTGTGATCATTAAGATAGCAAGGTACTGGCACAAAAACAGAAACATAGATCAATGGAACAGAATAAAGAACCCAGAAATGTACTCCCAACTCTATGGTCAACTAATCTTTGACAAAGCAGGAAAGAATATCCAATGGAAAAAGAACAGTCTCTTCAATAAATGGTGCTGGGAAAATTGGACAGCCACATGCAGAAGAATGAAACTGAACCATTCTCTTACATCATACATAAAAATAGACACAAAACTGATGAAAAACCAAAATGTGAGACAGTAGTCCATTGAAATCCTAGAGAAGACAGGAAGCAATCTCTTCAGCCTCAGATGCAGCAACTTCTTGCTAGACACATGTTTAAAGGCAAAGGAAACAAATGCAAAAATGAACTACTGGGACTTCATCAAGATTAAAAGGTTTTGCACAACAAAAAAACAATCAACAAAACTAAAAGGAAACCTACCGAATAGGAGCAGATATTTGCAAATGGCATATCAGATAAAGGGCTAATATCCAAAGTCTATAAGACACTTATCAAACTCAACATCCAAAAAACAAATAATCCAGTCAAGAAATGGGCAGAAGACATGAACAGACATTTCTCCAAAGAAGACATACAAATGGCCAACAGACACATGAAAAAATGCTCAACATCAGTACCAGTGAATACAAATCAAAACCACAATGGGATACCACCTCACACCAGTTAGAATGGCTAAAATTAACAAGACAGAAAACAAATGTTGGTGAGGACATGGAGAAAGGGAAACCCTCTTACACTGTTGGTGGGGATGCAATCTGGTATAGCCACTCTGGAAAAGAGTATGGTCCTTCTTCAAGAAATTAAAAATAGAGTTACCCTATGACCCAGCAATTGCACTACTGGGTGTTTATCCCAAAGATCCAGATGTAGTAAAACAAAGGGGCACATGCACCCCAATATTTATAGCAGCAATGTCCACAATAGCCAAACTGTGGAAGGAGCTGAGATATCCTTCAATAGATGAATGGATAAAGAAGAGGTGGTTCATATATACAATGGAATATTACTCCGCCAAAGAACAGATGAATACCTACAATTTACATTGATGTGGATGGAACTGGAGGGTATTATGCTAAGTGAAATAAGTCAATTGGAGAAAGACAATTATCATATGGTTTCACTCATATATGGAATATAAGAAACAGTGCAAAGGATCATAACGGAAGGGAGGGAAAACTGAAAGGGAAGAAATCAGACTTGGAGACACACCATAAGAGACTCTTAACTCTGGGAAGCAAACTGAGGGTTGCTAAAGGGGAGGTGAGTGGGGAAGTGGGGTGACTGGGTTATGGTCATTAAGGAGGACATGTGATGTGATGAGCACTGGGTGTTATATGCAACTGATAAATTATTAAACACTACATTTGAAAATAATGCTGTACTATATATTGGCTAATTGAATTTAAATTTTAAAAAAGGAGGCCAGAATATACAATGCAGAAAGGACAGTCTCTTCAATAAACAGTGTTAGAAATACCGGACAGCCACATGCAAAAGAATGAAACTGGGTCACTTCTTACACTACATACAAAAAAAAAAAAAAACTTAAAGTGGACATAAAACTTAAATGTAAGTCCTGAAACCAAAAAACTCCTAGAAGAAGACATAGGCAGTAAACTCTTTGGCCATAGTCTTAGTGTTATTATTTCTGATCTGTTTCCTTAGACAAAATTAAAATAAACAAATGGGACAACATTAAACTAAAAAGCTTATGCATAGCAATAAATAAATAAATAAATGAAAAGACAACCTATTGAATGGGGTAAGAATCTGCAAATGATCTATCTCTTAAGGGGTTAACACACAAAATATATAAAATACATTTATAACTAGAAAGCAAAAAAAATCCAATTAAAAATGGGCAGATTTTCATGTGTCTGATAGCCATTTGTATGTCTTCATCACTAGCCATCAGGGAGATTCAAATTAAAACCACATTGAGATACCACCTTACACCAGTTAGAATGGCCAAAATTAGCAAGATAGGAAACAACATGTGTTGGAGGGGATGTGGAGAAAGGGGAACCCTCTTACACTGTTGGTGGGAATGCAAGTTGGGGCAGCCTCTTTGGAGAACAGTGTGGAGATTCCTCAAGAAATTAAAAATAGAACTTCCCTATGACCCTGCAATTGCATTACTGGGTATTTACCCCAAAGATACAGATGTAGTGAAAAGAAGGGCCATCTGTACCCCAATGTTTATAGCAGCAATGGCCACGGTTGCCAAACTGTGGAAAGAACCAAGATGCCCTTCAGTGGACGAATGGATAAGGAAGATGTGGTCCATATACACTATGGAGTATTATGCCTCCATCAGAAAGGATGAATACCCAACTTTTGTAGCAACATGGACGGGACTGGAAGAGATTATGCTGAGTGAAATAAGTCAAGCAGAGAGAGTCAATTATCATATGGTTTCACTGATTTGTGGAGCATAACAAATAGCATGGAGGACATGGGGAGTTAGGAGAAGGGAGTTGGGGGAAATTGGAAGGGGAGGTGAACAATGAGAGACTATGGACTCTGAAAAACAATCTGAAGGGTTTGAAGAGGTGGGGGGGGAGGTTGGGGGAACCAGGTGGTGGGTATTAGAGAGGGCACGGACTGCATGGAGCACTGGGTGTGGTGCAAAAACAATGAATACTGTTATGCTGAAAATAAATTAAAAAAATGAAAAAGAAAAAAATAATAAAACTGTTATGAACATTCAAAAAAAATAAAAAAATAAAAATGCTGATATTTACAAACTATATTATCTCTTTTATAGTTGCATGGATTTAGACAGGCAATTAGCATTTTGGATATCACTTTACTACATATAAAACTGAAATACTAACTGACCTTAAATATTATAATGACAAATAATATTTGTGATTACTTAAGAAATACTCAAATCTATGACCTTATCTGTCATCTGAGAAGACTTCATGCATGAAAGTTTCTACTCTGACACTTGCATTTGGTCTACAAAGAAAACAATCCATTAGCAAAGTCAAATTTAAAGATCTGGCTATGGGTGAGCCTGGTGGTGGGTATTATGGAGGGCACATATTGCAAGGAGCACTGGGTGTGGTGCATAAACAATGAATTTTGGAACATTGAAAAGAAATTTAAAAAATAAATAAAAATTTTTAAAAAAATGGGCAGATTGCCAAAAGGCATATGAGATGATATTCAACATCATCAATCATCAGGGGAGTGCAAACCAAAACCAAAATGAGATATCACTTTACATGTGTCAGAATTGCTAGAATCAAAAAGAAAATAAATAGCAAGTGTTGGTGATAACATGGAGAAGAGTGAACCCTCATGCACTGTTGGTGCAAAAATAAAATGGTGCAGCTACTATGAAAAACAGTATGGAGGCTCCTCAAAAACTTAAAAATAAAACTACCATATAACCAGCAATTCCACTTCTAGGTATTTATCAAAAATCATGAAAACACTAATTAAAAAAAAACATGCATTCCTATGTTCATCACAGTGGTACTTACAATACCCAAGATATGGAAGAAACCTAAGTGTCCACTGATAGATGACTGAATAAGCAAGATGTGGTACACACACACACACACACACACACACACACAGTGGAATATTACTCAGTTATAAAAAGAATGGAGTCTTGCCATTTGTGACAACACAGATAGACTTAGTGGGTATTACCCTAAGTGAAATAAGTCAGAAAAAGACAAATGCCAAATGACCCTACTTATGTGTGAAATCTAAAAAATAAAAAAGAAAAAAAATGAAACACAAATAGACACATAGATATGGGTAAACTGATGGTTGCCAGAGAAGGGAGGGGCAGATGGGATGGATGAAATAGTTGAAGGGGATTAAGAATACAATCTTCTAGTTATAAAACAAATAACCCATGGGGATTTAATATATGGTATAAGGAATATAGCCAATAATATTGTAACAACTGTGTCTGGTGACAGTAACTAGACTTATTGTGGTGACCATTTTGTAATGTATATAAATACTAAATCACTATACTGTACCCCTGAAAGTAATACAATATTGTATGTCAATTATTATTTAAATAATGAAATAAGTAGAAGACAAAAAATAATAAGCATAAATGTACAAATAAGTAAATAGAAAATAGTAAAGCCAACTAACCTAAGCCATTTCTTTAAAAAACGTATGGAATACACAATTTTTACAATTTCAATTACAAAAAAAGCACTAGGAATAAGCAATGTTAAGTAAATTGTCTAAAATATAGGTGCAGAAGAGATTTGATATGAGAACACCATATGTTTTGCCAATACCTCAAGGTAACCACATGGTGGACCAGGAAGGAAAGGTTCTTCCTGTAGAAGTTTTTCAGATGAAAAACTCACAAGGAATGATAAAATTATAGAATTACCATCCCACAGCTTCTAATGGATTAATGGATAAAGGTAATGATCAAAAGTGTCTGCCAACATCACCAAAAAAAAGAGACATACACATGGTCTTCCTAACAGAATTGCACAATGTCACTTCTGAAGTGACCTTGCAAATAAAGCAACTAAAAACTTACGAATGCTAATCTGATTAAACTTTTACCTCTAACTATTGGTGATTATTGACACTGAGTGTCAGATAATTGAGTTCATTATATTCTTCTCCATACTGTTGGATACCTTTAATAATTTCTCTAGTGAAAATGTTTATTACAAATATCATGTCCTTATACCACATTCTCTTTATCCATTCATCTGTTGCTAAACATTTAGGTTGCTTCCACATTCTGGCTATCATGAATAATACCGCAATGAATGTGGGGGTGCAAATATCTCTTCAAGATCCTGATTTTAATTCCTTTGCATAAATATCCAGAAGTAGGATTGCACACACTAAAAATTTTGTTAAGAGACACTGAAAAACAATCTGAGGGTTTTGGAGGGATTGGGGGTGGGAGGTTGGTTGATCCTGGTGGTGGGTGTTATGTAGGGCACATATTGCATGGAGCACTGGGTGTGATGCATAAACAATGAATTCTGGAACACTGAAAAAAATTAAAAAATAAAAATTTTTAAAAAGAGAGTAGATCAAATATTGTGTTCTTCTTACAACAATAAAAAAAAACTATATCATGTTTTTAAATTTTAAAGTCCAAGTTAAACGGACTAGTTCCTGGAGAAACATAACTACTAAATTGTTCCAAATAGAAATAGAGAAGTCCAGTCAAATAATACAAACTGAAACTCTAGTCTATGTCCCAGCCCCCCTCAAAATATTCCAAGACCAGTCAGATTTGGAGTCTAGTTGCACAAACTAATGGACACCTTACATAAACTCTTCCAAATCATACAAAAAGAGCAAATAACTAAACTCATTTTAACAGGTGTGCTGATCTTGATACAAAGACCAGATAAGGACACTCAAAGAAAAAAGTCACTTGAGTCAAGCTCAGTCATGTAGAGGCATCTATCCTAAATAAATTTATAGCACATCCAATACAGTAGTGAATAAGCAGACTGAGTTCAAGAAATGCAAAGATATTAAAATATTAGAAAAAAACTGCCAATTGAAATTTCTCTACATTAATAGATTAGAGTAAAAAATGCATTTGATCATGTCTAAGGGTTGATAAAAAGCCTTTGAAAAAAATGTTTAGCACCAATTTAAGGTAAAAAATTTTAGCAAAATAACATTCAAAGAGAATTTTTATTTCCTAAAATCTACAGCAAACTATACATAAATGTGAAATGTTAGAAGCATTCTCATCAAAGACAGGACAAAAAGGTAGATGTTATGGTACTGTATCTATTGTGTAAAGGTGGACTGAAATATACAACAAGAGGAATAAGAGTGGCAAAATAAATAAGAAAAAGGAATATTGAAATGATTGAGATAATAAGTGGTGACAATATGATAGTTAATTAGAAAATCCAAAGGAATCAGTGCACAAAATATTCAAAGGAACTTGTGTAACAGATTACCAAAACTGGGTGCCTAGCCACACAAAATCAATAACTAATTAAGATAATTAATAGAAAATATCCCAAAACAACAGCAGCAATATTCAAATTTTACCTAAAAGGAAATCTAACAAAAATGTACACAGTATTTTTGGAGGCAACTATAAATATGTACTGATACACTTAGAGAAAAAAAATCCCAAATAAATAGTAGAGCACACTATGTTTATTCACGGGAAAAAGAATATGGTAAAGATGTTAATTCTCCTTAAATTATTTACAGACTTAAATATGGACTGCTATGAACTGAATTGTGCCATTTTCCTGAAACTCCAATTCATATGTTGAAGACTTAATCCTCAATGTGACTGTATTTGGAGATACTTTAGGAAGGTTAGTAAGGTTAAATAATAAAGGTGAGGCCCTAGTCTAATAGATTTGATATATTTTTTTTAGAGTTGATATTCTTATAAGAAGAGGAAAATACACCAGTGATCATTCTCTCTCCGTGCATTTTGAGGAAAGTCCATGTGAGGACATAGCAAGAAGGTACCCAAATGCAAAACCAGGAAGAGAGCTCTTACTAGAAACTGAATCTATCCTCACCTCTATCTAGAACTACTTACCTTTAAAACTTTGAGAAAATAAATTCTTTTTAAAGATTTTATTTAGTTATTTGACATAGAGAGTGAGTGAGAGGGAGTGTACAAGCAGGGAAAGTGGCAGAGGCAGAGGGAGAAAGAGAATCCCTGCTGAGCAGGGAGCCTGATGTGGGGCTCAATCCCAGGACCCTGGAATCATGACCTGAGCTGAAGGCAGATGCTTAACCGACTGAGCCACCCAGGTGCCCCAATAAAACGAATTTTTGTTGTTAAAGCACACAGTCTATGGTAATTCATTATGGCAGCCTGAGCATGCTAATACAGTGCCTCACATACAACTTCCAAGATGATACCAGACTCAGGCTGCTGTTTCCTGAAATCAACCCTAGAGAAACTATACAAGAGAGAATAAAAAAAAAAAAAGTCTTACAACAGCAAAACAACATAGCTGAGAAGTTCCTGAGAGAGACTATCCATGTTGAACTAGAATCTGTATGTCAGCAGGCGGGGGTATGCCCTGAAGTTGGAACTGATCTGTAACCACAAGATAGGATTGGTCAGAGGAAAGGTTTTAAGTTGAGCCTTTGATTCTTCCAGAGTGTCCCAATATAATGAATTTCTCCTGTTTTAGTGAAGGGAGCTAAGGCTGCTTTTCCGAGGCTGAATGGCCAGGACCATGGGGTTAATATTAGGACAGCATCAAAGTTTGGGATTGTTTGAAACAGTATGAGTCCAGAGGCTGTACAATAACCACCTGAAACCTCTTTAAAGGGTAAGGACTGGCTTTTTAAAAAATAATATTATAATCAAATATAAGGAATACAAGAATGAATCACAGTAAGGGTAGGTATTCTTTCAAGAAAAAAATACCTACATACATATACTTGTTAAAGATGTAAATATATTTATTATGAATGAGGATCTAAAATAAAATAAAAGTTACTGCACTGGACTGAGCAATTTTAGACAACGTGGAAAGAACTGAATCTCACAAAATCATGCAGCTCAGTCTCTTCTTTAGAAAACAGATCTTTTAGAGTAGAAGGTTCCCAAGTCTAAGTTTGGCTTGCAAACAAACACTAGGCGCCGCTGTATTTTTCCTCTTACAGCCTACTAGGCGTCCTAGGACGCTGCCTTACACTGCAGCTTCCCCATCTCTTATCTAGCCTGGGACACATGAATTTTCTGTAAGGTTTGCATTAGGGAAACAGTTTAGAGCTTTCAGAGATTTTTGTATTTTCCAGGCAGTCTTTAAAGAACCAGCCAAGAGTAGGACACCTTACTCCCTGCCTCCACCCTAAGGACAGAAAGGACAACACACCCCAGAACAGAGAAGCCCTCACCTAGTCCCACCCCTACTTTCACCGCTGGGAAGCAGAGACAGAGCTGTCAGCGTGAAGTACTGACCCACCTCCACCTCCAGGGTCTCAGGTCTGAGAAGGGCAGCTTCAGGTCTGCAGAAGAGACAGCCAATGCTGAGAGTCAAGGTCAGGAACCTTACTTAGAACTGCTGGAACATGCCCCGCCCAGAACAAAGGAAACCTCACAGAATTCTGCCCCGATCTGTCCCCGTGCTAAGAGGCCCGAGGCTTGGCTGTTAGGCCCAACGCCCCCTCAATTCCGTTTGAGGGTCTCAGAGAATGAAGACTTTGATCTGAGGCTGGTGGACCCTGATCAACAGAGTGATACATCCCAGGCTTTATTCGGAGTCACGGAGAGGACCCTGAGTGAGGACTGAGGGTATTCTCAACCCCGCACAACCCCTACCCCTGCACTCTACC
The DNA here is from genome assembly GCF_010015895.1 of Lontra canadensis. Classification (NCBI taxonomy): domain Eukaryota; kingdom Metazoa; phylum Chordata; class Mammalia; order Carnivora; family Mustelidae; genus Lontra; species Lontra canadensis. Next base: position 204,641 of record NW_022631145.1, read on the forward strand.
CTGGGAGGCCCTGGGCAGGGCTGTCAAACTTCGGGAGGCAGGGGTCTTGGTCTAACTGGAGTGAGCACATGAGTGAGCACTGAAAACTCCAATCATCCAGTACCATGGGGATCCCATAAAACCTTGCTCCTATTGTTGGCTCTGGAAGGTTGCAGCAGAAGTGGCCGACTAAGGCTTTTCCTCACTTGCTCGGCAAGAATCTAAGGGTGGTAAGATCATTGGCCTAAGGAGTTTAGCTTCAGAGCTGCGGGGGGCGGGGGCGGGGGCGGGGGGGGGGGACGGTCAGCGGAGCTGTCAGCCGCTGACAGGCTGATCCTAAATGTGAGCTGAGAGAATTCTCCATTGCAACACAGAGGGAACCACACAGAGGGTGTAACTTCCCAGCCCTTGCTCTCAGTCCCAAGTATACCCAGACAGGGCTGGAAGCTGCAGCCCCAGGCACACTCTACTTCTGCAAGGTTCCCAGGGGACAGACTGATTAGAAAAGGAGGCCTGTGGGGTCCTAGAGCACTGCTCTCATGGAAGCCCGTAAAAGCGGCTTTGGTTAAAGAAAGACAAGGTGGAATGTCCCTGTTGAAGGTGCACACACTATCTCATTCTCCCTTCTCTAGGTGCCCTCATTGCCTGCCCTCCTGCCCACACTACTGTCTACTGCCTCTAACCAGTGTCACCATGCCTCGGGGGCAGAATAGTAAGCTTCGTGCCCGTGAGAAACGCCGTCAGGCCCGGAGTGAAGCTCAGGGTGTCCAGGATGCTCAGGCCACTGCAGCAGCTGAAGAACAGCCCCTCACTTCCCCCTTTCCTCCTTTTGGTGGTAATGCTCAGAGCTCTTTAGCTGCTGGGTCAGGTAGAAAATCCCAGGGGTCCCATACAGCTCCATCCACTACTATTTCTGCAGGTGTTTCACACACAAGATCTGATGAAGGTGCCCAGAGCCAAGACAAGGAAAGACCAAGCACCTCTCAGGCACAACCCAGCACTGATCATTACCGTAGAACCCTGCTAGATGACAAGGCAATTCTTTTGGTGCAATTCCTGTTGCGCAAGTACAACATGAGGGAGCCCATAACAAAGGAAGACATGATGAAGTATGTCATCAAGAAGCACAAGGAGCACTTTCATGAGATCCTCAGGAAAGCCTCTGAGCTAATGGTGCTGGCCTTTGGCATTGATCTGAAGGAAGTCGACCCTACCAGGCACTGCTACGCCCTTGTCAGCAAATTTCAGCACACCTATGATGATAGGCTGAGAGGTGAAGAGATCATGCCCAAGACAGGCCTTTTGATGACTATTCTTTGTGTGATCTTCATGAAGGGCAACTGTGCCACTGAAGAGGATATCTGGGAAGTACTTAATGTGATGGGGATATATGCTGAAAGGAAGCACCTCATCTATGGGGATCCCAAGAAGCTCATCACCCAAGATTTGGTGCAGGAAAGGTACCTGCAGTACCAGCAGGTGGCCAACAGTGATCCTCCACGCTTCGAGTTCCTGTGGGGCCCGAGAGCTCACGCTGAGACCAGCAAGATGAAAGTCCTTGAGTTTTTGGCCAAGATCCACGATACAGTCCCCAGTGCCTTCCCATCCTGGTATGAAGAAGCTTTGCGAGATGAGGAAGAGCGAACCCGAGCCAGATTTGCAGCTCTGCTTCGTACTGGTGCCCTGGCTAACGTGCGCTCCAGGGTCAATTTTGGCAGCTTCTTCCAACTGTAGTGAAACCTGAAGCACTTTCCTCACTTTGTGTTTGAGGTAGTGTGAGGGCTTAGGTAGTGCTAGAGGGAACATAGTGCATATCATTTGTTCTACATGAATAATTTATAATTTGTCTTTTGCTGTTCAAAGTTTTCCAATGTTTCTTTTAAAAAAGTTTAATTAGCTTCACAATGTAAGTGTATGAATAATATTAGTTACATATTTAATGCTATTTATGAGGTTCAAGAGTAAGAGTTGTGCTATTTTATCAAACAAACTGGGTAATCTTCTATCTTATTTAATGACCTGGAACAAGAGAACATAGCATTGGAATAGCTATTTCCTTAAAATGTGAAGGAAATTAGCAACAAAATAGCTGGGATCAAAAAATAGAGAAAAAAGTAAAAGCCAATTTTTGGTTTTTCCTTATTCTTTGTCTTCTGCTATTGTGTAAAATAAAAGTTATATACCTGAAATTGCTTCATTTATTGAAGAATGTAAGAGAAATTGAACCTAATAAATTGCTTACTGGCCTTTCTTAAAAATTTTTTTATTCCTCAAACATTAACTGAGAATCTTCTCTTTGGAGTGCACCACAGTAGTCTAGGGGATGGTAAGAAAAAGAAGACCAAGCCACCACCCAAAAAAGTAAGATGGTGAGATACACTTTAAGACCCCCCACCCCAAAAAGTGCAAAGAAAGATTAGGTTGGAAAGGAGGAGCTGGTCCAGGTGAGGGCTGTCAAGTGTAAATGTCCTGAGGCAAGACAATTTGGAGCCTTGGGAAACTTCAAATCCTTCTATGGGAGGGAAGTTTAAGTTAAGATGGGTGGTGGGTCAGGGGAGGGTATGAGGGTGGTTAACAAGGGCCAGACCCTTGGGTGGTGTGTCACAGAGTTGAGAAACTAAGTCTCAATGAAGAACTGCTTTTAGCAGCCACTTTGGGATCATGAATAAACCAGACGCAAATCTCTACCTGGGGAGGGATTGTAGGTGCCCCATGCTCTGGTCCCAATGAAGATGAACAGATGGCAGAAATTAGGTATTTTATCCATATCATCGCCAGAGAGTTCCTCATAAATAAGGGTAATGCTTCCTTGAGGCTAGATGCCAAGAAACCACTGTGCTCTCACTCTTTGCCATGTGCTGGGAGAAACAGAGCTGGCTCCATTCAAAGGACATTTAACTAGGTTATTCTGAGTAAAATTTAGCAAACTATAAGGGAGGGTTTGATTTTGGTAGGGGTTAAATAAATGAAAATAGGAGTGATTTGGATCAAAGGGTAACTGGGAGGGAGGGACAAGTTGATTTTTTTTTTTGGTTAATTGGATTTTTTATTTGCACCAATCAAGCTAGTAAGAGAGTTGGTTCTTGACACACATTTTAGGAGCTTTGAGTTGCATCCAGATGGGGAAGATTCCCCAACATCCAAATTAAATAATATATGCTCTAAGTGGGATTAGTTACTAAGGTATTTTTTTCTGGTTAAGCACAATTTTTGGCTGACTCGGTGTACAGTATCCTACATCACTGAATAGTCTCAGACATCTCCTAGGCTAAAACAACAAAACAAAATAAAAACCAAATATTTCAGCAGGAAGTTTGCTGGTATCTGGGGTCAAAAACTCATAACAGTAATTGCCATTCTCTAAAGTTTCAGTGTGCACCACTCACTGTGCCATGTGTTTCACATACATTGTACACATTCCAACAGTTCTAGAAGACAGGGCTTGGTAATGTGTTGCGTTCACACAATAAGCGACTGGACTGGGACTGAAGTTATGGTCTGATTCAGTGGAGCCCACACTGTTTCATACCTTCCAGCATGAGGTCAAACTCTTGTCTCTTAATTACTTTCTCTTCTCACTATTCCATGATGGCTTTGAGGCAATGAAGGAAGGACCCTGTGGCCGAAGTACTAAAAGCAGGTCTAAAGAAGGAAGGTGCAAATGAAAAGCACAATTTGGGGGTTGTTCATGGGGTTCATTTTCCTAGGATCCTCCTGCCCCTCACCCTAGGGTCTCTTGAGAGCTGGCTCTGCCCTGGTCTCAGCACTTGTGTCCAGTCCTGGTACTTTCCTGCATGACAGCTCCTTCCCTTGGGACTTCCCCAGTGCCCCTCATGACCAAACTCAGGCTAGCTTTCCTCTCTTGTCCTCTTCTGGAGGCAGCACCTGTTCCTGCTGGAACAGACAGCCACTATCCCCTGCCTTTCCCTGACTTAGAGCATTCCAGTTCCTTGCATCTCCCATCCCTCTCCCAGACTCCTCTCTGACAGCAATTGTCCTTCTGAATAATTTTGACAGTGAGGTTTAGACACCTTCTCATCTCCTCTAGGTGCCTCCATCATATCCTTCAAGTGTTTTCAAATCTGTTGGTGACTACAGTCTGATTTGGCACAGAGTTTAGTGTTTCTTGGGATATAATCCTGAAGTTAGAGAGGAGGTTTTAGAAACCACAATGATACCTTTTCTTCATTTTTCCTTTTTTTAAATTAACATATAATGTATTGTTTGCTTCAGGGGTACAGGTCTGTGAATCATCAGTCTTACACAAGTCACAGCATTCATCATAGCACACACCCTCCCCAATGTCCATAACCCAGCCATCCTATCCCTACCCCCTGACTCCCAGCAACCCTCAGTTTGTTTCCTGAGATTAAGAGTCTCTTATAGTTTGTCTCCCTCCCCAGTCCCATCTTGTTTTATTTTTTCCCTCCCTTTCCCCCACGAACCTCCACCCTGACTTTCAAATTCCTCATGTCAGAGAGATCATATGATAACTGTCTTTCTCTGATTGACTTATTTTGCTTAGCATAATACTCTTTAGTTCCATCCACATCATTGCAAACTACCTCACACAAGCCAGAATGGCTAAAATTAACTAGTCAGGAAACGGCAGATGTTGGTGAGGATGTGTAGAAAGGGAAACCCTCCCTCACTGTTGGTGGGAATGCAAGCTGGTCACAGCCACTCTGGAAAACAGTATGGAGGTTCCTCAAAAAGTTGAAAATAGAGCTACCCTATGACCCAGCAATCGCATTACTGAATATTTACTGTAAAGATACAAATGTAGTGATCCGAAGGAGCACGTGCACATGAATGTTTATAGCAGCAATGTCCACGATAGCCAAACTATGGAAATAACCTACATGTCCATCAACAGATTAATGGATAAAGAAGATGTGGTGTATATATATACAATGGAATACGATCCAGCCATCAACCACCGTGATATTTGCAGTAGAGTTTTAATGGCCTGAATTATTTGAGATTGGTCACTGACCACATTCAACAATAAGTGACTTTACCTTGTTGGTCAAAACCAAAGCCTCCTGCATTAAGTAGTAGATGAGAAAAAGTTCATGGAAATCACTTTCTAAACAAACATGTACATAGACAGAATTTCTAAAAACCCAGGAGTTCTTCTAGTAGGTGGAAAATGGTTCCATGGCAGCTGTGCTATCTTTGATAAGAAAAGTCAACATTCTTCCACTGACTTTGGCTTTAGGCAATAGTGCAAATACTCTTATTGCCCCCAAGTTCTAACAATATGGATAAATAACAATTCCTCTTCCATACTACATCCATCCAAAATTCATCCCTCTTTTCAGAAGTAACCACAATTAAAAATGTGTGTGTTATTTTAAAATTTATTCTAGACTTTTCCTTATCTAGATGTGCTATAAAATACATTGTGAGTTTTTAATATACATAATAACAGTGTATATATTGTTTTGCCTCTTGCCCTTGTCATTGACTGAAATGAATGCTGGATCTTTCCATAGACCAGATATAGGTCCACATCACTCTTTTAACTCCTCCAAGTATTCTAAACTGCACATGTGCTATATTGAACTTAACTATTTTATTCCTGATAGACACATAAATTGTTTCAAAACATTGTTATGATTACTAGAAATGATATTAACATCACTGAGCATTAATTTTTGGGCAAATTCACATGTTTTCCTAAAGGAAAGACATAGAACATTGTAAACTGGATTAAAGTGAAAAAATGTGATGATTATAAATTTTTATAAATATTGCTAAAATTCTGTTCTAATAAAACTGGGCTGATTCATTTTCTCACCTTTAACGCCTGTGAATAATTTATACACTCACAGGCATTTATTTTATCAGCTTTTTAAATTTTGGTCAAACTTTTGTGTACAAATATATTGTCTCATGGTTATTTTAATTTCCCTGTTTTCTAAGTAGGTTGAGCAGAAAATTAACTTAATCTCTCATCCATAGAAAGTGGGATTTCTTCAGTGATGCCTTGAATACCAGCATTCCTCTAGGCATGCTTTAAAATTTTGAAATGACAGTAAGATTTTTCCCTTTACTTTGAGGAAGAAGGATCTTATCAGAATGATCAGATGCCAGGGAGTGGGTCCAGACAGAACTCCCTCATCTAGTGAGGAACTTCAGGAGGACTTGGGGAGAATGCAATGACCAGAGTATATGAGAGGGACCATGAAGTCCAGAGAGCACAGATCTTTGAAGGCCAGGATTCCATGACATAATCTGTATTTAAACTGTTATACAGTGGCTGTAAAAATAGGATAGGACCTCTTATTCCAATTTAAGCCTTTCCCAGATATCCAATTCATGATTTGAAGGCAAAGAAATGTGTGTACAAAAGGGACTGTAAGCCCACTGTCCCACCCACTCAGTACTCCTTCATCCCTCTCAGGGCTGTGGGCCCTGAAACTCAAACAACTTTGGGGTTCACAAAGACTGACAGGAAATCTGGGTGCTAGAAAACCCTTCTAGGATTCTTTTGGGTCCTGCTTGTAAACTTTTTTAGTGAGGACCAAAGTAGCATTTAGCATTTGCCTATTGAGGCAAAACACTTCTGAGCACTCTACTGATCGTTTATGAATTCTGTGGTTTTCCACTTTGACTGAAGGGAACAGGAACTACTGTGAGTCCTGTGTGAGCTCTGGGACATATGTGGCTCTCATTTCCCTGGCACTTCATATTGTGGATTCTACACACTTTGGCCTTCCCTAATTCCAAACTCCACCCCTTCAACTCAGGGCCATGGCAAACTCTCCCTGAGTTTCCACAGCTTGCACTAAGGCCTGGAAATTCTCTTATGGTGGTAAGGTGGGGCAATCATAGGGCTCACTTCTTATGTTTCCCAAATCATAGTGCTCATTCTTCTTCATTTTCATCTTTTTTGTTCTTGTTGTTCTTCTTGTTTCTGGCAGGAGGATAAATAAAGTCCTTGCTACTAATCATGACTGGGAGCAGAATGTGACCCTTTAAAAATTTCATGTAAGTGAAACCATATGGTATGTTCTTTTGTGTCCAACTCTTTTCACTTAGCATGTGTTTGAGTTTTGTCCATGCTGTAACAGGTAAAAGAGGTTTTCTTCTTTCCTTATGGTTAATATTTCTTTATTGAGTAGTATTCCATGGTATAGATATTCCAAAATTTGTATACACATTTATGAAGAGATAGTCATTTGGGTTGTTTTCAGTTTCATGATGGAAGAGATGTACTATGAACATTCATAAAGAAGTCTTTTTTTGTAGATATGTTTACAATTCTCTTGGGTAATGTTTTACAAGTGGAATTTCTGGGCCATAAGATAGGCGTATGTTTAATTTTATGAAATACTATTAGAACAATTTCCAAAGTGATTACAATATTTTGCACTCAAACAAACAATGGACACATATTTGGGGGTACTTCACATATTCCCTAACATTTTATGGCATCAATCCTTTTATTTTTAGCCATTCTAGTGGTTAGATGGTCTTGTCTTATTGTGGTTTTGATTTCAATGTTCCTGATGCACTTGAATACACTTTTTCAAGGGCTTATATTGGCTATTTAATTATCTTCCTTTGTGTCTGTACAATTTTTTTGCCCATTTTTATGAGTTATTTTTATTATTGAGTTTTTGAAGTTGTTTACATATTCTGGATATAAGTCTAATGTCAAATATATGTGTTGTTCTTAACTCATGTAAGTTGCTGGCTTGCTTATGCATTAATTTTTTTTTAGATTTTATTTCTTTATTTGACAGAGAGAGAGAGAGATCACAAATAGGCAGAGAGGAAGCCAGAGAGAGAGGGGAAAGTAGTCTCCCTGCTGAGCAGAGAACCTGATGCGGGGCTTGATCCCAGGACCCTGAGATCATGATCTGAGCTGAAAGCAGAGGCTTAACCCACTGAGCCACCCAGGCACCCCTTATGCATTAATTTTCTTAATGATATCTTTTGTTTGGCAGATTTTTTTATTTTGTTGAATTTTGTTTTATCATATTTTTCTTTTATTGTTAGTATTTTCTGACTTTTGTCTAAACATTCTTTGGCTACTTCCAGCCTGTGAAGATATTCTCCTATATTGTCTTCTAGAAGCTTTTTAAAAGAGTTTTTAATTTCAATTAGTTAACATACAGTGTTATATTAGTTTTAAGTGGACAATATGGTGATTTAACATTTCCAATACATCACCCTGTGCTCATTCAAGTGTACTCTTAAATACCCCATCATCTATTTAGTCCATCTCCCCACCCACCTCCCCTCTGTTACTATCAGTTTATTCTCTATAGTGAAGAATCTGTTTCTTGGTTTGTCTCTGCTTTTTCCCCTTTGTTCTTTGTTTTGTTTCTTAAATTACACATATGAGTGAACTCATATGGTAGTTGTCTTTCTCTGAACTTTTTCACAGAAACTTTAATTTTACCTATAAGTTTTAGGTTTATAATCCAACACAAATTAATTTTTTGTATTGAGTTAGGTAGTGGCCAAGGTTTGTGTTCACCCAGTTGTTCCAAAACCATTTGTTGAAAAGATTTTCATGTCCCCATTAAATTTATTTGTTACTTTGGTTGAATATTAATTGATCATACAAATGTGATCCTAGTTCTGGATTTCCTATTCTGTTTCACTAATTTCTTTGCCTGTCTTTAGGACAATCACAGACTTCCCTACTGAATCTTTATCATAAATATTGAAGCCAAACAATATAAGTACAATAACTTTGTTTTCCTTCTTCAAGATTTATTGGCTAATGTATTTCCTCTTACTTTCCATATAAATTTTGGAATTAGCTTGTTGATTTTTATGACAATCAGCTGTAATTTTAATAAGAATTATTTTGAATCTATGGAATGATTTTGTTTCTTCTTTTAGATTCAGTTTCTCTATTGAAATATTTAGTTGCTCCTTAAATATATTTGCGTTTTCCTTTAAATCCTTGGACACATTTATAAGAGATGTTTTAAAGTCCTAGGGCGGCAGGGTGACTCAGTGGGTTAAGACTCTGCCTTCAGCTCAGGTCGTGATCTTGGGGTCCTGGGATCAAGCCCTGCATTGGGCTCTCTGCTTGGCGGAGAGCCTGCTTCCCCCTCTCTCTCTGCCTGCTGCTCTGCCTACTTGTGATCTCTCTGTCAAATGAATAAATAAAATATTAAAAAAAATAAAGTCCTTGTCTGCCATTTTATTGATCTCTGATTTTTTTCCTCATTACAAGTTACATTTTCTCCATTATGGATCATATTTGCCTGCTTCCTCACATACCTAGATTTTTACTGTATCTTGGGCATTATGAATACTAAATTCTGAAGGCCTAGATTTATTATTTTCCTTAATAAAAAGTTCAGGCAAGAAGTTAATTCATTTATCCATCATATTGTTCCTTTTGAGGCCTATCTTCAAGTTTTATGATAGTTTATGGTAGCCATTATTTTCGAACTATATTAGTCCTATTTCTAAAGCCTAGACTTGTCTCAGATTACTGAATTACTTTGGGTGTTCAAAGACGGCTGTCCCCTCTGCCTATTCAATATTTAAAAGTCTTCCAGCCATGTTTGTCTTCCAATAGTTAGTTGTTAAGCTCAATACTCTCTAGTATATTTTAAATTCCAATGGTAGTTTTTCTTTGCCCAGCCTCACAGAGCCCTGCCCTTCATAAAAGCAGCTTAGTGTTCAATGAAAGACCCAAGGGGTCTTCTATATATTTCTGGAGCATTAACCTAGCTCTAGTCTCTCCAACAACTTGCCCTGCAAATTTTAGCAGCTTTACTATTCTCAAACTCTGATTACTGTGTCCAGTTCAATAAGGCCACTATGCTCTGTTTTGGCTTATCCTCCTAACACCACAGTCTAGACATTGTCTCTGAGCAGATATATAGGGTAATTTGGGAATCTACCTCACTCATTTTCCTACTTTCAGGGATCATAATTTTGCACTATTTTCCAGTCACTTTATATATTCTGCCTACTTTAAAAGTTGTTTACAGCAATACAAGTGGAAGTTCTCCTGATTTTTTTTTATAATGGCAATTTTATTTATTTATTTTTATTATGTTCAGTTAGCCACCATATAATGGCAATTTAAAAACAAATTTCGCTTCGAACTACTTTTAGACTTATAGAAAATCCACATAGTACAGAGAGTTTCAATACATCCCTCACCCAGCCTCCTCCAATGTTAACATCTTAGATAACCACCATGAAACTGCCAGAACCAGGAAATTAGCATCGTCCTAATAGCATTAACCAAACGAACTACCTCATTCAAACTTCACCCTCTTTTCCATTACTATCTTTTTTAAGGATCCTAATCATTGTCCCACATTCCCTTTAGTTGTTATTTCTCCTTGGAGTCCTACATTCTACAACAGTTCCTCAGTCTTTCCTTGTTTTCATGACACTAACAACTCCAAAGAATGCTGAACAGTTATTTTGCTGAACGTCCATTAGTTTGGTCCTATCTGATATCTTCTCATTATTAGATTAAGGCATTACTTCCTTGGAAAAAGAAGTGGTAGAAATGGTGCCATGTCTATTTCATTACAGGATATCACAGTATCACATATTACAACTATCTCAGTATCTCATATCACAACCTATTTCATTGTTACTGGTGACATTGACCTTGACCATCTGATCAAGGTGGTTTCTGGTGGACATTTTCACTGTTAAATTACCATAATTTTTCCTGCAATCAACAAGTATAGTGAGGAGATACTTTATACAAATATGTTCTCTCCACAAACCCACTGATTCTAGCTCCCATTAGTAAATCAGGTATGCAATCATCACCACTGTGCTACTTGCCTAATAGTGTTTCATTTCCCCTCTTTACACAGTTATACAAGGAGTAACTGTTATAACTCTTCTATCTATATATTTAATCAAGTATTTATTTATATCCTTATAAACTCCCAAATAGGTTTTTATTCTTTGGGTTATAATCCAATACTAGCATTATTTATTTTGTTGCTCAAAGCTTTAGCCATTAGGAGCTCCTTCTCCTAATGCTGTATTCTTTCAGTAACGTTCCCTTTCCCATCTTTTGAGAACTTTTTGTTGTTGTTGTTCCATAAAATTTCAGTAACATTCCCTTTCCCATATCTTTTGAGAACTTTTTTTTTGGTTCCATAAAAATATTCCAAACTCAGCTTGATTTTCCGTGTTCCAGTCTTAAAGATATGGATCCCTGTTTCCTTTTATAGAAGAATGATGCTCAGAAACCAAGATGATGGCACTAGGTATGCAAAGTTCTACTGGAATGCAGTTGTTTCCAGGCCCTCTGAGTAGACAGGGTTGGGAAATATTTGTATACTAACCCATGTATACACATATATCTATTTTTAACTGTGTGTATGTGTATATAATGAATTTATACTGATACCTCAGATTCCAATTCAACACCACAGGAATCATATTAATTTTCCCACTTTCTTTACTTATAATTTCTTTCTCCACCAGTAATGAATCTTAGTTTTATTATTTATTACCTATTTACTTATTTGTTCAATTCCAGGATACACATAGTTTCAGAATGTCTTATCAATACCTGTGTGAGAAACACATTTACTGACTATGTAACATCATTTGTACATAATTCTTTTAGTATTTGTCTTTTTGCACCCAGCCAAGTAATTGTTTTCTGAAGTTATTTAGGTTAGTTCTTTTCCCCCTTATATTCAGTATGGTTATGTTATTGCTTTTTACTAGAGGTAGTTTCATTTGTTAGTGTTCATATCCCATGTTGGATTTCTTCCACATTCTGATTGATTTTTACTATTTGTCTTTTAATGGCAGCATTTCTTAATTGAGTATTTATTTATATTTATTAATTCTTTACCAACAGACATCATCATACATGCAGTATGATGTAGAGTAGGTAGTTTTGTAATATCAGCTGGCAGTGATCATAAGGATATGCCAAAATATACATATTCTGATATTTAAATTAGAAAAATCTGTGTCTTTCTTGTGCATTCCAGGGGTGTTTTGTTTGTTTATTCAAGTGAATGCCTCATATTTATTCACTTTTTTCTACATACTAATTCACCTACAACAGCTAAAATGTTTCACATTGCTGCACATATCAGGGCTCAACCTGATCATATGCACTGGGTTTAATTCTTGAAAGCAAGGAATTTAATGTCTCCGTATGGCCATTAAAACTAGCTGAGGCACAACTATTCGTCATGATGTTGATGTTGGGTCCTTTATTGCTTGTGTCTTTTTTTTATTATTGTTGCCAAGTAACGGAAAAAACTCATGCAGCATTGCTGAGGATAAGACCTTTCCCTATTAAGAAGAAAAAGATGACAGCCTGCTGTGTGAACAATAGAGAAACTACCCTTATCATTCCTGACACAAACACTTCATCACTAGGGGTGCATTTTTACAAAAAAAAAAAAAAAACTCTTTGAAATTTTCCTGTAAAATATTCTGTTTCTGTTCACTGACATGAAATTTTTAGAGCTTTTAAAGAAAAAAATAATATGTAAACTGGCAGAAAAATGGAGAAAAAATCCAGAAAATGTATTACACATCTGTCTTTACCAAATAGTTGGTATCTAAAAACTCCACATTAGGAGAGATAGAAGTGATTATTACTATCCCACAATGCATCTTGCTCTACTTAATTCCAGCAGAATAAACCTCCTCGCACTGTGTTGTAGAGAAGGATAAAGGGTCTCAAGTCAGATCAAAGGCCAAGTTGTGATTATTGTGAAAAGAAGAGAAAGGACTGCATACTCTTTTTATCTGTCTATCCTTTCAAGATAAAATGTCCCATTTGAAATATTTTTCCCATGAATGTCAAAACAGTATCAGGTAGTAAAATTGTATCAGTAGCTCAATTCCATGAAAAATAGCCTTAAAAAATGGAAGCCCATAGAAGCACAGAAACTATGCTCTTTCAAAACCTATCTTCTTAGCATACCACAGTAATTTCTCCAAGAATAAAATTACTGACTTTACCTCTCATCTGACATTTAATCCCTTTTTATAAGTAAGAATTTTTTCATATAATATGGAAATACAGAAAATTCATGTTTTTAGATTTCTCTTCATGACTTGGACTCTGTTAACAGAGATAATCTTGCTTTATTGATGAACAAACCATTTAATGTATATGTTTTACTTTACAAGTAAAGAACACTACAGGAATTTAAGACGTATATCAAAACTGATGTGTTCCTCTTTAAAGCACACATTCACTTTGAAGCACTTCTATGTGTTAACAAATAATCATATCTTTATTCATATAACTTTTCCCAAGAATAGCTAAATTCCTCCCTTTATCCTTTCTAAAAAGGCAGTTAAATACAACATGCTGTTTTATTGTCAAATACTTGAACAAATACATGAGACAGTATATCTAAAAGTAACCTGAACTATTTGTTGTAGGTGCGATGGATGCAAATTATTTCTCCCTTCTCTCATGGTATTTAAGTGCATATTCTTTTACATAAATCACATATTAATATATACAAGATGAATATCTTTGAAAAGTCCTATCTTTGAATATGGTAAATAAAATTAATCCAGTATTGACACCAGGAACAAAATATATTCAAGTCACACAATGAGGCACAGTAGAATGAATGAGCCTATACTCATCTGTGAGCCAGCATTTAATTTCTCCAAGCCGATGTCTCAAACAAAGAACTGTATTTTTTAAACCACTTTATTATGGTATGGTTGACATATAAAAAGCTGTGCATATTTAATGCATGCAACTAATAAGTTTAGAGATATATATATATATACCCATGAAATCCTCATCACAAACCTATCCAACACTTGCAAAAGTTTCCTAACACCCTTTAATTAATTAGTTAATTAATTTGTGATAACACAACCTAAGATCCACCTTCATAGCAGATTTTTAAGTGTACAATAGTGTTGTTAACTATAGGCTCTGTTATGCAGTAAATCTCTAAGATCTACTCTCTAGCTTCTTTAGGTATAAGATTAGGTTGCTTATTTCAGTTAGGCCTGTATTGCTATATACTTTCTGCTTAGGACCACTTTTGCTACATCCCAAAGGTTTTGGACTATCTGTTTTCATTTTCATTTGCTTCCATGTACTTTTATATTTCTTTAATTTCCTGGTTAATCCATTCATTAAGGATGTTCCTTAACCTGTACATATTTGTGGTCTTTCCAAATTTTTTTTCCAATTTTTTTCTTGTGTTTGATTTCAAGTTTCATAGTGTTGTCAGAAAATAATGCATGGTATGATTTCAATCTTTTTGTACTTTTTGAGGCCTGATTTGTGACCTAGTATGTGATCTCTTCTGGAGAATGGTCCATGTGCACTTGAAAGGAATGTGTATTCTGCTGCTTTAATATGAAATGTCCTGAATATATCTGAATATATCTGTTAAGCCCATCTGGTCCAAGTGTGTCATTCAAAGCCATTGTTTTCTTGTTGATTTTCTGCTTAGATGATCTGTCCCTCAATGTAAGTGGGGTGTTAAAGTCCCCTCGTATTATTGTATTATTATCAATGAGTTTCTTTATGTTTGTTACTAATGGTTTATATATTTGGGTGCTCCCATGTTGGGAGAATAATTATTTATAATTGTTTGATCTTCTTGTTGGATGGTCGCCTGATATATATATTAGGCTATGTGTGTGTGTGTGTGTGTGTGTGTGTGTGTGTGTGTACATATAAAATCTCCCAAACTTCAGGAACCTGGTGTGGCACAGACCTCTGCTGGTCTTCTGGGGGATGATCTCACCATGCTGGGACGTGCATTTTTGACCCTGGAAGGGTGGATGCACCAGGGTAAGGAGTGTGTGACATGGAGCATAGCAGACTAAACAACCAGTGTCCGGGTTAGCTGTCCTCAGCAATTGTCTCTGTGCCTATGTTGAGGGGTGGAGGAGGGAAATGTCCCAGCTCTTTTGTCTCTGGAGAGGCAATGCCACCTCTCTGAGATGTGCTCCAAGAAGAGGGAACAGCCTCTTTCAGTGTGTCTTAGGCAATCCTCAGATATGTCATATGCCCAGTGGCTACCTGCTTGCCCTTTCTTCAGAAGGATTGCAGGGCCCTCCAGGGGAGGACACAATGAGGACCTCTAAAACTTCAATCTTTGAGCCCCACTGGTTGAAAAAACTCATGAAAATCAGCCCCTCTTATTTTCCCAGTCAATAGCTTTGGGGACATGCTCTTGTGTGAGCCCCTGTGCACTCCCCTCTCTCTCTCTCTTTCTCATCTTTGCAACCAGAGCTCCCTCTCCTCTATAGTACCAGCAACCTATTTCTGCCCCAAAACCATATCTCTGCACCTCCTACCTTCCACAATGTGGCCCCTTGGCTCCCTCTAGCTGGACAGTTTGTTCTGTCAATCATCAGATTGATTTCTTGGGTATTCAGAATAATTTGATATTTATTTGGCTATGTTTGAAGAATGAGGCAAGCCTAAGGTCCTCCTACTACTCCACCATCTTAGCTCCTCCTCTGTAGGCCAAGAACTTTAAAACAGATTCTCCCTCACTGAAGAATAGGGATATCTGTTAGATCTATTCAAAATTTAGAAAATCATGTGCATTAACACAAATTTTTTTTTTCTTAAATTGAATCCCACTACTGAATAAGTGGTACTCTACTGAAGGGACTGCTGTTACTCAATCTGGGAATCCACTATAGTGTATACAAATTTTTTATGTATTAATGCATTGTAGTTTTTCTCCATACAAGAGGTTCAATATCTTTCATTATATTTTTAAAAAAGAGTTAGTGATTCTAAAAGAGTTGAGAAAATTTTCCCTAGTGTCTACCATAGTACTGGAATTTTAAGTTAAATTCTAAGATTTATTAATTTTATCTTATTAATGGTCCTGCAAGGAGAAGATGACTCGTTTGTATATGGTTAGGACAACTGGCAAAATGGCAGAATGGATAAATTCTAGTGTAAAGAAATATTTGCTTTTGGATATAAAATATGAAGTGAAAGAGTGAAAATATTTTATTGCGTTAAAATTATTCCCCCGGGGCACCTGGGTGGCTCAATGGGTTAAAACCTCTGTCTTCGGCTCAGGTCATGATCCCAGGGTCCTGGGATTGAGCCCCACATCGGGTTCTCTGCTCGGTGGGGAGCCTGCTTCCTCCTCTCTCTCTGCCTGCCTCTGCCTATTTGTGATTTCTGTCTGTCAAATAAATAAATAAAATCTTAAAAAAAATTCCCCCAAAATTAATTTGTCAAATGTAATTGTTACATAAGATAATAAATAGATGTAGCATATAGGTAATTTTACAGGGATTTTTAAAATATCATTTAGTATTTGAAATGCTTAAAATTATATATATGTAAATAAGATACATATAAGAATGAAGTATAAATACAGTAAGTTTAAAAACTAATATATGTGTATATTTATACATGCACATTTATGCACACACACACACTTTGTACATTGATTTAAAATGTTTTTGGCAGCCACTGAAAGAAAACACAGCTTAAACTATCCTAAAAAACAAAGAATTTTATTTCCCCATATAGCTGGCAGTGGAATTTTAAGTCAGGCTTCAGGTTTGGATTATGCCAATAACTTTTACTTTGTTTTCTTAAAGTAACCTGATATTAGTCAGCCTTCTCTCTCTCCTCAGCTTAGTCACAAGGTAGCTGCAGTTTTGGGCTCCACAACAGCATATAACAATTTGTATAGGATAAAAAAATACTCTTGTGTTTCAGCACTCCAAGAGACCTTTTTATCCCCACCTCCCCAAACTACCTATTTATGTCACTTGTTCAACTTCTGTCCACTTTCATATGTGTTAATTAGCTTAAGCCAATCAGGCTCTCACACCAACAAGATGGGGTCAGATTCCTCTGAGGTAAATGGAATGAGAGTATTGAGTGTTTGATGTAAATCAAGACTCTGTAAGGATTCAGGGAGAGGGGAATGGATGTTGTAAGAATTTAAACAACACCCATTACAATTGTATACTGCTGTATGTTTTAATCAATAATAATTAACATTTTGATGGACAAGTATCTATAGTAACCTAAGTGATAAAATTATATTTTACATTCTGTTCAATCTATAGCAATGGTGAATTTCTAAATGCATCTCATTTTATTACTATTCCATATCTTTTAAAAATAAAAAATTCACTAAATCAAAAAAAGGAAATATTTAATTAGAAATAAAATAGGTTTTAAATCTTTCATGAGTGTATTCTGTGCAGGGAATTCTTGATGATTTCCTGTATTATGAGAGATAATGTCAAGCCCAATTATTTTAAGTCAGGCTGAATCTTTCTACATTAAAAGTGCTGAGATGAAAGCCCTTCAATTTATGGGTATTTTACCTAGAGCATAGGCCTCAGTCTTTGAAATATTTTAAGTGAAGTTCGTTTTTCATTATGCATTAAAAAGTTCTACAAAGTTTCTCATGTGGGGCTTCTAATTTGGTTTGTCTTTATAAAGCTGGAAATTTTTTTTTTAAATGTGTCAGCTGTTCCTCTGTTTGTTCTCAAATACATTTCTCTCCTTCTTTCATTTCATACCACATTGTGGCTGACCCCAGGAGAAATATTTCTCCCAGATTCCTGGGTCAGCTGGCTTCAACTATAGTCAGAAAATGGAAGAATAAAGGGTATTTCTCACTATCTGCCTGCTAATGGGGCATTTTCAGAAGTAGGTACTTCTCCTCTGTTGCTCTAGCTCTTATAAGAATTGATTCCAACTCTTCTAAGAGACCCTGGATTCTGGGCTCCAGGAACCCCATCTCTTCCCTATATCTCTTCAGCAAAGGCACTGCAGCATTTTCTGAGATTGCTGATCTCTGAGTTGCCTCATGAACTCCTGTTTGGTTTTGCAGCAATTCCATCAACTATGTAATCATTCCCAATATTAAATTCCCTCTGTCTTAAATATTAAGAAGGATTTTTCTTACCAGAAATGGAGTATAACTGGTTCATAAACAGTTGTATTTAATTTACCAGTCATTAACCTTCTGTTATATGTTTTCTGCTTCTATACCTCCACACTTGAAATTGTTCTAGCAACATTATTAGTGGCATAAATATTGCTACATCCAATGGACATGTTTCACTGTATACTTCTGCTTTGTTTGACACTGCTGACTATTCACCCTCTTAAACTATTTATTTCCTTTATCTCTTCAGTGCTAATCTTTATTACATCTACCTCTCTGATCATCTTTATCTCTTCCACAACCTTCCACCCCTTTGCTCAATTTTTTAAAAACAATGTTACTTACTTTCACCTTATTTTTATGCTCTACTTGGATAAAACCTTCTTAATCTTAAGATTTAAAACACCATTTATATGTTGATGGTTCTCAAATCTATCTCTCTGTTGCCAAATATGCAACTGGACTTCAAAAGCATATTTTCTAGCATTTGCTGGATAATTTCCAAAATTGGGACTCATTACCTTCTACTTTCAGGAAACACACACAGAGCAGAAAAAACTGCAGTAACCCATCCTTTTCTATTGCTTATCATAATCCAGCTAAACACCGATGACAAAAATGTGGGATTACTGACCACTCTGTCTACAATGAGTCTTGCTCCATGTTATTCATACCCATGTGTGGTCATCTCCTACCTATGCAACCAATAGAATATTGCAAAAATGACTATTTGACTTCAAAGCTAGATTATGAAAAGGTTTGAAGCTTATAACTTTTTCTATTTCTTAGATAATTGGTTGTAGGGAAAGCCAGCTGACATTTCATGGAGATACTCAAGTAACCCTACGGAGATGTTCATTAGTAAGAAAATTACTTCTCCTGCCATATCCAGCAAGGAACAAGCCTCCTGCTACAACCATGTGAGTGAGCAATCTTGAAAACAGATCCTTCAACCACAGTCAGGCCAGCTAACATGCAGCACTGGGACATCATGAATGCAACAACATGGGAAGTCCTGAGCCTAAACCACCTAGGTAAGCTGTTCCAGAATCCTGACCCACAGAAACTGTGGAAAATAATAAAGGTGTATTGTTGTTTCTAGCCACTAAGTTTTGGGGTAATTTTCTATGTGGCCGTGAATACCAATACAACTATTTTGTCTCTCTTACTTCTTACTAATCACCAAGTTCTGTCAATATCATTGCCCAAATATTTATGGAATCCACCCTTTCATCTTCAAGTACTATTGTTCTAATTGGGTTCTCATCAACTCTGGCTTGGATATAGTTATTTTTTTTAATGAAAGCAAAGATTGATTTATTCAGGATTAAAAAAAAGGCAATAAAAATATTTGGTGAGAGCAGTCGATATGAGCCAGACAGAGTATTATTAATGACACAATAGTTCACAGTCAATTTGCAAGACTGAATAGAAAGTGGTAGGTTTAAGTATAGTGTTGAAAGTTTAATCACTGATTGAACCAGCTGGTTTCACTCCATTCAGTGTAACAACCACAGTCCTACAGATCCTCATATTATATAGGCAGATGCTCCTGGTTTAAATGTGAACAGACCAGTACAATAATGGGGAAAAAAAGTTTAGTAGATGGTGAGCCACTAGCATTATGTTAACTTTATAAGAACAGCATATTTTTTTTTTGGCTAGAAAATAACCTTGACTCTTGTAATTGACAGCCCTAAATTTGTAAACTTAAATAGGTTAATTCTTCATTATAAGTACAGATCCAAGCATATGCTAGAAAACAACAATTACAGAAGTAAGACAGTATAATAAAACACTACTCTAGAACTAGAGGGTCTTTGACATAACAAACATATCGAACAAAAGTACATATTGACTTTATTGTTTCTGCCCTGGATAAACATTTGAAAACATGGCATGGTAGTCAAATTGCCTATGGACTCTGAAGAATATTAAAAACTATTAACTTCATCAATTAATTTATCTTCTTAAAAATTTAGGACATTAATTCAAAGGAAAAATATCTGTTAGAGGACCTCAAAGTTTTTTTTTTTTAATCTCAACTCAGATTTATGGGATATTTGGTTAATATTTATATTGTTACTCAGTATTTTTTTAAATTTATTTTTTATTGTGTTATGTTAGTCACCATATAATACATCATTAGTTTTTGATGTAGTGTTCCATGATTCATTGTTTGCATATGACACCCAGTTCTCTATGCAATATGTGCCCTCCTTAATATCCATCACCAGGCTTACCCATCCCTCACCTGCTTCTCTTCCAAAACCCTCAGTTTGTTTCCTGGAGTCCATAGTCTCTCATGGATCCTCTCCCACTCTGATTTCTCCCCCTTCATTTTTCCCTTCTCCTAATGTCCTCCATGCTATTCCTTATGTTCCACAAATAAGTAAAACTATATGATAATTGACTTTCTCTGTTTGACTTAAATTTCACTGGCCATAATCTTCTCCAGTCCCATCCATGTTGATGCAAAAGTTGAGTATAGTTCTTTTTTTTTTAAGATTTTATTTATTTATTTGACAGACAGAGATCACAAGTAGGCAGAGAGGCAGTCAGAGAGAGAGAGGAGGAAGCAAGGTCCCTGCAGAGCAGAGAGCCCGATGTGGGGCTCGATCCCAGGACCCTGGGATCATGACCTGAGCCGAAGGCAGAGGCTTTAACCCACTGAGCCACCCAGGCACCCCTGAGTATAGTTCTTAAAATGATCTTTTCTTCTAGTATGGTGCTCTTCAAATCCATTCCCCAACCCACTTTTTAAACCATTTACTTAGAATTCAAATTAACCATTCCACTTTTATACTTTAAAAAACTCCAATGTTTCTTCTTCGTTAATATAAAAGTAAAGTACTTGCCATGACATACAAAAGTCTTAGATAACCTGAAATCTTTTATTTTCCAGCTTTATTTCTTACTATTTCTCTGAACTCATTTTGTACAACAGAAGCACTATTTTTAGACCTTGGCACCCAGCAACTATATACCTCTGTGCCACTTCTCCCAGTTTTCACCTTCTTACAAACCCTTCTGTGACCTTTTTCTTGACTAATTCATTATCAACTTTTGAGACCTAACTCAAGGATCATTTCCTCCAGGTACATTTCCATAACTTTGGAAATCCAATTAAATATGCTACTTTTGTTAACCTATATGATTATTTAAATATCCCTATTATAGTACTTAATATGTCCTAACAAAATTTTTAAAACATCTGTTTCCTTACTACTCTGTGTGCACAGTGGACTTAATGTGTGCATTTCTTTCAAATTCATGTGTTTAAATCCTAATCCCCAATGTGATGGTATAAAATCTTTGGTAGATAATGATGTTTTAAGGGTGTAACCCTCATGAATGGGTCTAGTGCCCTTATAAAAAAGATCAGAGTGAACTGTCTAGCTCTCTTTCTAATGTAAAGATAAAATGAGAAGTCAGGGATCTGCAAACTGGAAGAGGGCCTTCACCAGAGTCTGACCATGTTGGCACCTCCAAATCAGACTTCCCCTGTCTAGGACTGTGAGAAACAATTGTTTGTTGTTTAAGACACTCTGTTTATGGTATTTTTGTTAAAGGAGCCCAAACTGGCTAAGACACTGTAGAAAAACAAATCTTTGCATGGGTTTTGAATAGAAATCTGTTGATTGCACGCTTTATTTACTTATAGTTTGCAAGTCTGTAAATGGAACAAATAGAGTCAGGGAATTACAGTTTTCTGAATGGCAGAGTTTGAGAGATAGAATAGACAGAGTTAGATAGAACAAGAAATAGCATTGGATCAAATTAATTTTGATCTATCCATACTGTCCATAATTCTATATGCTAAGCGACCATTTACATTTTTATAAGAAATGTTTAATAATGTAATAAACCAATAATATTTCTGTGGGCAAACTGTTACATTTATAAATCTTGCTTCATTTTACTACTTAATAAGTAAAAGGAGAAATTCTTAAAACTAAGACAATAGGTTATACATAGTTTGATCTTAAATAGATTTTTATTACACAGTCTTTTCTTCATAGTATTCTGAGTTAAATGAACATATTATTTAAAATTTACTTCCTTATCTTTAAGGAGGTATGTAGTAAATTTTCAGGATTTTAAGTCAATAAATATAACTGTAATTTCCCATTTCTCTGATTATCAGTTTAAAATAAGCAAAGCTTATAATACTTAATGTCCAAAATGATACACATCTGAATTTCAGGAATTCTGTCAATTATTTCTGTACATTTAGGATGTAGAAATTTCCCAGCCTATATTAAACACTTCATAAATATTGTTTGAACAAGGATGAATTGAATCAAACAGAATAATGATATCACAAATTATTAAGATATTAGATATGAGCTAACATGAGTAGATTATCATTCATCTAAGGTTTGAGTTCTCCAATTATCTGAAAAAATAAACATATAGACTAAAATGTATTTTAATAAATGGGACACTGTAACTTAGCTAGATTTGCAACAAATTTTAATAATTTGATCAGCATCCTAAACATGGTGACTAGTGACATCAGCGCCCACTGTATGAAAGAAAAAGTATAACTAATCCTATGAAATACTTTTCTAGGGTGGGGAAAACATATATGCAGGGACAATGAGGCCATTTACTTGGAAGGATGTCTAAAATATTAAATAATATTGTTGATCTGTTTATTTTCTATCAGACTTAGTATCTTTCTATAATATGGATAACATTTTAGGTGTAGATGAAAGAGAAATGAGAGAAGCCTCCAACAGAGAGTAACAGTTGGCAAGAATGGAGGAAACCGCAGATGTCAACAACTATGTTAAAAAAAACATTACAATTGGGAGAATTCAGAGAGTAATTTAAATTCTGAAAACTTTAATAATGTCAGGGAATATTATTGATTTCTAGAACAATAAAATAAATTGATTTCATAATATTTCCTTTGGTCACCAATAAAAAGTAAAATTAAGATTAGAATACTCTGTGTTTATAAAGTAATCAAGAGTGCAGTGAAAAGAACTTATTTCTACAAAATGATGAAGATTTAATTATACAATGAGTTTATCAAAAAATGGATTATTTTCCAGTTACATGATGTCTAAAACAAATATAAAATACATAAAACAGTTTAAAATAGATACATAATAACCAATATATAAGACAAAGATAAAATATATTCACCTGTGTTTTAAGAATAACATTCAAATATCTAAATAATAGAAACATATATGAAGATAAAGAATAGCTAAAATCCACATTTTTCTACTGAATAATTGCCATACTTACTTTACATCTATTATTTTTTAAAGATATAAAATAGCACAGCTAAAATTTTACCTTTCATTAAGTTTTACCTTTCATTCTCATTTCTACCTCCAAAGTATCACTTATGCAGAAGTTAGTATTTACCCATCTCAAGCAAGATTTATAATTTTTCATAAGTATGAATGTACATATAACCATAATCATAAAACTGATATTTATTAATCATAAATATGTAAGAAGCATTGCTCTATGTACTTCAAAAGCATTAATTCATTGAAAGTGTTTAAGTAAGTCCTCTTGAGGTAAATTCTATAACTACTATTTTAAAGACGAGGAAATTAAGGTACAAAGAAAATAAACTTACATAAGAAGATCACAGGATATAGCTCAGGATTTGACCCAGTGGTCTGTCTGTACAGCCTGGAAGTTTAACCATTAATTATATTAATTTTTAAAATTATAATATTCATTTTGAGATAATAAGTTCACATGCAGCTAAGAAACAATAGAGAGAGATCCTGCATATCCTTTACCCAGTTTACCTCAACAGTAATATTGGTAAAACATTACTTACTACCTGTTGAACAGGATGTTGAAATTAATACAGTCAAAATACTGAATAATCTCACCACCACACGGATGCCTCAGGTCATCCTTTATAGTTACCACCCCCTTTCCCCATCTCATGGAAAACACTCGTCTCATTTTCATTTCTATAATTTTCTCATTTAAAGAATATTATATAAATGGAATAATAGAGTTTGTAATCTTTGGGAGATTTTTGTCAGTCATCATAACTCCCTGGAGATCATCCACCTGTTTTGTGTATCAATATCTCATTCTTTTTTATGCTGAATATTATTCTATAATATGGATAACCAGTTTGTTTAACCATTCACCCATTGAACAATAATCTGATTTTGACAATTACAAATAAAGCTGCTATAAGCAGTCAGGTAGTGTACAGATGTTAGTGTAAATAAAAGTTTTCATTTCTCTGGGATATATTTCCAAGAGTATAGTTGCTGGGTTGTATAGTAATTGCATATTTAGTTTTATAAAAAACCATCAAACTGCTTTCCAGAATGCCTGAACATTTTACGCTCACCCCAGCAATGTATGAGTGATCTGGTTTCCATTTCCTCAATAGCATTTGGCTTTATTATTTTTTATTTTAGCCATTCTAAGAGTTATGTACCGATATCTCATTGTGGTTTAATTTTCATTACCTTAATGGCTATTGAGGTTGAACATATTTTATGTGATAATATGCTATCCATATACCCTCCTCAGTGAAATGTCACTTCATGTTTTGTCCATTTTCTGATTGGATCAATTGTGTTTTACTGTCGAGTTTTGACAGTTCTTATATATTCTAATACTAGTCCTTTGTTAGATAGATTTTTTTTCATTATTTATTTGAGAGAGAGAGAGAGCACATGTGGGGGGGGTCAGAGGGAGAAGCAGACTCCCCACTGAGCAAGGAGCCCCATGCAGGGCTCTGGGACCATGACCTGAGCCAAAGGCAGGCACTTAACCAACTGAGCCACCCAGGTGCCCCTCTTTTCACTCTTTTAATAGGATCTTTCACAGAACAAAGATTTTAATTTTGATAATAACCAATTTATTACTCTTTCCTTTTATGGCTCATGGTTTTGGTCTAAAGTCTAAGAACTATTTGGCTAGCCCTAGAATCCAAAGATTTTCTATTTCTTTCTTTATAAAAAGTTGTATAGTTTTCATTAAACATTTAAGTATGTGATTTTTTAAGTTAATTTTTCTATAAGGTGTGATGTTTAGGTCAAGATTCTTGTTTTGCCTAGGAATGTGCAATTGCTGTAGCACTATTTGTTGAAAAGGTTATGCTTCCTCCATTGAATTGCTTTTGCACCTTTGAAAAAAATCAGTTGGGTTATTATTTAGACCTACCTCTGCATTTTCTATTCCTTTCCTCTGCTAATACAACACTGTCTTCATAACTATAGTTATATAATAGGCCTTAATATTAGGTAGAAATATTTCTCTCACTTTATTCTTTTTCATTGTTTTAGCTATACTAAGGACTCTTCCTTCCCACATAAATTTTTAGAATAAACCTTTCTCCATCTCCATCTCCCCATGTCTTCCGTGGTATTCCTTATGCTCCACAGATAAATGAAACCATATGATAATTGATGGAGAGGAGAAGCGAGTTGGAGGAAATTGGAGGGGGAGACAAACCATGAGAGACTGTGGACTCTGAGAAACAAACTGTGGGTTTGGGAGGGGAGGCGGGTGGGAGGTTGGGTAAGCCTGGTGGTGGATATTATGGAGGGCACATATGGCATGGAGCACTGGGTGTGGTGCATAAACAATGAATTCTGGAACACTGAAAAGAAATTTAAAAAAATAAATTAAAATTAAAAAAAAAAGAATAAACTTTTCTATGTCAAAAACAACAAAAATCTTGCTAGGATTCTTTTTTTATTTTTTAAATTTCTTTTCAGTGTTCCAGAATTCATTGCTTATGCACTACACCCAGTGCTCCATGCAATACGTGCCCTCCATAATACCCACCACCAGGCTTACCCAGCCTCCCACTCCCCTCTCCTCCAAAACCCTCAGATTGATTTTCAGAGTCCACAGTCTCTCATGGTTTGTCTTGCTAGGATCTTTATAATCATTACATTAAACCTATAGATCAACTGGGGGAGAATTGACATCTTTACTATATTGAATCTTCCAATCCATGAAAATAGTTTGTATTCCCATTTATTAGAGTCTTCTTCAGTTTATTTAATAAGTCTTTTGTAACATATTGTAAGTATTTTGTGGAGATAATGATCATTGCTCCCCCCGTCTCATCTGAACAATTTCAGTGTCCTCTATGGCTGGTCACTCTGCAATCACCATGCTAAATAAAAACCATAGCAGCACTTACTATAACTGGCTACTGATAAACCTTGAAAAGAGGACACATTTCATAAGGACATACACACACGCACACACCCCACTAAGAATATTCAATCACCTATTAAGGAGAATATGGCCATTACAAAACATGCAAATACTCTTCCATTCACTCAGCTGGGTCTGCTAGATGTACATGAACACACTACATCTCAATCCTTTAGGGTATGCACAGGAGAAAGAGTGGAACACACACCCCCTTAGAATAGTTGAGAAAGGCAGGAAGAGCGTCGGAGGAAGTAAGGCTGTACTGGGAAGCCACGAACCAAGAAACCCAGATGGAAGAGTATTATTTATCTGTTGCTCTTTTTGAAAAATGAAGTTGGGGAAAATACTGGAGATTTGTGGACAACAGTCAAGCCATTTTTGTCTAGCATGCTGAGCAGAAAAAAAAAAAAGAATGAAAAACTGAGGATCTTGAGCATCAGAAATCCCTTCAAATTCTAGGTAAATGCAAACATGAATGCTATCATGGACAGGTGTTCACTTCCTCCCCACCCCACCCCTACCAAAAAGGAAAATGGTAGAAAATAATTAAAAAATACTAGGAGAGAGATTCAGGGGTTGGTAACATTCTCAGAGGGAAGAAGACACTGACAAGAAGAGATCACAGAGGTGACAACAAAACTGGTATTTTGTCTGTCCTGACATCCTGAGACTATTGACCAGGATGGATGCAGATTTCTCACAACATCCATGTTAGAATTATACCTAAATAGAATTATACCTAAATATTATACCCAAATATTTCATTTTCTTTGTAATTGTAAATGGTATTGTGTTTTCAATTTTGTTTTCCACATCTTCATGGTTAATATATAGATATGCAATTGATTTTTGTGTGTTAATTTTGTATCCTACAACATTGCTAATCTCGTTTATTAGTTCTAGATTTTTATTTTTTTAGATTCTTTCGTAGTTTCTATATAGACAAGCATGTCATCTGCAAATAGTGACAACTTTATTTCTTCCTTTCCAACCAATCTTATACGTTTTACTTTTCTTCTTCCCTCCTCCTCTTCCTACTCTTCCTCCTTCTTCTTCCTCTTCTTCTTCTTCTCTTCTTCATGCTTTATTTCAGTGACAGAATGCCCAATACTAAGTTGAATAAAAGTGGTGAAAGTGGGCATCCTTGTATTTTATATGAGGGGGGGAATTGTCTTTCAATAATAAACATGATGTTAGCTGTAGGTTCTGTGTACATGTTCTTTATCAAATTGAAGAAGCTCCACTTTATTTTCAGGCTGCTGAGAGTTTTTGTCATGAATAGACGTTGGATTTTGTCATAACCCCTTATGTTTCAACTGATATAATGCTATTTATTCTTTAGCCTGTTCATATGGTAGGATACACTGATTTTCAAATGTTGAAACAAAGTAGTTGCATCAATATATATGTTCATTAATGTTCTTAGTCAATACTAGGCCTTACATATTTTATATTTTGGGACCCTCAGAGGAAAGTGAAATAGTATTTCGTTGTATTACTTTTCATTTTCTAAATTTCTAGTGAGAGTATATTTTTATGTTAAATTCATGTTAAATTCATGTTTCCTGTTCTATGAAATTCCTGTGCCCATCTTACTTGTATTAGGTTTTTATTAATGATTTATAGGAGCTATTTGCTTTGGTATACTTAATATATATATGCTATGTTTTGAAGATAGTGTCTGTTGTATATGATACCATGCTTTATAAATTCTGCTATAACTAGCAATTGTTTCAAAAGTATATTTCTGAGATTCATCCATATTGGATCACGTGGCTTAATTTCACCTTTTATGAAAAGAACACACTTTATGAAAAGAACACATTTTACATACCCATTATTTTGTTGATATTTACATTAAGATTGTTTTCATTTTGTCCATTTTATACATATTTTTCTGCATGTGTTTTGGGCATACTTGCAAAAGTTCCTCTAGGAGAAAAAAAATTATTGATCTATAGGCTATAGGCATTGTGATAGGTAGAATACTAAGATGTCTCCCCAAGATTCACATCCCCCCAGTAAACACACACCTCCTCCCAGTTACTCAATAAAACACTAATATAGGACTTCTGTAAAGAGATTTTGCATTTGTTGAATAGCCCTGAAATCATTTGACCAAGTGTTCTCTTGGAAATCAGTCCATTGATCATGGTATAACTGACTGTAGTCCCTACAATTTCTACCTTGTAGGTAGTAATTCTAAATATTCTGCCTCCTCATCTTTACTGTAACAGCCATTCCAATTGTTGTATAAGCTTCTAAACACTTCTTAATGGAAGGGTATTTTGTTTTTATGATTATGACTGATACACATTTTCTTGCAGTATTTGTTTTCTAAATTTTCATGTAGTGTCTTATTCTTGCTCTAGATATAATGTGGCTCTGTGTATTTCCATTATTACAGAAAAAATAATTTTCCATTTCCTTGTATAGCATATGCCATCTATTTTTAAATTGATAGAACACAAACAAAAAACAGCATATACTTTAGAGATATAGAAATAAAATAATTTTGAGAAAAATTCACTAGATATAATTCATATTTTTACTAAAATGACATAGTGCTTAATGCATGGGACAAAACAGTTTTCCTCACTGTATACCTTTATATGTAGACTTAATACTGGAAACCGAGAGAGAACTTGAATGACCTTGCAGGGATATTAAATATAAACTACACCCAATTCTTTCTTTTTTAAGAAAGAAATGTCAAAATTCTTCTATAAAGCTTTTTTTCTTTCTTTCTCCTTTTTCGAGTTATTTCTCCTTTTTCTTATCCTTCTTCTCTTCTTGTTTTTCATCTTCACCTTCCCTTTCTTCTTATATGTCCTATCTCAATTACACAAACATGAAAAAGGAAGGCACCTGTAACCTTGGGAGAAATATATATCTGCAGGATAATTAGCCTAGCAAAAAGGCTCCTTTCAATATTCCTTGGTTGAATATCCTATTTACTAGGAAGGAAATAAATAAATGTGCCTTAGAGCCAAAGAGCTACATGAGAAAAAAGAGTCAAAACTCTTGCAAAATTCCTTTTGAGGTCAAACATTATGAGAAACTCAGTGATGTTCTGTGAAGTTTCTAGAGAAGATCTGCTGGCAGAAAAGGCCACCAAGCACAAGGTCATAGTACCATACAAAAAGGGGTAAAGGAGCTGAAGATTTAGACTCTGTATCAGTAGAAGGGCTGTTCAACACAAGAAACGGAAATTAAGCTCCTGCTGACATACACATTTGTGGACTTGAGCATTTGGTTTGATTTGATTTGAAGTTTAAGAAGCAGGACACACCTGGTTCATAAACTTTAAATAAAACACTGCACGTTGAGTATCTCTATAGTTTCTGACAGTGGCCACTCAGAGTCAGTTATTTATCCCGCAATTCCTCCTTCAACCACACCAGAGGAACAAAATAGAATTTGTGTCATTTGTTTGGTTGGAATTTGCAGATTTCTTTTGGTCTTCTAGTCAATGCAAAGCACAAACTCCCAATTAATCTCCCCTCCAATTCTGACAAGTCCTCTTATCATTATGATTACAACTTTTCTATAAAACTGCTATAATTTAAGCAACTTTGTATCTTAGAGCTATTTTCTGTCCTCCAACATAAGCAATGACTTCTTGATCCTGATCAACATTTGTTGATACAAATATTTATTCCTCTAACAACAATAAAATAAAATTATTCTTAATTAAATCAATCCCAGAATTTGGGGGTTATACCCTACTATAGATGTACTTTATTGAATTTGAATAATCGAAGTATCAAAACATTTATACATTAGGATATTTAAATTCTTGTAACACTAATAAATATTAATACTGTGGGAAATAATTCATTTTATGGCAGTGTTTTATGAATAGCTTCAGTCTGTGTGTGTATCACAGTAGTATACTTAATTAAACCAAACTTTTTTTAATCCAAATAAATGGGGAAAATAATTAGGCTAACTCTTTTGCTCAGTAAATATCCACTCATTTCAAAAAATTACTCATGGTGATTCCCATCTTATACGTGAAGCCAACATTATCAATGAAAAAATTAGCACTATTTTTGAAATGGCAGTTATATAAACATTATTCCATATTTTCTTAAAAATAGCCCGCCCTTTAAAGATTCAAGACATGTATTTTATTTCAAATAGCATGATTACTACTGTGAGTAACAATTTGCTCTATAATGCACAGTTCCTAGCCTGCTCCCTTAAAACTTAAATTCTTGATTTTATTTAAATTCCTCACATTTTTCACAATCTTTATCCCCTCTCCAAGAATCAGCATTTTTGCTCTTTGAGTTGTTTTTAAATAAAAATTTTATATATTTAAGGTATACAACGTGTTGTTGGATATAGATATACACAGTGAATGATTGCTACAATCAAGCTAATTAACATATTGAACATTCTCATTTTTATTTAAAAACAACACAATTTTCAAAATGGTATTCCTCAACGTGCGATAGAGTAAAAACCTCCTTTTGACTTAAGTTACAGGTATTTGACTCCTTCATATTTTGCACTGAAAATAGAGGATCAACTAATTTCAAGTCTAAAACAAATGTATAAATATTATATAAGGAATTTAGAAGTCTTTTGAATAGGATTATAGTATTTTTTATAAGTTTTATTAAAATAAAAACAGAGCAAACTATTTCTCATACAGGAAATATTGTCCCCAAAACTACATTTTCCAGCTTTATTGAGATATAATTGACATATGACATTGTGTAAGCTTAGGGTATACAATGTGATGATTTGATATATATCTATTTTATTTATATATTGCAATATCATGACCACAATAAGGTTAGTTAACACATCCTTCACCTCACATAATTATCATTTTTAAAACTATTTTATATGGTCAACTACTTTTCTAATCATTCACATATACTTACATATACACACACACACACACACACACACACACATATATTCTTTCCGAAAAGTACTACTTTTGGCTAAATAATACTTATTACTGCATATTGCATCATACCCTGGGTTAATTTTCTCTAAGACAAAAATAGTTAACATTTTGTTATTAATAAATAAAGTAGGTAATATGTTATTTTGAAGTTTTGAAGAAAACCATGACATTCTTTTTTTATTTTTAAGATTTTTATTTATTTATTTATTTGACAGACAGAGACCACAAGTAGGCAGAGAGGCAGGTAGAGAGAGAGGAGGAAGCAGGCTCCCTTCTGAGTAGAGAGCCCAACGTGAGACTCGATCCCAGGACCCTGAGATCATGACCTGAGCTGAAGGCAGAGGCTTTAACCATGACATTCATCCAGAGCCCCAACCATGACATTCTTTCTCCATATTTTTCTCTCAACTTTCTTCCCTCCTCGCACCAACCTTCTCTTTTTTCTACCTCTCTCTTTCTCTTTGATTTTGGGTGAAATATGAATATATTGTCTTAATAGCCATATATCCAGATGTCTAGGACTTTTTGCCAACTGCTAAAAGCTTTGCATTTTTCTTATTCTGTAAAATGTTCCTATTTTCACTTCGATTACTATGATTATATTTGCTTATGATATACCATTAAGTTTCTGTCATATCATCCAGGGCTCAGCTAACTACATCTCACTGGACAAATCCACCCACCACCTGTCTTGCTTAATAAAATTTTACTGGCACACAGCCATGCCCATTCATTGGTATATTATCTTTGGCTGATTTTATACTGCAACAACAAAGCTGAATAGTGTCGACATAGCTGTGACAAACAGCATATGACTTGCAGGGCCTAAAGTATTTACTATCTGGCCCTTTGCAGCAAAAGTTTGCCATCTCCTGTCCATTGCCTAATATAGAGCAGGTGCTGAATATATACACATATGCTAACTATATTAATAAATGGATAGATGGATAAATAGCAAATAATAGAAAAATGCAGTCTTTATGTAACAGAAGACCACTTCACTTCATTAAGAAAGTTGAGATCCAGGGATGCCTGGGTGGCTCAGTTGGTTAAGTGTCTGCCTTTGGCTCGGTCATGATCCCAGGGTCTGGGGATCAAGCCCCACATCCGGCTCCTTGCTCAGGGCCTGCTTCTCCCTCTCCCTTTGCCTGCTGCTCCCCTGGCTTGTGCACGCTCTCTCTCACTCTCTGTGAAATAAATAAATAAATAAATAAACAAACAAATAAATTAATTAATTAACAATTATATAAATAAAATCTTTAAAAAAAAGTTGAGATCCAAATTTATTTCTGGAGTACAGTGGGTTTTATTATGATTAGAAAGAAAGGAGAATGTATGTCTTCATAGAAACAACAAATATTGAGACAGGGTGGTGAAGTGAACTAAAAGACTTAGTTCTTAACTGTTGTAAAGAACATTTAATTTCAAATCAAGAGTGTACTAATTTCTGATTGCCTCTAATTCCCAAAAACCAGATGCTCAGTAAGATCATTAAATGTGGTAGAGTTCACCATTACCTAATTTAAGAAATTTTCACACCCCATTATGTTCTTTATCTTGGGATAATTTCTTAGCTACTTCTACCTTCTCTGTGGAACTGTTAACTAGTCAAAAATGAAAATAAACAGTCTTAATGAATTTCTTTCTGAAGACTGCTATAAAAATTTTTAAGTAGAAGAGCTTGGAATACTTAGGATTTTTAACTATAATATTATATTATAGTCCTTTGAAATATGGATAAATGAGACGTGGTTTGAATAAGAATTTTTTTGTTTTGTTTTAAAAAGCCTTTTATTATGGAGGGAGAGGAGTCAAGATGGTGAAGAAGTAGCAGGCTGAGACTACTTCAGGTAGCAGGAGATCAGCTAGATAGCTTATCTAAAGATTGCAAACACCTACAAATCCAAAGGGAGATCGAAGAGAAGAAGAACAGCAATTCTAGAAACAGAAAATCAACCACTTTCTGAAAGGTAGGACTGGCAGAGAAGTGAATCCAAAGCGACAAGAAGATAGACCTCGGGGGGGAGGGGCCGGCTCGCGGCAAGCGGCGGAGCAACGGAGGACAAAAGCAGGACTTTTAAAAGTCTGTTCCGCTGAGGGACATCACTCCAGAGGCTAAACCGGGGTGAAGCCCACGCGGGGTCAGCATGGCCTCAGGTCCCGCAGGGTCACAGAAGGATTGGGGGTGGCTGAGTGTCGCAGAGCTTGCAAGTATTACAACGGGGAAGCCGGCTACAGAGACAGAGCTGAGTGAGCTCACAGCTCAGGATTACCTTGAACCGGTCACAGGCTCGGTGAGCTCCGTGAGCGGCAGGAGGCCAGGAAGACGTGAGTAGGTGGGCGCTGTTCCCTGAGGGCGCACTGAGGAGTGGGGCCCCGAGCTCTCGGCTCCTCCGGGCTGGAGACTGGGAGGCCGCCATTTTATTTCCCAACCTCCGGAACTCTACGGAAAGCACTCAGGGAACAAAAGCTCCCGAAAGCAAACCCGAGCGGATTACTCAGCCCGGCCCCTGGTAAGGGCGGTGCAATTCCGCCTGGGGCAAAGACACTTGAGAATCACTACAACAGGCCCCTCGCCCAGAAGATCAACAAGAAATCCAGCCAGGACCAAGTTCACCTAACAAGGAGTGCAGTTTCAATACCAAGGAGAGCGGCGGAATTGCAGAGGAAGAGAAAGCAAAGCATGGAACTCATGGCTTTCTCCCCATGATTCTTTAGTCTTGCAGTTAATTTAATTTTTTTTCTTTTTCAATTTTTTTTCTCTCTTCTGCTAATTTTTTTTAACTTTTACCCTTTTCTTTTTTTAACGTTTTTAAACTAGTTTATATAATATATATATATATATATATATATATATATTTCTTTTTTATCTTTTTTCTTTATTCATTTTCTCTTTTTAATTGTTTCTTTTTTTCTTCTTTCTGAACCTCTTTTTATCCCCTTCCCCCCCCCCTCACGATTTGGGATCTCTTCTGATTTGGTTAAAGCGTATTTTCCTGGGGTATTTTACTTGCTCCTTCATATACTCTTATCTGGACAAAATGACAAGGTGGAAAAATTCACCACAAAAAAAAGAACAAGAGGCAGTACTGAAGGCTAGGGACCTAATCAATACAGACATTGGTAATATGTCAGATCTAGAGTTCAGAATGATGATTCTCAAGGTTCTAGCCAGGCCCGAAAAAGGCATGGAAGATATTAAAGAAACCCTCTCGGGAGATATAAAAGCCCTTTCTGGAGAAATAAAAGAACTAAAATCTAACCAAGTTGAAATCAAAAAGCTATTAATGAGGTGCGATCAAAAATGGAGGCTCTGACTGCTAGGATAAATGAGGCAGAAGAAAGAATTAGTGATATAGAAGAACAAAAGACAGATAATAAAGAAGCTGAGCAAAAGAGGGACAAATAGCTACTGGACTACGAGGGCAGAATTTGAGAGATAAGTGACACCATAAGGCCAAACAACATTAGAATAATTGAGATTCCAGAAGAAGAAGAAAGAAAAGGGAGCAGAAGGTATATTGGAGAGAATGATTGGAGAGAATTTCCCCAATATGGCAAAGGGAACAAGCATCAAAATCCAGGAGGTGCAGAGAACCCCCCCTCAAAATCAATAAGAATAGGTCCACACCCCGTCACCTAATATTAATATTTACAAGTCTTAGTGACAAAGAGCAAATTCTGAAAGCAGCCTGGGAAAAGTATTCTGTAACATACAATGGTAAAAATATTAGATTGGCAGCAGACTTATCCACAGAGACCTGGCAGGCCAGAAAGAGCTGGCAATATATTCAGAGCACTAAACGAGAAAAACATGCAGCCAAGAACACTATATCCAGCTAGGCTATCACTGAAAATAGAAGGAGAGATTAAAAGCTTCCAGGACAAACAAAAACTGAAAGAATTTGCAAACACCAAACCAGCTCTACAGGAAATATTGAAAGGGGTCCTCTAAGTAAAGAGAGAGCCTAAAAGTAGTAGATCAGAAAAGAACAGAGACAATATAAAGTAACAGTCACCTTACAGGCAATACAATGGCACTAAATTCATATCTCTCAATAGTTACCCTGAATGTTAATGGGCTAAATGCCCCAATCAAAAGACACAGAGTATCATAATGGATAAAAAAACAAAACCCATCTATATGTTGCCTACAAGAAACTGATTTTAAACCCGAAGACACCTTCAGATTTAAAGTGAGGGGGTGGAAAAGAATTTACCGTGCTAATGGACATCAGAAGAAAGCAGGAATGGCAATCCTTATATCAGATCAATTAGATTTTAAGCCAAAGACTATAATAAGAGATGAGGAAGGACACTATATCATACTCAAAGGATCTGTCCAACAAGAAGATCTAACAATTTTAAATATCTATGCCCCTAACATGGGAGCAGCCAACTATATAAAGCAATTAATAACAAAATCAAAGAAACACATCAACAATAATACAATAATAGTAGGGGACTTTAACACTCCCCTCACTGAAATGGATAGATCATCCAAGCAAAAGATCAACAAGGAATAAAGGCCTTAAATGACACACTGGACCAGATGGACATCACAGATATATTCAGAACATTTCATCCCAAAGCAACAGAATACACATTCTTCTCTAGTGCACATGGAACATTCTCCAGAAAAGATCACATCCTCGGTCCTAAATCAGGTCTCAACTGGTATCAAAAGATTGGGATCATTCCCTGCATATTTTCAGACCACAATGCTCTGGAGCTAGAACTCAATCACAAGAGGAAATTTGGAAAGAACCCAAATACATGGAGACTAAACAGCATCCTTCTAAAGAATGAACGGGTCAACCAGGAAATTAAAGAAGAATTGAAAAAATTCATGGAAATAAATGATAATGAAAACACAACGGTTCAAAATCTGTGGGACACAACAAAGGCAGTCCTGAGAGGAAAATATATAGCGGTACAAGCCTTTCTCAAGAAACAAGAAAGGTCTCACGTACACAACCTAACTCTACACCTAAAGGAGCTGGAGAAAGAACAAGAAAGAAGCCCTAAACCCAGCAGGAGAAGAGAAATCATAAAGATCAGAGCAGAAATCAATGAAATAGAAACCAAAAAAACAATAGAACAAATCAACGAAACTAGGAGCTGGGTCTTTGAAAGAATTAATAAGATTGATAAACCCCTGGCCAGACTTATCAAAAAGAAAAGAGAAAGGACCCAAATAAATAAAATCATGAATGAAAGAGGAGAGATCACAACTAACACCAAAGAAATACAGACAATTATAAGAACATACTATGAGCAACTCTACACCAACAAATTTGACAATCTGGAAGAAATGGATGCATTCCTAGAGACATATAAACTACCACAACTGAACCAGGAAGAAATAGAAAGCCTGAACAGACCCATAACCAGTAAGGAGATTGAAACAGTCATCCAAAATCTCCAAACAAACAAAAGCCCAGGGCCAGACAGCTTCCTGGGGGAATTCTACCAAACATTTAAAGAAGAACTAATTCCTATTCTCCTGAAACTGTTCCAAAAAATAGAAATGGAAGGAAAACTTCCAAACTCATTTTATGAGGCCAGCATCACCTTGATCCCAAAACCAGACAAGGATCCCATCAAAAAAGAGAACTACAGACCAATATCCTTGATGAACACAGAGGCAAAAACTTTCACCAAAATATTAGCCAATAGGATTCAACAGTACATTAAAAGGATTATTCACCAGGACCAAGTGGGATTTATTCCAGGGCTGCAAGGTTGGTTCAACATCCGCAAATCAATCAATGTGATACAACACATTAATAAAGAACAAGAACCATATGATACTCTCAATAGATGCTGAAAAAGCATTTGACAAAGTACAGCATCCCTTCCTGGTCAAAACTCTTCAAAGTGTAGGGATAGAGGGCACATACCTCAATATTATCAAAGCCATCTATGAAAAACCCACCGCAAATATCATTCTCAATGGAGAAAAACTGAAAGCATTTCCGCTAAGGTCAGGAACAGGGCAGCGATGTCCGTTATCACCGCTGCTATTCAACATAGTACTAGAAGTCCTAGCCTCAGCAATCAGACAACAAAAGGAAATTAAAAGCATCCAAATCAGCAAAGAAGAAGTCAAACTATCACTCTTCACAGATGATATGATACTATATGTGGAAAACCCAAAAGACTCCACTCCAAAACTGCTAGAACTTGTACAGGAATTCAGTAAAGTGTCAGGATATAAAATCAATGCACAGAAATCAGTTGCATTTCTCTACACCAACAACAAGACAGTAGAAAGAGAAATTAAGGAGTTAATCCCATTTACGATTGCACCCAAAACTATAAGATACCTAGGAATAAACCCGACCAAAGAGGCTAAGAATCGATACTCAGAAAACTATAAAGTACTCATGAAAGAAATTGAGGAAGACACAAAGAAATGGAAAAATATTCCATGCACCTGGATTGGAAGAATAAATATTGTGAAAATGTCTATGCTAACTAAAGCAATCTACACATTTAATGCAATTCCTATCAAACTCCCATCCATTTTTTTCAAAGAAGTGGAACAAATAATCCTAAAATTTATATGGAACCAGAAAAGACCATGAATAGCCAAAGGAATGTTGAAAAAGAAAGCGAAAGTTGGTGGCATCACAATTCCGGACTTCAAGCTCTACTACAAAGCTGTCATCATCAAGACAGCATGGTACTGGCACAAAAACAGACACATAGATCAATGGAACAGAATAGAGAGCCCAGAAATAGACCCTCAACTCTATGGTCAACTAATCTTTGACAAAGCAGGAAAGAATGTCCAATGAAAAAAGACAGCCTCTTCAATAAATGGTGTTGGGAAAATTGGACAGCCATATGCAGAAAAATGAAATTGGACCATTTCCTTACACCATACAAGAAAATAGACTCAAAATGGATGAAAGACCTCACTGTGAGAAAAGAATCCATCAAAATCCTTGAGTAGAACACAGGCAGCAACCTCTTCGACCTCAGCCTCAGCAACATCGTCCTAGGAACATCGCCAAAGGCAAGGGAAGCAAGGGCAAAAATGAACTATTGGGATTTCATCAAGATCAAAAGCTTTTGCACAGCAAAGGAAACAGTGAACAAAACCAAAAGACAACTGACAGAATGGGAGAAGATATTTGCAAACAACATATCAGACAAAGGGCTAGTGTCCAAAATCTATAAAGAACTTAGCAAACTCAACACCCAATGAACAAATAATCCAATCAAGAAATAGGCAGAGGACATGAACAGACATTTCTGCAAAGAAGACATCCAGATGGCCAACAGACACATGAAAAGTGCTCCACATCACTCGGCATCAGGGAAATACAAATCAAAACCACAATGAGATATCACCTCACACCAGTCAGAATGGCTAAAATGAACAAGTCAGGAAATAACAGATGCTGGCGAGGATGCGGAGAAAGGGGAACCCTCCTACACTGCTGGTGGGAATGCAAGCTGGTGCAACCACTCTGGAAAACAGCATGGAGGTTCCTCAAAATGTTGAAAATAGAACTACCCTATGACCCAGCAATTGCACTACTGGGTATTTACCCTAAAGATACAAACATGGTCCGAAGGGGCACGTGCACCCGAATGTTTATAGCAGCAATGTCTACAATAGCCAAACTATGGAAAGAACCTAGATGTCCATCAACAGATGAATGGATAAAGAAGAAGTGGTATATATACACAATGGAATACTATGCAGCTATCAAAAGAAATGAAATCTTGCCATTTGTGACGACATGGATGGAACTAGAGGATATCATGCTTAGCAAAATAAGTCAATCAGAGAAAGACATCTATCATATGATCTCCCTGATATGAGGAAGTGGAGATGCAACATGGGGGGTTAAGGGGGTAGGAGAAAAGTAAATGAAACGGGATTGGGAGGGAGACAAACCATAAGTGACACTTAATCTCACAAAACAAACTGAGGGTTGCTGGGGGGAGGGTATTGGGAGAAGGGGGGTGGGGTTATGGACATTGGGAGGGTATGTGCTATGGTGAGTGCTGTGAAGTGTGTAAACCTGGTGATTCACAGACCTGTACCCCTGGGGATAAAAATATATGTTTATAATAATAAAAAAAAGTCTTTTATTATGGAAAACAAATAGAGAATAGTACAGTAAAATAATAGTGATCAATATCTTCTTTCGTTTCCTCTCTATCATTTTCTTCAGACAAATTTAAAATTAAATTGTACTTCTTCTCATTTCTACTTTAAATAATCCAGTATGCAAACCTAAAATACAAAGACTTTCTTTGAATAAGAAATTTAATGGAGACAGAAGTAAGCTACATTTCTGGTAAGCATAGCATTATACATAGTGAACCTGAATCACTGTGTTGTACACCTGAAACTATATAACATTTTGTGTCAACTACACTCAAATAAAAAAAAAAGTTAAGTGGAAGTTATGCAGCAGAAATTTAGAGAAGGAGAAAGAGTATAATTGCTTCAGTTAGCAAACTTAATTTCTTGGGTCCTTCAAATAAATAGTTACTGGGCTATGGAATCTCTAGGAAGTGGCTGAAGACCAAAAATTTTCATGGTTGATAGGAATTCATTTTCTTTGTTTATCTATGAAGCAATCTAGAGGATGGGTAAATATAGCATATAATGAGATTGTCAACCTTGATGTTTAAATTTTATTGCTTTTGTGGATTTAAAGCAGGTTTATATTTTAATATACCTCTTATAAAAATACAATGTATAATTGGATTCTTCAAAATATAGAAATGATATTTATGTCTCATTTCAACTCACAGAATTCCTTACTTCATTTTTTTCATTTAAATTTTCTTCTGTCATGCTGTTTTACATTCTTTTTATCTGCTGTTTTATTTATATTTAGATTCATCTATGAAGATAGAGAAATGCATAATAAAGGATGTAGCTGGCAATAAATAAGCTGTGAGACTGAATATTTTGTAACAATGGAAGCTTGGGACATGTAACAGAAGTCCTACGCATTAAACTTTCCCTCTCTCTGGCTGTAGAGGAATGCTGCATTACCTCTTGAATAAAAGAAGACATGGCTATGGAGCTGAGAGAACTAAAAAAATCTCTCTTTGCAAGCACAGAGCCCATTTTGTAAGTTAAAGTGGAATACAGATGGACAATGAATTTAAGAAGCAAATCCACCTGCCATAAAAGGCATTACTCCTTTTAAATCAAGAGACCAGAGAAAATTAATAATTGGGAACATCCTCATCTTAGAAATCACCAGTTTGAATACAAATTATTAACACTGGAGAGAGAACTGCCATATATAATGCTTATATCAAACCATCTGGTTTGATAGATGAGGAAATCTGGCATATCGAGGCATGAGATATTTGTGGTACAGAATAGAAAATATCAATCCATTGTTAGAGTATCTTCCATCCCCTTCCAAGAATGAAAAACATACTGAAATGTCAAAAATGGCCTATGAAAAAACTTTTCCTGCCTTCCTTCCTTCCTTCCTCCCTCCTTTTATTGAAGATTTATGCAATCGACAAAGACCAAATAGCAATTACAATTCATTGCAATAAACACTGAAGATAGATAAATAATAAAACAATACAGTAAACATAATAATAAAAAGATGTACATAATATTATTGGACACCTAGAGGAAGCATGTAACAACACTTAAGATGACAAATTCAGGAAAGGAATACCCCACATATTAATTCATGGTATGTGTATGAATTTGCTGTGGGAAGTCCATTTTTCATTTCATTTCTCTTTACTTTCTCACTTCCATGTTGAATTCATATCTTTGCTATAGTCCCCTATGTATGTAAATATATATGTATGTATACTTACATATACATATACATGCATGTATATATAAAATTTTTATCATTATTCTAGAAAAGTACTCTTTGGTTTGTTTAAAGCTTTTGGTAGTTGTGCAAATATCCTGGCAGTCTTGTGAAGTGATTTTGTTGTGTACTTGGCTTTACCATATTTGTGCCAGACACTGTGACAGATGTTGAAGAAAGCCAAAATTAGCAGATATTAACCCCTGTTCTTTGAGGGTTTAAAATTTAAGTAATAATATATGCTTAAAAATCACTATCATTTATTATAGTAATTACAGTGAGATAAGTGAAACAAATGTAAGAGCTCAGTATTTTTAGTTTCCTTCCTTTCCTCCATTTTAGAAATAATAAAACTGAAACCCAGAAAGTTGATCTGGACTTTCCCAAGATCATGGAACCGGTTCATGTGTAAATATATAGTTCTTTGGTGAACAAATGAATGTTTCAGTGTCTAAAAATTCAGATTTAGGAGACAGCTTCAGGATTAACTGTACACCAAAGAAATGCACGTTGACGTAGAAAGGTGACTATTTAATGCTCTTTTCTGGGAAAAACATATCATTTAATGTAAGATTCAAAACACATGACACACTCATTTCCGTTCAGTATACCTTGCTACAATAATTCCAGATGCTTAGTAAATAAATGGAAGTCAAGCTCTTTAAAAACCACAGGTCACTGTCTTTCCATGTGAAAACCCCCTCACTTTTCTTTCAGCACATACAGCACATCATCCTAGTTGATGTTGAGCTGCAAAGTACAAAGTAGGTTGTTTCTGCTAGACTTCACGAAGAGGCGGTGATGGAAGCCCAGGCATGGGCACATAGCCATGGCCTCTGACACAGTAGGATAAAACAGTCCCTCCATTCTTCATAAAGTCACACATTAACTGTATATCTATTGAAATGTTGCTACCTCCAGTCCTGATCTACAAAACACTGTGAAGATAGTTCTGAGAAAACTATGTTCTGTGTTCCAGAGCCAGGGGATGATTTTTTTATGGCAATGATGTATGTAAATGAAAATATCTTATCCACAGTTGTCACTAACTACAGTGACCAGCCCACAGGACTTGGTTTTCTGGAGGGAGAACTCATAGATCTTTATGGCATGTCTGTAAATGTCCAGGCAGCCATCATGGATCTCCAGAAAGAGCTACTTACCTTCCTGGATACCAGTCAGATGGCACAATCTTCAAAGGCTTTTAAATATTTGAGTCAGTACACTGAAATTGGCTGGCTGCAGTTGGCTGTTGAGTATTGCACTGGAAGGACAGCTTTGGAACACCCAGTTGGC
The DNA here is from genome assembly GCF_010015895.1 of Lontra canadensis. Lineage (NCBI taxonomy): Eukaryota > Metazoa > Chordata > Mammalia > Carnivora > Mustelidae > Lontra > Lontra canadensis. Next base: position 246,718 of record NW_022631145.1, read on the forward strand.
TAAACATGGGTTCATAATGATTTGTTCTGGCAGGTTCATTGTGTTGGTAATGGTCCAGATCACAAACTTGGCCTTCTTGTGATTTAGCCAGTGCAAGAAATTATACATTATGTCTTATTTTGAGTACACAGGTTGAACTCATCCACAAGCAGCTCCATAGTCTCCAAAGGTAGTTTCTGAGTTATGTTATATTGGCTTTATTGTGAACTACAAATGGTGGCCTTTAGATGTGATAATGGGAAGCTCCTCTAGAGCAAGGTTTCTGAAACTTGGGACTATTACCATTTGGGGCTGGATAATTATTTGTTGTTGGGAGACCATCCTGTGCACTGTGCGATGTTTAGCAACGTTCTGGTCTCTGCCTACTAGATGCCAGTTCTGACAATCAAAAATGTCTCCAGACTTTTCTAAACATACTCTGGGAGCAAACATGACCCTGATGGTAACCACCATTCTAGAATTTTTTTTTAAATATTTTATTTATTTATTTGACAGACAGAGATCACAAGTAGGCAGAGAGGCAGGCAGAGAGAGGAAGGGAAGCAGGTTCCCTGCTGAGCAGAGAGCCCGATGCGGGGCTCGATCCCAGGACCCTGGGATCATGACCTGAGCTGAAGGCAGCGGCTTAACCCACTGAGCCACCCAGGCGCCCCACCATTCTAGAATTTTATTGGTAAATATATTTGAATGACTATGTTTTATTTTTCCACTAAATCAACTCATATTTTAAATTACTTAATAGATTTGGGGTCCCTGGGTGGCTCAGTTGGTTAAGTGTCTGCCTTCAGCTCAGGTCATGATCCCAGGGTCCTGGGATTGAGCCCTTCACTGGGCTACCTGCTCAGCAGGGAGCTTGTTTCTCCCTCTCCCTCTGCTGCTCCCCCTACTTGTGCTCTCTTTCTCTCGTATGCTCTCTCTCTCAAATAAATAAATAATTTTTAAAAATTACCTAATAGATTTTATAATATTGATATTTCCAAATGTTTTTTATTCTCTATGTACATAATAATTCTTTATCCAAATTCAGCAAAAATGTAAGTCAGAATTCCATGAATACCAAGTTTAATTGAAATTTCCTTATCTAGAGAGGAAGATATGAGCAAACAGAGTAGGACCAAGGTAACAGCACTGGTCATGTGTAAAAAAATTGTGTTATGACATATGTGACCATCACAGTTTAAAGTGAGGTAGATCAAAGCCATTCAAAACTTACCAATTTCAAAGTAATTTTGAAAACTACTTAACCTTTTAGGAGTGTTGGGTTAAAAAAAGATTAATTCCAGGATAATTAAAATATAGTGCTGTATTAGTTTTAGGTGTGCAATATAGTGATTCAACAATTCTGTACATTACTCATTGCTCATCATAAGTGTATTCTCAATCCCCATCACCTATTTCACCCATTCCTCCACCAACCTCCTCTCTGGTAACCATCAGATTTTTCTCTAGAGTTGAGTCTGTTTTCTTGTCTCTTTTTTCTTTGTTTTTCTCATTTGTTTTGTTTCTTAAGTTCCACATATGAGTGAAATCATATGTTATCTGTATTTCTCTGATTGACTTATTTCACTCAGCATTATACTCTCTAGATCCATCCATGTTGTTGCAAATGGCAAGATTTCATTCTTTTTTTTTTTTATGGCTGAGAGGAATGTTGAACTTCTTTTTAAGACTGAGATCTATGAGTATCATGTTAACATTTTCTTCTGCTTTCTTTTAATCTCCCACATACATATTGTCATTTCTTACTGGTTTTTGGTAAAACAAGACTTTTACCAGGGAGTATGTTTTTTCTGCAATATAACAAGCATGAATTTTCATGTTAGAATTTTCTAAAAATAATAAATACCTCACTCGTTTCCCCAAAGATTACCCCAACCGTAAATAAACTGAATTTACTAAGATGCTTAACATTTAATTGGCAACAGCCTTCAGAGTTATTTCACTGGATAATTTTTCGTCAGGACTTTTTTTCAAGATCACTGGTATCAGAGAATGGTTATAGTAAAGAAGCAGCTAATTTGGGCGTGCCTGGCTGGCTAAGTGGGTTAAAACCTCTGCCTTTGGCCAGGTCTTGATCTCAGGGTCCTGGGATCGAGACTGGGATAGAGTTGGGATCCAGCCCCGGTCCCCCGGGCTCTCTGCTCAACGGGGAGCCTGCTTCCCTCTCACTCTGTCTGCCTTTCTGCCTTGTGATCTCTGTCAAATAAATAAATAAACTCTTTTAAAAAAATAAACAGCTAATTTTATCTTTACACTATGCTTTAAAATTATTTAACACTTAATTCAGATTTTTCTTAATAACATCCAAATAACAGTAGCAGAAATATACAACTATTAATGTTATATAAAATTCATGTGTTCATGTTATATAGTTAATAACAATATGGTTGTATATAATACATAATAGTTACCATATAACTATCTTAATGATAATTCATTCCTGATAATAAAGATGATGCCGGTTTTTAAGTAATTTTTGAATTCTGATAAATATACATAAATTTATCATTTTAACCATCTTAAGTGTACTGTGTAGTAGTATTAACTAGATGTACACTGTTGAGCAACAGATCTCCAGGACTCTTTTCATCTTGCAAAACTGAAACTCTATTCCCATTAAATAACAATCCCTTACTGCTCCCAACCTAGCCCGTGGCAACTACCATTCTACTTTTTATCTCTATAAATTTGACTATACTAGATACCTCATATAAATAAAATCATATAGTATTTGTCTTTTTGGACTGGCTTATTTCACTTATAATGTCCTCAAAGCTCTTCTATATTGTAGCATATGTCAGAATTTCATTACTTTTTAAGTCTAAATAATATTCCATTGTGTGTATATACCACATTTTGTTTACCCATTTATCCATCAAAGGACACTTGAGTTACTTTCTCCTTTTGGTTATTGCAAATTATACCTCTATGAACAAGGGCATACACATATCTTTTTGAGATCTACCTTTCAATTATTTGGAGTATATACCCAGAAGCAGGTCTGCTGTAACATATAACAATTCTATTTTTATTTTTTTGAGTAACTGCATACTGTAGATACACCATTTTATATTCTCACCAACAGTACATAAGAATTATAATTTTTCCACATCCTCAACAATTATTATTTATTCATTCATTCATTAATGGTAGCCATCCTAATAGGTATGAAGTGGTATCTCATTGTGACTTTGATTTGCACTTGCCTAAATGATAGTGATATTGAGCATCATTTCATGTGCCTGTTGACTATATGTGCATCTTCTTTTGGAGAAATGTTTATTCAACTCCTTTGCCATTCTTAATCAGGTTGTTTGGGGTTTTTTTGTTCCTGAGTTGCAGTTATTTTTTAAAATTTATTTATTTGTTTTAGAGAGATAGAGAGAGAGTGAATATGGGGAGGAGCAGAGGGAGAGGGGCAAGCATACTCCATGCTGAGCATGGAGCCCAACACAGCACTTGATCCCACCACCCCAGTTCAAGCAAGACCTGAGCTGTAACCAAGAGTTGGGCACTCAACTGACTGAGCCACCCAGATGCCCCAGAGTTACAGTTCTTTATATATTCTGGGTATTGACCCCTTATCAGACATGTGGTTTGAAAATATTTTGTCCCCTACTGCAGGTTGCTTTTTCACTCTTGATTGTGCCCATTGATGCACAGAAGTTTTAAATTTTGAGGCAGTCCAATTTACCTACTTTCAGTTTTTATTTTACATCTCAAATCAAAGTTCAATGACTTGCATCATTAGTTTTCAAACTATATCATAAATGATTTTGGGAAATCAACCAAGAATGGTGCACTGGTATATGCATATCTAGTTTGCCTGTGAATATACTTTTTGGTGTTTTTTTTTTTTTCAATGGTAACTATAGTCAGTTTTGAGGCCCTGACTGGAGGCCAGTCAGTTCTCCTTCCTAAGCACCTGATTAAATCCACACATCAACCTCTTTTCTTTTTGGGTCTCACACTTTAGGTCACTATGTACTAGCCCCAATCACCTTATAGCCAGGTACCAGAAAACTAGGGGAAGCCCTTATGCCCCAGACCTGTGAAGTTACTCAAATTAGCCAATCCACAGGGAGCCTGAGAAATCTAACTAAACTCACCTGCTTGCCAGACATAAACTGCCTCCTATCACCCTGTCCCTTGGTGTAACTTTCTGTGTGGCCCTGACTGGCAGCCTTCTGTCAGTTAGAGCTGTAAGTAACAAAAAGTTTCTTTTAAAATCATCTTACTGTCTTTGTGTTGTGTCCTGCTTTCAAAAGAACCTTAAATCATATAAGAAACAGACCAAGAGAAAATAGGGTGACCTCAAACCAAAAATTAATGATATAATGGTAAAGCTGTCAATTCAAGACAACACAGAAAGAAAACATTAGATGCATCTCCAATCACTCCAACCGCATAGAAAAATAGATAATATAACAACAGAAAATAAGAAATAGCAGGCTTAAAGTAAGTATCTTCATGGACCAAAGACAAAACAGAAACATTTAGCTTGAGCCACATACCACCTACTTTACAACCTTGGAAACAAGCACTGGTGATTACACTTCCTATTTCATGAGATAATGGTGTCAAAATACGCTCTACCTATGCAAATCATAACCCAACAAATGCAATAAATAATAAATACACATGTATACATATATAGTTCCTAAGGAATATTGTAAGAACCTTCAGCAATACATTAGTAATACAAAATCATTAGTAATCTGGGAAATGAAAATTAACATAACAATAAGATACCACTAAACCCACCAGACTGTTTAAATTAATATTAATCAAAACTAATTTGTCAAGGATGTGGAGCGTGTCTGGGTGGATCAGTCTGCCTTCGGCTCGGGTCATGATCCCAGAGTCCTGGGATTGAGTCCTGCATCAGGTTCCCTGCTCAGTGGGGAGTCATGCTTCTCCCTCTGCCCTTCTCTCCCTGCTCATGATCTCTCTCACACACTCTCTCTCTCTCAAATAAATAAAATCTTTAAAAATAAAATAAAATATGGAACACTCTCTTAAAAAAATAAAACAAAAAAAGGATGTGGAACAACTGAAACTCTCATATATTGTTGGGCAGGGTCATAATATGATACACGTACATTGGGAAAAAAGGTCAGGCAGTTTTATGTAAAACTAAAGATACACTTATGCTATAACCAAGAAGTGTACTACTAGATATTTACCCAAGTTATATGCAAACATATGTATTTACACAAAGCCTTGTATGAGAAAGCATATAGAGCTTTATTCATAAAAGCCAAAACTGGAAACAGCTCAAGTGTTGATCAAAGTGTCTATCAATAGGATATTGAATAAAGTATGGTATAATCATATAATGAAACACTACTTAGTATTACAAAGGAGTAAATTTCTTCCATTACAAAGGAGTAAATTTCTTCCATAGAGTGACATGGATGAATGTCAAAAACATGATGCTGAGTAAAAGAAGCCTTAAACGAGAGAGTACATAGTGTATAATACAATTCAAAGGAAGTGCTGGAACAAGCAGAGACAAACAATTTATGGTAGAAAAATGTCAGAATAGTGGTTATCTCTGAAAGGAGGGGTAGGGGTGGATAATAACTGGAAAGGGGCATTTGACAACTTTTCTGGTGTGATGCTAATATTCTACTGTGATAGAAATTTGGGTTATTTGACAAAACTTATCAAACCACATGCTTAAAATTTGTACATAACATTGTAAGTAAATTTTACTTCAAATTAAAAAAACTGTAAATAAATAGTGAACCTAGCTTATGATTTGCAGGCTAAAATGTTTAGGACTGAAGTAAACTGATACGTGCAATTTACAATAAAAATGCCCAGAAAAAATATGGCAACATGATGGATGGGTAGAAGGACTGATAAAGAGGTGTGATAAAACATGTATAGCAAATGTTAACTGCTGAATATTGGTGTTGGGTATGTGAATACTGAACATAAAATTCTTTCCAATCTTCTGCATGCTGGAGATACTTTATAATATGTTAGGTAATAAGTTGTGAGTTTCATGCTTTAGAAATTATATATATATATAAACTTAACACCAAAAAGTGGCAACATTTTCTTTGGTTCTGTGACTAGATATGTGTTACCCACCATTTCTGTGGAGACAGGAACTCTGAATCATCAACATGAGGGAAGCTTCCTGAGGATGCTCTGGAATGGCAACTGCAAATGTTCTGAAAGACACAGAGAAAAAGAAAGAGAAAAATCATTCAAAATGAGACTCCTAATCAAACACAAAACATGAATAAATGGCATGTGAGAAAAGAAATCCATCAAAATTCACCATTCAAAATATTCAATAAATTCCATGAGGGCAGCTGCAAAGCCCTAATGAAAGACAACCAAGTACTCTTAATGCTGTTAATTGACCCTTAGGAAAAAAAAGTATAAATTAAAGATTAAATTGTCATTTTACAATGACATGACATGTCCCTGATGGGAGTTTTGATTGGCTGGTTTAAGTATATAAATAAAGGTGCTAGAGAAACAAATATATCCAATTATATTCTAATGGATATAGAATTATCCTGGTCTTAAAATGCTTCAGACTACTCAGCTCTTGATGTATTAAGTTAATGTAGTCATTCATTCAACAAATATTTATTTATTTATTTATTTATTTATAAAGATTTTATTTATTTATTTGAAAGAGAGAGAGATTGAAAGAACAAGTTGGGGGAACAACAGAGTGAGAAGCAGACACCCCGCTGAGCAGGGAGCAGTATGCAGGACTCATCCAAGAGCTCTGGGCTCATGACCTGAGCCTAAGGCAGACCCTTAACTGACTGAGCCATCCAGGAGCCCTCAACAAATATTTATTAAATATTTAGAATTATCCAGGTACTTCCCCTAGTATGCGGTGATGTAAAAAACAGCTAATAGCAAGAGCCATAAAGAGAATACTTTCTGAAGACTCATCTTTACTTCTGAGGCACGATGCAGGACAAAAGTTGAAGGAATGACAAGGGTAAGTCTAGGAATAAAACACTTAGTGAGCCTCCCAGATTAGCTAATCAAGTTAGCAAGAATAATGTATACAGAGAACACGATAGATGCCTTTTCATTTTGTCTCCAAATGAGGCTAACAAGACATGGGTGTGTGTGTGTGTGTGTGTGTGTGTGTGTGTGTGTGTTGGGGTGGATTCAGGGAGACATCTGGCTGCCACTGAATGCAGAACACATTTTTACTGCGAGACCTAAAGTTGGTGATTTCTTATATGAGGTTAGAAAGAATTTTTAGGAGTGGGACATGTGGTCATTAACAGTTAAAAAGTTATGGCATTGAAAAAATTGAGAGATTTTATTAATTGAACAGAATTGTATTGAGCTAAATTGTTGGTTAAAAATTCTAGTCCACATGTTAAGGGAGAAATGTAATGCTATTTCCGCAGACCTCAACATATTCTCAGCTTCCCTCTAAATAATACACTCACGTCAAAATTATTAATCATTTGTGTATTTAAAATACTACTGATCAGTAACTATTTTCTCTGCTAAAGTTCCTCCACTATATAGTTATATATAGAGAGATATATAAGGTTTCTCATATATATATATATATATATATATATATATATATAAAATTCCTGACTATAGGGGGCTTAAAGCCTTCAGAGGAAGACTGACAATAATTAAGAGGACACAAAAACCAAAATGATTATGAAATATTATAATCTCTATGTAGTAAATACATTTCGTAGTGCCTATTGAATCCAGGAGCATTCTTACCCTGACTTAGAATTAATCAATGGAGAGATTTTTGAGGTCCTTAATCTAAAAAGAGTTCATGTCAACTCAACTGTGCTTTTCACACACAAAATATTTTTTTTCCTAAGCATAATGGGCACTGAAATAGCATTTCACTATGCTTTTGTCATTTTATTGGGGATTAATTCACATTTTCCTAGTAACCAATGAGTATGCACATCTTTTAATGTTTATTGGCTGTTTGAGTTTCTATTCTGTGAACTCTCCCATCTTGTGATTTATACTTAATTTTGTCTATGAAATTTCTGTACATTTAAGATTTTTTAACATTGAAGAATTTTTCTCAACTTGTTCATACACATAAATTTTGACTTTGTCTAATATTCTCAAACCTTACTTATACAAACCTGAGTATTCAGTAAACAAAAGGTATTCCAGTTTTTGGAACCTATACATTTTAGAAAGTATTCAGAATGTTAAAATTTAAAAGTGAATTTTCTACAGAGCACATTTTTAAATTTAGATAGATAGATGACAGGGATTTTATAACGTGTATTTGGTTTCAACTTATTTACCACAAGGACAATGTGTGCAGCATTCTATTGAAAACAAAATGTGGCAGGTTGGAGCCTGAGTTGGAGAAATAATGGAGTGTCTTTTTAAAGAACAAATGTTTCATTATTTATTTTTATATCACATTTCCTAAAATGTCCTATCTGCCCCATATCTCAATAAATTTTGCTAACACAATAGTCTTTGGTTTGGACAAAGGGAATAAACTGACTTCTGTATGTAAGCTAACATGGTGAAGAACAAGGAAAGCATGAATGACTTTAGATCATCATCACCTGGCCAATTTAAGGAAATGGAGTTTAGGGTTAGACCTGAACGTGAGAACACTGAACTTGAGCTGCTTCACTGAAATAGAAATTGGTCTTTCTACATACTATGGAATGGTGTTTTGAGCTAATCTTTCATTATATTTAAAGGAACAGGCAATTCCAGATTTGGTTTCCTATGCTTGGTTTTCCACTCTCAAGATCAAAGATGAATTGAGATACCCGAATAATGCAGCAGAGTATCTGGGTGTTTTAAGACCCTTCAATTAAAGATTTTTGTACATCGTTAGGGCATCAAACCAATCCTTTCACCTCCTCTTAGTACAGTCTGTTTCAATTTAATAAAGTTCTATTCAGGAAAGTGAGGAATGGGTCTGAATTCCACATTTGATTTGGATGCCTAGACACACAGAAAGGAAAAAATTTGAGGCTAAGCATAAAGAACAAAACATCAGCAAAGGAAAAATTGTAGTCAAAGATGACCAAAAAGAAACTAAGTTCAAAGCACTCCATCTATCCCCATGAAACACAAATAAAAATGTGCATAATATTGAGGGAAGGATGGGCTGAAATGTCAACTGAGAAAAAATAACTGAAAACACAAGCATTTATTTGGGGTCTTAGAATTATAATTCAGATAGCACAGATTTGGGTAGGAACCCAAACTATATCCAGTCAGAGGAAAAAAGATAGGAGTTTTATTGGGGAAAAAAAGAGAGAGAGAGAAAGTATAAGATTCCTTACATCAGTTGTTTACTAAGAATTACAATTGGGAGGTATTATTACAATTTACAAGGGCACCTGGATGGTTCAGGCAGTTAAGTGTCTGCCTTCGGCTCAGGTCATGATCCCAGGGTACGGGGATCTAGTCCTTGCTTAGCAGGTAGCCTGCTTGTCTATCTGCCTGCCACTCCCCCATGCTTGTGCTCTTTTTCTGACAAGTCAATAAAATCTTTAAAAAATTACAGTTTATTGGTTTTCTAGGTATATTATATTAATTGCTAGGAAAGTCTCTTCTGCAGATTGTCCAATTTTTATTTAAAATGTACACAGACGTCAGGTGCTCAATTATATGTCCTTACTTAATTCAAGGATTCAATGCAGTTCCTGTTTTAAAAACAGGATGATGTCTCAGTCACAAAATGGAGTCAAAGGTTTTACAAAATTTCACAGGAATTTGACCTATTCTCTTTTAGATCTTATGGGACAGACATCCTACTAACCTCATTCTCTTTAAGAAGCATAATATCTGCTAAAATTGCAACTGCCTATTACATACCTCAGCCTTGATATTTCTCAAATCTGGTTTCATTTTGGAACCACATAGGAAGCTTTAAAAAATAAAAATATTTAGGTCCTATTACATACCACTTAAATAATACCCTCTGGGGCCCAGTCTTCTGCATTGGTACTTTTTAAGCTCCCCATACGACTGTAATATGAAAAGTTGAAAGCTACTACAACTTGAGTTTGTCAGGATAAGCAAACCTAGGCAGGAATATAAGCATTCCAGATATTTCTTTGAGGTGGGTATATTGTAGACTTTCTGCACAAGCCACCTCCCAGAACAGAGTTAACTGATGTCAGTAAAAAGATGTCTGTGTTCCATACCTAGTTAAACTGAAATTCATTAGTTCAGAGTAGTGTTTCTCAAATGTGCGTTTTCATGAGACTCATATAAGGAACTTGTTAAAAACACTTTAAGGGATCCACCCAGAACCTGCTGAATCAAAATGTTTAGGGATCTCAAGCAGAGTAGCTCAGAGCTTGCATTTTTAACAAATATTCTAGGTAAATATTATGGTGAGGCAAATTTGCTAAACACAGCTTTAGAAGAACACTATTATAGATTAGGATTTTGGACTTTCAATATCTCTTGTCTTTCCAAGAAGGCATCTTGTTGTTACATAAGAATATGGACATAGTCTACTCTCCATAAAATCTGGTAACTTCTTGAGATAAAGTTAAGACATAGTCATGAGCCAAGTGGAATGCTACATTCTGATTAGACTTTAGCACTCTTTGCAGGGCTGAGATAACAACTATAACTAACTCCTTCTAGGGACTTATTCTAAACAGAAAAACCAAGGTAATTTCCTTCTTTCTTTTTTTTTAGATTTATTTATTTGAGAGAGAGAGAGAGAGAGAGAGGCTCTGTGTGGGGGGATTAGAGGCAGAGGGAGAGGGAGACAGAGAATCTCAAGAGGACTGTCTGCTGAGCACAGAGCCCAACATTGGGCTCCATCTCACGACCCTGAGATCATTACCTGAGCTGAAATCAAGTTGGATGCTTAACTGACGGAGCCACATAGGCACCCTCAAGGTAGTTTCATTTTTAAACCCTACTGAAAAGTTGATGTGTATATTTACAGTTTGTACACCATATCAATTAGTAGTGAAAAACCTTAGTACCAAGCTAACCCCCAAAATAACCAAGTTTTCCTAATTCTTCAAAATATAAGTAAGGTGATTTGCATGGTGACACATACAGAGATCTTCCTTCCATGCTGAAGATTTAATAGGTCTAATTTCAGATAAACATGTGAGACCTGAGAATAAATGATGCTAAGCCTCCATTTAGGAATCATTCCCTACATGAGTAATTACATCTGACCTATGGGCAGATACACATGGGAATAGTTTTAAATACACAGATAGCTCAGCTATGAAAGAATAAACAAAACTCAACAATAACAGCAAAACTAAAATTAAGAAGCAAAAATGATATTATAAATTTACTTAAAAATTTTTCACATATACACAGAGTTAGAGAAACTAGTATATTAAACCCAGTCCCTGGAATAGTAATTATGTATTTATTAATCTCTAATATGTTAGGAGGTAGAAATTTTAAAATAAATACAAGACATTGTCATTTTAAATGTAAAAGCTTTATTATACATGCATAAATAATTTTTCACATAACAATTACACTATTTTCATACCTATCAAAATTTAGTAATTTCTTAATGCTATCTAATAATCAGACAATATTCAGATGCTCTGATTCTCTCAAAGATGACTTTTACAGTTTGTTCGTTCTGTTTTTTTTCTTTTTAATTAGGTTCCAAACAAGATCTGCTTATCGTGTTTGGCTGTTTTGTCCTTTAAGTCTCTTTTATTCTTTAAATGCTGTACATCCCCACCTCTTTCTCCCCTTGCAAGTGATTTTCTGGAGAAACTAGGTCATTTGTCATATAAAGCTTTTTACATTTTTTTCAGTTCCATGTTTTCTTGTAGTATCATTTAACTTGTTCCTTAAAGCCATGTATTTCCTATAAACTCTAAATTAAATCTAGAGGCTGATTTTACTTAGAGTCAACTTTTTAAAGCAAGGATACCTCATTACATCACATCATAAAGCACACGATGTCTGGTTTTACCACATATAGTGAGGCTAAGATTGATCTTAGTGGATTCAGGTGAAGCATTGAAGGAAGTAATGTGAGAATGTATTCTATTATAAATGTGGGATGTATCCCATTCCATTATAAAACTGTGTCAAATAATAGGGAAGTAAGCAATCTCTTTGGAGATTTGTTATTCATCACCTTCCCCTCCTTTGTCATAGGTCTAGTAATGGGAAGTTCTGTATGGACACTCAGTCTAGGTCTGTTGTCCTGAGGTATGGAGAACCTGTGCTTGATTGCTGCTTGAGAAAGCTTAAAGTAACCACAGTATTAGGTGGCTGCATTAGGATCAGCCTACAACTTTTAGAAGTACAAAATGTTCGCCTGTGTCCTGTGGACTAGATATACAAAAAAGCCAACATGAATTTGTGCTGAGTACTTTTCAGGGGCTGAATTACATTATTCCACGGAATAAATGGTCAAGATGAGATGAAAATAAAATTACATTGTGATCACATCCCCTAAGTTGTTCATTCCTTTATGTATGTATTTATTTATTTTTTTTGGTAACACATGAAGATACAGATTGAGTAGAAATACAGTCATTGAAAATGACTGGTGGATGAGTAATTATGGACACAGTGGGAAGATACTTTTCAGAACCTTGCATTCAATGGGGCCAGAATAATGGATCCTGGAGAAAAATGCAAGGAGGATTTTTTTTTTTTTTAATGTAATGAAGACATTTGAGAAAATAGAGATTGAGTCTACCCAATAGAGCCATCTAGAGGGAGACAGACACCATCATCAAGTAACTGCCTGTACTTTGGATACCTAGGGGTTTAGAAAGAGCTGAAAGTGATAATCTGGAAGACAGAAAAATCCACTTGGATCAAGGAAAATGCAGGAGTGATCCCTAATAAGGGAAATTTCCAAAGAACTCAGGAAAGTGCCCCAAAATAGAAGTTAAAGTTAAAAGGTAGGCAACCTGATGATAACCTTTTTAAAGTATTAGCGGTTATCATTCTAAAATGCTGCATGTTGGAATCATTTGGTCCACAACCCAGAATAATTCAGTTAGAATCTTAGCAGGGGCTGGGGGTCAAAGCTGACATTGGTATTGTATTAATGATCTCCACATGATTCCAAAATGTAATCAAGTTTGAGAACCACTGCTGTAACTAATACATTTACTTCCAAGTAGAATCAAGTTATACTAATGGTATATAAAGATGTAGTATGGTGATTTCAGAGAATGGAGCCGAAACGGTAAAAGAGGAAGGCTGCAGAGGGGGAATGTGGCAGAAATTATAACAAGCATAACAGCCTGGGGATGATGGCAGGTTTAAAGTTTGGGCTTTGGAATACCATAATCATGGATCCTAATCCAGACTCTACCACATTTTAGCTTTGTAATCCTGGGTGATTTACATAAATTCAATTCAATTTTAATTTCCTCATTTATAAAATAGATTTTTTTAACTAGTACCTATCTCTTTTATTTTATCTGCTTATTGTTTGTCATCCTTCACTGAAATGTCAACTCCATGGGAATAGGATCCTTCTCTATCCTATTCAAAATTAAATTCCCAGTCCCTAGAATAGTGCTTGGGCATGTATTTGATGTTTATTATACATTTTTTGAATGAGTGAGTGAAAATACTTTATATTTCCCAGTTGTTACTATACGCTTGGCACTTTTTTTCTCAGCACTTTACAGCTATCATTTTATTCAGTTCTTAAAACAACCCCAGGAGATGGGTACTATGATAATTTCTAATTTTCAGATGAAGACAATAAAGCACAAGTCAGTTAATTAGTAGATAGTACACGCGGCATGATGCATGGAAAGCACTTAGCTAATCTAGAAACTCTCACTAAATGCTAGCTAAGTATTAGAAAAGGACGCGAGACACAGTGGAATTAATTGCCCTTAAGATTCTGAGAGAAATTCAGTTGTTAGGTTGCATCCACATAGTCTTACATATGGGCCCTGAACACTGGGATATCAAAAGTAAGGCAATGCTTAGAAGTATTCAAATTTGTTTACATTCCACATAAAGCATGTGTGAAAAGGGTAGTTCATGCTTCTACAGAACCAGCAGAAGGGGGTGGGGTTGCAAGTCCTGTATACCGAGAGAGAATACTGCCCACTTTGGATTTTGGCTCAGCCTCTTACATCTTTCATTGAAGAACCAATGGGTCTCTGTCAAAATTTATCTTTGATTATCATTACGTAGAATGAAGCACTGAAGGAAGTAATAGTGTTTGAAACAAAAAAATATAATATTCTTTGGAAAAGCTTGTCATAGACAGTTGTTTTGGTAATATAATACAAAAAAATGCTCTGTAAAACTTAACTCCATTAGTTCCTATAAAAGGTGTGATGTGACCTCTCAGCACTTTCTAGCTTTAGTATTAGTATCTTTGTTTTCTTCTACAGGCCATGTCTTACAAGTCTGTCTTGGAAACTTGGGTTCATTTTTCTTTGCATAATATAAGGAATCATAAATCATGCCAAAGCTTGATCTCAGGGTTGTGAGACTGAGACCCTTGCTGGGCTCTGTGTTCAGTAAGGAGTCTGCTTGAGATTCTCTTTTTTCCTCTCCCTCTGCCCTGTCCTCCACTCATTCTCAATCTCTCTCTCTCTAATGTAAGTAAAAAAACCTTTTTAAAAAAAGAATCGATTATGTCTCTCCTGAGGCATAAGCACTCCACTTTATAGACTAGTCCTCCAGATTATTATTTCCTTAAATGTAGATACTTTAAAAAAAATCTGTAACCCAGCACTTGTGTTTGATACGCATAAAGTATATTTCCCTTATCAAATGTTATCCATCATAATTCTGGGTAAATTTCAGGTAGCAGCACTAGAAGTCTCTAACTCATGGAACTGAGAATTGCAGAAACAAATGGGAACCTAAATTCCCATTGAACACTGAACACAATATTCTGATTGTACAGATGAGTAAACACAAACTCAGACAGGTTAAGTAATTTGCTCAGTATCATATATGCAGTGACTGACAGGGTACTGGAGCCTATGCTTCCATTTCCAAGTCTCCCATTCCAGTAGGATGCTCTTGCCATGATCTCCTTTTAATGGGAAAAGAGGGGGCATTTTATACACCTTTCCTCCTACCCTTCTGACCTACGTGAAATAGCTTCATACTTCAGAAATAGACCAAATGCACTTGGAATAACCCTTTAGTTAACTAGATTTTCACTTTCAACTGCTTATCCTGGTTCACTGAAGCTGCCAGTCTAATCTGTAAGCTATTGAAACTGACAGCTTCAAAGCCTGACTTAGTATATAGTAGTCTCTAGGCAGTGGTTGTTTGATACAACTTTCCATGATGGTGTAAATGGTTAATACCTGTACTATCTAATACATAATCAGTACTCGAAATGTGACTATGGTGACTGAGGGTCTGATTTTTTCATTGAATTTTTATTTTAATTAATTATGTCTAAATAACCACAGGTGGCTAGTGCCTACTGTATTGGAGAGTGCGGCTCTAGATCCAGAAAATAAAATGCCAAATGTAAACGTAGAGAAAGTATTTTCATGGAAATGATACCTTTTCAATTTAGTGTCCACAAGAAAAGTAGCATGTTTTAGAGGCAGCCTGAACAATTAGCATCCAGGCAAAGATGAAAGACAATAGCAAGTAGGTAAAAGAGAGGATCGGTGAGTGCGTGATATGCCAACTAGAATAACCAGGTAAAATTTTCCTTTCAGAAAACACTTTTGAAGAGTGCTTCTCCAACTTCACTGAGCATATAAATCAGCTGGAGCAAGGGTATTTTAAAAATATAGATTCTGATTCACTAAGTCTGGGGTGAAGTCTGAGATTCTACATTTCTAACAACCTCCAGGAAATGGTGATGCTGTTGGTATGTGGACCACAATTCAAGTAGCAAGAATTTTGACAAAAGGTAAGATCTCTGATGGGAAAAAAAAATACTTGGTGAACAAAAGGTAAGAAGGTATTGTTAAGTTATCATGAACCATATAAAACTGGATTTAGAAGAATATCCCATACAAATCAAAATTGAATTCTCTCCATAAACCAATAAATGACTTTCAGTTCCAAACATTACCTATTCAAATTTCATCTTTTATGAGATATAACAGCAACAGAGATATCTTTTGTCACGTATTCTTGTGTCACTGTGGTCCACAACAATGTTTTTAAGAGGATAAAAATAAAGGAAATTGATTGTTCTAGGAAAGGGCTCATTGAAGCAAAATTCCCCAAAAGCATTTCAATGTAGAGATAACCAGAAGCATGTCTATAGCTTGGAAAAGGATATAAGTGGACATTCTTAATGACTTATATAGTTTGAATGACAACGGTGAGGTTTCTTGCTTGATATGAATTGGCCATAGTGTACGATTTTCACAGCTTTGGTTATTTCTGTAGACGTATATTGAGGAAAAATAATATAAACTTATTATTTCTAACAGCAATTTGGATAGACACATTCATGGATTTGACCTTTCCTATAAATAATTTTAGGAAACAAAACTAGTTGTATGGAGGATATAGCTAGCAAAAAAAGGCTGGAGAAGCATGGGCTAAGGTAGAACACAAGAGCTAGTCTAAATTTAAAATTTTCTGGCAGTGTAAAGTCTAACTAAGTTCAAATATGTCTTCGTTCATGTTTACAACTAAGCTCACAAACAGGCAGTACAATTTGATGGGATGCAGACACCACCTTCCATGTAACTATAGTTACTTCTAGAAACTAATACCTTGTTTGGAAATCTCTATTATCTGACAAGGAGTGAAGAATTTATCAGGTTTTAAGAAACAGAGAAACCATAGGCTTAATTCACTTTATACACTAGGTTTAGAGAGGGGCCATATTAACATTCAAAGTCTACGTATTACTAGAAAAATTATTTGATATTCCACAGTTACATAATATCATATTCTAATTTTTACTCCTTTATCAGGCCTATAGCAGTCCTGGCAAGGCAACAGGAAAGCTAAACCCTCTGGTCGTCATATCTTGCTATATTTTATAGTAAGAAAAGAAATGATTAACAGACTAATCATCTGTCATCATAATGTCAAAGATGCTGATGACTTGCCCAACTTTAAGTGTTTATATATTTACTAAATTTAAAGTGCCAAAATGATTGCATTTCCATTAACCATTAATCAGAAACACTGCAGTGATAGAGGTCACAATGTGTGCAATTGTGTTGACATGTTAAAAAACTGTGTCATTTCTGTTTTCACTTAGCCACACTTAAATATATCATGTGGAAAGGAGTTGTTTGCAGTTTCTCCAGTTTAATATCCCAAGTCAGTTTGCAAAATGAGGTCATCTGTAGAACTGCTAATATTATTTAGATAATAAACCTGTGAGTATGCAGGGAAAGATAGCCTATTTCTGCTATGGGTTAGAAGAAAATAAAATTATTCTACAGTTGTAAAAGCTATGAATTACAGAAGCTAAGATATTTGGGGGAAAGTTGTAACTTTGCTTTTTTTCCTTATATAATTGATATTCTGCAGTTTGATAGGATCAAGTTCAAAATGTTAATTTTACTTTGCTCTTTTTAATACTTATATATGCTGCTCCTGGAATTTTATATTGCCAGAAGTAAATACAATTAAAAAGAGAAACAAAATCTCTTCTGTTGCAATAAAGTTATTTATCTTTGGCAGAACTAAACTGTGTATCTTCATTCCAAATCCCTTTTTTTGACTTCCCTCTTTTGCCTTCAATCCCAAGAAGGAAAACATCAAGCAATATACAGATATCAGAAATTAATTTACTCTTTGATTATGTATCCAATAAAAAGCTTTTGATAAATCATATAGCAAATAGAGCAAAAAATTGAAAAATCCCTCTCTCTTTCTATATATGTGTGTATGTGTTCACATATACAGAGACAGATAATGGATACAATGTAGAAAAATAGACATTATTTACATACTGATTCACTACTTTGTCTTGTGTGCTCTTACAGGTCT
The DNA here is from genome assembly GCF_010015895.1 of Lontra canadensis. Classification (NCBI taxonomy): domain Eukaryota; kingdom Metazoa; phylum Chordata; class Mammalia; order Carnivora; family Mustelidae; genus Lontra; species Lontra canadensis. Next base: position 264,619 of record NW_022631145.1, read on the forward strand.
TCCAAACTAGTGTTTAGTCAAGTTTTTGTCAAGTGATGAGAATGCTTGACTGCTCCAGGAATTTTGTTTCTTGGTTTTCTACAGTAAGAAGGTAAAGAGGCAAGACCAGAGAGTCTGTTTGAAGTACAGGAAAAGCAAAAATGTAAAGAGGAAAGGTACTTGTATTTTCCACAAAATTTAAGAGCTAAAAGTAATCATTTTAATATACACAAAATTAATCATCTCACTGAAAGAGGAAGTCAAAATCTCTGAACAAATTAAATGGCTCTATTCTTTCAATGTAAGTTATTTCTACATTCTTAAGGATTATTTTAAGAGCTCTGATTACCAGGAATAACATAGATTAAAAAGAATATTTATTCTATTCTTTTCTACCACTTGCAAGCTCTGTGACCTCTGTGGATAGAGGTCAGTAGAGGCATCTATTATTGTTACTATGACTTCTTACCTACACACCAATCATATTTTTTTTCCCTCATATCTGGAAGGAAGTTCATTTCATACTAGAAAAATACTTTACTGGCCACCAACGTGTCACAGAATACCTAAAAGAGATATCTATACATGAAACTGGTATGTGTGCGTGTATGTGTGTAAGGGGTGGAAGTGGAGATTCATTTTTACTGGAGACCTTCTTCTACTTAAAAAAAAGTATTTATTTTCCAAAATCTACTGATTTATCTGGAGCATAAGAGCAATTAAATAAGAGGCCAATAATGTTTTCATATTTCAAAATTTAAATGACTATTATAAATATCCCATCATTTCTACCTTTTCACCTTAGTGGTACAGTCTTGAGTTAGCATGGTTAGTGTAGCATAGGAATTTTACAGCTAAACTGACCCTTATTCTTTGTCCAGAATATATATTACTATGCTTTGATAAACTGAAAAAACTGCAAACTTCAGTCATCCACATTAATAGAGAAGAGAGATATAATGAGTTGCATGAATGAAATAGATGTTTTTGTTCCTACTGTAATAGGCCATTTGGAATTATAATAAGAAAGTACTGAGGAATTCCACCGGAATTAAAGACCTGTCACCTTTTCACTCAATTTTCCTCTTTTCCAGGGTTAACTGGAAAACATTTAGCTATTGGTTAACATTTAGCTATTGAAAGAAAATAATCCTTCAGACAACTAGTAAATATTCAAAGTGATTTTAAATGTCATTTTCTTCTTGACAAATTTGGTTGGTGCCACACTGATCATTTATAACATGTAGATAAGTGAGATCAACTTTTGCTTTAAGGACTTTTTTTCTTAACTCTGGCTAACACTTCCCTCCCTAAGCAATTCCAAAAGTATTCACAAACAAATATATCAAATTTATGTTTCATTTTGGTAAATATTTTCTACTGCATTAAAACTAATATATAACTGTTATAAAATACAATTTTGAAATAGAGACAAAAACATATGTGTATTTTTGCTTCCTTTTTTCTCATTTTTAGTTAATCATTATTTAGTTTTAATTTGGTATTGTGTAAACAGATTAAAAATAGAAACTCAATACTTTTCCCCTTCCTGAATGCATACTCTTTGCAAAGTAACTTCAATGTTTCTTCCATTAAATGATGTAATCCATTATCTCAACTCTAGAGTCTGGGCTGATCTCCTGACACACTTTGACAGATGGAATGAGGTAGAAGTTACACCATACTATTTTTGAGTTTAGGCTTTAATGAAGCCTTTAGGCTTTGTCTTGAAACCCTGTCCCAGCCACAAGAATGATCAGAGCTAGTCTTCTGGAGAATGTGGAACAGAGACAGGACATCCTAGCCAAGGCCACTGTAATTCAGCCAGCCCCAAGCTAATCTGCCAACTAATCATAAACCCATGAGGACGCCTAGCTGAAATCAGAAGAATTTCCCCACTTAGCCCAGTCTACACTGATCGCCTGCAGAGCTGGGAGCCAACTAAGTGGTTCTTGTTTTAAGCCACTAAGTTTTGGAATGGTTTATCGTGCAGCAAAACCTAAGTGATACTAATTAAAATATTCAAAACAAGGTGCACACAATTTTAGTAATAGATTAAATAAAGTTACACTTATCTGTGTTCATACCAGCAGTGATTTTACTCTTATCCTAAGACAAAGACTAGACGGGCTCTCTGCTCAGCGGGGAGCCTGCTTCCTTCTCTCTCTCTCTGCCTGCCTCTCTGCCTACTTGTGATCTCTGTCTGTCAAATTAAAAAAAAAAAAAGACAAAGATTAGAAATTAGTTCATCAAAAATGGAAATTAAAGATGAAAAAGGAGCTTTTAGAGTTTATAAGGATGATAACAAATATTGCACTTGGAGTTTCTTTATTATTTGCACATAGACAGTAAATAAATTATTAGATCTAGGATATTCATTGTTATGTATTTTATACTACTTGATGTACAACAAGCTTTTCTCTGTTTACTATAGAAAACTGATAATGTAGTACTATTTTCTTTCTTTGGTATTTCTCATTGTAACAAAATCCTATAGTCATTGTTTCAGTTCCACTGGAAGCCAACTTTGAGTTGAAGTGTTGAGTGGACATAAATTAATTTGGAGATTAAGGGTACAGCAGTAAAAGAGTGGGAGAATGAGACAGAAAAAGGAAGTCAGTCAGATAAATGGTGATTATGAACTACCTACTACTGTGGATGAATGGAGCTTATGTTTCTTAAAGACACACATCTCAGACTTACACCAACTCATTGGTGTAGAAGATGGGATATTTATACACTGACTTCCAACAATTAAAGGGTTAGGGCTGTTGCTAGGAGTCATTAATTGTCCATCACTTCTGCCTGCTGCCTAGCCACAAACAAAGCCCCAGAGGTCAAACAAACAAATGAAAAAAAGCCATAAATTCAAGAGTTGGCAGTGTGAAATCCACATATGTGAACAGAGATGGTAAAAGTGTGAAGATGCAGGTGGGATGCCAACAGTGTCTGCTAGTATAATCATTATACAGATTCAGTCTAGGGACTGATTCAACTTATGCAGGTTAAAAAGAAATCAAGATTTGAATTAGTGTTTTTGTATTCTTTGGGTAAATACCTAGTAGTGTGATTGCTGGATTGTAAGGTAGCTCTGTTTCTAACTTATTGAGAGACCTCCATACTGTTTTCCACAGTGGCTGCACCCCTATGTTTATAGCAGCATTATTTACAATAGCCAAGATGTGGAAGCAGCCCATGTCCATCGACTGATGAATGGAGAAAAAAGAGGTGGCATATTTCTATTTATCTTCTATCTATCTACACAATGGAATATTATTCAGTCATAAAAAAAGAATACTATCTTGTCATTTTAATGACATGGATGGAGCTAAAGAATATAATTCTAAATGAAATAAGTCATACAGAGAAATGCAAATACCATATGATTTCACTCATATGTGGAACTTAAGAAACAAAAGAAACAAGCAAAAGGAAAAAAAAAAAAGAGAGAGAGAATCAAAGCAAGAAATAGATCCTTAACTATAGAGAACACACTGATGGTTACCAGAGAGGATGGGATAGGGGATGGGTGAGACTGGTGATAAGGATTAAGGAGCGCACTTGTGATGAGCACTTGGTGATGTATGGAAGTGTTCAATCACTATATTGTACACCTGAAACTAATATAACACTGTATGTTAACTAATTGGAATTAAAATAAAAACTTAAGAAAAAAAGAAATCAAGCAAACATTTTCCTTTGCATTAGGCTCCTCAAATCTTTTCTCAACCTTTTGAAACTACTGTAGAATCAGCATGTACAATGCAAGTAAATCTATATCCAGCATTGATCTCAGATTTCCTATAGAGTTTCTATTACAAAGAAAATGCCATGAGTTCATGACCTTTGCTTATGAAAAGTTAGTTAATTTGAACTCTTTATTATATTTTGCTCCACTAGCTTTGCTTGAAATTACTGTCACTTTGTACATTTAATCTAAAATATAGCTCTAAGGGTCTTAGCTTTGGCCCTACTCCCCTAGTCTTTTTCACACAGATCACTGTGTTTTCTTCTTCTTCATTTTCCTTAACTTCAACATGAACCTCCCATTTTATTTCCATTGTCTTTAGCCTTTCTCCCCCCAATTAACCAATTTGACCATTCCTTTTTTCCTGGCTGCACTGTTATTTGCTAAGGAATTACTTTACAGTCTCCTTATCTCCTCAGGTCACAAAGTTATGGATGCAATGGCAGCAAAGAGCCAGAGGAAAAAGAGCTTGGAAGGAGATAGGGGGGCTCTTCCTGAAACTATGAAGTGAGAAGGGGCACATAGAAAGGAGTGTGATGCCACTGCCTTTCAAGACAGTCAAGGTAAATGATGATGCAATAGTGTATGATTTTTTGTTCTTGAAGCAATACTTTTCACTACAATAAATATAAGATACATGATTCTGAGCTAGTGCTTCAACTAATTTCACCAAAATAAACCCAGATTTGGTCATTTCTTTTGTTGTTTTCCTCCATCCATGGGTCTTCTCGTGAAAAAGTTACTTGATGCATATGTAAAGCAAGGCTTCCCAAGTAGTTCTATCTAATTCTATACGCTGGCTTTCTGAAACATTCTCAGCATAACCCAGCAGGCAAAATTTTGACCCTTGCTCAAATATAGCATATTGTTTGGTATCTCCATTCCTCACACCATTAAACAGACTGCCTCTCTAGCTAGGATATAATATTCCTTAAATCTTTATGGTGAACTCTTACCTTTTGACACCAATATTGGCCAGCACTTCCTTGGCAGGGCCTTTCTTGACACTGACAAACTGACTAGGTCAATTCCTTTTTTGGTACCTCATCTGTATCATGTGTTCTACCTAAAATGTAGTGTCTAGTTTATGGAATAGCATAGATTTGCTTTAGTATTAATCTCCCAGCTAGACTTTGAAGTTCCTATAATCCAAAACTGGGTCTTATTTTCTTTTAACACCCAGAGCTAGGACACATCTGTTACATAGTAAGAATACCATAAATGACGTTCATTGTTGAATTACCATTTTATCTACTTCTCCCTTAGAACACTTTTTATGACTCTATGGCTTTGTAAATTATAAAATTCACATAGAAGTCGCCACTTAGGGGCACCCGGGTGGCTCAGTCGGTTAAGCATCTACCTTTGGATCAGGTCACGATCCCAGTGTCCTGGGATCCAGTCCCATATTGAGCTCCCTGCTCAGCGAAGTGTCTGCTTCTCTCTCTACCTTTCTCCCCCGCTCAAGATATCTCTCTCTTCCTCGCTCTTTCAAATAAATAAATAAATAAATAAAATCTCAAATAAAGAAGTCTCCATTTAAACATTTTACTCTTCTTAAAAATAAAAGGACATACTCAACTTTTACTGAACCTCATTTGATTCCTTCTTTTTCAAATTAAAGAAAACCTTGCCACTTAATTTTTTTTATAAAGCAAATGATTACTTTCCTGATTTGAAATGTTCCATAATTAGGTCCATTTCTAGAAGTTATTTATATAATAATTGTGATCATCCCTTCCTTGGAAGTTACTATAAGATAACAATTGTATCTGGTTAAGTGCTTTGTAGTCTGCCTATATTAGTAATTTGAATGAGAGAAAGAAGAAATGGCATATCCAAGCAGGTGCTTAGTAACATAATTATCATGATCAACATAATCCTAATTCTCTTTTTTGAAATATTGTTTCATTAAACTGTTACTATGACTAATTATGTAGGTGAAATCATTATTGTCTAGAAGCAAAATCAAATGCCAGTCAAGACATTAATGTTCCAATTTGGTACTTGCACATTGTTGTATATCCCAAAGTATGCTGCTTAAACTTTTCAGACCTTTGATTTTCTTACCAATAAAATAAAATTGCTGATACAAATAATCTGGAAGGTTCACTATAGCTCCTAATGATATCCAGTCCTAGGACACAATGTGTATTCCTTTGCCTTTTCTGACACCACTAGATCCATATGCCATTATATATTCTGACACCATTATCTCCACATGCCATATATATACATATGTGTACATAAGTTATGTTGGATAAGTGACTTTATGGAATTGGGACTTAAATTTCTATGATTTTAGAAAGAGTATGAAAGTAAAGAAGGTTGCCTTTATCTACTTAAATGAGAAAGAAAAATACTCAGATGTATATAGGCCAAAGAAATGGAAGCCTGGAAGATAACAGCTTTTAATTTGTTCTGATTTATTTAGGTTGTGGCCATGGGGATGTCAATAACATCTTTATTTTAGTCATTCTTATTGTTAATCTATGTAAAAGACAAAGGTAGGATCTAGATTCTTTAAGTAAAAAAAAATGGTGATGATGATGATGAAGAAGAAAATGATGACAATGATGATAACAGGTGATGAAGAAATCCAAAGAGGAGAAGTTAACAACTGCCTGAATAGAAAAGAAAAAAGAAAACAATAGATGCCACTTCTTAAACACCCATTAATGTGAAAATAAGCTGAACAATAAAGAAAAGGTTTTCTTTAAGGAACAAGTACCACACAAGAAGTCTATTAAATTACATGAGTTTACAAAGATCTATGATCATGGATACCTATAATAGTCCTTTAATTAAGGAGTAATGTTATAAGGGTAATGAGAAATTTAAAGGGGATAAAAGAGACCTCAATACTTAGTTTATTCTAAGATTTAAAAAAGGGAAAACATTTTTAAAATATTGGTTTGCTTCCAAAGCCTTCAGATGGCTACTTCAAGCTTAATAATGTAGAAAGATTCTAGAAATTGAATTTCAGATCTCAGTGAAATTCTAAAGAGATTAAAAGGAACTTTGGATAAATTTTTACTTCACATAGAAAATAGATTGAAGACTACATTTAAACTGAAGAATGGTGTATTATATAATTTGTCACATTTTAAAAAAATAGAGACATCATGCAGAAAAAAATGTTACTGAATTTGTGAAGGATATTCTGCAAATGTTGATTAGTGGACCAATATATATTTCAGCAATATTTGAGAAACTGACAAACATAAATTAAATTTTGTCAGATTGTAAACACATAAGAATTTCTTTCAGTACTTCTCTCTTTAATCATAATCACAAATGTTAAAACAAAATGAATTTGGATATGCAAGTTCGATCTTTCACTCCACATATTGCCTACTTGATAAACTATCAAGTAAATTCTTATGTGAAAAACACAACTAAGAGAGATCTTAGTGACTCATTCTGTCATGGTCTCAGCCTATCTTAGGCAAACATGTAGTTGTTTTCTATAAGAAATGTCAAAGAAATGTTTCCTAAGCAAATGTCTTTCAGATGTCTTAAAATCAATATTTTCTATTACATGGTATCATAAATATACTTAACTATAACCCCTGTAAAATTTTTTTAAAAAACATTTTTGAAAAAAATGGATTTTAAAACTGTAACACTAAGGCTAAGTAGGGAAGTTTTCTCCTGTTTAGTACCATTAATTCAGCTGAATTACAGTCTCCTTTCTGGTCTCTTTGTCCCTGCCCTAGCCCCACTGTACTATATTCTCAGCTGATGTCAACCTTTTAAAAATACTTGGTCGTATCAGTCATTTTCTGAAAACCAAAAGTTTATGATCTCACAGGGCTCTTAATAAGCTGTCCCCTTCCAACTGTCTTTCCTTCTTGACTCATCACCAGTAACATATCTTCTTTGCCGTTACCTGAATATACAAACAGAATCCTGCCTCATGTATACTTTACTTATTCTTCCCTTATTTATATGCTCTTTCGCTAGATATCATTGTAGCTTACTCTTAGTGTTCTTCAGGCCTTTGCAAAAATGGAAACCAAAACAAAAGCCCTTATACCCTCTTCCTTACACATTTTCCTCCCTTATTCTGCTTTGGCACTCTACATCGTATATATGACAGGTTGACATTTTACCTACTTTTTAATATTACTTTCTTTTCTACCCATTAGAATATCAGCTTCCTGTGGGCAGGAACTTTATCCATTTGGTTCATTGCTTTTTCCCAGACTCTAGAGTATTTGTTCAAGGAATGACTGAGGTCAGACTATGCATTTTGATAATAAATATTAACTCTGCTGGCCCTCTGGCTCTCAGACAAATTATCTGTCAATTGAAACAATCAAGAGTATATTTCATATAATTAGACTATATATCCTAATGTTTGATGAGACCTTAAAAGTGTGCATATATTTAGTCTTTGGTCTGAGACACAGCCTAGAGTGTCAGGACTGGAGATGGGATCAGAGAAGCTGGATTTGAGAGGTCTTGGTTTTATTTCTTCTTAGAAGTGTACAACTGGATAATTCAGCTGGCTTTTCTGCATCTTATTTTTCTTATCTGTTAAATTGGACCAATAGAAATAATTATCTTCTTGCTTACGTCACAGGACTGTTATGAAATTCAAGTAAACTAAAGCATTTTTATATATTGTGTAAAAATTTTTGTGGGCTAATTGTGCCTCATATTTACAAGTGTCAGGGAAAATACAAATTAAAAAAATTTTTTTTTCAATCAGTTCTTCCTGGTGCAAACAGGCTCCTCCCCCTTCCTCTTCTTAAAGTATTTACTTTAGAAATTTTGTAATTATAAGATCTTTATCTGCCTCTTTGAAATGTATGTACATCTTTTCAAAAACTAAATATGCTTTTTATCAGTTTAGAATTCAGGAATGTTTCCTTAAACTTGAGAGCCTGTCTTTGAAATGTAATCATCAAGGAAAATTGTACCCCTATTTCCCAGTTTCTAAGAGAGGATAAGAGCCCTAATGTGGCTGGAATCTGACTCCAAGTTGGAAACTCCTGTCATAAAGATATGAGAAACTTATTTATATTTTGAATAAAGACAACTACCAGACACAAATGGTCATTTCAATTACCAAGTGAATTTAGGATGATCTATGCGTGAGAAAGGATGCTACCAAATTTTCTTAAAGAGTAGTGTTTATCTTAGGTACACGTATACAACTGCTTGGCTATATAAAAGGTGAGATTTCTTTCTGTCTTTGTATTCTTTTTAGATTGCCTGTGATGTGCATTACATTCCAGTTTAATGCTTATTCAATAAGAAAATGGTTTTCTTTCTCTTCTTCTGACTTGGGGAGAGGTTTTCTGGGCTGGCAGAAGGTTTTTGTTTCTAATTATATTCCCCCAACATAGGTAAATGAAAAGTCACATTCACAAACAAACAAAAAACAAAAACAAAACAAAGCAACAACAACAGAACAGAATGAGGGGAATTCTGGTTTCCACTTGGCAACTGGAAGAAACATCATCCCATCCTTACAACAACAATCAAAGCCGGACAAATGCAAGTTTATAACTTTTCTCAAATCCGTAAAAGACTTTCAGTCACAGGTAACCAACTAGGGCCAATATATAAAAAGAATTCAACCTGAATTGTTAACAAACTAGTAGGGGACCAGCGGAGATGGGAAAGAGAATGTGATTCCCTTGGGGATCATAGATGGAGGCATTCAAACCCACTTTTAGGACTAAACTTTCTCCATGGGCCTCACTGCCTTCCCCAAAAGATTGGTAAGGTACCAGAGACAGCAAAACACACTGTTAAGAGAATAAAAAGACAAACCATAGACAGGGCAAAAATATTTGTAAATCACGTATATGGCAAATGACTCATTTCCAGAATATATAAAGAACTTTCAACACTCATCAAAGAGAACGTAAACACCCTAATAAAAACATGGGTAAAAGGTTTGAATACACACTAAATCAAAGAAAAAGTAAGGAAAATGAACAGATTAAATAAAGCTCACTATCCCTGCTCTTTAAGGAATTTCAAATTAAAAACACTATGAGGGACACCTGGGTGGCTCAGTTGGTTAAGTACCTGCCTTTGTCTCAGGTCATGATCTCACAGTCCCAGGATCAAGTCCGCCATTGGGCTCCCTACTCAGTAGGGTGCCTGCTTCTCCTCTGCCTGCTGCTCCCCCTGCTTGTGTGCCCATGCTCGCTCTCTCTCTCTCTGTCAAATAAATAAATAAAATCTTTTTTAAAAATAAAATAAATAAAAATAAAAACAGGATGAAATATTGTCATATGTTCATTAGAATGAGTAAAAGAAAATAATTTGCTGGTGAGGAGACAGACCAGTTCAAATACTCATATACTGCAGAATGGTACTGTCATTTTGGAAAGCAGAAACAGTTTGGCTGTTTCTGATAAAGTTAGGCACACCTATACCATGTGACCCAGAAATCACACTTCTCCCCCAAAGAAATAAAACTTATGTTCACATAAAAACCTGTATGTGGATGTGTAGAGCAGCTAGCTTTACTAATAATTACAAAACACTGGAAAGAACCCAAATGTTCTGCAGCCAGTCAACAAATAAACAAACTGTAGTACAGCCATATAGTAGAATACTATTCAGCAATAAAATGAAAAACAAAACAAAACAAAACAAAAACTATTGATACATGTAACAACATGAATAAAGCTCAAATGTTTTTCCCTAGTTGTAAAAAAGACCATATCAAAAGACTATAAACAAATAATTATATTTATAATGACATTCTGGAAGAGGCAAAGCTATAGACATAGAGAATAGATCAGTGGTGTTATGGGTTGAGGGCTGGCCTAGGAGTTGACTACAAAGGAAAGCATGAAGAAATTCTTTGAGTTGATGAAACTTTTCTGTATCATGACTTTGGTTATGGATACATGACTCTACATTTGTCAAAATTGATAAAATGGCACATCACAAGGAGTAAATTTTACTAAGTGTAACATAAAAAATAAATTTAGGAAGAATAAAATACTAATTTGTCATCAGTTACTAATATATCTCAACTGTGGCATATTGGATCATATAAAAGTTTCAGATTTATGGAGCATAACTTACTCAATTTTAGTGTGCCAACAATGGATCAAACAAAAAGTCGTATCATTGCAAGTTGGTGCAGCCACTTTGGAGAACAGTGTGGAGATTCCTCAAGAAATTAAAAATAGAGCTTCCCTATGACCCTGCCATTGCACTACTGGTTATTTACCCCAAAGATACAGATGTAGTGAAAAGAAGGGCCATCTGAACCCCAATGTTTATAGCAGCAATGGCGATGGTCGCCAAACTGTGGAAAGAACCAAGATGCCCTTCAACGGACGAATGGATAAGGAAGATGTGGTCCATATACACTATGGAGTATTATGCCTCCATCAGAAAGGATGAATACCCAACTTTTGTAGCAACATGGATGGGACTGGAAGAGATTATGCTGAGTGAAATAAGTCAAGCAGAGAAAGTCAATTATCATATGGTTTCACTTATTTGTGGAGCATAACAAATAGCATGGAGGACAAGGGGAGATGGAGAGGAGAAGGGAGTTGAGGGAAATTGGAAGGGGAGGTGAACCATGAGAGACTATGGACTCTGAAAAACAATCTGAGGGTTTTGAAGGGGCGGGGGGTGGGAGGTTGGGGGATCCAGGTGGTGGATATTGGAGAGGGCACAGATTGCATGGAGCACTGGGTGTGGTGCAAAAATAATAAATACTGTTACGCTGAAAAAATAAAAAATTTTTAAAAAGTCATATCATTTTCTTTTTTTAAAAGATTTTATTTATTTATTTGACAGAGAGAGACACAGTGAGAGAGGGAACACAAACTGGGGGAGTGGGAGAGGAGGAAGAAGGCCTTCCACAGAGCAGGAAGCCCGATGTGGGACTGGATCCCAGGACCTTGGGATCATGACCCTAGCCAAAGGCAGACACTTAACGACTGAGCCATCCAGTGCCCCTAAAAGTCATGTCATTTTCAAACTGAGGACAAAATGGAAAAAGAACATAAGGTGTATTTTAGAACCAAATCGCTAAGTCTGTCCTGTTAAAAGAAGGTCGTATCATATGTGAAACATCAGGCTTACCTCCAGTATCCTTAAACTAAGAAAAGGATAGTAGAGATTGAAAAGTTTGGGTCAGAAGGCACAGAAATAGTTTAGGGTTTTGGGAATGAATTATAAAGACAGATTAGTCAGAGTTGACTTATAGAATTAAGGAAATGAAATTGTAAGATCACTGCATGTTATAGAGATTTGAAATAGAAAGAAATGGATTGATTCTAGTAAGCTGTTTGAGCTAGTGTAATAACTAATTAGAAAAACAAGAGGTTTATCGATCAACTTTGAGAAGGCGATTATTCTATAAGCAATTCAAGCAAACTTTCTTTACAAAATGGTACTTAGAATATAGAATTAACTGTCAGAATGTCTTTTATATGAAAATGAGAAAGATAAATGTGTATCTATTACAGCAAGGACTTTAATGAGAAAACTATTGACAGGTAAGGTGCAATTATCAATAATTAGAAACAGAGAAGTGGAAATTAGAATTCAGCTCAAAGCAGGGTACAAACAACTGACGTGGAGACTGTAGAGTAGTTCCTCAGACACTGGCCAGGTTTCTCTAGTGCACACAAAGGTTTGTAAAGCATCTAGTTAATTTGATCAATGTCAGCAGCCTAGTTTGAAATAACAAAATAACAAGAGGGCTGAATTATCCTTTGGAATATAAATTTAGGCAAGGCTTTTTTGCTTTTGACTATTTGAGTTTGAACTGCATTTTCTTTACAAATTAAAAGCCAACACTCTCAAATGAAAATTCATTAATTTCACTCAAATTATACCCACATAAAAATCAAATGGCTATTCTGAAAGGCCATTATAATTTTCCCAATTGTCAAATGTTTATACAAATTTTGTCTACTTAACCTGTCTCAACTCTTTAAACATAATTCCATTTTACCTTTTTTTTTTGACAACATGTAAAAGTTACTTATTAAAAAAAATACTCTCGCACATTATTGGTGGAATTTTAATTGGTACAACAGGTCAAGAGGCTATCTTTAAAACAAAAATTGATTCTGCCTTCAAATACTTTTTTGCTTAGTACAGGAGTCAGATACATTTTAAAAATATGGAATGATATCTTAGGAGTTTATAACAGAAGCAAATGTATCTAGAGCCTAGACTGTACCTTGTTCTTACAGGGATAATAGAACCTTGAAGTTAACAATGAACATCAGGCATGTGAAAACATGAAAAAAGAGAAGAAAATCACTAGAATTTTAGTTTTCTTGTAGAAAAATTCTTCCCTAATCCCTCCTGCTACCAGCAGCTCCGCTTTCAGTTATTACATTTTCTGGAAAAAAAAAATCCTACTCTATTGGACTATTTACTTGGCAAATATCTCCTCAATCTCTTCAGTGAGTCAGATACTGTTTTAGACACAAGGGATACAATAATGAATAAGACAAAGTCCTCCCAAAGGAAAAATGAAATAAGATAAAAACAAAGAGGGAGGCACACCATCAGAGACTCTTAGTTATAGAGAACAAATTGAAGGTTGCTGGATGGGAAGTAGATGTGGGGGTGGGGCAAATGGGTGATTGGTATTAAGGAGGGCACTTGTTGGGAGGAGCACTGGGTGTCATATTAATTAATGAATCACTAAATTCTACTCCTGAAACCAATACCACACTACATGTTAACTAACTTGAATTTAAATAAATAAGTAAACAAATACATAAATAAATAAAATTAAAAAATAATTTAAAAAAGACAAGCACCTTCCCGTTATGGAGCTTACTTAAGTAGTGGAGAAATCCTTATAGACAAATTACTGCACAAATAACAAAAGATATTTTAGAGTGCTATGTGTAAAGTTGTGAGTAAATTTTAATGTATAAAGTACCTAGCAGGGAGCTCAAAACTTAATAATCATCCCAAGAATATCAGTTCCTTCTTTCCTTTCATCTCCCCTTCCTTCCCCCCATCTCTTTCTTCCTATATCCCACAGTTGCTCTTGTTTTTTTTTTTTTTTCTCAACTTTCACTGTTCTTGCTATGTATAACTTCAACTAGCTATGTATTCTCTTGTTCTGTACAGTTCTACTATGGCTATCTCCCCCTCCCAAAAACATAGATTATTCTGTTGTGATTTGTTTTTTGAGGATGACTGCAAAAAAACCAATCCCAGTGCAGCAGTACTGACACTTAAAAGAGCCTTTTCATTGTGAATTTAAACATCAATGGAACATCCCATTTCATACTTCTACTATTAACCCCTATTATTAAAGCCGATGCTATTCTCAGTGATTAGAATCTATGGATGGCCGGACCAATTCTGACATGAGCAACTCAGGACCAATGACTTTCCACCCTGGGTGCCACTGAAATCTCTCTCCTCATATCTGTAAGCTGTCCTGTGGAAAAGCGGCAAATGATTTAACTCTCCTTAATATCTCAGCTGTATTTTCATCTTTTCTCAATCAAATAATCCCTTGGATTAAGAGTCCATCAAGCAAGAGTACAGGTTACAGCTGTTCTCTTCTGTCTGCAGTCATGTCATACTATGTGAGGTGTAATATGTGGATAAAAAAATCAAGTTAACTGCCCTCTCTATTTGATCATATCATGGTTTACACACCCTGACCACTGATGCTTCACATTTTGTAGAGAGGATTATATACAGACACTCTAATACTGAAGCTAATGAAATTAAATGGATATATAAAATTATTACTTCTTCCTTAAGTGTTTATATTTTCATGTTCTAATCTAAATCAATCTCTGTGTATGTGGATAAAAATGAATATAAATATTGTCTGGTTACTGTCTTATATATTTTTTTTAATTTTATTTTTTATAAACATATATTTTTTCCCCAGGGGTACAGGTCTGTGAATCGCCAGGTTTACACACTTCACAGCACTCACCATAGCACATACCCTCCCGAATGTCCATATTAACCCCACCCCTCAACCCCCCTCCCCCCAGCAACCCTCGGATTGTTTTGTGAGATTAAGAGTCACTTATGGTTTATCTCCCTCCCAATCCCATCTTGCTTCATTTACTCTTCTCCTACCCCCTTAACCCCCCATGTTGCATCTCCTCTCCCTCATATCAGGGAGATCATATGATAGTTGTCTTTCTCTGATTGACTTATTTCACTAAGCATGATACCCTCTAGTTCCATCCACGTCGTCGCAAATGGCAAGATTTCATTTCTTTTGACGGCTGCATAGTATTCCATTGTGTATATATACCACTTCTTCTTTATCCATTCGTCTGTTGATGGACATCTAGGTTCTTTCCATACTTTGGCTATTGTAGACATTGCTGCTATAAACATTCGGGTGCACGTGCCCCTTCGGATCACTACCTTTGTATCTTTAGGGTAAATACCCAGCAGTGCAATTCCTGGGTCATAGGGTAGTTCTATTTTCAACATTTTGAGGAACCTCCATGCTGTTTTCCAGAGTGGTTGCACCAGCTTGCATTCCCACCAACAGTGTAGGAGGGTTCCCCTTTCTCCGCATCCTCGCCAGCACCTGTCATTTCCGGACTTGTTCATTTTAGCCATTCTGACTGGTGTGAGGTGATAGCTCATTGTGGTTTTGATTTGTATTTCCCTGATGCTGAGTGATATGGAGCACTTTTTCATGTGTCTGTTGGCCATCTGGATGTCTTCTTTGCAGAAATGTCTGTTCATGTCCTCTGCCCATTTCTTGATTGGATTCTTTGTTCTTTGGGTGTTGAGTTTGCTAAGTTCTTTATAGATTCTGGACACTAGCCCTTTATCTGATATGTCGTTTGCAAATATCTTCTCCCATTCTGTCAGTTGTCTTTTGGTTTTGTTAACTGTTTCCTTTGCTGTGCAAAAGCTTTTGATCTTGATAAAATCCCAATAGTTCATTTTTGCCCTTGCTTCCCTTGCCTTTGGCGATGTTCCTAGGAAGATGTTGCTGCGGCTGAGGTCGAAGACGTTGCTGCCTGTGTTCTCCTCAAGGATGTTGATGGATTCCTTTCTCACATTGAGGTCCTTCATCCATTTTGAGTCTATTTTCATGTGTGGTATAAGGAAATGATCCAATTTCATTTTTCTGCATGTGGCTGTCCAATTTTCCCAACACCACTTATTGAAGAAGCTGTCTTTTTTCATTGGACATTCTTTCCTGCTTTGTCGAAGATTAGTTGACCATAGAGTTGAGGGTCTATTTCTGGGCTCTCTATTCTGTTCCACTGATCTATGTGTCTGTTTTTGTGCCAGTACCATGCTGTCTTGATGATGACAGCTTTGTAATAGAGCTTGAAGTCCGGAATTGTGATGCCACCAACTTTGGCTTTCTTTTTCAATATTCCTTTGGCTATTCGCGGTCTTTTCTGGTTCCATATAAATTTTAGGATTATTTGTTCCATTTCTTTGAAAAAAATGGATGGTACTTTGATAGGAATTGCATTAAATGTGCAGATTGCTTTAGGTAGCATAGACATTTTCCCAATATTTATTCTTCCAATCCAGGAGCATGGAACATTTTTCCATTTCTTTGTGTCTTCCTCAATTTCTTTCATGAGTGCTTTACAGTTTTCTGTGTATAGATTCTTAGTCTCTTTGGTTAGGTTTATTCCTAGGTATCTTATAGTTTTGGGTGCAATTGTAAATGGGATGGACTCCTTAATTTCTCTTTCTTCTGTCTTGTTGTTGGTGTAGAGAAATGCATCTGATTTCTGTGCATTGATTTTATATCCTGACACTTTACTGAATTCCTGTACAAGTTCTAGCAGTTTTGGAGTGGAGTCTTTTGGGTTTTCCACATAGAGTATCATATCATCTGCGAAGAGTGATAGTTTGACTTCTTCTTTGCCAATTTGGATGCCTTTAATTTCTTTTTGTTGTCTGATTGCTGAGGCTAGGACTTTTAGTACTATGTTGAATAGTGGTGATAACGGACATCGCTGCCCTGTTCCTGACCTTAGCGGAAAAGCTTTCAGTTTTTCTCCATTGAGAATTATATTTGCGATGGGTTTTTCATAGATGGCTTTGATAATATTGAGGTATGTGCCCTCTATCCCTACACTTTGAAGAGTTGTACTTTGTCAAATGCTTTTTCAGCATCTATGGAGAGTATCATATGGTTCTTGTTCTTTCTTTTATTAATGTGTTGTATCACATTGATTGATTTGCAGATGTTGAACCAAACTTGCAGCCCTGGAATAAATCCCACTTGGTCGTGGTGAATAATCCTTTTAATGTACTGTTGAATCCTATTGACTAGTATTTTGGTGAGAATTTTTGCATCTGTGTTCATCAAGGATATTGGTCTGTAGTTCTCTTTTTTGATGGGATCCTTGTCTGGTTTTGGGATCAAGGTGATGCTGGCCTCATAAAATGAGTTTGGATGTTTTCCTTCCATTTCTATTTTTTGGAACAGTTTCAGGAGTATAGGAATTAGTTCTTCCTTAAATGTTTGGTAGAATTCCCCCAGGAAGCTGTCTGGCCCTGGGCTTTTGTTTGTTTGGAGAGTTTTGATGACTGTTTCAATCTCCTTACTGGTTATGGGTCTGTTCAGGCTTTCTATTTCTTCCTGGTTCAGTTGTGGTAGTTTATATGTCTCCAGGAATGCATCCATTTCTTCCAGATTGTCAATTTTGTTGGCGTACAGTTGCTCATAATATGTTCTTATAATTGTCTGTATTTCTTTGGTGTTAGTTGTGATCTCTCCTCTTTCATTCATGATTTTATTTATTTGGGTCCTTTCTCTTTTATTTTTGATAAGTCTGGCCAGGGGTTTATCAATCTTATTAATTCTTTCAAAGAACCAGCTCCTAGTTTCGTTGATTTGTTCTATTGTTTTTTTTTTTTTTGGTTTCTATTTCATTGATTTCTGCTCTGATCTTTATGATTTCTCTTATCCTGCTGGGTTTAGGGCTTCTCTCTTGTTCTTTCTCCAGCTCCTTTAGGTGTAGAGTTAGGTTGTGTACCTGAGACCTTTCTTGTTTCTTGAGAAAGGCTTGTACCGCTATATATTTTCCTCTCAGGACTGCCTTTGTTGTGTCCCACAGATTTTGAACCGTTGTGTTTTCATTATCATTTATTTCCATGAATTTTTTCAATTCTTCTTTAATTTCCTGGTTGACCCATTCATTCTTTAGAAGGATGCTGTTTAGTCTCCATGTATTTGGGTTCTTTCCAAATTTCCTCTTGTGATTGAGTTCTAGCTCCAGAGCATTGTGGTCTGAAAATATGCAGGGAATGATCCCAATCTTTTGATACCAGTTGAGACCTGATTTAGGACCGAGGATGTGATCTCTTCTGGAGAATGTTCCATGTGTACTAGAGAAGAATGTGTATTCTGTTGCTTTGGGACGAAATGTTCTGAATATATCTGTGATGTCCATCTGGTCCAGTGTGTCATTTAAGGCCTTTATTTCCTTGTTGATCTTTTGCTTGGATGATCTGTCCATTTCAGTGAGGGGAGTGTTAAAGTCCCCTACTATTATTGTATTATTGTTGATGTGTTTCTTTGATTTTGTTATTAATTGGTTTATATAGTTGGCTGCTCCCACGTTAGGGGCATAGATATTTAAAATTGTTAGATCTTCTTGTTGGACAGATCCTTTGAGTATGATATAGTGTCCTTCCTCATCTCTTATTATAGTCTTTGGCTTAAAATCTAATTGATCTGATATAAGGATAGCCACTCCTGCTTTCTTCTGATGTCCATTAGCACGGTAAATTCTTTTCCACCCCCTCACTTTAAATCTGAAGGTGTCTTCGGGTTTAAAATGAGTTTCTTGTAGGCAACATATAGATGGGTTTTGTTTTTTTATCCATTCTGATACCCTGTGTCTTTTGATTGGGGCATTTAGCCCATTAACATTCAGGGTAACTATTGAGAGATATGAATTTAGTGTCATTGTATTGCCTGTAAGGTGACTGTTATTGTATATTGTTTCTGTTCCTTTCTGATCTACTACTTTTAGGCTCTCTCTTTACTTAGAGGACCCCTTTCAATATTTCCTGTAGAGCTGGTTTGGTGTTTGCAAATTCTTTCAGTTTTTGTTTGTCCTGGAAGCTTTTAATCTCTCCTTCTATTTTCAGTGATAGCCTAGCTGGATATAGTATTCTTGGCTGCATGTTTTTCTCATTTAGTACTCTGAATATATCATGCCAGCTCTTTCTGGCCTGCCAGGTCTCTGTGGATAAGTCTGCTGCCAATCTAATATTTTTACCATTGTATGTTACAGACTTCTTCTCCTGGGCTGCTTTCAGGATTTTCTCTTTGTCACTAAGACTTGTAAATTTTACTATTAGGTGACGGGGTGTGGACCTATTCTTATTGATTTTGAGGGGGAGTTCTCTGAACCTCCTGGATTTTGATGCTTGTTCCCTTTGCCATATTGGTTAAATTCTCTCCAATCATTCTCTCCAATATACCTTCTGCTCCCCTCTCTCTCTCTTCTTCTTCTAGAATCCCAATTATTCAAATGTTGTTTCGTCTTATGGTGTCACTTATCTCTCGAATTCTGCCCTCGTGGTCCAGTAGCTGTTTGTCCCTCTTTTGCTCAACTCTTTATTCTCTGTCATTTGGTCTTCTATATCGCTAATTCTTTTTTCTTCCTCATTTATCCTAGCAGTGAGAGCCTCCATTTTTGATTGCACCTCATTAATAGCTTTTTTCATTTCAACTTGATTAGATTTTAGTTCTTTTATTTCTCCAGAAAGGGCTTTTATATCTCCCGAGAGGGTTTCTCTAATATCTTCCATGCCTTTTTCGAGCCCACCTTGAACCTTGAGAATCGTCATTCTGAACTCTAGATCTGACATATTCCCAATGTCTGTATTGATTAGGTCCCTAGCCTTTGGTACTGCCTCTTGTTCTTTTTTTTGTGGTGAATTTTTCCGCCTTGTCATTTTGTCCAGATAAGAGTATATGAAGGAGTAAGTAAAATACTAAAAGGGTGGCAACAACCCCAGGAAAATATGCTTTAGCCAAATCAGAAGAGATCCCAAATCGTGAGGGGGAGGAAAGGGGATATAAAGAGGTTCAGAAAGAAAAAAAAGAAAAGAAAAAAGAAATAAAAAAAGAAAACCAATAATGAAAAAATATATATATTTTTTAAATTTTAAATTTTTAAATCTGAAGGATTTAAAAGGAAAAAATATATATATATTAGATAAACTAGTTAAAAAACGTTAAAAAAGAAAAGGGTAAAAGTTAAAAAAATTTAGCAGAAGAAGAGAAAAAAAAATTGAAAAAGAAAAAAAATTAAATTAACTGCAAGGCTAAAGAATCATGGGGAGAAAGCCATGGGTTCCGTGCTTTGCTTTCTCCTCCTCTGGAATTCTGCTGTTCTCCTTGGTATTGAAACTGCACTCCTTGGTAGGTGAACTTGGTCCTGGCTGGGTTTCTTGTTGATCTTCTGGGGGAGGGGCCTGTTGTAGTGATTCTCAAGTGTCTTTGCCCCAGGCGGAGTTGCACCGCCCTTACCAGGGGCTGGGCTGAGTAATCCGCTCAGGTTTGCTTTTGGGAGCTTTTGTTCCCTGAAAGCTTTCCGTAGAGTTCTGGAGGACGGGAATGAAGATGGTGGCCTCCCAGTCTCCGGCCCAGATGAGCCGAGACCCCGGGGCCCCACTCCTCAGTGCGCCCTCAGAGAACAGCGCCCAATTACTCCCATCACGCTGGCCTCCGGCCGCGCTCCGAGCTGACCGAGCCTGCGACCGGTTCAAGGTAACCCCGAGCTTAGAGTTCACTCCTCGGCTCCGTCTCTGTAGCCGGCTTCCCCGTTCTAATACCTGTAAGCTCTGCGACACTCAGCCACCCCCGATCCTTCTGTGACCCTGCGGGACCTGAGGCCACGCTGACCCCGCGTGGGCTTCACCCCGGTTAAGCCTCTGGAGCGATGTCCCTCAGCGGAACAGACTTTTAAAAGTCCTGATTTTGTCC
The DNA here is from genome assembly GCF_010015895.1 of Lontra canadensis. NCBI lineage: Eukaryota > Metazoa > Chordata > Mammalia > Carnivora > Mustelidae > Lontra > Lontra canadensis. The sequence goes on from NW_022631145.1 coordinate 285,285, forward strand.
TCCGTTGATCCGCCGCTTGCCGCGAGCCGGCCCCTCCCCCCGCGGTCTATCTTCCCGTCGCTTTGGATTCACTTCTCCGCCAGTCCTACCTTTCAGAAAGTGGTCGATTTTCTGTTTCTAGAATTGCTGTTCTTCTTCTCTTCGATCTCCCGTTGGATTTGTAGGTGTTTGCAATCTTTAGATAAGCTATCTAGCTGATCTCCCGCAACCTGAAGTAGTCTCAGCCTGCTACTTCTCCGCCATCTTGACTCCTCCCTCCTGTCTTATATTTTAAAATAGTTTGCACCTTCCTTTTAGGCATCTTACTGACAATGTCTGCCTTGACTGATTTATAAAATATTGCAAAAATTTATTTCAAGGAATTTATCCTCTTTTTTCTTCTTTCTAAAGAAGTTATATGTCAAATAGTTTCATGCAGCAAAGGCAGAATATTTAGAGTTAAAGAATGATCTGGAAAAAAAAATGATCTGGAAACAAAAGTAAGGAAAATAGCTGAGGAGTGATCTGAAAAATAGGAACCTGTCCTTACTAAGATATTACAGTTTGCTTCAGAAATAGCCTTTGTTTAATTCACTGCACCAATGCAGATAATCATGCATTATCATAGTCCTCTCTAGGACTGCTCACGACAAGGATCACCATAGCAACTCATCCTAAATAAAAAATACCATAGTAGTGATTTTAGGGGGAAAAAAGCTCTAGGTGCTGAACTCATAGCTATTATCCCCCACTGAGATTATCTAAAAAGCTGAGCTATTTCACAAGTGTAAGTAACCATACTAGTGTCTCAAAAGTTTAGCTGGTTAACAGTGATTCACAGCATTGATCCCCATTTCAGCCAAAGTCCAGTTTGTTCTCTTCATTATGAATATTAGAATCTCAAGCTTTGGGACACCTGGGTGGCTTAGTTGGGTAAAGTCTCTGACTCTTGGTTTCAGCTCAGGTCATGATCTTAGGGTTGTGAGATCAAGCCCTGTATCAGGCTCTGTGCTCAGCAGGGAGTCTGTTTAAAGATTTTTGTCCCTCTGCCCCTCCATCCACACACTCTCTCTCTCTCCTCTCTCTTAAATAAATAAATAAATACATCTTCCCCAAAAAGTTTTTCTTTTAATCTGAAGCCTCAACCTCAATGCACTCTCACTTACCTCTGAACAAGTACATATACCTTTCCCTGATTTTTCTCCCACAAGCCCCTGTCCTTATGCTCCTTCAAAATTTTACTTAAAATGTATCTCCATTTTATGGATTGTAAGCCAGAACCTATTTAGGATCTATCACTCCTACCATTTTAAGGATTCTCACTCTCTTCCACTCTTCTCTCTCTCTCTCTCTTTTTCTACTTCATCTTATGTATAGCACTTAGCTGTGTCTTGGGACAGCTGCATGCAGTTGGTGTTGTGCATGCTTACATGTTCCTGTCACTTGAGCTTAAAGACACTCTTCAATATATCCCTTGTCACCTATTAACTTATATAGCTAGCATATGGCATCTTTTTAAGAAGTATCATCAACTGCACAAAATATTCTGCCATCTTCAGTAACAAATAATGCAAGACACAGTTTAGAAAGCATCATTTCTGCTTTTACAAAAAAAGAGAAATTATAAACTTACAATAAAATGATAAGGTAGACCTTGATTTAGAGTGTTCTAGAAAATGATTCTGGTATTTAGAGTAAGAATTTTTGGAAAACATTGTTCTTTCCTTCATTTAAAAGACATTTGTTGTGTGCATTCCAATCACTGTCCAAGGCATTCAGGAATTGAAGATGAAACACAAGGACCATGTTTTTCTGAAATGAAATTTTTTTGTGTGGATAGCAAATATAAACAAGCAAGAAAATATGTAAATAAGATAATTTTGATACTGATAAATGAGAAGATATAGGGATGTGCTAGTAGTAATTGACAAGCTATCTATATAGCGAGTATGTGTGTTTGCAGGATGAGGTGCATGATACTATTAATGCCCTGTCCTGTATCTCTGTGGCCTTTGAGTTCACTTGCAACTATGGTAGATCACCATCTAGAACCTCAAGCACCTGCATATTTCTGCTTCTCTGTCTGGGGCTTTCTCTGGCACCACAGCAGTATGCTTGCCCAGGCACAACTCAGAAGGGCAGGCGACAAGTTTCAGCTCAACTCTTAGCCAAGAGGGCATGAGAGTTAGTATACAAACATCACAGCCTTCTTCTCCTCGGACAGGACAATTCTAAGGTATGTTCCATAGTTTCCTAATGTTTTCCAAAAGGATTTACCCTGAGTTGGTCACAGCAGCAACCTCATGATTAAGACATATTTTATAGGTTTTCTTCACTCCCTTGCCTCGCTTTCCCCATTTTTTCATATATTTTTCCTGGAATCAGCTCCTAAATAAACTACCTTCCTTGTCTCAAGATTTGCTTTTGAAGAAAAGAGAAACTACCACAGTAGGAGAGGGAAATTGAAAAATGGAATTGGGTAATTACGAAAGATCACACTAAGGCAGTATTATTAGAAATTAGATCTAATTTGCAAGAAGTTACCATCTGTGGGAAGATCTGGAGGAGAGAATTCCTGGTGGAAACAAGAGCAACAGCAAAGGCCCTGAGGTGAGCAATGCTCAATGAACACCAAGAAGACCACAGTGGCTAGAGTAGAGTGGTAGACAATGGTCTCAAAGGGGCAAGTAAGAGATACATTTTATAGGATTGTGTAGGTGACATTAGGGAATTCAGGCTTATAATCAGTCTTTAAGAGGTTTTAAGGAAGGAAGTGATTTAATTTGATTTTTAAATAAACCTTGGGCTATTACTTAGAGAAAAGATTTTAGGGAGGCAAGAATTACAAACTAACAGGAATACCAATTATGAAACTACTGTACTAGACTAGACAAGAGAAAAATGTATAAGATTCACTTTTAATAGGGAGAAATGGGGATAGAAAGAAGGTTAATGGTCAAGATACATTTCTGAGAAGAAACCAACAGACTCACTGATAGATTACATGAAAATGCAGTAAAGAGAAGAGAAAGAAACCAAATTCCATGAAATATGAAAAGCCACATTCAAATGAGGATGTGGCGGAAGATATAAATTTGGGAGAGAGTGGCATCTAACCTTTTTAAAAACATGAAATCAGATGCGATCCTCCAGAAGAAAGCAAAGAGCCTGGGAAGAAAACTTGAGAAAGTGTTCAAGCAAATACAAACTAAATTGAGATGGAAAAGTTAGCAGAGTGACCAAAAGGTAACACCCAAATACAATTAGCACTTCTCTGATGATATGAAAAGTTGGCAGAGTGGAGAGAAGACAAGAACTATGGTTTCATGGACATGAAAAAAATGATACAAATCAAGAAATACCAGGAAGGGGGATGTGGCCAACTCTATGGGATGTTATTGGGAGTACAAATAAGAGGAGAGAAATTTAACCATTTGCCTTGTCAACTTTCAGATCATTGATAAAAGCAGCATAAATTAGTAGGCATGAAAAATAGATTGTCGTATGTTGAAGAGAAAAAAGAATTTGAGAATTTTTAAATAGAGAATAGATAGATCTTTCTAAAAACATTTGCTCTGAAGAAGAGCAGAGACAGGGACGCCTGGGTGGTTCAGTGGGTTAAGCCACTGCCTTTGGCTCAGGTCATGATCCCAGAGTCCTGGGATTGAGTCCCGCATCGGGCTCCTTGCTTGGCAGGGAGCCTCCCTCTCTCTCCGCCTCTGCCTGCCTCTCTGCCTGCTTGTGTGCTTTCTCTCTCTCTCTTTCTGACAAATAAATAAATAAATAAAATCTTTAAAAAAAAAAGAGCAGAGACATAGAGCAATAGATGGATGGGGCATGTGGGATCACTCTGACTATGCCAACGAAAATATTATGTGTTCACAACATTTCCTCTTCCTGGGCATAGAAAGAGTACATTTCCCTGTCTCCTTTGCATTTCAGTTCCTACCATGAAACTGCATCTGGACAGTGAGTGTTGGTAGAAATGGTGTATGCCATCCCCGGGCAATGATCTTTAAAAACATCTCATTCAGTCTTCCACTTATTTTTTCCCTTCAGTGGAAAACTTAAAAATCCTGTGTTCCAGATGGAGCAACCACAGAGTGGAAGCAATCTAGTTTTCTGGGTCAGTCTTGATGAGAACCTCCAAGAAGAGCCATGCTACTCATCTTGGACTCCAATATGAAGAAAAGATAACTCCTTATTGTGTTTGGGCACTGAGTTTATTATATAAGTTCAATTGTTACCTCAGCAGAGCTAAGCCTATCCTAATATCCCAGCAATGTTTTTAAGATGATTGATAAAATATCATCTTGCACATTTAGAAAATGCAGTAATAGGCAGATAGATTGATATTGCAGGAGAGAGACTTGTAAGAATATTATGTAAGAAGTGCAAGAATATTATGTTTGAGAAGGTAAGAAAGTCTGAGATCAAGAGTAGCAGTTATTGAGGTTGGCTTTAGAAGTACAGGCACTATAATAACAAAAAAAAAGGCAGGGAATATGAGTACAAAAGAAATCACAATGATAAACCTAGTGAAAGGAAGCTGAGGAAGTTTCTCCATTACTGCTTCCATTTGGTCAGAAAAAAAGTGAGATAAGAAAAGAATATTAGCTGACAGAGAGGGAATAGATGGGAAAATACTGGTCCTTTGAGAAGAGAACAACTTACAAAAAATAATTTGAAAAACAGGAAATTAGTCATATTAAGAAAGTAAAAGAAGACTGTCTGGCAATATTGTGTATATTTTAAATGTGTAATAATGAATGTAAATTATATCCAAGTAGAATATTTGTGTGTGTTTTTATACTGCTTTCAGCTTCCTGGCTGAAGACATAAAGTTTTGAATGGATGGCGTTAGCCAAGCATGTATAATGGAGAAAAGAGTGGAACAGTAATATTGCAGGTAATTGCAAAGGAGTGACTTTAATAATGGATCAAGGAATAGTACCTGGGTAAAAGGTGAATATAGACATCTACAAGCAATGGCCAGTGGATAACCTGTAGATGAGAAACGTCCATAAAGACAATTAGCTGCTGAATTAAGAGTACTGGTATAAGTGATCTGGAAGGGTAAGAAATGGTGGTCAGAATATAGAACGCTTTAAATCAAGATTTTGAAAATTAGTTCACTTATTTATTGATGATTAAGAAGTCACATGTATTGCACAATGAAGGACAAAAAACATTTTCCTTATGAGATCTCCTGGAGAAAATCACTCTCATTCTCAGAGTCAGAAAAACTATGACTTCAGAGCAACACACTTGCTTTTGTTTTGATAGTGGGAAATGTGTGTTATTAGAGAGGGTTATACACATGCCAGAAACATGAAAGTTATTTCTGCTACAAGTGGTACAGATGATAATAAATCTCAGAAAGGGACCAAAAAATAACTTGCAGCTTATCTTATCGAGTATGGATCTGTGGAAATTCAAAGAGGCTAAAAGCATGAGAGAGGACAGAAGGAAAGAGCAGGGTGTTAGACAGATGGAGAAGGCACTATTTGGTGTCCTTACTATATTTGATATACAACACTTGGGTTATATAAATGTTAGACCCAGGATATAGGCTGCAACAGGAAAGAGAAAAATCATCTACGGGTATAGTGAGGATAATTGACCTCAAATAATGTTTCTTACTGATTAAGAGGGACTTGGAGTCCAGGCAAGTCATACCACAGTGCAGTGTCATCATAAAACACAGAAGGGACAGATAAAAATGCTCCCTGATTAGATATGCTACAAATAGACCTTGCAGGTACTGTCTTCCATATAGCTGCTGGATAAGTGAATTACCAAGCTAATCTAGAGCTTAGTAAATCACAGGAACCAGTAACAACAATAAAGTGGAAAGCAAAAGGATTAAAACAGCCCTCATTTACCACACTGGACAAACAAATATCACACTTGTTTGTGATACCCATTGTTCAAATAAGCAGAAATCAAAAGACATGTAGAGCTTGTGAAGTAAGTTCTATAGGATAAAAATATAAGAAACACAGGGAAACAAATATTTGCAAAATATGCAAATAAAGTGTAATCAACATGTTATGTCATCTCATCTAATTCATGAGAATAGGGATTTCTGAGACAAGATTAGACAATGAGATAGTGAGAAAACAGTCACCCAGAAAAGTGCTGAATAAGGTACAGAAGCAAAGATTGGGTAGCTATAGATTTGCTCCAAAAATGAACAGGGGTAGAATGAGAATATACAAATAAAGAGAAAATAGTAAACGTATAAGAAAGAATATGAAAATTCAATATACATAAAATTTGTGATCAATTAGAGGAATTAACAAATTAAAACAAATACTACAAAGATATGATAGTAAATCCAATTCTGAATAAAGACAAAACTACAGGTGTAAAGATAGTGATGCTGGGTCCCAGACCAAGTTGTTAAAATGGGAGATATCTCTAGATATAGGCTTGAAATGTGCAGTTATTATCAAAATGATGAAAATAAATATAACAATCTGGGCAAAAAGAGAGAAAAAACAATCACCTCACTCCTAATCATCAAAAATAAAAGAGATAAATGCTGGAGAACAGGGAGCCCTTGTAAACTTTTGGTGAAAATGTACATTTTCACTACTACTATGGTGCAACTACTATGGAAAACAGTATGGAGGTTCCTCAAAAAAAAAAAATAGAACTACTTAATGATCTGACAATCCCACTTCTAAAATAAATGAAATTTGAATCTCAAAGAGATATTGGCTCTCCCATGTTCATTGCAACATGCTTACAATAGCCAGCATATGGAAACAACCTAAATGTCAACAGTCAAATGAGTAAAGAAAATGTGGTATATAGCTAGAATATTATTCAGCCATAAATAAGAAGGAAATCTTGCCATTTGCAACAACATGGTTGATCTTGGAGATTATACTAAGTAACATAAACCAGACACAGAAAGACAAATCCTGCATAATCTCATTTTTACATGAAATCTAAAATATTCAGACTCAATGAACCTGAGAGTAAAAAGGTGGTTGCCACAAGCAAGACAGAGGAGGAAATAGGGAGATATTGGTCAAAGGGTACAAAGTTTCAGTTACACAACATAAATAAGTTCTGGATATCAGACATACAGCATGCTGTCTATAGTTAAAAATACTGTATCATATACTTGAAATTTATAAATGTTAAGTTTTCTAAACACAATGACACACATACAAAGAAAGAGAAGGAAAATAGTAACTATATGAAGTGACAGATAACTAAATTAGCTTCACTGCTGTGGTCATTTCACAGTGTATGCACGTATCAAGACATCATGTTTTATACCTTAAGTATATGTAATTTCTATTTGTCAATTATATCTCTATAAAGCTGAATAAATTTTAAAATAACTTAAAGAAAGAAAAATTTCACCGATTTGTCTTCTATTTTAAATTCAAGGGCAGAAATCAAAGAAACAATATGTATAGTTTGGGATGAAAAAGAATCCTAACCCTAGAAGAGGTTTTGTTTATATATCAAGTATCACATGCAGGATTTAGAAAACAGATTAGTCAACCTTGAAGGAGTATTTGGAGATTATTCAAAAAAACCCTCAAGAACAAGGGAGACATGAACTGGCAGAAATTATTAAAAACCAATTAGTAAAAATTTAATTTAATTAATTATTAGAAATGATGTCACAAAGAAATCAAAAGCATTTTCAAGTCTCAAATCAGTGAGAAAAATAGAAACCAAAATAATGTTTAAAATTAAGATAAGGTACTGAGTTTGAAATTCCAGATTATACCAACATCTAAAGAAAAGGTATCAATTTCTTTTCATATATGGGCATGGAAAATATCAGAAGGTCTAGTTTAATTCTTAATATTGTCAAATGAGAAAATACTAACTCAATACTTGTTGAAGTTTATACGTTACTACAAGTATATTTTTCTTAGTTGAGGAATTACTTAAATTACAAAAAGAAATCTTAATTTCTGTGATTTTTACATATGTTCACATATGTGACCACCACCCATATCGAGTTATAGAACACTTCCAGGATCCCGGAAGTCTTTCTTTTTTCTTTTCTTCTTTTTTTTTTTTTTCCGGAAGTCTTTCTTGTGTCTCTGCCCAGCCAGTAGTGTCTGCCCTACAATGATACTTTTCTGATCTCTATTGCCAGAGATTAATTTTGTACTCTATTATGTCTGACTTCTTTCTCTCAACATTATGTCTTTGCAATTAAGGCATGTTGTTGCACCTATTACTGTTCTCTTTTTCATTGTCATGAAGTGTTCCATTGCATAAATATAGCACATTTTGTTTACCCATTCAACTTCTGATGGATGTTTACATTGTTTCCAGCTATTATGAATAAATGTTCTATGATTATTCTCAGATAGGCCTTGTACATGGATAAACATTTGTTTCTACTGGGTATATATCCAGGAGTAAAATAAGTTGCTTAAGTTGCTGTGTAGCTGAAGTTAATACTTCTACATATTTCCCAAAAACAGCGGTGCAAAGTTAAATCATCACAAGCAATGCAAGTATTCTAAAATTCCATATCCTTGAAAATACTTGATAATGTCAAACATTTCAGTTATCCAATCTATCTCTAAGAGAATTTTTAGAGTTTTGCCTTCTAGGTGACAAAGAAAAAGAAAAATATGTAAAATAACTTAGTCTAGAAAAGTAACAAAAAGGAGAAATAAAAATAACATAAAGTAAACTAGTAATCATAAAAATACCAAGCACAGCATTTATTTCAATTATTATAATACCTTGTTAAAACCTGTAATGGACTGCATGGGTGGCTTAGTCAGTTAAGTGTCTGACTCTTGATTTCAGCTCAGGTCTGATATCAGGGTTTTTTTTTTTTTAATTAACATATAATGTATTCTACCTGTTTCATTTTTTCCTCTCTTCCCATATGATCTTATGCATTGTTTCTCAAATTCCACATATCAGTGAGATTATATGATAATTGTCTTTCTCTGACTGACTTATTTTGCTTAGCATAATACCCTCTAGTTCCATCCACATTGTTGTAAATGGCAAGATCTTTCTTCCTTCCTTCCTTCCTTCCTTCCTTCCTTCCTTCCTTTCTTTTTTTGATTCTTTTTAAAGATTTTATTTATTTATTTATTTATTTATATTTTATTTATTTATTTTTTAAATCATTTTTTAAAATTTATTTTCAGCATAACAGTATTCATTGTTTTTGTACCACACCCAGTGCTCCATGCAGTCTGTGCCCTCTCTAATACCCACCACCTGGTTCCCCCAACCTCCCCACCCCCCACTTCTTCAAACCCTTCAGATTGTTTTTCAGAGTCCATAGTCTCTCATGGTTCACCTCCCCTTCCAATTTCCCCCAACTCCCTTCTCCTAACTCCCCACATCCTCCATGCTATTTGTGATGCTCCACAAATAAGTGAAACCATATGATAATTGACTCTCTCTGCTTGACTTATTTCACTCAGCATAATCTCTTCCAGTCCCGTCCACGTTGCTACAAAAGTTGGGTATTCATCCTTTCTGATGGAGGCATAATACTCCATAGTGTATATGGACCACATCTTCCTTATCCATTCGTCCGTTGAAGGGCATCTTGGTTCTTTCCACAGTTTGGCAACCGTGGCCATTGCTGCTATGAACATTGGGGTACAGATGGCCCTTCTTTTCACTACATCTGTATCTTTGGGGTAAATACCCAGTAGTGCAATTGCAGGGTCATAGGGAAGTTCTATTTTTAATTTCTTGAGGAATCTCCACACTGTTCTCCAAAGAGGCTGCACCAACTTGCATTCCCACCAACAGTGTAAGAGGGTTCCCGTTTCTCCACATCCCCTCCAACACATGTTGTTTCCTGTCTTGCTAATTTTGGCCATTCTAACTGGTGTAAGGTGGTATCTCAAGGTGGTTTTAATTTGCATCTCCCTGATGGCTAGTGATGATGAACATTTTTTCATGTGTCTGATAGCCATTTGTATGTCTTCATTGGAGAAGTGTGTGTTCATATCTATCTATCTATCTTTCTTTCTTTCTCTTTGTTTTGTTTTGATGACTGCATACAGTCAGGATGGCTAAAATTAACAAGTCAGAAAATGACAGATGCTGGCGCGGATGCAGAGAAAGGGGGACCAACCTACACTGATATCAGTGTTTTGAGATCAAGCCTCTCGTCCAGCTCTGCACTCAGTGGGGAGTCTGGTGGGGATTCTCCCTCTCCCTCTGCTCTCTCTCTCTCCCTCTCTCAAATAAATAAGTAAATCTTAAAAAAGAAAGAAAGAAAGAAAGAAACAAACAAACAAACAAACCTGTGTGTTGAATATATCGGGCACCTCAACTTCTGTTTTAGAATGCCTCTACAGAATATGTATTGATGGTTTATATATCTTTATGGTTAACTACCAATTAGGCATGAACTTATTGTTTAAACTAAGAAACATACTTTTAATTGACACACTAGTAAAGAAACAAACAAAAAACCAGCAAAAAGAGATTCTGTGAAAGTGGAGTTTGGAGTATAGCATGAATACACAAGCATGGGAGTGGTTAGGGAGACCAAATACTGCTGCTGCATGCAGCCAAAGTAGAACAGCCGCTGAAATGAAACCATACAGTATCTGTGGAGAATTCTGGAGCTCTTGATTCTAGTTGATCTTTCTGCTCAGTGTCATCAACTGTAACAACTGATTAATATTATAGAAGATCACTCACTTTCTCCTCAGTTAGCAAATTGTTAAGTTACCATAAACTCGAGGCCTTTAATATTTGCATAGGTATAGCTAAGATAATGTAATAGTGTATTAGAAAAAACCACGTAGCTGCATTTTGGAGTTGTGAATAGGTGATTACAATTCCAAATCCAGCTTTAAATGAAAACCAGTATTTCCCAGGTTCCTGTCCATTATTATGAATATTTGAACATTTATATGCAGTAATACAAATAGTATTTCTGTGTATCATTTGTTTCACAGTTAAATAATGTTAAACTCAGATCTTAAAACATCATAGTAAAGTCATCCCAATTTATAGAAGTTAGACAAAATTACATAAATCTCTGTTCCCTGCCAAAAACACAGTATTTGTTTTTGCTTCTCCTAACACTAAAAATATTTTAAAGTATTTGTGCTTCCCATTCAGATTTTGATTTTTTGGAAAAACAGGTCATGCACCCAACAATATGGCCATATGATTAAGCATATTTCTATAATGCTGGAGATGATTCAGAAAGATTTCATCTGCTTAGTTACTTCCCCTAATGCATTTAATATCAGTGATTACATGCTTGTTGCCTTTTTCTATAAAAAGAAACTTCTGAAACAGGAAAACACTTAACATTGCATGAATATGTAAGTCATGTTCAATGCCAAAATCTTCATTACTTTGGATAATGCCATGAACTCTTGCTTCCTATTGTGGCATCTTATAAATAACTCAGCTAATTTTTAATATATTCCTTCTGTATCTACAATGCATTACCTTTATTTAATCTTCAGCAGTAATATCTAATACACACACAGTAAAACTGAATGTGATTTCCTCTTGTCACTGACAGTAACGAATTGTTCTTGATAATTATGATCCATGTCCAGCTCCTTCTTTCATTAAAGGAGAAGCGCATACAATGCCAGATCAACTGCTAGAGCAGTTCTGTGTCATCAATCTCAAACCACTTGCCCATGTTGGGAATGCACATATCTCCACAGAGTAATATATCTATGTCATCTCATTGTCATATATCCTGAACTGTTTAGAAAAGCAAACTAGAAAGGAAAAAACAAATATAAGCATTTTTCTGCTCTGTATGAAATGTGAGATAAAAGGATATTTACTGAGTCTGTATTTTCCTGTGTGTGTGTGTGTGTGTGTATTAATGTGCATATAGGCACATGTTATGGGTGGGAGGGAGGTATATTTACTAGTGTGTACTTTTAATGTGTTTATCCCATCCATAATTTAACCACCACACACTGTATGGGGAAAAATAACAGAAAGCAGAATTTCTTTTCTTCTTGTGTTAGTCAATGTTAAAAGAGCCACTTTCCCTGAAAATTAACAAATGATCAGTGACATTTTTCAAGATGTAGAATCAAACTGAGGTAATATTGGTATCATTACTATAGCTATGATCCTAAGATTTTATCATCACTAGAATCCTTTTTCTCCTAGTTAAATTCTGTGAAAGGGACTATTTGGGGTTCAAACCATCCTTTCATGATGGAAATACCAAATAACTGTGTGGAACATGTTACAAAGCTATAAGTAACATCCCTATATTATTGGAATGTAAGAGATTAATACCATTAAAAAACAGGGGATGAATTAAAGAATTTCTAAAAATCCAAATACATCAAACCATACTTCATTCTTCCTTTTGTCATAAGATTTATTATGATATGGATATTTCACATGAAAAACAAGAGCATATTTATTAACACTAGCAAAATAGTAGCAAGAAAAATCATTTATATTCTATCTTTTTCTGAGCACTTGGACAAAGTTACTTAAATTCTCTATGCTTCAGTTTCCTAAGTCAATTTTTTTAAAGACTGAGTATCGGGGCACCTGGGTAGCTCAGTGGGTTAAAGCCTCTGCCTTCGGCTCAGGTCATGGTCCCAGGGTCCTGGGATCGAGCCCCACATCGAGCTCTCTGCTCAGCAGGAAGCCTGCTTCCCTTCCTCTCTCTCTGCCTGCCTCTCTGCCTACTTGTGATCTCTCTGTCACACAAATAAATAAAATCTTAAAAAAAAAGACAGTATCAAATGGTATAATATACTTGGAATCATCTTATGAAACTGTAACCAATGATATATCTGTAATGTCATTGTTAGCTGCCTAGTTTTAAATCTTACCAAAACACAGCAAGAATCCCAAGAGGCCAAGACTATTTTAAAACAAATGCTTGTAGAATTATATATCTTATAATATGTATTAAACGGGATAGACTAGTTAAGGTGTGTTACGCACAACCTCCAATATCAGTAGCTTAATACAACATGGAAATTTCCTTGTAGGTCTGGGCAACTCTTCAGTTCAGCAATATTCCATGTAGTGTACAAGCCAGTCCAGGCTGATAAAAGCTCTACCGTCCTCTCCCTGTACCAACTGGAACATGCAGCTGCCCTTGTTAAGAAGGGAAGAAAAGCACTAGAGAGTCTTCCTGTAGGAATTATATACTCAGTGTAGAAGTGGGCCAAGACCTAATTAACTTTCACTTACAATCCATCAGCAAAAACTAGTCACAACAGTCCCTTCTTTTGCAGAAGAAAAAGGGAGCATGGTCCTCTTGTGTTTCCTGAAGGAAGAGAACCGAATATAGGAGAGCACCAGTCTACTACAAGTTTCATTAATTATGGTAAGGTTTTAACTAGCCCTAAATCCAATTGCCTATAGATGATTTGATACAATGATTGGTATCTTTTTATTCCATACAGGTGATTCAATCAGAAAAAAAAATTGAACCACATGTAAAAATAAATATACTTATAGAATAAGGGTAACATATTAATTTACAAATATAACTCAAGGTTTGATATTTGTTCTGTACCAACTTATTCTATATCTCAGGCCAAGCATGGGAATCCCAAGAAACAACACAAAACCCTTCTATTTCCCAAAGCTCCAAAACCAACCTGCATGCATACTTATACACATATGCACACAGTTTCAGACAAAATGCATGACCATCTTAATGGAATAATATAAAACATCTTCTGAAGACACTAAAACACCATTACAGAGAGAACTGAGAACTGAGTGGTAGAGAAATGTCCATGCTATAAATTTAAAGCAAATTTCTAACATTTCTTTCCCAATGTGGACAGGCAGAATACCAGAGGTATATGAAGATCAAGTCATACCTTGGATGAAGGAGATCATTATTACTACTAAATAGCTTGAATGGGAAAAAATATATATATAGTTATGTGTTTGCCTAGCAGGATCTACGATTAAGAACTAGCAGGACCAGTTCCAAAATTATATAAATAGATGATTCATGACACAGGAAATTCTATAGGGCTCATTTTGGATGTCTTGGTATAAAGGCATTACATGTGTAGTTGCTGTAGATCCTTGACGTTAGCTATCAAGATCTTAAGTTAATGTTAATCTTAAAACCACATAATTTTAGAGAGAAAATCTGAAGAAAGTTTTTCCTAAGGATCCAGGCAGAATTGAGAACCTTATTTATTTCTGCTCCCCAGCAAATATTATGCATGGTGCCTCTAATACCTTCCCAATGGTGTATTTTAATAGTTGACTTCCTCAATACCAAACTGTATTTTTTTTAAGTCTCAAATAATCCTCCAAAAGTAGTGGATTCTCAGTAAACATTTGTTGAATGACTGAATGTGCTGGGAAACTAAAGGTATGTGACAGATCCTAAGGAAAACAGTAATTTAGGCTAAATGTTTTTCTCCCAGATTTAGCTTGAGCTCCACTCAATACTAATGATTTTTGGATAGGACAAAGCTGATTTATGAAGGACTACCCATTTCCTTACAGTTTTAAGGTATATAAATCATAAAAACAGGGTCTCTAGTGTCAGACTACCTGGGTTCAAATCTTGTCACCACCAATTCATTCTTATGGGACACTAGGTAAGAAACTTAAGTTTTTTTTTTTTTTGTATTCCAATTACCTCATCTTTTAAATGAGAATAATACTATCTAACACAGAAATTTGTTGAGAATATAAACAGTTAATATATGTAAAGTACTTTAAAAAGTGCTTTGCAGGGGCATCTGGGTGGCTCAGTGGATTAAGCATCTATCTGCCTGCAGCTCAGATCATGATCTCAGGGTCCTGGGATGGAGCTCCACATCCTTCCTGCTCTCTGCTCATCAGGAACTCTGCTTCTTCCTCTCCCTTTGTGCTCTCATGCTCACTCTCTCTCACTCTCTCAAATAAATAAATAAAATCTTGAAAGAAAGAAAGAAAGAAAGAAAAAGAAAGAAAGAAAGAAAGAAAGAAAGAAAGAAAGAAAGAAAGAAAGAGTGCATGGCAAACTGAAGCACTTATTAAGTGTTTGCTTTTATTGCTTTCTGTTCTCTCCCAAGGTGATTCTTCTGACTTACCTAGGGCATTCTTAGTCCTCAGGCTTGGAATTGTCAAGAGGTGACACAGTGGGAACAATGTTATTACTGGCAGACATGGTCTTTTCTATTGTTAAGAACAGATTAGGAAGAGAGATCCCAAATTAATTGCAACTACCCACACTGCAATTTCAAAGGGTTAACTGTTCAGGATACCATTTTTCCTTAAAAAGTCTCAGCCCCCTATTTCACATTAATTTTCCTCTCCTTCATAAGGGTGCCTACATTTTGGAAGTGGAAAGAAGTTGAGGACCACTGTTTAGTGATAAAACAATATAGCATTTCTACCAAAATCTTATACATTTGTTGGGTAAAAATCTCTTGATAATTGGAGAATCAGTTTAGAACTTGATTTAAAGAACACTCTTGAAAATTCAGAAAGCAAAATAAGTACAAACTTATCTCCTCAATGAGTTAAAATTACCAGAGGTAGGTTGTGTCATCTTCCTTTGTTCTATCTATGAAAGCAAAGTGTACTCAGCTACTTATTAGACATGTTCAATCTAAATATATTGGTATATTTTATCTAAAAAGGCCAAAAAATACTGTCCTTTTAATTATCGGCTAAGAACAATTGAAAATTCCTTAGGAATATTTGCTGAACTGTACTAAGTTCTAATTAATTTGATCTACTGAATGAAGACCAACTAAAAGTGAAATAATCAATTTGATGTGAATGATAATAAATAAACCTTCCAGGAGGTGCCTGAATGGCTCAGTCAGTTAAGCATCTGACTCTTGACTTTGGCGCAGGTTATGATCTCATGGTTGTGAAACTGAGCCCTGCACAGGTTTCTGTGCTGGGCATGGAGCTTGCTTAAGATTAGCTCTCTCTCCCTCTCCCTCTGCCCCTCTCCTCTGCTTGCTCTTGCTTGCTCTCTCTAAAAACAAATAAATAAGCCTCCCATTATATAAGTATCTAACATGAAGTTAAAATTAAAATATTTGTATTTGTTTTCTCTCTATATGAAAATTCATGGCAAAAAAAATCACAACTAGAATCAGAGTGAAGCACCATTTTCATTTTTAAAGAAGTGAAGTGATACAGAAACAGGCTTACTATTTGGCTTTTGTAACATTTCTGGATTATAAAAGGAGTTACCCAATTCATGAGGTTTTTCAGAAATTTTTAACATATGTTCAAAGGAAATTACTTCTTCTGTACTATACCTCATATCTAATCCATGTCTTTCATATCAATAAGGATTTTTCACTGTCATTAGATATATTTATTAACCTGCTCTGGAGCTTAAATAAAATATTATTTAGTTTTCTGTACATTTAATTTTTTCAAGGTAGAATATAGGAACTGACATAGAGCTTAGTTATGAAAATTCACAACAATTCAGCCCTAAAAGTTGTATTTAGTCCAATGAGAAAATTTGAAGACCAGTAGATCTCTCCCAATCTGAGCTTCCACCTATGCAGAGTGCCCAAACTGGAAATGAACTTAAAAATAAGAAACAGGAAAATGCATACAGTAGTGCCAAATATTTACCAAACATTCATTTATGCATTTTGCATGTGCTTGCTCATTTAATTGTTCCAAAAATCCTTAGACCTATGCAATTTTACCCTAAACTAGGGTTGTGAGATTTAGTAAAGTACCCAGTTGCCCGGTTAAATGTGAATTTAAGATAAACAGCACACCAATGTTTCTATGTACGTCTTTAAACTAGATTCAAGCCTTGAAGTTTAGCTTTTAAATATTAGATATTACATGAGAAAATCCTGTGTGTATATGTGTGTGCGTGTGTCAAACATGGGTGTGCATCCACAAACACAAATGTTCTGAGATGGAGGGGAATGCTGAGTAAGGCCAAATGCCTAAAGTCATGTCACAGATGGACCTGATTGCTCTGTTTCTGTTGAGGCTGGTTGGGATTTAGGATATTTACAAAAGTTAATAGTCTTCCCTAACTTTTGAAGGAAATGTTCTTCTCTATCTAATCCGGTAGACACTAAGCACTTGTAGCTCTCAGGCACTTGAATGTGGCTAGTGTTACTGGAGAACTGAACTTTGAACTTTACTTAATTTTAATTTGTTAATAACCACATGTGCCTAAATGTTTACTGTGTTGGATAGTGAACATCTAGGTCAAAAGGTCAATTAAACAAGATGGAGATGTGGCCTTTTAAAGATAGTTATGTGTACATATTTATAATATTTTCTTGACTACAAAGGATTCTAAGTGATTATGGATGATCAATGAAGAATCTTTATTTGCAATTCCAAAAATCTTACATATATTGTAGACCAATGATTCTTGAAATGTGGTCCCCAGACCAGCAGCATCAGCATCACCTAGAAACTTGTTAGAAATGTAAATTATCCAGCCCTGCCCCAAACTTAAATCACCAGACGCGAAGGCTTTTAATAAGCCCCCCACCCCCAGTGATTCCAATGCACTTTTGAAAACCTCTGTTGTAGTGCACTAACAGTGTACTAAATAATTGATAAAATAATTACTTAACCCAAGTTACTTTCTTCACTAAATAACTAATAATCATGTAATACTTTTAAAAATTCTTTCAGATGTCAATGACAATGACACATATTTATTTCATGATTTCATTTAAAATAAAATGAAAAAGCCAAGGAGGCACATCTTCCTAAACTGATGGATCACTTATTCTCTTGGCATATTTCCTGGGCTTCTAATGGCTGTCCCAGTGAAAGGAGTTTCTGTCACAGCTTTTGTTATACAAAAGCTGCAGCAGCTTTGAGACTCCTGCCAACAAGGGTTTCTTAAGGTGGATTGCTGCTCTGGGGGTAGAAAAAAGGTCTCAAAGGAATCATTTGGTTTTATGACAAATGTGTCTAAGACTGTTCAGTATCAAAGCAACTATGTGAGAAGTGAAAACTTTCTATTGATCAGCCATTTTGATGTCTAGCACATTATTGGAAAAAAACAGTATTCCTTTTATTCTTTCTTTTCGTTTTTAGGTTTGTTTTTTCTTCTTCAGTAAACTGACTGAAATGAACCATGATTTGAAGATCAACAGCCTTCTAATTTGTAAAGGACGAGCATTTCATTAAAAGCAAAGTTCCAAATCCATTTTGCCACTAAGAATAATCCCATCTCATTTTTCACAGAAAGTGGTCTTGGCTATTTCAATTTTCTTTATATTTTAATGAATCACCTTTCACTAAATCTCAGAGTAAGGTTAAGGTCTAAAAAACATGGGATTAAAATCAAGCTGGTGAGTGTGAAATCCAAGAAGTTTAATGTCTGTGTGCCCTTAAGCAAGTCATTTAATTCCTCTGAACCTCAGCTTCCTCATCCACAAAAATGGAAATAATAATATTTAACTCAGAGAATAATTTTGTGAATTAAAATAAATAAATGGAAAAGTGCCTAGCTTATATTCATCAAAAAAGTTACCAAAGAAGATCTACAAGAAACGAAACATTCTTATCACTAAAATGGATATTTCCTATTAAAAAAGCCAACATATTTTAATATTATTATTAGCTGGAATATATTACTTTATTCTCTTGATACTTTTTCCATTAAAAAACAATTAAACGAATATATCCCACTTCTCTATTTAACTGAAGGTTTTTATTACTCTCAAACATTTCTTCTCAGATAATTACATTTCTAATGAAGATACTGAGTTTCAATTTCATTTGATCCTTAGTGCCTGCTTTAGAGCTTGATAGTTTATGAATCTATATTCCTTTAAGTTTATGAATTAAATACTTTATAAGATACTTCCTTCTATTCTTTTAGTGCGTTTCATTTTTCTTCTATTTTTCAGATTTACTGAGGCATAACTGACAAACAGGAAGTATATATATTTATGGTGTACAACTTGATGTTCTGTATATATTGTGAAATGATCACCACAATCAAGTTAATTCACATAATGATAACCTCACACAGATTCCATTTTCTTTCTTTTTTTTTTCTTTTTGTTTGTGGCGAGAATGCTTAAGATCTACTCTTTAAGCAAATTTCAAGTATATAGTATAGTATTGTTAACTATAGTTACTGTTCTGTACATTAGATCCAGAGAACTCACTCATCTTGCATAACTGAAACTTTGTACTCTTTGACCAACATCTCCCAATTTCCCCCTCCCTCCTTACCCTAGCAACAACCACCATTATACTCTGATTCTGAGTCTTAATATGTTATATTCCACATGCAAATGAGATCATGCAACATTTGTGTGTCTGTAACGCGCTTATTTCATTTCACATAATGTTCTCCATGATTTCAAACTTAAAGAAAAGTTGCCCCCCAAAAACTATCCTTACAGCTTTACTAGATTCACTAATTGTTTATATTTGCATTTTATCTCACTATGCTTTTTATTCTCCCCTTTCATTCACCTACACACACACAAACATACACACACAACTGCTTCTTAAAATAAGGGTGATCAGGAAGCACTGTGTCATTTAACTAGAATTCATTTCTTCCTTGGCACTACACAAAATAATACATCTTACAATAGATGGCAGCTTAGATTCGATGAAATGCAGTAAATCTTTGTACGTTACAGCAAGGAGATTGTGGGGGTTTTGTTATAGCAGGGAGCATTAATTACTCTATTAAAAGTGGAATGAGATTCCCAGATAAAAAGAACAGTGTCAGCAAGCACCTAAGACTTAAAACTGTTTTAGAAGTTGCAAGCAGTTAGGTCTGAGTGGAGTGTAAATTATGGAATGGCAAACAGCAGTAACTACTACCTAGCTGAATGTGAGTGGAACTAGCAAAAGCTTTGATATTTAATAATGCACTTCCTCTTGGAATGAACTGCATAATCATGAATATTTGTTTGAGTGATGTTTGTGGCTTTTTCACTATGGTTTTAATAATGAGAGTATATTTTAAGAAATATTTTGAAGGAGATAAGCCAAATAATTAACATCAATGGGCTGCTATTTTACTTGATCACTTATTAAGACTAGTTATACATACGATACAAAATTATTGTACTAAAATTAAGGTTATGACATATGAATATTTTATGTTAACATAGTTGTTTTCATGTGACGCATTTTCACACTGCAAAGTCTTTGTTAACTATATTTTTATTCTTAGCTTTTGCCTGGAAGAAATGCAATCTTAACAGATTTGTTGATCATTCTTATAATACAATGTAGAACTTTAGTTATGTGCAAACTTCAATATACAAACATCAGTGATCATGGACGCAATTCAAACTTTATTCCTCTAGGTCTTAAAAGAGTTCTCTTCAGTCAAAGAAAGAACACATTTACACTTTATTTCTTAACCTAAGACAAATGACCCGAACATGGAGTTCATAATAAAATTGTAGAGATGATGCTATATTTTCAACATCCTCTGAAAAAAAAATTTAGATGGAATTAACATGTACCTGCATAGCTAAAACTATAGACTGAAGAGTCATGCTTGTTTTATCACATCCGTGTTTCCCAAATGATTTTCTATCTCAATAAAAACATGGTAAAGTGAAACTTAAAGGAGCCATTGAAACAAGAAGCTAAGATAGCCCCAGGTTGTTGGTTTGGGGATTAATTCTATCAGTATCCTTCAGAATTTCAAATAGTGACTTCCTTTCGTTCTATATACTTTTGACCCACAAGATGGTATTTTATTTTTTGTACTCTGATTATGTACATACATACATACTTTGGTTATGTTATCAAGTGGACAAAATGAAAGTTATTTGAACTCCAATAACTATGCTAATCTCCAGGATAATCTAGTCCAAAGGGCTTCAGGCTGTTTCTACGGACAGAGAATAAGGCAGATGGGACTGATGGAGTCTGAGTAGTTAAGTTGTCAAATTCTATGCTTTCTCAAACCAAACCAAACACATGCACTTTATCTACTTTATGTATTGGGATATACATGAGATTTCATTTAAGAGACAATTGTATAAAAACTTCTAAAGCCATTTATATACCAAATGCCAATAAAGCAGAGTAAATAAAGCAGAGTAAAACGGGGGGGGGGGGGCAGTAGAATCCGTTTTGCATTGAAAATCCTCAACCAGTACTTGCTAACTGCAGACACTTGAGTGAATTTTCTAACTCTGGATCTCAATTCCTTGTAAAATGAGGTTAATAATTACTGCTCACAACATAAATTTAAGGAATAAATTAAATAATACATGTAGAACCATGCTACACCAAGTTCATGGTTGTCTGTCCATGACCAGGCTACAATGAAATAAGGAGTTTATGCCAAAGTGTAAATCAACTATATCACTAAGAACATGGTTTCATTTGGCTAACTTCTTACTTTTCAACAGTACAACTTTTACAAAAAAGGAAGTAGTGTATTGAGTTCATTCTAGCACAAGTCCTTATCTTACTGAAGACTGGCCTTTTGGGAAGCAAAGAATTTTATTCATTTTTTCCCAGCATTATTGAAATATAATTAACATATTTCATGGTATAACTTAAACACAATTTGATACTTATTTTATGTACTTCAAAACCACAGTAGCGCTGGTTAAAACCTCCATCACAGAACCACCATTTCATTTTTTGGTGGATACATTTAAGATCTACTCTTGTAGCAACTTTCAAGAATATAATGTAGTATTGTTAACCACAGTCACCATGTTGTACATTAAATCCCCAAAACTTAATAAGATCTTATAACTGGAAGTTTGTATCCTTCGATCAACCTCTCCCTACTTCCTCCACCCCTCCAACCCTGACTATAGAATAGTCCATTCTATTCTCTGTTTCTTTGACTTCAGCTTTTTTAGATTCCACATATAAGTGAGATTACATAGTATTTGTCTTTCTCTAAGTTATTTAGCATATATATAGTGATATATATAGTGTATACACACACACACACACACACACACGCTCCTTTATCCTTTCATCTGTAGACAAATAGGCTATTTCCACATCTTAGCTATTGTGAATAATGCTTAAATGGACATGGAGGTGCAGATATCTTTTTAAGGTCCTGATTTCATTTCCTTTAGATATAAACTAGAAGTGAGACTGCTGGGTCATATGGTAGTTCTATTTTTAATTTTTTGAGGAACTTCCATACTGTTTTTAATAGTGGCTGCACCAATTTACATTTCCACCAACTCATAAGTGTTCCTCTTCCTTTATAACCTTTACAACACTTGTTATCTTTTATATTTTTGATAATAGCCATCCTAGCAGATGTGAGGTAATGACTCTTTGTGGTTTGGATTTGCATTTCCTTGATGATTAAATGATGCTGAGCACCTTTACACATATCAATTGACCATTTATATGTCTTCTTAGAAAAAAATCTATTCAGATGCTTTGCTCTCTTTTATTAGAATGTTTATTTTGGCTATTGAACTATATGAGTTCCTTATATATTTTGGATCGTAACCCCTTATTTGGTAGATGTTTTGGAAATATTTCCTCCCATTCCAAAGGCCACTTTTACATTTTGCCAGTTGTTTCTTTTGCTATGCAGAAGCTTTTAGCTTGACGTAGTTCTACTTGTTCATTTCTTTTAATTGTTGTCATTTTTATTGTCATCAGTTTTTTTTTAATTTATTTTCAGCATAACAGTATTCATTGTTTTTGCACCACACCCAGTGCTCCATGCAATCCGTGCCCTCTCCAATACCTACCACCTGGATCCCCCAACCTCCCACCCCCCGCCCCTTCAAAACCCTCAGATTGTTTTTCAGAGTCCATAGTCTCTCATGGTTCACCTCCCCTTCCAATTTCCCTCAACTCCCTTCTTCTCTCCATTTCCCCTTGTCCTCCATGCTATTTGTTATGCTCCACAAATAAGTGAAACATATGATAATTGACTTTCTCTGCTTGACTTATTTCACTCAGCGTAATCTTTTCCAGTCCTGTCCATGTTGCTACAAAAGTTGGGTATTCATCCTTTCTGATGGAGGCATAATACTCCATAGTGTATATGGACCACATCTTCCTTATTCATTCGTCCGTTGAAGGGCATCTTGGTTCTTTCCACAGTTTGGCATTTCATTTTTTTCTTGTTTGTGTTTTTGATTCATATTCAAAAAAATCATTGCCAAGACAGATGTCAAGGAGTTTTTCCTCTGTGTTTTCTTCTAGCAGTTTTACAGTTTCAGATATTATGTTTAAGTCTTTAATCCAATTTGAGTTAATTTTTGTGAGAGGTGTAAAATAGAGGTCCAATTTCACTATTGTGCAGGTGATTGTCCAGTTTTCCCAGCACTGTTTATTAAAGAGACTATCATTTCTCCATTGAGTATCCTTGGCTCCCTTGTCAAATATTTGCTGTTCATAATTTATTTTGGAGCTCTCAATTCTGTTACATTGGAATACATGTCTTTTAATGCCAGTAGCATACTGTTTTGATTACTATACATCTGTAACATAGTTTGCAATCAGAAATTATGATGCCTCATATTTTTTTCTTTTGCAGGATTGCTTTGGCTATTTGGAGTCTTTTGTTCCATATGAATTAAAAAAAAAAAAAACAACTTTCTACTTCAGAGAAAAATGCCACTGGAATCAACTTGTAAGAAAAACTTTCTACTTCTGTGAAAAATGCCATTGAAATTCTGATAGGAATCGCAACTGAAAATTTATTTATTGATGGACATTTTAACAATATTAATTTTTCTGATCCATGAACATGAGCTGTTTTCCCATTCACTTGTGTCTTCTTTAATTTTTTTCATCAAAGTGTTATCATCTACAAATCTTTCACTTTTTTGGTTAAATTTATTCCTAAGTATTTTATTGTTTTGGATGCTATTGTGAAAAGGATTGTTTTATTTCTTTTCCAGATATTTTATTGTTAGTATATAGAAATAATAACTGATTTCTGTAGGTTGATTCTATATCCTGCAACTTTACTGAATTTATTGATTCATTTTAAATCTTTTGGGTGAACTCTTTATGACTTTCTATATGTAAGATCATATCATCTGCAAGCAGAGATAATTTTGCTTCTTCCTTTCTGATTTGGATGCCTTTTATTTCTTTTTCTTGTCTAATGCTTCAGCTAGGACTTCCAGTAAGAGTGGTGAGAGTGGGCACCCATGAATTTTTCCTGATCATAGAAGGAAAGTTTTCAGCCTTTCACTCCTAAATATCATGTTAGTTGTGGGCTTGCCACATATGACCCTTATTATGTTGAAGTTTATTCCTTCTATACCCAATATTTGAGTTTTATCATGAAAGGATATTGAATGTTGTCAAATGCTTTAATCTGCATTTACTGAGATTATCATATGATTTTTATCTTACATTCCAATAATGTGATGTATCACATTTATTGATTTATGTATGTTAAGCCATCCTAGTGTGTTTGGCAGGGACAATTAATTACCATTCAGCTCAGTTTGAGTTTTTTGATATGTCAACTGTTAATGTCCTTAGGCAGGTAAAGTTTGCTATCAGGGTCTATTTTGGGTTGAGGCCACTGCTCAAACTCTGAAGTACGGTGGTGCCACTGGCTTAGAACAGCCAGATAGGACTGTTGGCTTGGTTCCCTTCCCAAGTGAGGCCATAGGATGGGCTCCATGGTTGCCTGCGTTCTCTGGTCAGGCTTCCTAAATGTTAGATCTGGGTACTATACTTAGATTTAGGTGGGGTGTGAATTAGATTCCTGCCTCTGGCAGGCCAGGAAAACAGACCCCCAACACAGCTCATTGTTTGGGGACATAAATCAGGTAAGAATGTACACTGAATTGCCTGGCAAAACGGTGCCACTGGTTTTGCTCTGCTGATGGGGAAAGCCACCAGCTGTGCTCTCTGTTCAAGTGCCACTATAAGCAGGGCTGTCGGATAGGATATGCTGTTTCCTGTGTGTTCTGATGAGGTTCTCTGGTTGTGCAGGCTAAAGGCTGTGTTGAGCAAATGGTGAGGCTATGAATTAGTTTCCCTATCTGGACAGTGGGAGAACAAGCTCCAAGAAGAGCAAGGTTCTTTGTGTTAATGACTCAAGCCAACCCAAGTCCCAAGTTCCCTGGCTGAACAAGGCCACAGGCTTTGCTCTGTGGATAATTGGTTCTGCCTGCCAGACTCTCTGCTTGAGTGTTGCTAAGCTGCAAGGCTTCAAGGTGTTCTAGATCGGCTTTTGGTGGGGCAGGACCAAGGAACTACACTCAGTAGTAGGTGTACTATGACTGAGGTCCTCTGCCTGGGTGGGTGGTGAGGGTGGGAGTCCCAGGACGAGGCTCCAGGGCTTTCAAGGTTCTTAAGGACCAGAATCAGGCAGACTTGTGCTCCACCAAGTTCCCTGGTCAAAATGTGCCACTATCGTGGCTCTGAGGGTGAGCAAAGACACTGGTTGAGGGTACTACTTGAGTGCTGCAGGTAGGAACTTGTTCGGCTCAGATTCAAGTGCTAGTTGAAGCTCCACCCCTTTCTCCATCACAATCAGATTCCTGATGGTCAAACCCCATAGATTTCTCATTGATCCCCATGAGGTGAGAGCAGAGCAGGGACTCCCAAGAAGTGACCCACAATGATGGGGGAGCTAGATGTCCACCCCACACCATCATTTTCCACTGCAGGAACTATCAGGGGAGATCTCTCAGTATGGTGCTGTGCCAGCCTGGGGGAGGAGCAATGTGTTTACTGAATAGCTGCTCTTCTTACCCTTCTATTTAGGCTGTCTTGGTTCCTGTGGTACAGGGATGGGCTTTGGCCTCAACAAAGGATTCTCTCAGCATTGCCTTGTCCATAAATAGTTATTAGCTGTTGTTCTTGTGAGGGGATGCAAAACTGGGAACAACCTATGTCACTGCAAGAATTTCTTATTTAAAATTCATCTTATTAACCCTTTTGTAGTTCATAAGTGTGATGACTGGATGTTCATGCCATTGTGTGACATGTGCCTGCCTCAAACCTTGTTACAACCACGTCACATTACCCATCTGACATGAATGAATGAATGAATGAATGAATAAAATTCATCTTATTATGGCAGCCAAGTCTCAAAGCAATAAATTCCAATTTAGCTCTAAAATATATTGAAAACATACTCACAAAAATTTGAAGAAAAGATCATATCACTATCAGAGGTTAAAACTATCTGAAAACCTGGCCCCATAACCTGGGGGGAACTTCTAGTAATTCATTGTGATGAAGTTGGAATCTCTGATCCCATGACTTGGAGGCTTATACTGTCTTCTTCTACCACTAAACTGCTAAGAATAACAGTTTTGGAAGTGTTCTAAAATAGCCAACCCCAACATGCTTCATATTATTGCAGTCCTTCATCACAGGCCAAAATAAAATTTATTCCCATTATCTGTATGCCCATGATATATTGTGCTTCTTTTCAGTTGGAGCTCATTTGCACTTTCTCTATATCACCAAGGCTTTTTTCCTGAGCCCTTGGTTATCGAAATATGTCCCTAGATAATCACTCCCTCACTGAATATGCCACCCACTTCACCCACACAAGTGAACTACTTCAAAATCCCAGCCATTCTCCGCTATCTTCTCATGGTGTACTACTTATGCTCCTCTATCTGGTTCATCTCAGAAAACAAAGTTTATTTGTTTGAAGACCACCTTATGTGTGCATATAGCATTATATCTTGTGATATTTCTGGTTTATTCTATTTTGGATACTGGCATTTAATTGTTAGTTAATCACTCATTTTAAACAGTTCACCTGTGCTTGTAAATCCAAATAAGTGAATTGTATAGTAAGAGATTATGGAGCCAATATATTTTATATAATATATAAGAATACTTGTCAGATGTTCATGCAAATTCTAGAACTACCTATCCATCTATCCAAATGAAATACACATTTTAATAATTAAATGAAATCCATGCAATTAACCTACTTACAAGGTTATATAAAAAATGAAAAGATCTAGCACTTAATATGATAATTGTTGCCTACAGCATATACTGAAGTAAAATCCTTGTGGCATTAAAAAATGTTGTCAAAATAGCTTGAACAAACTATAAATTACAGCAAAGTTCACTATTACCAATGTTCTAAATTAAATATAGGATTTAGATTAAAAAAAATACTGGGTGTGGTGCAAAAAACAATGAATACTGTTACGCTGAAAAGAAATAAAAAAATACTGAGGTTAAATTCTTATTTCACTATATAGTAGATATATAAATTAAAAAGCTTATGCGCTTCGTTTTGACATCAGTTTTTTCATAACAACTGGTTGAAAATGATACAAAACTTACCAGGTTATTATGAAAATTGATACCAGATATGTATATGAGACACCTTGTAGGCTATCTGACCAAAAATAGTAGAGCAAATTCAAGTAGAAAAACAGAGCATCTGAGTTCAAACAAAAAAGTGGAACTTATGAGATCTCTTTGAAATAAAGAATATGACTTTTCTTTTTTAAAAAATTTTTAAATTTTTTATTATGTTCAGTTAGCCAGGAAGATGACCCTTCTCCTAAAAACAAATACTTAATACTTAAACACTTACAGATGATTTTGTGACTAACTGTATTGAACACTAACGTGCTGCCCAAATTTCCTTCAGAAATGATGGGCTGATTACTATCCCAGGTGCTGGAAGTACGGTTGCTGGTTGACAGCTCCCAACTATAAGGCCTGCTTCAGTAATTACCTCGATTTAAGAGAATAGTCTCAGCCAAGGTTATTCCTCAATTCCAGATGGCCTACAGCTAATCCTGATCTACAAAGGAGGATAAAGACTCATTCCCCTCATCCAAAATCAAGATTCTCCTGAAGTTTCATCTCATCTACAGAACTCTCCATGGATTGGCTAAGGCTTCCACTGATACTGCATTTCTGTTAAACTTCCTCTGAATAATCCTATTTTTTGTGAATTCCCTTCCATACCATTTATCCCATGAATACTCCTTAATGATATTAATCTTCAAATCACAGTTAGATTCCTGGGGAACCCAATATGCTAGAGCCAACACACACAATTTATAGCTATTATCTCATGAAATCATCACAAGCACCATTACCATCATCTCTAGAAGTAAACTGAGACATGAAGAAGTTATTTGCCCACTGTCCAGGATTTAAACCCTACATTTCACAAAAATGTAATGAACTTTGCCAATATCATATTCATTCTATTTCTATAACTCTCATGTTCATTAAGAGTCATAGAATACTGGAGATAACATTTAAGTTTCTATTGTAGGAAAGCCCTGTATTTCCACAAGAATATCTGTGCCACAGAAAATTCCTTAGATCAAGTCTTATGTTTGGCATAAGCTAAATCAAAAAACAAAACAAACAAAAAAAAAACATTGTTTCTGTAAGATGAAATTATTATTGAATATGTTACCTAGTTTATAAACTCATGTTCAATACCTGTATTCTACTGTATTAGGCCCATCCCAGTTAGTATCAAAGTGGATCTTCAACATTTTGAAATTGAATTTGTTTTTTTTAGTAAAATTTTTCTCCAGTTTTGAATTCCAGCCAAAACAAAATCTTTGAATGTTACAATATTACAATACAGGTTGGATTTATAATAATTAACAGAGACATTAACATCTGTGTAAAAAAAAATCTGTCCTCATGAGTTTTGTTACTTAAATTTGTAAAAGACAGGGTTCGACTTACTTTTTTTTTTTAGTCTAAACTTCTGAGCTATTTGTAAAGTGATACATAAATGATGGATTTCTTAACTTGTTTCCTCAGATGTTTTCTATATTCATTTTCTATTAAGCATTACAATGATCTGACCTGCTTATCATATTTTTTATACTAAATAGTGTAGTAATTTCAGGCTGTTCTCCTAAATGATACAGCTTGGCTAAGGTGGTCTTGGATAGTTTCTTAGCAAAAGATAATCCAGTTAAAAATGTTAGTTAAACCCAAAAGACTCCACTCCAAAACTGCTAGAACTTGTACAGGAATTCAGTAATGTGTCAGGATATAAAATCAATGCACAGAAATCAGTCGCATTTCTCTACACCAACAACAAGACAGAAGAAAGAGAAATTAAGGAGTCCATCCCATTTACAATTGCACCCAAAACTATAAGATACCTAGGAATAAACCTAACCAAAGAGACTAAGAATCTATACACAGAAAACTATAAAGTACTCATGAAAGAAATTGAGGAAGACACAAAGAAATGGAAAAATGTTCCATGCTCCTGGATTGGAAGAATAAATATTGTGAAAATGTCTATGCTACCTAAAGCAATCTACACATTTAATGCAATTCCTATCAAAGTACCATCCATTTTTTTCAAAGAAATGGAACAAATAATCCTAAAATTTATATGGAACCAGAAAAGACCGCGAATAGCCAAAGGAATATTGAAAAAGAAAGCCAGAGTTGGTGGCATCACAATTCCGGACTTCAAGCTCTATTACAAAGCTGTCATCATCAAGACAGCATGGTACTGGCACAAAAACAGACACATAGATCAATGGAACAGAATAGAGAGCCCAGAAATAGACCCTCAACTCTATGGTCAACTAATCTTCGACAAAGCAGGAAAGAATGTCCAATGGAAAAAAGACAGCCTCTTCAATAAATGGTGTTGGGAAAATTGGACAGCCACATGCAGAAAAATGAAATTGGATCATTTCCTTACACCACACACGAAAATAGACTCAAAATGGATGAAGGACCTCAATGTGAGAAAGGAATCCATCAACATCCTTGAGGAGAACACAGGCAGCAACCTCTTCGACCTCAGCCGCAGCAACATCTTCCTAGGAACATCGCCAAAGGCAAGGGAAGCAAGGGCAAAAATGAACTATTGGGATTTTATCAAGATCAAAAGCTTTTGCACAGCAAAGGAAACAGTTCACAAAACCAAAAGACAACTGACAGAATGGGAGAAGATATTTGCAAACGACATATCAGATAAAGGGCTAGTGTCCAGAATCTATAAAGAACTTAGCAAACTCAACACCCAAAGAACAAATAATCCCATCAAGAAATGGGCAGAAGACATGAACAGACATTTCTGCAAAGAAGACATCCAGATGGCCAACAGACACATGAAAAAGTGCTCCATATCACTCGGCATCAGGGAAATACAAATCAAAACCACAATGAGATACCACCTCACACCAGTCAGAATGGCTAAAATTAACAAGTCCGGAAATGACAGATGCTGGCGAGGATGCGGAGAGAGGGGAACCCTCCTACATTGTTGGTGGGAATGCAAGCTGGTGCAACCACTCTGGAAAACAGCATGGAGGTTCCTCAAAATGTTGAAAATAGAACTACCCTATGACCCAGCAATTGCACTGCTGGGTATTTACCCTAAAGATACAAACGTAGTGATCCGAAGGGGCACGTGCACCCGAATGTTTATAGCAGCAATGTCTACAATAGCCAAACTATGGAAAGAACCTAGATGTCCATCAACAGACGAATGGATAAAGAAGATGTGGTATATATATACAATGGAATACTATGCAGCCATCAAAAGAAATGAAATCTTGCCATTTGCAACAACATGGATGGAACTAGAGGGTATCATGCTTAGCGAAATAAGTCAATCGGAGAAAGACAACTATCATATGATCTCCCTGATATGAGGGAGAGGAGATGCAACATGGGGGGTTAATGTGGTAGGAGAAGAGTAAATGAAACAAGTTGGGATTGGGAGGGAGACAAACCATAAGTGACTCTTAATCTCACAAAACAAACTGAGGGTTGCTGGGCAGAGGGGGGTTGGGGGGGGTTATGGACATTGGGTAGGGTATGTGCTATGGTGAGTGCTGTGAAGTTTGTAAACGTGGAGATTCACAGACCTGTACCCCTGGGGGAAAATATATATATATATATATGTTTATAAAAAATAAAATTATAAAAAAAAATGTTAGTTAATACCGGAACATGTGCTTAATCAGATAGAGATATATAGTGGTTGAACCTAAAGGGGAATAGGTCCTGGCCCCACAAACTTGGTGAATTTAGCTCTTTAAATATTTGAGGTCAATGCTCACCATCAAAGCTTTCCTCAGTGATCTCATGGCAGGAGTCTGCATTTGGGAAATGGAATTCTTGGTCCAGAAAATTTTACTATTTCTAGTCATTATATTAAAAAATGAGTAGGTTAATGGACATTTACCCCTTTTGCCCTTTAAAGATTTCTGAGAGAGTTTATAATCTCATTGGGAGTAAAATCTGTGTTTTGTGTTTAACATTCCTCACTGCAGTTAACTCCCTGATGTGCACAAAATAGCTCCAATGTGCTGAGTGCTTAGTGTGTCTTACAGAAAAATAATCTCTCAAATACAACCCTGTAAACTAGGTATTTTTTTAAGATGAGAAACCTGAGGCTCAAAAAGGTTAAATAATTTTTTAAAAGATTTTATTTATTTGACAGACAGAGATCACAAGTAGGCAGAGAGGCAGGCAGAGAGAGGAGGAAGCAGGCTCCCGGCTGAGCAGAGAGCCAGATGCGGGGCTTGATCCCAGGACCCTGGGATCATGACCTGAGCCGAAGGCAGAGGCTTTAACCCACTGAGCTACCCAGGTGCCCCAAGGCTAAATAATTTATATGACTTATATTTTAATAGACATTTGATGATGCTTGCTAACTTGAATTTATTACTTTATCTTGATTTAGCAAGAAAAATATCATGATATATGCATTTATATAATGCATACATTATCACACATACTTTCACAAAATAAACACAGGTATATTCCGTAGCATATGAGCAAACACAAGCTAATCTTTGTATCAACTCCTGCTATGTAAGTCCCCATGCCACAATCATAAAGAATTATTCTTCCTTTCCTGAATGTTCCCTACATTCTTACCCTTCTCTGTTTTTGCAAATGCAACTTGCTAAGGCCAAACATGAGAAAAGAATTTTGTAGAAAAGGGGTTTTCAAAGGATATGAAAGAAGATAGTAAAGCTGACATAAAAGAAAAGCAGGAGAAACAGAAGATTTAGTAGCACATTTAAGACATTAGATTTTATTCCAAATGTAACTAGAAATGATTGAAGAGTTTAAGCAAAAAATAAATTAATCTGATTTGAATTTTAAAATATCATTTTACTGGTAGAGAATGAACTGATGAAGTTTGAATCAAAATTAAAAGTGAGGGTAGGAAAGACTTTCATGTTGCATAAAGGTTCTCTAATGCTATCACTAGTAGGTAGTAAGAGACGATCACTACTGGACTACTCATAACTGTCAAGTTATAACAATACCATGAAGGGTGGAGTCCTGAATAAGAGAAAATCATGTTTTAAAAAATAATGGTGTGGGTCAATTTTTACATAAACACAAAAATACCAAAGATATGTAGAAAAGAGAAAAAAAAAACTTATGCCAGTTCTGTTTTCTTCCATGGAGGTATCCCACTCAAAATCCTTATGCCTTTTTTTAAAAGATTTTATTTATTTATTTGTCAGAGACAGAGACAGAGAGAGTACAAGCAGGGAGAGTGGCAGGAAGAGGGACAAGCAGGCAACCTGCTGAGCTAAGAGCCCAATGCAGGACTCGATCCTAAGACCCCAGGATCATGAAATGAGCCAAAGTCAGATGCTTAACCAACTGAGCCACCCAGGCATCCCTGAAACTTTTTCATAACTTATTAAGTGACTGAATTTTCAGATCTTGTTTTACAAAACTATAGCAGGATTCACCTGAATAGAGAAGGAGTAAACTAACATATAATCTATAGTTCTGATTGAATAGGTTCACTCTGCAACTGATGTATGTTTTTAGAGATTAAAAAGAATTTGGACATGCCCTCACAGTGTGTCTAATTTTCTGTTAAGCTTTACAAGTAGTGAAAGAGCAAGTCCAAAAGGATCAAAATAAAGATGAATATACTTTAATTTTATCTCATACACTTTTTAAAAGCTCCAATTATTCTTTTCCTGAACACAATACAAAATAGTAACAATAAATTAAAGAAAAAAATATTAAGACTAAGGATGTGTGATATGAATAGAAAATCCTAGACAGAGTCAGTTTATATAAATCCACATGAGAAGATTCAAGGAAGCCAGAGCAAAATAGACAAGTAAAACACCCTTCACTGATCATTTTTTTGTTTAAAAGATTATTTGTGAAAGGACATAGATTCAAAACAACAAATGAAACTAAAAAACAACAAACTTTAAGGAAGAAATTTGATATATTTCAAGAAAAAATCATGGGGCGCCTGGGTGGCTCAGTTGATTGAGCTTCCAACTCTTGATTTTGGCTCAGCATGATCTCAGGGTCGTGAGATGGAGCCCTGCATTGGGTTCCATGCTGGGCGTGGATCATGCTTAAGATTTCTCTCTTCCTATTTTTCTACCCCTCCCCACCACCTCTCTCCCTCTCAAGGAAAAAAGAGAGAGAGAGAGAGGGAAAACATAACTGTGGATGCTTTAGTTAAGCCCAGAAAATGCATAAAGATTTTAGTAGAGTTATGTCTACACTATATTCCCTTCAACAAGTTTCTTCAAGCCTCAGGTGAAGGGAAAACAATTTAAGAAATTGTGAAGTAGGCAAAACTAGTTTTCAGCATGCCCTAATGTATCCGTTACATATTGCTATGACACACTGTAACAAAAACAAAAACTTGGTTACATACAACAGCATGCATTTATTTGTCTATGCATTAATGGATAAGTTAGAGATCACCTGATTTAGGCTGGACTTAGCTGGAACAGCTCTGCTCCAAGTAACTCTCTTTCTATTTGTTGAAATGATAGCCTAGCTCAGAAATATCCTCATGGCAATGGCAGACGCGCAAGACTAAAAGCAAACAAGCAAACAAACCAAAAAACGCTATAAAGCCCTCTAAGACCAAGGCTCAGACCAGGCAAAATGTTACTTTTACTGCATTCTGCTGGCCAGTGAAAGTCACATCAACAAACCCAAAAATCA
Source organism: Lontra canadensis (assembly GCF_010015895.1). NCBI lineage: Eukaryota > Metazoa > Chordata > Mammalia > Carnivora > Mustelidae > Lontra > Lontra canadensis. Next base: position 319,086 of record NW_022631145.1, read on the forward strand.
AAAGATAGGAAAAGATATTCCACCCCTTGAGTAGGAGAAGCAAGAGTAAGTAAATATTTCTGAACAATAATATAATCTACCACACCCCCTTTCTTTTTTCTTTGCTTCTCTTCTGTCAGCCCTTTCTTTAGCTCTGGGGGAAAAGTCAATTAATAAAAATTAAATCACAGTAAAGGACTTGACATACCCTCCACTGGAGAAATATATCTGTTTTGAAGAAACAAACATAGGATAGGTGTAATCACTGATGGTGTCATTTCAAGCATCTTCTGGGAGTTGTACTTCTGGAGAGGGCCTTTATATATGAGAGCATATTGAACCAGAGACAGATAAGCCCTAAACACCAGGTAAGTTTCTTATTTTCCTCTCAATATCACTTCTGGATTATATTATTTAAATAAGCCTCCTTTTCTCTGTTTTTGCTTCAGAAACACTCGAACTCTTCTGCAACCACAGGAGCAAATAAAATGATGTGCTTACCATAGCTGGCAAGCCACCAGCTTCTTAGGCTTTACTGGCTTGGTGAATTGTTAGTATTTTAGCAAGGGAAAACCATAGCATCATAATTATAAAATAATCCAAAGCCTAGTCTACTGAAAGTGCAACATTATCATTTTCATTTTTGTTCTTTATTAGCTATGAGAATTCAAATTTCCAAAGACCTCTGGGCTCTTTAACACACATGCCACCCTCACAAAGAGCTGCAAACTGCCATGGATTCTGTTTAACATGTCTTACTGAGATATGAGACCAATGTCTTACTTTTTTCTTCATTTGGGCAATTTAATTTCTGTGTCATACCTACAAAATTTACTGAAGTACTACCAAATAAACAAATATGCCCAGAATTAAATTATTTCTTTAAGAACCATACAGGATTCTGAATTCCCTGTTCAATCCACCCCTCCCCACAGCCTGTGCACATTTTCCATAAGGCTTACTTCCACATCACCACTTGACAGAAACACACAATCTCTCTCTTTCTTTCTCTCCATCACTGACCATCAGCTCTCATTACATTCTTTTAAATCAATTCTCTGATACAATCCCTATTTCACAGATGAGAAGTACTAGGGCTGTGAATGAGTGAATAACTTATCCAGAATGTATACTTACTAGTTTTTATAGTTGATATTTTAAATGTCTATAAGTTTAACTCAAAAATCCATCCTTTCTCTACAAAGCAGATTTCCATAAACTCATTCAAAGAGGGTAGTAGATGGTGGTGGCAATTATTATATGTATAGTGGAAAGCCATCACATTAATAGTAATTATCATAACTTATCAAGCACTGTTCTTTGTCAGGCATAATGCTAAATGCGTCAAATAAATTCCCATTTTCTTCTCCCAACAATTCTATCACTTATGTCTTATTATTATCTTCTTTGGATGACAAGGAAACAAGCACAGAGCTCTCAAGTTATTCCCTCAAAAGCATACTGCTAGCTTTGAACCCAGAGCTTCAACTCTTAACAGCTGCATTACAGAACCATGTGTCATCCCAGAACCATGTATGATGATGGATCATAAATAAGGTGAAGGATCAGAATGTCATCTTTGATCTGCAGACTACACAGCTGGGCCACACTTCACTTCAGGAATACTTTATATACTAATGTTCAGTGGTAGAAATTAGAACAGAAAGTTATCAGATAAGAAAAGTCAGTCCAAGGCATCAACAATTAAAACATCACTAGGCAGGGATGGATCCCAAGGCATGGGAATCCCACAGCAAGTGATAATATCAGGCTTCAGGACAAAAGAGAAGGTCCTGCCATCTGGCCTTCACCCGTTCCTCTCTCAGGACTCATAAAGCCTTGACATCCTGGACACAGTCATAGCAGCTAGGAATTGTCTGGGAAACAAAATATGCATGCTTCGTTGATTAATCTTGCTCCCTATTAAGCAATGAAGAGAAAAAAGTCACATAAAATGTACAGGGGGAAAAAAAGGAAAACTGAATACTGTAATCAATATAGTAAGGAGAGAAAACCAAGGACAGAGTGTCATAAAACTAAATTCTAGCCCTGAGATGGGCTAACAGAAACATTTGGCCTGGTCATTTATCCTTCTAGACCCTCAGTTTCCAGATCTTTAAAATGGAGAAGAGAGAGGTGGAAGGTAGTCAAATGTCATTCAATTTTATTTCCAGCATTCCATTTTCTATGTTTTTGAATTTTTTTTCAGAATTTCTGTTAAAAAAAGACATTATTCTCTCATACCTAGTTTAAAAAAAGACATGAAAATGAACCACTTTATCCTTGTAGGTATTCAGCTCCATGTTTCATCATATTTGTCAAGTCATGCAACAATTTAATTAGCTACTTTCAGCAGTTTTATGCTAGGACTTTTGACTCTGCCCATGTATACACTGAGACTTACTGTAGTGATAGAGGTACTTAGAATTTCTTCAAGTAAATTCTGTTATTTCAAAAGTTCCAAATTCAGATTTTAAAACATGTAATTGTGTGATAATAAAAAGAAACCTCTTTTGTGTTTTTGTTATTTGTGTTATTTATTTTAAGCATGAATAGTCAATTAGATTTTCAACCTACATTTTTTTGTCCCCCGTTACCTAGGATTTCCCTGTCTTCTAAGATGAGCAAACACTATAATCAGTTTCCCTCAGGCTTGAAATTATCAGTGCTATAACTTGAGTTCAGATGGTACCTTCCTTCCAAATCCTTGCTTCAGTTATTTGCCATGAAAAATTACTTTTGGGGGCTGAAATCTCTTACTTGCTGTTATCCCAGAAGTGAATTATTTTAAGGAATTTAACTAATACACATCCCAATAAGGTTTATGGGCCTGCCAAATGTCATTTTAAATAAACAGAACAATTCCCCTCTAATTTATTTTGTGATACATAGGTGAGGAAAAATAAAATCTCAAATTATCAGGCATTTATTATTTTCATTAAAATAAAAGTTTCCCTTTTTCTTCAATTTTCTATAAATTTCTCCTTCCATCATACGTGTAATTTTTTGAAACTAGCACAACACTAGATTTGTTGACTGTGTGAGGAGCAGATAATACTATTCTTTAGTGCCATGCAACATTTGAGATAAAACTCAGAGAAATTGTTCCATAGAAACTGTGCTTCAGCAAATTTAATAGGTTATATTTTTTGCAATTAAAAATGAGAGATGGTTACTGTTGAACTTCAATTTAGATTTTCTGTATTATACATACTGATAATATATGAGCATAATATTTTTCATAGCAATTAGTCATGAACACGAACTTGCACAATGTTTTAAAAACACTTCTCAATCCTTTGGGAACCATAACAGACACTGAATTTAGAAACAGAAATTCCCCTTATTGTTATAACTTCTAAGTCTCCTATAAGAAGTCATTTTTACACCCATTAAGAAAGTCATTGCCATGTTTTTTTGCTTGTATAGTTGCAAGAAAAAATAAAATTAATACTAAGAAAATATGTATGCATTCTGGAAGATAGAGGGAAAAATGAACCACAAAAGACACACCAAATAAATTATTTTTTATTATATACTGTTGATACTGTGAACTAGGTATATGTTTTCCCATTTATAGCCATAAAAGCCAGGTTATCTAATGAACCTGTTTTGTTTAAGTAGAACTCAGAATTATAGAATTTTAGAATGCTAGAACTGGAAGGAATATCCAACCCAAACTCCTGATCTTACTACTGAGGAAACCAAGTAGACTGATTAAATGAATTGTCCCCAAGTCCACTGATACTTTATATTTATATTCAAATCACAAACCTCCTTACCCAACTGAAGCTATGGTGCAAGTATTCCACAAAAGAATATGCATATTTCATAATGTATTCATCCTACCAAACCTTTAGTGGGAAACACAAAGCAAGGCATTGTTCATGGTTGGGGGAATTGATTTGTTCTTAATTTAAATAATTTTACTCCTTGTGATTTTCCTTCTCCTTTAGAATCCAATACAAAGTTCATTCATCCAATATTTATTAAACATTTACTATGTACCAGGCTATATTCTAGACAACAGAGATGAACAAGATTCATGGTGTTCATCATATTCAAGTATGCAAATGATTATGTTTGAATTACTGATTTCCATTTTTTGGAAAATCATTCATATTGTTTTCCCATTTTGCCTTCTAGAAATTTTAAATTTCCTTTGTTAGGCTCAAGCTCTTCACTACAAAATGTAAGAGATCATCATCATTAACAGGTATACCAATAATATGTTTAAGGAAAAAATAAAAACTAATTTGACCACTGTAGACAAAATAAACCTTTCAAGCCTCTGTTTTAATATCCCCAGTAATTTAGACTGATTTGATTAACCAAAAGTTGTTCCTTAAACATGTTAGATAACTATACTATTAGTCATCCTATGGGATAATAATTACTATTTCTATAGAGATTTACAATTCACCAATTACCTGAAAATACAATAAATAAAAATAACTTACAAGTCCAGTTTAAATATGGATGGCAGTGGGTGGTTTTGGTGCTCTGGACTTTAATTCCTCCCCTTACCCTTTGAGAATCAGATTATATATTAATTTTCACTATTGTTGGGCTTTTTCTTTATCTCAAATAAATCTGAAAAATAAGCATGCCATTTAATGCTACTTTTTAGTGAAAGAAACTGAGGCTCAGATAATTTTGCCCAATTTGGGAAGTGACAGTACTCTGATTCCGTATTATATTTCTAGAGATAAATAATATTTTCATTCAAGTTAGTCTATTCCAATATTTCTGCAAGCTTAAAAATTACTAGCTTAATGTAAATTTGTCTAACTTTTTACAGGGCCTTTTAACTTTGTTTGAGTCTTTAATCCATTTTATCAGCTTTGTTGAATGTTATAAACCCTACAGTATTTTCCTCAATTCTGTATTATGATTTATAAGGCAATAAATGAATACATACATATGTAATATATGGTTATCTACTTTTCCAATCTTTTTTCCTTGATGCTTATTCTTCTTATGCCTATAGAAACAATTAAAAAAGAAATATATATCCACATAAAAATTTTGTCTCTTTCTCATACATGTATATTTTTCCAAAATCAAACTTCTATTTCTTTAATCATTCTGAACATTACCTTTCTCTTAAGACAGAATTGAATATAAATTATCATTGTATTGATTAATGGATAGTTTTCACTCATAGGCAGAAATGTCTACTCTGTTCTGTAGAAAGCACCTATGCCCTTTCTTATGACTTAGCCATTAAAAACTTCATTGCACATGGTATGAAAAGAGAATAAAAGCATGTAAAGTTATTTCTTCCCTGCGAGGTAAAGAAAATACATCTGTCATTTAACATATATTCATGATTACTCCTGCATTCCCTATTTAGATATTTAGAAACTTAAGTCTAAATTGGTATCTGTTATCTCTATCTACAATACCTAATTTATAAATAAATATATATGTATATGTGTTTCATATACTTTATTACTTATTTCTAAGTGTTAAATTTTGTCGTATGGGCTACAGATTTTTGCTACTCAAAATAACAAAGGAGAGATGCATGATGAGAATTTGAGGAGTCAGTGAAACTCAGGAAACACTTTCTGGGCTGTCAGATACTACAGCAACAGGACCATAGATGCTATTCTACACAGTTGCAAAGGAAAAAAAAGAGCCTAGAACTGGATTGGGTAGGAATGGGGTGAAGTTTACAGAAGTAGTGCTTTCTAAGCTGGCTATTAAGGATGTGTAAAAATTAGTCCGAAAGAGAAAAGGAAAGGATATTCAAGGCAGAAATAAAAACATGAATTTAGGTAAGGATTTCTAGAAGAGTAAGGAATAATCTAGGATTGAAAGTGATTAGTAGTGTCTGATGATCCGCAGATGAAGAGTAGGTGATGATGAGACTAGAGAGAGAGCAAATGTCATGGAGGTCCCTGTTTATCTTTCTGAAAAGTCTGACTTCCAGCTTTAATATTAATTTAGGAAACACATCAATGAGGGGAAGTAGTCATGCATTTATGTATATTTGAATATATCTACAGAAACACAAAGGATATTAAAGAAACTTACAATGTTGGTAATCTGGAGTAGAGAAGATATCAAATTTCTTTTTTTTAATCATTTTTTAAAATTTATTTTCAGCATAACAGTATTCATTGTTTTTTGTACCACAACCAGTGCTCCATGCAATCCGTGCCCTCTCTAATACCCAGCACCTGGTTCCCCCATCCTCCCACCCCCACCTCTTCAAACCCTTCAGATTGTTTTACAGAGTCCATAGTCTCTCATTGTTCACCTTCCCTTCCAATTTCCCCCAACTCCCTTCTCCTAACTCCCCACGTCCTCCATGCTATTTGTTATGCTCCACAAATAAGTGAAACCATATGATAATTGACTCTCTCTGCTTGACTTATTTCACTCAGCATAATCTCTTCCAGTCCCGTCCACGTTGCTACAAAAGTTGGGTATTCATCCTTTCTGATGGAGGCATAATACTCCATAGTGTATATGGACCACATCTTCCTTATCCATTCGTCCGTTGAAGGGCATCTTGGTTCTTTCCACAGTTTGGCAACTGTGGCCATTGCTGCTATAAATATTGGGGTACAGATGGCCCTTCTTTTTACTACATCTGTATCTTTGGGGTAAATACCCAGTAGTGCAATTGCAGGGTCATAGGGAAGTTCTATTTTTAATTTCTTGAGGAATCTCCACACTGTTCTCCAAAGAGGCACATTTCTTTATAAATCTTTGTATTACTTCATTTGTTACAGCAAGCATGCATTATTCATTATGTTTAAAATATATAAATTACAAAAGCCTAAGAAAATATAATTGTAGATAATGTATAAAATAGGATGATTACTTACTAAAACATAGAAAAGTTGGTAAAGGCACACTACTCATTGAGAAAAGGCTAACAGGTCTAAATATGTTCCTTAGAGAAAATGTATTTATTTATTTATTTATTTATTTAAAAGATTTTATTTATTTATTTGACAGAGAGATAGAAGAACACAAGTAGGTAGAGTGGCAGGTAGAGGGAGAGGGAGATGCAGGCTCTGCATTGTGCGGGGATCCCCAAGCGGGGCTCAATCCCAGGACCCTGGGATCATGACCCTGAGCTGAAGGCAGACCCTTAACCAATGGAGCCACCCAAGCGCCCTGAGAAAAATAATTTAAGTAAAATAAATGTTTGATTTTTGAAGGAAAAAATTAACTGGAGAAAAACATTAAAAAGCCCAGAACATTTAAATAAAAAAATTAACAAATTAGGAATGAAAAATCAATTACAATACAACATATTGAACACTTATTTTCTTAAAATATTTCATGCATAAAATATTGACAAATAATGATAGAAAACACTGATAAATAAAATTTGAAACAAAAAAGAAAACACTATAAAACTGTTTAAAAATATAGAGACAGAATACATACATTCTACAATGTGAAAAAAATAATTATGGAAAATATAAATCATCTAAATGGACATAAGTAGACCAAAACTGAACAAACAAATTAGCATAAAAGAAACATATACATCAAAGCTTTCAAATTCGTTCTAAGTAAAGATTATGTGTTTTCTGTTATGAGAACTCTTGTACACAAAATATTTAGTTTCTTTGTTCCAAGTTTTTATTTAAATTCTAGTTAGTTAACATAGAGTGTAATAATAGTTTCAAGAGTAGAATTTAGTGATTCATCACTTACATATAACACCCAGTGCTCATCACAAGTGCTTTCCTTAATACCCATCACCCATTTAGCCCATCCCCCTGACGTCCCCTCCAGCAACCCTCAATTTGTTTTCTATAGTTAAGAGTCTTAAACCATTTAGTCTAATGGAAAATAATGGAAAGCCAAGCAATTTATTTTAAGATTTATTTATTTATTTAAGAGAGAGAGAGAGGAAGAGAGAGAGAGAAAAAGTGGGGAGAGAGGAAGAGGGAGTAAAATCTCAGACTCCCCACTAAGCATGGAGCCTAACACCAGGGCTTGATGCCAGGACCCTGAGATCATGACCTGACCAGAAATCAAGAGTCAGACGTTTAACCAACTGAGCCACCCAGGTACCCCTCAAGCAATTTATTTTTGAATGTAGCACAGTTGTCAATGTCAATAATTGGCAAAGGTAATAGACATGCATAAGTTCATGTGCACACACATATACACACATCTACATAAAACCATGGTTCCATGACAGTCCAACCTCAAGTAAATTAAAATAAGAATACCTGATTTCATGAAAACAAATCCAATTGTTCATTAAATGATTTATCTACTGAAAAAAAGAGCTATATCAGGAATGAAAGAATAGCTTAATATTAAGAATTTTATGAATATTAACATTGAAAATAAAAATAAATATAAAATGCTCTTAAAAGAGAATTTTATGAATATAAAATGAGGACACCTCTGTATGATGATAAATAATCTTGAACTACTTAGCAAATAACATTTCAAAATGGGGGAGGGGCAATGAGCAAAAGTGTCCAAATGTGATCCTGCAAGCTCACTTCAGTTTGTTAGACAGTGAATTGGCTGGGATCTGAGGTACTCTCTTCTCTCAGGGGAAGAGATGTATTTTCACTCAACTTCTCCAAGATGAGTTCCTACTACTGCAAGGAGGGACGAGACAACTGTTATGAGCCTCAGTGTCTCCAGAGGTAGGGCAGCTAGCTTTTCCAGACAACCCTAATGCCCTTGGTACCACAACAATCTGTTCCCACACTGATGAGTTTGTTCTCATATGAACCACCTAAAAAGGAAAAGCAAGAAGCAGGCAATGTTCCTCCACTTGACCCTGGCATACCTCTTTGTGGAATGGTGGGAATATCAGGACATTTATGCCTTTTCTTGAGTAGCCTTGCCTTGTAAGTTTCCCCAAGAAAACTTGTTCCTTAATCTATTCCTTGTGATACTGCACAATTTCCCCTGACCACCAAACAGCACGTGACAAATATTTCGAATACTGTCCATTAAAATATGAAACAAGAAAAAAACAACAACAATAAACCTAAAAAAACAAAAGTAGCATGCTTTCTAATGCAAAGAAAATAATAAGAAAAAAACAACAACATATACATTAGTTTGGGTCCTTTGAGAAACAGATGGCAAAATGGAATTAGATGTCCACTAGATTTACTGGGGGAAACACCTATGAAGGAAAAATGGGAGAGAGCTACGGGGGACTGGGTGAGGGGTCACACTCTGAGGCAGGTCAAAATCCCATGGAAGAGAAAAAAAAAGGAGATAAATTTGGGCAGGAAATAGATTAGATTGTGATTCTAAGAAAGTTATGGCAAAGTTTATGAGGAGTCCTTGAGCCCAAATCAGCTGTCAGAGGAACCCTGTGTTTCCCAAATGGTGCTGGTTTAGTCTTCTCCATGCTCAGTCATTGATGGGGAGCAGCTCATGGGAAGTGTGGCCTTGGTGCCAATAACATGATGGACTTCAGAAGGCAATAACTGGGGACCTCTGTAGTCAGAGATCTGAGAGACTTATTCTCATGGCTGCCACAGTATAGTTTTTAAATAACAGAAAAACATAATTCATAGATATGCTTGGAAACCCCAAAAAGATTAACAGTGAAATATTTATTATTTAAAAGATGGTTTAAGGGGTGCCTGCGTGGCTCAGTGGGTTAAGCCTCTGCCTTAAGCTTGGGTCATGATCTTGGGGTCCTAGGATCGAGCTCCACGTTGGGCTCTCTGCTCAGCAGGGAGCCTGCTTCCCCCCCCCTCTGCCTGGCTCTCTGCCTACTTGTGATCTCTGTCTGTCAAATAAATAAATAAAATCTTTATAAAAAAATAGATGGCTTAAAACTCATCTGCAGGCTGGTGATGTATTGGAATTTGGATGAAATTACTTTGCAGGTAAGAACACTCTATGTGCTATAAGGTGTGATGCCGCAAGAAGTTTATTTATGCATGCTAGCATATACCCAAGAATAATAATAATAAACCAAGCACCACATATAAGCCTCCAAAATCTCATGGCAATCTGTCCAGCTTTCATATGCTATGCTAATATGTAGAAAAACAGGGAGAGTGTTTTAGATAGATTATATCATAGCAGTTTCAAAATAGCAAAATATTAAAAATAATATCTAACAAAAATATAAATAACTTGTCTCTGCATACATGTAATGAAATATTACAGTTATTTAGTAAATCATTCCAAAGAGTTTGTGTTAAAATGGCAAAATCTTTATAGTAAGTGAAATTTAGTGGTATATAAATGTTTCTGAATTGTGATCCCAGTTATACATACGCATATACGTACACACACACAGAAAAGTAAATGCAAGGGAACAAACATAAGCATTCATGTATAATTTCTGAGGGTTGAACTGGGAATAATTCGATGTTTATCTTTTATGCTATTTTGCTCTTTCCAGATTTTTCCATTATGCATGAAGTGTAATACCAGAAAATAATTTTGTAAAATAATTTGAAATCTATAAAGTATTGTAGTAGGGATATGGTCATCATTGATGTTGCTTATCAAATATTTCTGGTCTCCCCCTTCCAAGCACATGGTAGGAATGCACTTCTTGGTGACCTCATGGTTAGGCCAAAATAGGAGCTGAGAGCAATAGCATGATGTGTCATTTCCAGGATGGCACATTTAATTGCGGATGTAACATACTCTCTGCTGGGATAACCAGAAACATTGAAACTGATAGCTGCTTCATCAGCCTGAATACCTGAGACACTACATGAGCAAAGCTTCTCTGCCAACCTGTGATTGTCATGTAGTACGGGTGAGAGATAAACCTGTGTTTCTCAAAGCACTGAGATACAAGTTGTTGTTTCTTTAACATAACCTAGTGCATTATGTCTTACATAAAACTGAGTCTTAGGAAAGGGGTACTGCTATAATGAAAACATCAAATATGAGACATCAGGTTTAGGACTAGGTGGCAGACAGGGAGAAAACTGTTACAGTGAGGTGCCTACAATTAGAACAGAGAGAGAAACAGAGAGACCTCAAAAATAACTATGGATAAGGGTGCCTGGGTGTTTCAGTGGGTTAAGCCTCTGCCTTCAGCTTAGGTCATGGTCTCAGGGGCTCTCTGCTCAGCGGGGAGCCTGCTTCCCCCCTCTCTCTGCCTGCTTCTCTGTCTACTTGTGATCTCTCTCTGTCAAATAAATAAATAAATAAATAAATAAATAAATAAATCTATCTTAAAAAAAAAACTATGGATAATATTTCTGTGATATTCTTGCCAAAAATAAGTAACTTCAATCTAATCATGAGAAAACATGAGACAAGAAACATTCTACAGACTACCCAGGCAATACTGTTCAAAAGTGTCAAGGTCATGAGAGAAAAAAAAAGAATGAAAAACTTTCATAGATTAAGGGAGACTAAGAAGATATGACACTCAATACAACATGGGATCCTGGAAAAGAAGAAAGACAGCGGGAAAAGTGAGGAAGTTTGAATTATGTCTGTAATCCAGTTAATACTGTTAATTTCCTGATTTTGATAACTATACTATTGTTATGTAAAATATTAATATTGGAGGAGCTGGATGAAAGATATATGTGAACTCTCTATATAATTTTGCAACTTTTCTGTAAATATAAATTACTTTAAAATAAAAAGTTGAAGAAAAAGATGTAGTGGGAGGAGGGCTTAGTAGTTTTGTCAAAAACGTTATTCAAAGGTGAGTAAAGAATACTTCATGCAATTCTGTGTGTGTGTATGTTTATACAGGGAAGAGCTGGAACAGAATAGAAAGAAACCACAAACTTGTAATAAAAATCTTTATGATTCTTTGAGATACAAAGCAATAATGAAGATTTTAAGCTTTGAAAGAGACAAAGTAGTATAAGAAAGCTGTACTGCCCTCAGTGAGGGCTTAGCCTCAAATCTTATTTCAAATATGGAAAAATCTATTAATAAGAAAGTCAAAGCCTACCACAGGACACAGAAAGGGTTTTTAAAAATCAACAGACAGCGAATACCTACTAGAAAAAAAAAAAAAACGGAGTCTAATCAATTCAGATATCTGCCCAGTAACATTTCAGTATTGCTAACCACTTTACACATCTCTCTTCTTTCTTTTCCCAAATAGGAGTGCTTACTGAGTTACACTGAACTTGCTCCCTCGTTGTATACGCTGGGAGTGAATGGGGAAATAACGTGTGCTTGTTTTTGTTTATAGATTTTGCCACAGCAGAAACCTGTGTAAGACAGACAACCACACGTCCGTCTCTGTGATAGAAGGCGCTGTGTGATCATGGACCTTGAAACCGAGGTTTTGACTAAAAGACGCCTTCGGTTTATTTCCTCAAGGAGGATACACAGATGTATTCTGTCTGAAAGAAAGAGGCCAAATACTTCTGGATATTCTTCCATTTGTGTACATGGTAGGACTGAACTTCCTGGTCTCCGTATGGCTGGATAGGAGTTGTGTCACTAGACTCAGCTGTTCAGTTGTGAGCAGAGGTAATATTTGTCACTACAGCTGGCTCATTGCTCATGTGCTGCCGTCCATAGATCCATTTCACCTCTTTGCTTAAGACAAGCAATATTCCACATGGTGGCTGCTTTGCTTGATCCATGAACCACTACCATAAAGAAAAAACACTTCCTCTATCCTTCCCCAGTGACTCGTTACAGATGTGTAGAATAAACAAGAAATGAATTTTATCATCATTATTAACTTTGGAGAACGGGGGGTATTTCGTTACTTCAGAACAGCCTAGTCCATCTGAGACAAAGTAAGCCTCAAATTGCTACAACATATTCCTGTTATTTAAATCTCTATCTAGTAAGCTATGCTTTATACTGAGAGGAACAAAATATTCAGGAGTTGAAATATTCTAAGTGTCTGGATATCCATGACAAGATAGTCATGTTTGTCCATAACAGCAAAGTATCCAGCACAAGATAGGTACTCAACATGTATTTATTAATGAATTTACGTATTAAAGTCATATATGTATAACTGAACATAGAGAAGAATGAAACAAAAAAATGTATCAAATGTGCCCTGGAGAATGAATATAGTAGTGAATAGCCCAAGAAAGATACCCATATTGAGTTTAATATCAATACAAAGATTGAATGGTGAAGAATTTCACATAAAGAAGACACAGGCAACAGTGCCTAAGATTCAGGCTCCAGATCTTTCTCTGAAAATTTTATAAGAAACAGTAAATTTATGCCATCCTCATAATGAGTCCAGTTAAGGGAAGACATGTTCAAATGCTTATTTAAAATGTTAAATTAAGGAGTGCCTGGGGGGCTCAGCCAGTTAAGCACCCAACTTGGTTTGGGCTCAGGTCATGATCTCAGGGTTTTGAGACTCAGCCTGTGTGGGGACTCTGCTTAAAGAGTCTCTTTCTTCCTCTCCCTCGGCCCCTCCCCTCCTTGTTCTCTCTCTCTCCCTCTCAAATAAATAAATAAATCTTTAAAAATGTTAAATTAAGATGTGTCAAAATGAATATGTGTGTGTTTTCAAACTAGGCTTGCCTTTCTGGCATCTATGGGGGTTAAATTTCAGAATCTACATAAAATCATCTATCAGAAGATATATTTAACTCCACAATATATAAGGAAAATATGTAACAGTGACTGCTAAATATCACATATCATTTCAACTGCATTATTTCCTCTCATAGTACATAGATTACCTTGCACTTTCATGAGTTAGTATACAATACTAGTAGAATTGAGAAAAGTGGGTCATTGCTCATGTACAGATGGGCAAAGAAGTTTAGTTTGTGAAAGAGTAGGCCAACTGCACCACAATTAAGACATCTGCCCACTTATTTATGCTGCATTGAAAAGATAACCTTCAAGTTGTCTTCTAGCCCTACTGTCACTACAAAGTTTCACTATGACACAGTCAGTTAACCGAGAGAGTTAAAATTTTAACATGTATTTCTTGATAATTGTCATATTTTTCTATTTTCCATGTTCAATAAGGAGGAATCCCATGTAAAAATTAAATCATCACAACATTATTGTCTCTTTCCTGAAAACCATATTTCAATGGAAGACGAGATCTGTAATTGACTCAGTTTAACTCAGCCAGCTATTGCATTTTAAGAACAATTTGCTTCCCTCAGCTTGTATTTTCCATTTTTTCCCTTCCAGTGTTTGTAAGTGAGTTATTTGGTCAGCAGGAAACATTCCTTAACATCAAATATTTAAAACAATGGAGCCACTAATCTGAAATGGTATCCATGCTAGGCTTCTGCAAAGAACAGAGAATTTGAGTCATGAGGTAAATTTCTATGGTTTGCTAGGAGGTGCATTAACAAAAAGAACAATCTGAGAAAGAAATTGAATAAGTTTTGAAATTTGTGAGGTGTGTATATAAAACACTACCACACTGGGGTGCCTGGGTGGTTCAGCGGGTTAAAGCCTTTGCCTTCGGCTCAGGTCATGATCCCAGGGTCCTGGGATCGAGCCCTGCATTGGGCTCTCTGCTCAGCTGGGAGCCTGCTTCCCTTCCTCTCTCTGCCTGCCTCTCTGTCTACTTGTGATCTGTCAAATAAAACACTACCACACATTAGTCTTCTCTTTTTATGATCAAAATTTCTTCTGAAAAATGCTATGAAGCTGCAATTTTAAAAATACTAAGAAAGAAAAATAACAAAGAAAAATAATGGAGCATGTATGTTATTCTACTCCCTAACAACTCCAGCAACACAAAAATAAATAAGACACGAGGAAATCGGTAGCATATCCTACAGCAAAGCAACATTAATAAAATGAAGTTAAATTTGAAATGTTAATAAGTTTTTCTCACCAGTATGTATGGGATTGCTTTGACATTTTATTTACTTCTTTTTAATAAGCAAAGCATCTAGCTTAGAATGTTCTATATAGTAGATGTGAAATAAACATTTGCTGAACTGATTTAAGTGAATTTTTACTTAAAATTTTGGTAAACACATATAAACTTATTCTCTCATCATTATTTGCCCTTATTCATTAAATTATATCTTGGAATGTTCTTTTAGTAAAATATGTTTCCCTAGGGGAATAATATCTTAAGGAAGTGCTTAGACTTTAGCAGAGATTAATACAAGTACTCTCTCACTCTATACAAAAAGAATCCTCACAAACTAAATAATGTGTCACCATCATCAAGCGCTACATACAAATGCTGATATATCCAGTGTTCTTAGTATTTTACATATCTAATTTAGCTTCTGACAGAAATTTCTCTCAATATAAAACATTTTTATTAAAGTATATTCCAGGAGTTGTTTTCCATGTGAATTTTGAGCTTTTAATTTTAACTTGATTTGTGCGGCTGTGGCTTGGCATAAAAGCCTGAGCCATAGGCATCCTTTCAACACAAAATAAGTGAGAAGTAACAATCCCACAAACCTTCCCCTCCTTCACAGTGCAATAAGTACTCTGTAGTTGCACGTTTTAATTGATCAATAAGGATTCACTCCATCTTTTACATGGGAGACATTACCAGGTGCTTAAGGAAATGAAATAATTAAAAGGGGTATTTTTTGCTCTTGAGAAACTTCTAAGATCTACTTAAGGAGCTGGAAACCTAAATATTCTTCCCTTATGAGTGAAATAATGTTTATAGAAGCCACTGATCTTACTAACCTTGGAGTTTCACGGTGCTTTGTTCCTCATTTTCGGTACACACTTCATTTAGTTATCTTACTATTTTTACTTAACCATGCCATATCCTTCTTATTAGAGTGCAAACTTCTTGCAGGCACACACTTGTAAAACACTTGTTTTCAAGATTTATGTTGCTGGTCCCATATAGGACTTTTCAAACGATAGTGACAGTCAAGAAATATGGTGAACCGTCTATGAAATTCGCTTTGACAGCATGGAATTTTCTTTCTAGTTCACCTTCTCTGTTGAAGAACTTTTCTTTAACCTCTAGAGGGACATGGTATCCTTAGGGGAAAAAAGGCATGAAGAAGCAGACGTAAAATAAAATAATGCTTTGCAATTATGTTACGAATAGTTGTCAGTATTAGCAAAAGAGAGTTTGGTTTGTCTGCTTTGAAAAACTTAAAGGATCTAAAACCCCTTGAGAAATACAGAGTTAGAATCTATTTTTCCCTTTCTGGAAACAGCCAGGACTATAATCCAGTACCCTGGGAGCCTTGTCACGCTTATAAAGAACCTTGATCCTGATGGGTGAGAAAAGACAGGACAGAGGGAACCAGGGAGAGAAAAAGGAGGGAAGCCCAGCTAGATGTACTGAAATATGCAAGGAAAAAGGAATATTTACCCAGTCCTTTGGATGACATATTCACCATTCTTCAGACTAATAGATTTTTTTCCTTCTGTTATACCTTTTAGGTTTTGTAGATGTAAAGAAATGATTACAAGGAGCATCTTACAATTTTAGACCTGGAAAAGGTTTAAAATTGAATTTTAAGACAATTCCTCTAATTAATATATGAATCAAAGAAACTGAGACCAGGAAGAGTTAAGTTTCTTGCAGATTATAAAGAATTTATGTTGACAACAGACTAAAGACAAAGGTCCAACAACCATATTTACCTTATCCATTGCCGTTGATTTTTTCCCCCATGGGAGTGTCCTATTATCATAGCTTTATTCTCTTTTATAAAACATGCATAGAATGAATACATACTTCTTCATATATTCATTTTCTCTGAAATTAAAACTAATATTTAGCAGTACAGGAATAGGACAAATAGAGAAGTAAAGATATCATTTCCTTCTATTTTCACAAACGTTCCCTCATGTCCTTTGTTCATAAGTTATTAATAATAAAGCTTGGTCAGATCTGCCTGTCTCATAATTGAGGCTTTCAGTAACTTTTCCTTGTTTTTACTGATGGAAATCTACTTTAGGTTTTTGCAGATAATACTTTTAACCAAGGGCCCAATATTTCATCTTCCATAAAGTAATTTTATCATAGCAATGGGTTGACATTGCATATATGTATTAGCTGATGTGTTAGCTTATAACCACATAATCATATATCATCTGTAGCTATAAATGTAAATTTATTCACAGTAAGGGTCATTCTCTTTTTGCTGTGAAGAATTAAGTACTGGACCTCTGCTGAACAATCTGATATAAAAGAACAAGTATATTAAATGCATGCTGTCATCCCAAGGAAAGACCAAATATCCCCTAATCACTATACTAATGACCGGTTTAAAAGGATCCCCCTTACTTTTTGTTTTTTTACAGAGATGGCCTTCTTCAACAGCCACACTAGTAGAGGATGGAAACATGTTCCTTGCATTTATATTAGAGATTACAATGCATCATCTTCTCTACTCATAGTTAGCTTTTCCTCTTAAATTTGTCATTTTTAAATTTAGCTACCACTCAAACCCAAAAGAACAGAAAAATAAACTTCTCATAAACTTCTCCCATAAACTTCTATACCTAATCTCACTAAGGTTTTTGCTATGAAAAAACATATTACCTCAGGCAAAGTCTAGATCTATTCCAACTGTGGTAACTGCTAGAAATGTTATTAAACAGTAAAGAGCTAGAATTAAATCTAAGTTCAACACAAAGCAGTATTATTTAACCCTGCATTTAAATAAAAATCTTCTGTGTTCAGCATGTGTTTGTTAAACATGCATATGGTATTTCATTTTTAGCTGATGGTAAAAGAAGAAAAATAGTGAAAGAAGAAGGGAGAGTGAATCATAGCAATCTAATGGCTTACAATTGATTTAAAAATTAATAATAAAATCCTGTGCAGACAAATAGTTGTTCTCAGATTCATTAAAAGAAGCTCAGTGTTTTGTGATGTTGTCCTAATGTTGCTATTTACCAAGAAAAGTTTCAATTTGCCATGGATTTACCTCTACAGGAAACAAACTGTCAAACAGCATATTAAGGCACACCCATATTTTATAACAGTTTCTTTGTTTCAAAAGTATTTTTAAAATGTATAAATTCACACAAGTAACCTTTAATATCTTTTAAAGTTATATTTATATGAAAAAAACAATGATTAAAATAAAACCCCTAATACATTGCATATATAAAGCTATACTCCCTTTCCTCACAGGAAGCTGTTATTAAGTTTCTTGTCAACCACCCAGAAATAGTCTAAGCATACATCCTTATCTTTTAAAACACTTTTATTTAAATGAGCATTACACACACTCTTTATATGTGCCTGTGTGTATAGTTTTACATTTTCTTAGAAAATGTTTTATATGTTTCAACATCACCATATAAGAACAAAAATCTGACTTAACAACTAATATTACAATTGTACTATTACAATTTTTTAAGGCAGAGTATGACTATAAAACCTTTAGGTCCATTCCAGGATTTTACCCATAATTAATAATATTGAAATGACAAACACTTTACATATTATTTCATGGTATGTTCCAGTCATATTTATAAATATATGTGTAGGTTACATAAATGAAATGACCACATTAAAAATATGCGCATTTTAAAAAATATGATACTGCCAAATTGCATGCAAAATGTTTCCTTCTTTCACTTTTTTTATCAAAATATGAACAATGAATTATGAATCTTCAGATCTGTGTCAATATAAACAAAAAACTGTGTCTCCAATTTTTATTCTTCACTCTTTTATTCAGGATTTGATTTTTCTAAAGGACCTATTCAAATGCTATTATTTTTTCTGTAAATTGCATATTACTATGTTGATCTATTATTTTATTGTTTTGAGTTTTCTATTAATATGAAAGAATTCATCAAATGTCAATAAAATAAGCCCTTCACTACTGCTTTTTGTGTGTTTTATTTGTATTTTGACACTGTACATGTCCTATTTTGCCTTAGAAGATAATTTAAAGCCTCCACTCGCTGATCTCTTTTTGCCAGATCCCTATCTATAAAATGGGGGTAGGACTAGTATCATAGATTCTTCCGAAGGATTAAATGATTAAGAAGGATTAAATGTTTAGAAAAATGCTTAGCACATATTAAGTACTTGGCTGCTATTCGTCACCACCATCATCATCATGGTGTTTTGGTTATTTAATCAGGTTTGGCAACTGTTTTAGAGCTTCTAGATTTTCAGCTTTTTAAAAAAGTTCTTGCTCAACATAAAATTACAAAATAGTTATTTTTTAAAATATGGTTTTTAAAATCTGTTTATTCCCAAATCATTTTTGGATTATTTACTTGGCATGAAACACTACATTTAATACATGCTAAATTTTCATATTTTGGAAATTTTCTGGACTCACTATTTAGTTTCTTTGATCTGCCTATGCATTCATTTATTGATATGAATACAGTTGACTATCTACAATTTATTTAGCTTCGTTGTGTTTTTTTTTACATGAAGTTAAATATATGCAAATAATTGTGTTATTTATTAAGATCATAAATTTCTAGATTATCTTGGGAAGAAATGGTAAACTTACATGAGTTAGTCTTCAAGGCTAAAAGCAATCTTTCACTTCTAATAGTCTTAATTCAATTGAGTTTTAAAGTTTTTTCACATAAATCTTTCACATTTCTCAACTGTAATATGCTCTTTTTCTTACTGTAAGTGGTATTGCTTTACTTCATTACATATTCTAACAGGCTGCTATGCAAATCTAGGAGAAATTTAAATTGTTATCCATTAATTCACAGGTCAGCAAACTAAGGCTCTCAGGCTATATCCAGCCCTCTGGCTGTTTTTGTAACTAAAGTTTTATTAGAAAAATCCATGCCCATTTGTCTATATATTGTCTATGGTTGCTTTCATTTCTATGGTAGCTTTCAAACAAAGCTGAATGATGAAATTGATTATATGGCCCAGAAAGCCAAATATATTTACTGTATGGTCCTTTAGAAAAAAACTGCTATATTATATGTTACCTAACTGGAATTTAAATAAAAATTTGAAAAAAAATTTTGCTGATCCCTGACTTCATTAATTTTATAACCATTTTATAATTGTAAAAAATGGGCAGAAGATATGAACATACACTTCTCCAATGAAGACATACAAATGGCTATCAGACACATGAAAAAATGTTCATCATCACTAGCCATCAGGGAGATTCAAATTAATTGTGATTATTCTAATAGACATTAAGCCTGTTTTCTTTTGTCTTCAGCCATATGAACACATTACCCAAATATTAAAACACTTTCTATTCTTCATTAGTTTATGTATTTCCTTATTTCTTTTGCTTGCTTTATTCCATTGGCTAATGCTACAATAACAATGCAAAATAATGATGGTGATACTAGAGATATTTTTCATGTTCCTAAATTAAATTTCCTATAGAATTTAATGGCTAAAAATAAGTTGGCTTTTTATAGTCACATTAAAGTATCCCTATGCTCCTATTCTATAAAAATATTTTATCCTTTTCAAAATTAGATTAGTTTTGAATTTTTTGAAGTCCATTTGTACACATACAGTAAGAATTATGTTTCATCTCATCACTAATTAATATTAGAAAACATATTCATAAATATCTTAATTACTTTGCAGTGTTATATTAGTATTAGCCAATTCCATTGAATTAAGCAAGAGTAAGGAACAATAGGTATATAAATTATGCTAGTTTGGTAAAAAGAATTTGCAACTGTCCCTGTTCTCTATGCTCTTTACAGTTTAAAAACCATTGGGTTCATACTACCTGAAGGTTTGCTAGCAATTTTCTTTGAAATTTCCAAGGATTAGCACCTTTTTTTTTTAAAGATTTTATTTATTTCACAGACAGAGATCACAAGTAGGCAGAGAGGCAGGCAGAGAGAGAAGGGGAAGCAGGCTCTTTGCAGAGCAGAGAGCCTGATGCGGGGCTCGATCTCAGGACCCTGGGATCATGACCTGAGCCAAAGGCAGAGGCTTTAACCCACTGAGCCACCCAGGCACCCCAAGGATTAGTACTTTTTTGAGAGTAATTCTTCAAAAGCATTCTCAATTTACTCAATGGAATTGGAATGGTTAGATTGTCTATTTCTGAGATAAAGGTTATTATTATTAATATCTTAAAATAATCAGTAAATCCATACTTTCTGCTTCTTTATAAAGATTTGAGGAAGACAGTCTCTTCTTTTTTCTCAAATATTATTTTCCCCATTTTAATTTTTTATATTTTCATTTTTTACCTATTTTCATTTTTAAATGCATGTATTTGTACTTTCTTATTTTTTAAATTAGTT
Organism: Lontra canadensis; assembly: GCF_010015895.1. Taxonomy (NCBI): domain Eukaryota; kingdom Metazoa; phylum Chordata; class Mammalia; order Carnivora; family Mustelidae; genus Lontra; species Lontra canadensis. The sequence goes on from NW_022631145.1 coordinate 340,149, forward strand.
GATTATATTTTTTTTGCTCTATTCTCCCTCAAATAACCAATTTTCAATTTTTTTTAATATCTCTTTCTTTTAAGGTTTACTAAACCTTAAGTTATGTTGCTCTTTTTCTGTTCTCTCCATTTCCTTTCCTTATATTTATTTTATCGCTCTCTAACTTGTAAATTGCATGCTTAATTCATTTATTTTCATCCTTGCTTGTAGTATCACTTTCTGTTGAAAGAGAATATCCTTATAAATGTGGTTGAAACAATAAGGACATTTATTATCTCATATAACAAGAAGTCTGCAGGCAGGGTGATTTCCACAGCTGGTTTAGCAGCTCAATGATATCTTAAAGGGCCACCCTGTATTTTCTATCTTTCTATTCTACATTCTTACCATATCAAAGTTGTCACCACTCATGTTTTACAGGTAGCTAGAACAGCTCCTAGCTCCACATGCAAATTCAACTATATCCAACAAAGCACTTGCTATTTTAAGCCTAAAGTGTGGAAAGTAATTTCTGCCAGTAAGTAATTAGGGGGTAGGGAGCTGTTGGTTAGGAAATAACAATATCGCCACACTTGTTAGGATTTAGAATATTTTAAATTATTAGACACTGAACACAGCTTTAGCTGTATCCTACTTACACTGATATATATAGTGTTTGCTTAGATTATGTTAGATATTTATGACTTCTAATTTTTACGTCCTTATTTACACAATTTCAATTGTTTAAAACTTATGCACATGTGTTTATTTCCTAAGTCATGGTGGTCTTTTCTTATTATTAATTTGTGGTTCCATTATATTATGAAGAGAGAATACCGTATACTTATTTTTTAAATATTTGGAAGATTATTAGCAATTCTTATTGATGTATGTGACCAAATATACAGTGATTTTATAGAATTGTCATGTGGGCATTTCAAATGAAGATACAGTCACTGATTTTATGGCACAGATTTTGATATATATCTATCAGAGCCATTCAAATTTGTTTACTTGAATGGACATGAATTGATAGATGTCAGTTAAAGATGCTCAGTGATATTTCATTCTTTCATTTCTTTCTATTTTGGCTGATTTAAACTTGACTTTCTTTCAATGACTTTTTTCTTTTTATTTCGTGCATTCTGATTGTTTGTCTTTCTCTCTTATTCTCATTTCCCTTCTTTGGAATCTTATACCACATCTCTTAAGCCCTGTTTCAGAGAAGGCATATTTATTTTAATATATTTGATTAAATGTAGAAAGTTTTTAAATGTGTTTTTATTGTATACAACTTTTTTTCTAAAAGTTTTTTCTTTTATTTTCAATGTTTTGACTCTATGGCTTATTTTCATTATTTTTTGTATATGACATATCTTAGATACATCATCATTCATCTCTGAATCAGTAAACTTCCTTTTGGGACAAGTTTCAAGCAGATTCCAGTTATACAGAACATAAATGTCTGTAGTTATTTTAACAACAGATTTAAAACAAATTAGAACATATTAAGGAATGGGCTGACATACATTATTCCATAATGAGCAACACAGAACAGATCCACCTGTTGGAGTTGCTACATCTTCTATTATCAAGACTATAGCTAATTAGAAAGATGTCACTGAAACTAATGACCGCAAGAACACACCACCATAGCTTCAATCCAGTGATCATTAAGTGGCTCCAGTTCTTGGCTCTAGAACCATGCCATTCTTTATAGATCCCCACCAGCCCAAAATAGATATCTCACATTCTGCTTCTTGACACCATGGATGCTAGCAATTAACATTCAGTGTTGTAGGGGTGGAAACGGGGGAACATGGCCTTCCTGACAGCAGAAAAAAAATAGGAACAACACTTCATTCCAAAATTCACATAAATGCTTACAGAAACTACCTAAGTTTCTAGCTAAAGACAGCTAGAAAATACAGTTTTTAGCTTTCCAGACTCTGAAGTACAAAAAACAAAAACCAAGACAAAACAAAACAAAACAAAAAAACTAACTAAAATGTGGTTGAAATGAATACTAAGTGCCAACTGAACATATCTTCTACATTCAAGCTTTCATTAAACAGTGTGAAGGAGAAAGACCCAGGGTATGAGTTGAGAAGTAAGTATCTCAGGTTTAGATCAACAGAATTAAAAACTCTTTCTCCTTGTCATTCACTGCTGAGAGTATTTTCCATTTACCAGTTGGTAGAAGGCATGACTCTCAGTGAATCCAGTAACTTAGGGATCCTTTATATTGTAATTTAGCTTCCACTCATCTTCAGCTAACCAAGATGAGCAACTACAGATCTTTATTCTCACCTGCTAGTCATTTATGCTCTGCCATAATTAAAATCTGATGGTATATCTAATATATACCTAATTGGTATATACCCAATGATGGTATATCTAATTCTTTGAACTCCACTTTCCCCTGAACTTCTTGTTATTTCATGAGTTTTGCCAAACTTCCCCAGCCTGTCCCTGGAAAATGACCTTATGATTCAACAGATGGAAGGCCAGTTTAATAGGCTAATAACTTATGAACAGTTCTATGAGACTGATGCCTGAAGAACTTAGAAAGCATAAAATTTCTTCAGGGCTACTATCTAGATCTGATCCAAAGTTTACTCTAATTCATCAGGGACCTGATTTGGATTTTTTTGTGTGTGTTTTTGTTTGTTTATTTTTTCCCACAAAGTTTGAGTTTTGAACTTATTTATTTTTTCATGTTGTTTGTCCTCAGCTATTTACAGGGAAGAAGGTGATCCCATTTTATGCATCTATCCCCAATCTCATTTAATAATCAAACAAGCTCATTATAGATAAATTGGAAATGAAGAAAGTAAAGAAAAAATAAAAGGTACCAAAATGTTTAAATTATGTGATCAATAAATATGGAAGCCTGGAAAGATAAAATCAAGAACATGACTCAGAAAAAAACCTTAAAAACCAAATAGTTCCCAACCTCCTTATTTCATAAGTTAGGAAACTTATAGAAACACATTTGTTTGTTCTAGACTTTGTCAATTTTTAGGAGTGGTCAGGAGGAAACTAAAATCATAAACATAGTATTTTTAAGTTAGGAGCAAAACCATTTCCAATATATGTACCAAATAAGACATTGGACACAGAATTAGTTGACTCTGAGAAACAAACTGAGGGTTTTGGAGTGGAGAGGGAGAGGGGATTGGGTGAGCCTGGTGGTGGGTATTATGAAGGGCACGTATTGCATGCAGCACTGGGTGTGGTACATAAACAATGAATTTTGGAACATTGAAAAAAATAAAATAAATAAAATCTTTAAAAAGGAAAAAAAAAAAGAATTAGTTGAGTCTGTTCATTCAGAAGCACAATGGTTCCAACAACTTTGTAATGTGTTATCTTTCAGTAAGGCTCATCAGATCCTCACAGATTCTGATGGTTAAAGCCTCATAAATATCAGTCACTCATTCAAAACATGGTCCTGTGTAAAGGGAACTTGCACAAAAAAAGAAAAACAGCTGCTGTGATCTTCAGTCTTTTTAATTTCTCTAAACAAATCTAAGCAACATGTTCCCCACGGCAATACAGATTCCTTTGAACATAGTTGGACAAAAATAGAAAAGAAGTAATAGCAAAAAAAGGGGGGGGAGTACAGAAGTGGATATTGTGGGCACAGGATGTCTGAAAAAGTAAATTTCCAACCGTGTGTTTTCTTAATACCTGGAATAGTCACAAAAGAATTATCAAAGGGGCCATACATGATCCTAAAAGCATAACATATCCATGTTTATTTTTGTTTATATGAGCAAGAGTATCCCACAAAGAAATGAGAATGAAACATATAAAGGCAAGGTTGATAAGATGGCCACTTAATAGTAAAGCTCTAGATAGAAATTTTAGCTTAGTTCAGAAGATGTACAAAAACTGATTTCCCTCAGCACTGCAAGTTAAGTGTTAAAATCTCCCATGCCAGTCAATTACAGTGTTCATTTTCCAACCATTTTCAGCCTATGGGCAGTAAAGGTGGAATTAAAGAGCAATCACCTTATAAAAAGAGCTTAATGCAGTTTACAACTCTTATTTATATCATCTTCTTAAATGCTGAAATGCTTCATTCAATATAGTATAGCATAGACTATTTTTATAAGTCTCACTTATAAAACTGCAATCACTGTGCAATTAAAATACCACTGCAATTAAAATGTGTGTAATGGAACATTCAGAAATGTACACATGACTTTCCATTATAATCACCAAGGGAGACATTTTATATTCAAGTCTCCCAACTTAAAAGATTCATTCAGCTAACAAGGGAACTTCTTTATTCACACAATAGCTTTATACACACACACACACACACACACACACACACACACACACACACACATTCCTATCGACTCTGGAGTGTCATATGTTTATAAACAGCCAAAGGAAAATTTTAAAACTTTATACTTTTAAAGTTTGAATTGTTATATGAGGATAAAATTTATTTTGTATTGTTTATAGATTATTCTTTTACATTTTAATTTTTTTCAGCTAAGAAGAGAAAGTGAGCAACATCATGGCACCAGACATTATACTAATTGCTTTATGTAAGTTATCTTAGTTGATTTCAAAAACAGTGTGGCAAGAAAGTCTCTTTTCAGTTTCAAAGAGACTAATGCTCAAAGTGGCCATGTCACTTATATTTAGTAAATTATATGGCTGGAATGCAAAACTAACTTGCAAAACCCTTGCCCACATATGAACTCTAGTTACCTAACATAATTCCTACTATAGTTAATGTACTTAGAAGTTGGTTTTGGTTATTAGGTACACCCAGTGTGAAAAATTCACCAAGCATTTTGAATGTGCTTTACTTAAATATAGGTAGACTCTTATAGATGATGTGGTTTCACCTAAAGATTTTGGGGATCTAAGAAGTTGAGGTGATTGCCTCAAGTTCTCAGCAAGTACAAAAAAGCAGGTTCAAGTTTAGAAATCCCAAACACGTAATAACCTGTTTGCTGTTTGTTGCTTATAATTTACCAAGAACCTTTGGTTTAATAACTATGTAAGTACTGTAGACTCTAAATGGTATTCATAAATATTTCAGAGTATTTAAAAAATCGAGATTAAACAACTACATATATACGACATTAAGCACTGAAGGTGCAAATATTACTACATATTACAATGTAGATCATCCAAAAGATCACATTTTTCTTTTTATATGTTAATAGTACCTACCTCACAGGTTTATTCTAAGGATTAAATGAAACAATTCATGAGGAAAACTTAGAACAATCCATGACACATAATGAACTGCTAAGTATTATTATTGGTAATGTCACCAATCTATCACCCATACTTCCATCCATTCCATGTAAGTATTGCCTATCCCCTGGAGAAATACAGCTCTATTTCCTAAAGCAGCTTACAAAATAAAAATAACTGTGATTGAGAAATTAAGGAAATGGTATAGTATGTTTGATTTTTTTAAAAAAGATCAAACTGAGATTTTTTTTTAAAGATCTCTTTGATTCCTTGATTCCTGTGGTGGCCCCCACATTTTTCCACCTACTTATATTTCATGCCTTGCATAATACCCTCCCCTTCAGTGTGGATAGGACCTGTGACTTGCTTCTAGCCACAGAAGAGGCAAAGGTAAAGGGGATCTGCAGATATAATTAAGATACCAAATTAGTCCAAACTGAATTAATCAAAAGGGAGATTATCCAGGGTGGGTCTGATTTAATCAGATAAAAACCCTTTGAAAAGGGACTGGGCCCTCCTTGAGCAGATTGAAGAAGTAAGTGGTCATGTTGGAAAAGCCCATGTGGCAAGGAACTATAGGTAGTCTCTGCGACCTGATGATAGCTTCTAGATGACAGCCAACAAAAAGCCAGGGCCCTCAGTGATAGAAGGGCAAAGAAATTAGTTCTGCCAATGACTTGAATGAGGTTGACAGCAGATTCTTTCTCAGTCAGGCCTCAAGATTAGAACACAGTTCAACCAACAGCATGACTGAAGTCTTATGTGACCTTGAGCAGAGCACTAAGCTAAACCCAGACCTGGACTCTTGACCCACAGAAACTATGGGAAAATATATATGTATTGTTTTAAACAGCTAAATTGGTGATAATTTGTTACCCAGCATAGAAAACAAATATGGGCTTATGTTTTATTTCATCTGTGCCTCTCTATAGCATACTGGTATTACAGACTAGAAGGAAAGAATAAGACAAATATGGAGAGAAAGGAAAGAATAGCTTTTTGGTTTACAAGTTAAAGAATCAAACTATGGAGAAAACAATCCTTGAGTTTAGGCAGCAATTTCTTTGTAATGAACTTAAAAACACAAAGTAAGTTATCTCTGACCAAAGATTTCTCCATCCTTAACCAATTTCTTTCCCTGAAATGCCCACTCTTACATTTTCATGGTTTAACACAGTGAAGAAAATATTTCACATACTATCATTCTAAAGATAACACATAAGTGTCCAAATGCTTTCATACTAATGGTCTGATTTGAGTTTCAAAACAATTATGTAAGGTAAGAAAAAAAGAAGTGTGATAGCCTCAAATGCAGGGGCATAGTTGTGAACCCAGTGGTTATCCATTGGCCTGAAGATATCAAAGGCCCTCACGAAGTGCTAAAATGAATGAAGATTACTTTTTTCAGATAAAGAAATTACAGTTCAGAAAAAACAAATGACTTGCCTGGCAAAGCCTGTACATAAAAGTATGAGAATTAAAACTCAGACCATCTGCATCAAAGGCCAAAAGTTATTTTCTGTTACAGCATTTTACCCCTGAGAGGGAAACACATTTAGCTATTAACAGCCATTAACCTTTTTGTTCAAATTCGCATCTCTCTTTAGCAAAGAACCCTGAAGGAAGGGGTGCAAGGAGAGATGAAAGGAAACATCATGGGTATGGAGCAGTGTCCAGCCTGTGGAATGCCTTGAATATCTGAGACACAGCAGGATCACAGTGGATGTCTCTAGATAGAGCTACCTTCTGACAAAGGGAAGATGAGTTGGAAAATGAAATATTAAGATTTTAAAGGAAAACCACCTATTTATTTCCTTTTCTAGCATGGCCTGTGAAGATGCAAATCAACAATTGTCTTTTCTGAAAATGAATTTCCAAAAGCTTTTAAAAATAATTTTGCTACTAACACTTTCTCTTATTCTAATGTAACCTCAAACAATAGCTCATCATATAAGTCCCCGTCTCAATGAGAGTACTGGATTGATTTGGAAACTACACCACCAGATGTTAAAGAAAATAACAACTGAAGCTTAATACCAGTAGCATCTTCACACTGTCATGAATATCAAGCCATCAGTCTTCTGTTACCCCAAGGCTTCTCATTCTTGTTCAGCTGAAATATATGATTTCCTAGTTTTATCCATACAAAAAGCAATGGTCACTGAAAAGACGCCAAGATTCCCTAAGCAATAGTTTTGTGGTATTGATGTTTACCAGCTAAAGAACACCAGGAAAGATATCTGGATTTATTAGAAGCTTCCACACCAGGGTGACATGTCAACAAAAGGCTGTTGGGGAGGGCTTTTTTGTAGGATTTGGGCTTGTGGTGCCTTTGGCAAATTTTCAAGGAAGTGGAGATTTAGTTTGGATTGGGTGTCATTAGAAAGCAGAAGCAATTGAGTGACAGGATATCTTAATAACTTTTGTCCAAGAGGTGTGAGAAATAAAGTAGGGTCGGAATTAGTAAAGAAAGAGCAACCATCTTATAAGCTGGAAAAGGGGAAAGTATGGACAATTTTGTGGTTTTCACCATTCTTGTTTTTGGCTGAGCTCAGACACGATTATGAAATGGCCATGTTTTTGTCTCACTTCATCAGGGACACAGATGGACTTCATTTGATGTTGGTATTCTGTGCATTCTTGTTCATGTTCAGCAAGAGATCCCTACCAGACTACAGCTGTCAGGGATGCTTTGTTCTTTCTCAGTGTACATTCAGGTTGTCAATAGAGAGCCACTCCTCCCTATTCACAGACTGTTTGGTTCAGATGAGACTAACTCAGTCCCTCTCTTTTAAGGATGGTCACATAATGTAGGTCTGGTGAATTAAACTTTGATATCTTTCAGCACACAGTGAATGTTTCAGAAATGAACACTTACTTCAAGGAGGGTCAATGGCAGCCAATATCCACAAAAATTTTGCTGAAGCTACCTGGAAGGAGGTATATTGCTTTAATGAGACCATGTAGGCCCAGAGGCTATCAAGGGTTAAGATGTTTTTACTACCTCTACCCCAGGAGTTATAAGCCCCTACCCTGAACTATCTGGATTTCCTGCTAAACACAAAACCATTCTTCCGTAAACTGTCCATTTTCCTTGTTAAATTTGAACTGGAGTATGTACGTTCCCAGAATTGCTTATCCATAAAACATCTACTTTGGAAAACTGACTATTATCCACTTGCTTTGCCTTGTGTGTTATATTTTTTGTTTTTCTATTCCTTTTTCTTTAACCACCTGAGTGCCTGTAGCACATAATACCTCAGCTAACTGTCAGAAGGCACAACAATCTCATTTCAAACTGCAACATTGTGCTTTATAAGAAATATATATATTTGGTCATTCAGATGACCAAAATTTATTTCTCATACATATCTGGTCTTTGTTCCCCATTTCTGGCACAGAGCTCCTAAAATTCTTGGAATTTCCTGTCATAAAAGCAATAAAGGTATCTTTTGCTATGTTAATGAGGTGACTTTTGGAATACCCTTAGGAAAATGTAAGGATAAGGGGTCTGGTTGCCAGGAGAACCAACCCAGTGGAGGAGAAAGGCCTATGTAATGAAGCCTCTATAAAAACCAAAAAGGATGGGGTTCAGAGAGCTTCTGGGTTGGTGAGCACTTAGAGGTGTAGGGAGAATGGTGCACCTGGACAGGGTATGGAAGCTCTGAGTCCCTTCCCCATGCCTTGTCCTATGCATGTCTTTCATATGACTGCTCCTGAGTTAACCCTTCTATAAAAAATGTGTTACCTAGTAAGTAAATGTTCTTCTAAGTTTTGTGAACTGCACTAGCAAATTAATCAAACCTAAGGAAGGGGTAGTAGGAACCTCTGATTTGTAGCTAGCTGGTCAGAAGCACAGTTGAGAACCTAGGCTTGTGACTATTATCTGAAGTGGGAGTGGCAATCTTCTAGGACTGAACACTTAACCTGTGGGATCTGACACTATCTCCAGGTAGATAGTGTCAAAAATTGAGTTGGTTTGTAGGACACCCAGCTGGTGTCTAGAGAATTGCCTGTTTGTAGTGCAGGAAAACGCCCCCTCCACATGTTGGAAATTGGGTCCAGGAACCCAAAAGACAGACCAACCCTCCTACTAGCAGCTGATGGGGAGCAGAATTTGTTACCCCAAAATATACCTCTTGGGCGTAAGGATTATTTTAGGCTGATTATTTTTAAAAAACAGCAGACATGAAGGAAGTTCTGAAAACCAAGTAGAAGTTACCCTTTTGTAAGAGACATTACATTTATAAAGGAAACATATTTGAAAGAGTTTCTCCCTCTCTCATCTAGGTACCAGAAGAATGACTCAATCTCTAGAACCTCTTATCAATGGAGAAGGCAAGAACTTAAATCTGCATAACAACCTTACCCTTGATTACTCTGTTTTCCCTGGTAACTGGCTCCCCACCCTCAACAGCTTTTATCTTTAGCTGGAGATGTTATTCAGTGTGATGGCTTTGGAGAGTTACAGTTTTCCTGGGTATCTTCCATGCATAAAGGAGGTAAACATGTTATCAAAATAATGATTGTTTTTCTCTTTTTAATCTGTCTTTTTATTACAAGGTGCTCTCAGCCCTTAGAAGGGTAGAGAAAAAATTATTTTTCCTCCCCCACACAGCCTGTAAAGGCTTTCTTGTTCCACTCTGAAGGTCTTTATTTCAGGATCCTTTTGAGAATGTGATGGTGGCCATTTTTATCTCTATATTGGAAGAGTTTTCTTAAGAAGTAAACAATGACAACAACAAAAGGAGAGCCAAAATATGAACAAAGATCGTATCATGATGTCATTTGATCTTGTGGATAGTTTCTCCTATTTGACTTCAAATAGAGGGAACTTCTTGTGAACTTCTTAGTTATCAATAAATTACCTTTTGGTTTCAAGTACTCTCTGGTTAGGCTTCTGTTATCTCCAACAGAACACATTCTCCCACTCCCTCATACTAACATTTTGAGTACATGAAGTATGTCAAACAAAAAGAAATCCAGACTAAGATAGGAGAGATTTTAATTAGAAAGCAAGACAAGTGCAGTTGTGAAAACACTCTACTCTCTGAAATCTGTGTCTCAAAATCAAATGGAAAAACTTTTTCTTCCATTGTGGAAAGGAGGCGAGCAGAGACAAGCTTAAACTTTTAAGGGGCTGCTGGACAGGCAAGGGGAAATGACCAGTAGGGGTTGAAAGGAAAAGGGTTTTGCTGTGATCAGCTGATTTTCCAGGAGGAACCCAGAAGGGGGACAAGTTCCACTTTCCAGTGTTTGCTAAGGCTCTGGGGCAAGCCAAGCTCACTTACCTAAAGGAAGGAGAGAAGCCAAACTCGAATTTGACAAGGACAAGGTCTTTGTCAAAGACTTTGACTTTGATAAAGTCAAGACAAAGTAGAGGATGAGAAATGGGCAATGGTGACCACTTGGTCAAGTTTAGGGTTCTGAAGATCCACAAGGGTCTTGATGAGAAGGATAATGACCATTCCTTTGTATCTAATGGTTTATTACTTTAGGCTGCCAATGAAGATTCAATGTTAAATCTCCATTTCCTTAAGTTTAGCATATGTATCTGTTCCTACAGAATACCCTGTTTTTAGACATTATCTTTTTCTCTAACATAGTATAAAATGGCTCAAATCCCAATTCCATAAAAAGTGGGAAAGTCATCAGCAAAAAACTGTGAGGTTTTCCAGAGACAGAGAAGAACTTAGTTTCCTTGATTCAGTCCACGTTGCAGCCTGCTTTTCCAGCACTAGCTCACACCCCACTGATAACCTGAGATCCAGAGCTTCAGTCCTTCTGTTACAGAACCTGGATTGGATCCTGACAGAAGAACCAATGGGCACTTGGAGACTTTGGAGGATCAGAGGTTTATTTAATACCAGTGGGCTCAGAGGAAGTTGTTCTCCAAAGGTCTGAGCCCCGAGCACAAGCAGGGAGGGGAATTTATATCCTTCTACTTCTGCATACTTGGTGCTTTTGGTGGGCTTGTGGGAAACGAGGTGAACCCGGAAGGGCTTTGAGACAGGGACTGGAATTCCCTTGCTGGTTTGGCCAGCCATCTTACAGTACAGTTTTCCCCTAACACTTCTGTGAGAGGGTAGAGAAAATGCCTTGCAAATAGACCCATGAAATTCTCTTTAATACCCTGCATCTGCAACATCTACTTATTTTTACATTGAAGTTGGTGACCAAACTGGTATTTTTATGTCTCTTTTACATGCCCTGCATAGGTGATCTCCTAATTTAGGAACAGGGGGGTTATTGGTACTTAATATCTTAGGGTGTCAGACATAAATAAAACTAAATAATTCCATTTAATATACTGTTTTTACATTCTTCACATTATGAATGGGTTGTTCATAGAAAAGTCAAAATACCTAAGTAAACACATACTGGAAAAATTATAATTAAATTATCAGATATAATATTTTTTAAATCACACAGCTTTTAAATATGTAAAGTGTTAAGATAAGAACAGGGGACTATAATGGGAAAAGTTACAAATAAAAAAGATTAATTAGTCCTTAATTTTTAATGTGTCATTCATTAATTTTTAAAATACATTTTTATATTATTAATTCTGAAACAAACAACATTCATATTGATAGGGTTCAGAATGAGTATCCCCAGACAGTGCCACTTCAGTACGTAGACTATTTTGAGCTGAAGACAATCAAGGCCAAAAGACTCAGAAAGAGCTTTTTTATCCCCCTTAACTTCCTAAAGTAATTTAGATAGAGGGCCTGGTCCAAGAAGAGAGTATCACTAGAGATAACTACAAAGAATATCAGCTAGGTGTGGTAACATGGCAGCAAACTCTGATAGAATCTGTTTGTTCAAAGTCCTCTTTGTGTCCCATTGTCTCTGCATGGTATTGCAAACATATGTTTACCAAACATTTGTTCTTCCCATCTTCCTGTAAAGTGTTTTCCTCCTCATGGAAGTCCCAGAACCCTAATCCCTTCCTAGCTCAGAATGGCATGTAAGCCTCAATTGTCTGACTACTTGTGGGTCTCTCATTCTTATGAGGCCTTAACACATATGCAATTAAACTTTATTTTCCCCTATTAACCTGTCTCACGTCAATTTAATTATTAGAGCAGCCAGAAGAATCTGGAAGGGTAAAGGAAAAATTTTCCTCCTCTAAAATACCAAGGATAATTTTGTTGAATTACACATCATGGAGGGTAACTCATGCTGATAACAATGTGTTTCCTTTCAGATATATACACACTATAAGAATGCTTCTCAGATATGTTATTGTTCTCATCCCTCAACCCAAAGATATCTTAATAGACAAACTAATGAGAGATTTATCAAGATTTTATTTATTTTACTCATATATGGCAGCCCACATTTCAGAATTCTAATAGGCCAAGGAAACACTTAGTTTCCTCCTAAGAATTATGATGAGATCTAGCTTAATTTCAGTAAAAATATAAATTTAACAAAATTTAAAGCATTTTTTTTAAAGATTTATTTATTTGAGAGAGAGAGTGCACATGAGCTACAGGAGGGGCAGAGGGATATAGAGAGAGATAACTGCAAGCAGACTCTGCAATGAGAATGAAGCCCAACACAGGGCTCAACTTCACAACCCTGAGATCATGACCTGAGCCAAAATTAAGAGTCAGATGCTCAACAGATTGAGCCATCCCAGGTGCTCCTGAAACATTTATTTAAAATAAAACTTAAAAATTAGAAAAAATAATACATTAAAGACTCAGTATTCCCTATAGAAATATAAATTATTGAATCAGGGCCACTAAAATATTTTTGTTTCAATAAAATAACCCTTAAACATTCTCATTTGGAATAAGGAATATGTTGCTATTGCCCAAGAGAATCTATGCTTATACTGCTATTCCTTAATTCAGGCCAGAAATGAAGGTAGGTCTTTGCTAATATATGGATTACTTATTTTAGGTTTTTCCCTTAAGAGAAGAAGAGAAATTAGAGCTTACATAGTAGGCTCTATACCATACTGTGCATATTTTGTATTATACATTTCATAACTACTTCATATATATTTTAACATGTTTTAGCCAGCAGAGTTGTGCAGCGGAAGCATGCTGGGCCCATAAAATGTTTTAATTAATTAAAACTATAGAGTTAATGATGGGGTGCCTGGGTGGCTCAGCTGGTTAGTGTCTGCCTTTGGCTCAGGCCATGATCTCAGGGTCCTGGGATTGAGCCCCACATCAAGCTCCCTGATCAGTGGGGAGTCTGCTTCACCCTCTCCCTCTGCTCCTCTCCCAGCTCATATTCATTCTCTCTCTCTCTCTCCCTGTTCTCACTCTCTCTCTCTCTCTCAAATAAAAAAATAAAATTTTTAAAATCAAACAGTAGAGTTAATGATACAAATAAAAATTAAGTCATGGAAGTAATAATTTTCATGTATTTTTTGTGGTTATTTTCATTTGATATAGCTACAGAATGAATTAGGAAAGGCTATAATATATATTTGCTTCTTACCTCTTGAAAGATAGGCTTAAACATTTACAAAGGTTAAAAACCCATTTGGGCTTCCTTCACTGCATCATTAAGAACTCATTCTAGAGTTTTCATGTCAATTAAGCAACATTATTCTTTAATGGACTCATGAGCACCCTACTAGGTTGTGTAGGGAGATATGCCTGCCTTCAAAATTCTAATGATCATTTGAGTTAAAGAACATACATGGGAACAGGTATAATCCAAATATACTAGCAAGCTTATGAGAACAAACCTTAATGAACTGATATTATTGATGACCTTAACTCTGAAGTCAAGCAAACATTACACTTTTGATCTCTTTCTGGCTGAAGGCAGCATATCATAAAAACAAAGAAAAAAACGAAACATATAAACTAAAAACTCTACCAGCTTTGGGGCACCTGGGTGGCTCAGTTGGATAAGAATCTGACTTCTGCTCAAGTCATGATCTCAGGGTCTTGGGATCAAGCCTCATGTCGGACTCTCTGCTCAGTGGGGAGTTTGCTTCTCCCTTTCACTCTCCCTCTGTGTGTGCACTTTCTCCCTTTCTCTCTCTCTCTCAAATAAATAAATAAAAGTAAAAAAAAAAAACCAAAAAACCTTATCAGCTCTAAACAAACAAATCTGAGATAAAAATCTTGGCTAGTAGTTCTAGAAATGGGATAACTTTTTAATCTCTCTGAGCCTGTTTTTTCTTCTGAAAAATGTGAAGTCATTTGTCTCCTAAAACAGAATTATACAAAGATCTGTACCTGACATACCATAAGCATTCTAAATGTAACTCTTATTACAATGCATATAGAATCAATTGTTGAGAGACACATAATGGGGGAAATGGTGGTATATATGAAAGTACGAAATGACTTTTTTTTTTTTTTTTTTACAAAACAACTAAAAAAGATGAAAAGACATTAAAATAAGGGAATATGTAGGGGATTTGCCTATGGTTTTGTCTTTGCTTGCTTGTCCCTCATTGGAATTCTCTGCTATTCCTGAACAAACCCATTTTGGCAGGTAAAAATAAGTAAATAAATAAATAAATATATAGAGAGAGAGCTGGGGGGGGGGAATATAATCAGCCCTGAAACCATGAAAGTTAAATTTAGATTCTAAGCTCAGAGAATATAATTTAACAATTTGGATTATATTGGCAATGGAATTCTGGGCTCTATTTTTAGAAAGAAAGGTACATAGGAGTGAATAAACAAGTAGAGAAAATAGAAAAACTTACTAATATATCCAACTATAAAAGTATACTTTAGGCATGAAAATGGCTCCTCATAGAACTTAGGGAGAAAGTCTTCCCACAGAACCTAGTGCAATGAAAAAGATAGGATGTGGGAAATGATTTGAAGAGAAATATTAAGCATACACTAAAAGTTTAACCAAGCCATAATTTTTTTTCTTTCCATATATTTTCAACCATTTGGCTCACTGTCTAATAGGAAAAATCATACTGTACCCAGGTAGATAGTGAAGAAAGCAAAACTAAGCCTTGTTCCACCATTTTAGTGCCAGAAGCAGGTCCAGAGAGAATTCCCCCACTTAGCATTTCCAAATATCGGTATATGTGTATCCCTCAAAGAATTATCCATATGCTGACTCATAGATAAGTAGGAGAAAAATCAAATTGGGAACTATATAAACTTATAAAAGGAGAGGAGAATAAGAAAGACGCAGGAAGAAAAAGAAAAGGGAAGATGGAGAGGAGGATGAGGAGGATGCTCTAGAGAGAGGTGTAAAGGAGAAGGTAGAAAGGCAGGAGAAATCAGGAAAAGAGGGAGTGTACACACCTTAGAAGTATTCTTTAAAAAAAAAGAAGGAAAAGAAAAGAAATCCTTCATAGTTTCAAGACAATTCAAATGAAATCTGCCTCTATTAAAATGAAGTTATGAGTTATAAGCTGATGTAATAACAGAATAAGATAAAAAGAGAACTTCCAGAATTAAGGAACTAAATCTGAGGATAAAACACAGAAATTTAAAATGCATGCAAAGTAGCAAAGTGCAAAAACAATGCTGCCAGGGAGTGAATACGTGGTTTTGAAGCAAGTATTGGTAAATGTTACAGAGAGAGTAAGGAGAGAATAGTGGGTGGCTTAAAAAGATACAATATTTAGAACGGAAAATAAATGTTTTAAGAATATGATGCAAGGAAATTTTCTTATAAAAAGAGAAGACCAGATATTCAGTCTGAAAGTCCTCACTGTGTACCAAGACAATTCATAAGGAATGTTAATGCTAACACATATCCTAGTGAAATGACTAAACCACAAATGTACATTCCTATAAGCCTTCAGTCAGAAAATCAGGCCATTAAGTTGGGGGAAATTACTAATATTAACTACTATTTCTTTTCAAGAACATTAAACATAAAAAGTATAAATGGAAATACCTACTGGGGACTTTTTTAAATAACATTTTCATCTAACTTTAAAAAGTTAAAATATGTATTATAGAAAAACGAAAAACCAAACAAAGAAAAGACACAAAAAACATCGATAATCATGAGCAGTTTTGTTTGACATAAACTTCTAGTTCTGTGTGTGCATGTGTGTACATTTATACAAGTAAGCATCCATTTTGCGGTTGAGATCTGAGAGTATACATCACTCTTTATCACATGCAAAGATATTTAACAATTGAAATCCCCACTTGGTCATGTCTACTTTGATAATGAAGAATACAATACACCAACTCAGTCAGGATAGAAATGTAACCTTATCTTTCTCAAGGTCAAATATTGCTTAAATGACAAAAATGACAAGCCTTTAAAAAAATATGCTGGCCGAATTATAATTAAAGTACTACATTCCCTGGAGCACCTGGCTGGCTCAGTTGGCAGAGCATGGGACTCTTAATCTCAAGGTCCTGAGTTCAAGACCCATGTTGGGCAAAGAGACTACTTTAAAAAAATACTACATTCCCTTAATGTTCAATTTAAGATGACACAAAGCAGGAGTGCAATAAGCATAGTGCTTTTAAGAGAATCTATTATCAGGTCCATAGCATTAAAATAATAGGTAGAAGGTGTTTCTATTGAATTAACAATGTATTCAAAGAATATGGCCAAAAGTAAGCACATATATATCAATCTTCTTCTATAGTTTACAAATTATATTTCCAAAGAAAATACTTCCCATTAATATTTTCAAAGGTATCCAAAATCTTATTTTACTACCACTACTTAAATACATTGGGCTTTTCTACATATCTAGAAAGTTTAGCTATCTAAAGTAAGAACTGTTTTTCCACTTTATTCACAGTACCATTTAAACAGAACTACACATGTAAAGATGATTACTGTCCAAGGTAACTTCTAATTATGACCATCCTAGCTATCAACCATGTCCTTCTCACTTCTCTATACCAATCCAGTGGAAAAATATAGATAAATATGCTATTCAGAGGTGGTTGAACAAATTCAAATTAATTTCCAAAAGTATTTTACACAAGACAAGCTTTCCTGTGTTTCAACTCAAAATGTACAAATGGGCTAATTTTACTCATAGAGTTCTTAAACATCTAGATAGTAGATGCTGCAATATTGGGATTAATTTGTCTTTTATGTACTATAAACAGAGCAAAACAAAATATGGCTTAGAGAAGAGGTTTAGCCATGTCATTCCAAAATGATAAGATTTCATACAGATTTTAATAAAATATTAACAAAACATGTTCTTTTACTACATCTCCTTTTAACATATTTTGTGCATCTCAGCAAACTTGGAACATGAAAGATTAGATATTTAAAAAAAGGACAGAACTTTATCAACTATGTATGCAAAAGTGGAATAAGATGCTATATAGATATAGATCCGTGTTTATGACATGAAACATCCTCTAAATATGAACTCTTTTTCCTCTAGGTCTTTGTTCTACCTCCAACCCACTGAAAAAATGTGGTCCTGTGTTGCTCCTGGTGTCCTTCCTAGTGGTGGTCTAAAAATTCTTCCATTTCCAAAAGGCCTACCAGAAGACATTTTTTTTAAGAAAATTTTTTTTAATATAGAAAAGGTTAGTTAATAAAACCTGTGATTTCTAACTATACTTATTAATCAAGTGTCAGCAACCTCTTTAGGTCTAGATGCCTATTTGTAGCAAAATAAGAATTTGAAGTTGACTTCCAAAAGGCTGAGGGAAAAACTGAGAGAAGTCTTTTTATGCCATATGTATTAAGCATTTTATAAATGACCAGTATGTCTCTTCAAATGTAGGGCTTGCCCTGCTGGCCAAGATAGTACATTTTCTATCTTTCCTCTCACCCACTCACTCCCCAGTCCTGGCAGCAGGCCCACTGCCCACTGCTGGCTGCTGACCTCTTCCCTGGCCTTGTCCAGGGCTCTACTTACCTGCAGGGCCAGAAAGGCCTTGCTGTGTTCTGATCGCATGAGGCAACATCTGCTTCAACTGGGACACAGCGGTTTAGCTGAGTCACAGGATGTGCAAGTGTCCCGTCAGGACGAGTTCACCTCTGAGAAGGCGACTTCCCGTGGCTATGGGTATTCTGGCAACCTCCAGCTTCTGCACCCCACTGTGGGAATCAAATAGCAAACCACAGTCTGGAAGCGGGGTGGCCTCCAGCCGTGCAATCAGGTCACCAACACAGGTTGTCGCTGCCTCTGGGCCAGGCAGGCTCCCGAGGGCGGGAGCAGATGCGCAGGAGCAGATGCGCGGGAGTCCTAGCTTCCAAAGCCTACGCGAGGCTGGCGACTAAAAGTTTTCCGGAACCCTAGTGGGAAGGCACGCGTGTGATCGGAAGAGCCCCCAGAGGCACTAGCTCAGAGGCCGGAAGTGGCTGGAAAATCCCTCTGTCAATAGCACGAGATGCAAGAGTGACAGGAAGGTCCTTCGTTTGCACAGCACTGGAGCAGGTAAATGGTCAGAAGGGGCTGGGTTCCACAGCGGTCGGGCTGGATTGTGGCCTGAGGAGCCCCACGGATCCTCACCACAAGAGCCATGCTGTGGCTGAAAGGGCTACCAGGTAAGGAGCTCCAGGGCGGGCCGGGATTGAAAAGTACCTCAGGGCATCAGTGTGTGCCTGTGGTGATTGATGTTAAAGAGTCCTAGATTCTGTCCGCACCATGAAGGCAGGGTAGGGATTGAAAGGAACCTCCTGGCACCGGCACACACGAGGAGGATGGTGGCCAAAAGGAAAAGCCTTCAGTTCCCCAGAATGCTTGCAGGCCAGTGGCAAGTAACCAGCAGAGCCCTAGTGCCCCAGGATGGGATGCAAGATGACTAGAAGGGCCTTTGTTTTCCCAGCAGGCTGGCACATTGGTGTCTGTAAAGTCTTGTCTAGGAAAAACTGTATGTCTAGAAATTAGTAAGGAGAGGCTCTTGAGGAAAAGTGACTATCGCAATAGGGACGCAGGGACAATTGCACTAAGCAGATGTTTAAAACATAAGCCGGAAACAGTTTAGGGAAGAGGTGGGTAAGAAAGCTTTTATAACCAGAAACCATGGGATAGGTGGCTGTGGGAGGAGAAAGGAGGATGCTGAAACTGCTAGCAGGAGGGCTTACAACTTAACAACTGTATCAAATATTGCAATCAGGGAAAGGTTGGGGCAGAAAATGTTTATCTGTGCTTAAGCACCTGTGTCACAAGTTGGGCTTGAGGTGAGCAAACAAGTCATGGTGCACGAAGTTCAAGTAAAGTTTAGGGCTTAGCTGTCCTAGTCAAGTTGGTCTAAAGCTATGTCAAGGACAGCATTTGGTCAGTCTTGTCATTCTCTTCTCTTGTTCAAGATAGGTTGTATGATACAGTCTTTGAACAACTCAAAGATAAGGAGAATCTGAAGTAAGAGATGGCTAAGTGAAATAATTCCCAGGGTCAGTGTTTTCTCATAGTTTTGTCTCTGGAGGACCAGTTAAACCATCTGTTAGATCCACTGACATAGGTCACTTGTTTCATGGTCCTACAGATTAGGCATCTGATAAGAGTGGTGCCCAAAATGCAAATGATAAATATTATTATGAAAGGTCATAGCAAGTAATATGAAAGGTCAGGAATTGATCACTAAGGGGATCCAGTCCAGTGAATTCTAAGAGGTCAGTGCTGAAAAATCTTGCAATCACACAGCATTGCTTATTGAAGTTTTGATGTTGTTGATGATATTGACTATAGCCTTTGTTAACTCTCTTATTAGGGCATGCCTTGCCTGAGCAGTTCATCAGCCTTTACCAGTGGCCCTGACACTTTTCCCTGAAGAAATTAGCTCATGTATAGTCTGCTGCTGTGATGAATCCTTCAAGATATAAATCACGTTGGTCTGGCTTTAGCTCAATAGTACTTCTTCAGATCCTGGAGAAAAAGGCAACTATGAGGCCACCTAAAATCCCTAAAAGAATCTGGTAGTCAGGTTTTAGTTTTTGATGATACCAAGGTAAGAAGGAGGTAGAAAAATTAGAAATGTTAGTTTGGAGGAATATAGCCAGATATTAAAATCCACTGGAAGAATGAAAAACTTGGTACAGCTTGACTGTAATGGGATCCATTCCAGTTTACAGGTAGATAACGAAAATGGTTTTTCTACCATGGGAGAAAAAGCCAATTTTATCTCCACCATTAAAGACAGAATTTGCAGATTCACCAATTACTTTCAATTTATAAAGAGGAATGAAATAGCTCAAAGACACTGAATGAGACCAGAATCTCATAACCCAGAAGGATGTGATATAGTTTTTCTTTGTTTGTTTATTTAATTTCAGGTATACAACATACTGACTTGACAGTTGTATATAATATGTACTCACCATGGTAAGTGTAGTTACCATCTGTTACCATACAGCGTTAATACAATGTTACTGACAATATTCCCTGTGCTGTACTTTTCATCTCTATGGCTTTATTTTATAACTGAAATTTTGTAGCTCTTAATCCCCATCACCTAATTCCCTACCTCCCACAGCCTTTTCCTCTGGCAACGACCAATTTGTTCTCTGTATTTATGAGTCTTTCTTGTTTGTTTTTTCGTCTGGTTTGTTTTTAGATTCCACATATAAGAAATCATATGATATTTGTCTTTCTTTTTTTTTTTTAAGATTTTATTTATTTATTTGTCAGAGACAGAGGGAGAGAGAGCGAGCAAGCACAGGCAGACAGAGAGGCAGGCAGAGGCAGAGGGAGAAGCAGGCTCCCTGCCGAGCAAGGAGCCCGATGTGGGACTCGATCCCAGGATGCTGGGATCATGACCTGAGCCGAAGACAGCCGCTTAACCAACTGAGCCACCCAGGCGTCCCGATATTTGTCTTTCTTTGTCTGACTTATTTCACTTAGCATAATACCCTCTAGGTCCATCTGTGTTGTCACAAATGGCAAGATCTCATTCTTTTTTATGACTAGGTAGTATTCCTGTGTGCGTGTGTGTGTGTGTGTGTGTGTGTACCACATCTTCCTTATCCATTCCTCTATTGATAGGCCCTTAGGTTGTTTCCATGTCTTGGCTATTCTAGATAAAGATGCCATAAAAGTAGGGGTGCATATAGCTTTTTGAATTAGTGTTTTTGTATTCTTTGGGTAAGTACCTACTAGTGGAATTACTAGAATATATGGTAGTTCTATTTTCAATTTTTTGAGGAAACTCCATGCTCTTTTTCACACTGGCTGCACCAATTTATATCCCCACCAACAGTGCACTAGGGTTTCCTTTTCTCCATATCCTTGCCAAAGGTTATTTCTTGTCTTTTTGATATGAGCTATTCTGACACATGTAAGGTGGTAGCTCATTGTGATTTTGATTTGCATTTCCCTGATAATTAGTGATGTGGAGCATCTTTTCATGTGTCTGTTGCCCATCTCTGGAAAAATGTCTGTTCAATTCTTCTGCCCATTTAAAAAAAAAATTATTTATTTATTTCCAGTGTTCCAGAATTTATTGTTTATGCACCACACCCAGTGCTCCATGCAATGCGTGCCCTGCTTAATACCTATGACTGGGCTCACCCAACCCGTCACCTCTTTCCCCTCCAAAACCTCAGTTTGTTTCTCAGAGTCCACAGTCTCTCACGGTTCATCTCCCCCTCCAACTTTCCCCAACTCCCTTCTCCTCTCCATCTCCCCATGTCTTCTGTGTTATTCCTTGTGCTCCACAAATAAGTGAAACCATATGATAATTGACTCTGTATGCTTGACTTATTTCACTCAGCATAATCATTTCCAGTCCCGTCCATGTTGATACAAAAGTTGGGTATTCATCCTTTCTGATGGAGGCATAATATTCCATAGTATATATGGACCACATCTTCCTTATCCATTCATCTGTTGAAGGGCATCTTGGTTCCTTCCACAGTTTGGCGAGTGTTGGAGAGGATGCGGAGAAAGGGGAACCCTCTTACACTGCTGGCGGGAATGCAAGTTGGTGCAGCCACTTTAGAAAACAGTGTGGCGATTCCTTAAGAAATTAAAAATAGAGCTTCCCTATGACCCTGCAATTGCACTACTGGGTATTTACCCCAAAGATACAGATGTAGTGAAAAGAAGGGCTATCTGTACCCCAATGTTCATAGCAGCAATGGCCATCGTCACCAAACTGTGGAAAGAACCTTTTTTTAATTAAAAAAAAAAAGTTTTTGGTGTTGAGTTGTAGGAGTTCTTTATATATTTTGGATATTAACCTCTTATCAGATACATCATTTGCAAACATCTTCTCCCATCCAGTATGTTGCTTTTTTCCTTTTGTTGATGGTTTCCTTTGCTGTACAATAGCTTTTTTTTTTTTTTTTTTTGGTGGTCCCAATAGCTATTTTTTTTTTGCTGTTGCCCTTGCCTGAGGAGATATATCCAGAAAAATGTTGTTAAGGGTGATAGCTATGTTTTCTTTTAGGAGTTTTATGGGTTCAGGTCTCACATTTTCAGGTCTTTATTCCGAATTTATTTGTAAGTAAGTAGTTCAGTTTTATTCTTTTTCATGTGACTGTCCAGTTTGCCAACACCATTTGTTGTCCTTTCCTTATTGTATATTCTTGCTTTCTCTGTTGTAGAATAATTGACCATGTAAGTGTGGGTATATTTCTGGACTCTCCATCTTGTTCCATGTAAGCATTTGTTTCATAAAATCAACCTTAGCTCCTTAAAAGTGTCTAAATGTCGCTCATTAAGTGAACTTCATTCTCAAATGTGAAATTCTAGACAAAGCCTCAGTGGCATAACCAATGTTTCCAAATACGTTCTGTTAATAAGAAAGATGCATTCTTTGAATCTGTGCAAATAACTAATATTGCCATGAAAATAAGAATACTCAATTAAGAGTTTCTGGATTAATAGAGGGATCAGGCAGGGATAAAAAGATAAATGTCTCATTCTTTTTGCAAAACCGTAGTCTACTAAATTGTCATGAGTTAGAGATAGCTTACATGCAGAAATAGAACATTAAAGTACCAGCAGTATTCCTAACAAACCCTATAATCATCCTTCATCAGTTCATTCAGTCCTATGTAATTAATTCTTGTTCCATTTGATTTGGGTTACCAGTCTCATGAACCCATCTGGTTTTTCACTAGAATTCTGGAAATCCTGACTCTAGCCACTGGTATGGTTTTAAAGTTGTTACAGTGATGTCATCAGAAGCCTGTACCCAAGAATACCCAGCTGGCATAGTTCTTTTCTGTGGGCTTCTGAGACTTTCCTTTGTTGAAGATAAACATTCTGGCCTGTAGCTGATGGCAGGCACTTTCAGGGAAGCCTCAGAATAAAACAAAAGCTATGTTCTATATGACAAAAGACAAAATAGCTATGGTTAACTTAGTACGGATAAGTTTCAAAATGAATGATCTGATATGAGCTCATTATAAAAATAATGTGATTAACCAGGACGTTTGCTTGTTTTAAGACTTGCCAAATGAAAAATGCAATCCCAAAAGGTTTTGGACAAAAAAAAATTTATAAACATAGTGATTAGCCCAATTTTCATAGGAAAGTTGATATCTATCTTATGAAAATGAATGAATATAGTGTTTACAGAGAAAAAAAACTTCAAATGTAACATGTAATACTCCTAAGATATAATATACCATGAATATATCAAGAAATTATTTAGATTATTTTTTTCCGTATCCATTATTTTTAATGTCTAGCATTTATAATACGAGGGCCAGAGCTCTCTCCCCACCTCAAGTTTATAAGTTTTTGATTGGCTTGTGAGGCCAATAGGGATACTACTTCTTGTCTAATTTGGTTTCTGGGAAGACTTCATTCAGGTCCTCAATGGTCATCTGATCAAAAGGAATTAAGTTCCTTAGCTTCTCCAGCTGTTTTTCGTATTCCACAATCCTGGCCTTTGAGAGATACAAAAACTCAGCACAACTTTTCACATCCTTTTCTTCAGCGTCCACCTGAACAGTGTATTTATCCTCTGGCACAGGAATCTTCAGGGCATTGAACTTCTTCTCAAAGTCATCTTCCAAGCCAGCCTTCGCCACATTGGCCTTGTAGTAAGCCCAGTTGATAGCAGAGGGTTTCTCAGGGAGAGTAGTCAACTTGGAGGTAAGTGTCTCATTACAAGATTTCAGGGAGTTAGCAATGGCCTTCTGGTTTTGGGGTATGATCTCCCCAAAAGCTACCCAGTCAATGGTTTTTAGAGCAAGTTTTCGCCCAGCCATCTTGAGAAACTTCACCGACCCTGGCTGCCCAGAGTCCACAGCCAAGAAATTATTTAGTTTATACCCAAGAATATATTTTTAAGAATATCAAGTAAAGAATATTAAGTCTGGAGCAGTTCCTAAATATCTTTGTATTAATAAAATTCTATAGGTTAGTGTTATGAATTCTCTTTCTAACATACTGTATTTACTTTTGAGAAGTAAAATTTGATCAAGTTAATATTAAAAAATATTGAAATTATCATTAGTAACATTATACTGCTGTTGTCTAATATTAAGAAAAGCAGCACCAGGACTCTGATAAGTAGAAGTATCATTGGCAGCAAAGGCATTGATAAATATCTAGGAACTTCATTTAATTTAATTTATTAATTTATTTATATATATATTAATAACATTTTTACCCATACACATTTATCCTAGGAAAGGCTAAGTGTCTCTTCTGATTTACAGTGCTTCCCATGTAGCTCAAAGCATCAAATAAACTTAATTATTGCTAGCAACTTTCTTTTTACAAGGTGAAGGTGAAGGAACAAATCTTTTGTGATTTTCCAGGGACCTTCTGGGAAATGCAAAGATAGTTTTAGTTACAAAAGATAACATTTAGGATTCACTTTGAGGAAGGCAAAATGTCATAAGCTGTCAGGACATTTAAATACTTGATTAAATGGGGTCAGGGGTCAGTGTAATAGAATATTTGGCTACCCAAGTGACAATAGAAGATTTTAAGAGGGAATATAGGAAGTTACATGATTATAAAATATCTTAGATCTTTTAAAAGTGAGAACATTTTGTTTTCTTAAACAGTCAAGAACATTATAGAGTCAACAAAAGGCATGGGAAATTATTCTATAATAACCAGCCTATTTGCCTAAAAAGCAGATTACTCAGAAGATAAAGAAAAACTTTTTACAACTTCTTATTAAGAGAAGAGCAATAAAAAAACAAAAAAATAAAAATAAAAAACAAAAAAAATTAAAAAAGAGAGAAGAGCAATAATCTAAGAAAATTGTGTCAATTTAACAGAGGGAAAAACCAAATTCTAGTTTTTCATGAATATAATATTTGATACTAAAGCCCTTTTAGAAATCATATAAATAAATTTATCAACCTTAGCTAGCTTAGACCACAATAAAACTCCCTGTACAACAAAATTCCCTGTCGATGAACCTTTTATAACCTTTCAGCTTTGTCCTACACTTTTTTCTTTCTCATTCTGAAACAACCAGTTCTTCTACCTTAGGACAAAACTATCTCTTTTCCTTAATAAAAACATATTCTGCATACCTTGTATATAATATGTTGATTATAAATTTTAACAATTGGTAATTTCTATTATATAGAGGAAACTTGTAAGTGGATAATTATGAACTATCATACACTAGCATTTTTTTAAAGATTTTATTTATTTATTTGACAGAGAGAGAGATCACAAGTAAGCAGAGCAGCAGGCAGAGAGAGAGGGGAGGGAAGCAGGCTCCCCGCTGAGAAGAGAGCCGGATGCGGGGCTCGATCCCAGGACCCTGAGATCATGACCTGAGCTGAAGGCAGAGGCTTAACCCACTGAGCCACCCAGGTGCCCCACATACACTAGCATTTTATAGCAGACTAGCCAAACTGACAGATAAATATCTCATAGTTTTTTATAGTTATGTAAAGGATATAGGAATATATCCTTATAGTACAGTTTCTGAACTTGGCAAAAATAAATATATTTTATATCCAAATATATACACCCTTAAAATTATGCCTAGCAATTAATATTTCAGTATTTTATCTCACTTACAATGATTTAAGTATTTAATGAATATCTATTAATTAGCATAATTTAGTATAAGTCTAAGGTTTTTAGTTACCTAAACATCTTTAAAAGCATCTTTTTTTTAATAGGCTCCACACCTAGTGTGGAGCCCAGTGTGGCGCTTGACCTCAAAACCCTGAGATCGAGTCCTGAGCTGAACTCAAGTGTTAGATGCTTATCCAACTGAGCTACCCAAATGCCCCAAAAGCATCTTTTTAAAAACAGCCTTATTGGGGGACACCTGGCTGGCTCAGGCAGTAAAGCATGCAACTTTTGATCGCAGGGTAGTAAGTTCAAGCCCCATGTTCTGCATGGAGCAGGCCACTCAATGATATCCCTCCCTATTGAAGGTCACTGTATCAGTGATAGGGTTCCCATCATCACTTTTTCTCCTTCTCTCCTACCCTTCTCTATGTAGTCTCTCTGTGGTTTATTGTACAGAAGCTCTTCAGTCAGTCCTCAGTTCCTTTTTGAGAGGAATTTCTCTATATGTCGGTATGAATTCAGTGTGTCCATGGGAGGGGGTAAGTTCAGGATCCTAGATTGCCCTCCTATATATTCTTTGGTGAGGTGTTTATATTTTTTATCCATTTTTAAGTTGTCTTATTTTCTTAATTTTGAGTTTTCAGTGTTCTTTCTATATTTTGGATAATAATCCTTAATCAGATATGTGTTTTGTAAAGATTTTCTCCCAGTCTGGCTTACCTTTTCATTCTCTTAATAGCTTCTTTTTCACTGCAGTTTTTAATTTTAATGAATTCCTGTTTAACTTTTTCTTTCATGGCTCATGTTTTTGATGTTGTATCTAAAAACTCAACAATCACCAGAATTACCTACATTCTTTTCTTTTAAGATTTTATTTATTTATTTGACAGAGGCACAGCGAGAGAGAGAACAAGCAGGGGGAGTGAGAGAGGGAGAAGCAGGCTTCCCACTGAGCAGAGAACCTGATGTGGGGCTCTATCCCAGGATTCTGGGATCCTGACCTGAGCCAAAGGCAGACACTTAATGACTGAGCCTCCTAGGCGCCACCCCTCAACATTATTTTCTATGTTATCTTCTAGTAATTTATATTTTTTGTGTTTTACAATTAGCTCTTTGATCCGTTTCCAGTTAAATATTGTGAAGGGGTGGATGTGTGTCTAGATTTAAATGTATTTCTTTGCAGTTAGTTGTCCAGTTGTTTCTGTATTATTTGTTAAAAATACTATTTTTTCTCCATTGAGTTGCCTTTGCTCCTTTATCAAAGATAAGTTGATTTTGCATGGGTCTATTTCTAGACTCTCTTTTCTGTTCCATTAATCTATTTGTCTTTTCTTTCACAATTACCACACTATCTTTATAACTATAGCTTTGTACTCAGACTTTAAGTTGAGTAGTGTCACTCTTCTGACTTTGGTCTTCTCCTGCAATACTGTGTTGACTATTTCAGGTCTTTTACCTCTCTATATAAACTTAAGAATCAGTTCTGTCAGCAGAGTTGACTATTGAACAACATGGGTTTGAACTTCATGGGTCCAGTTACATATGATCTGCTTATAATATAGTAATGTAAATGTATTTTCTCTCTTTCTTATGATTTTCTTAATAACATTTCTTTTCTTTACCTTACTTTATTGTAAGAATACTATATAATATATATAACACACAAAATATGTGTTGACTATTTTATCATTAAGGCTTCTGGTCAACAGTAGGCTATTAGTAGTTAAATTTGGAGGAATTAAAAATTATACATGGATTATTGACTGCATGGGGGTCAGCACCCCTAACCCCTGCATTGTTCATAGTTCTCTTGTAGCCACAAAATAACTTGCTGTGATAATGACTGAGTTTGCATTGAGTCTCTCAATAAAGTTGGGAAGAACTGATACCTTTATAATATTTACTCCTCCTATTCATTTATATGGAATATCTCTCCATTTTTTGTTTCTTTCATCAGAGTTTTCTCGTTTTGTCATATAGGTCTTGGATATATTTTGTTAGATTTATACCTAAGTATTTAATTTTGGTGCTAATATAGATAATATAGTTTTAAATTTCAGATTCCAATTGTCCATTGCTTTTACATAAGAAAGCAATTGAATTTGTATAGTAGCACTATTCTGCAACTTTGCTATGATTGCTAATTATTAGTCCCAGGTATTATTGTTGTTGTTGTCATTGTTGTTATCATTGCTAATTTAGATATTTTCTTCTTGTGTATATCTCGGCAGATTGTGTCTTTCAAGGAATTGGTCCATTTCATCTAGGTTATCAAATTTGTGGGCATAGAGTTTTTCATTATGGTCCTTTATTTTCATTTTAGTGTTTATGGAATTAGTAGTAATTGGCCCTTTCATTGCTGATATTAGTAATTTCTTAGTTTTTCTTAGTCAGTCTAGAGGTCTGTCAATTCTATTAATCTTTACAAAGAACCATCTTTTGGTTGTGTTAATTTTATCTGCTAATTTTCTGTTTCAATTTCATTGATCCTGCTAATTTTTATCCTTTCTTGTTATGCTGGATTTAATTTTCTTTATCTAGCTTTCTAAGGAAGAAACTTAGATTATTGATTTTTATTTTCTCTTCTAATTTGTGCTATTAATTTCCCTCTAAGCACCACTTCTGCTGTATCATACAATTTTGATAAGTTGTATTCTCATTTTCATTTCAAATTCTTTTAAGTTCAAAATGTCTAATTTCTCTTGAGACTTATTATTTAACCAAGTGTTATTTAGAAGTGTGCTATTTAATTTCCAAGTGTTTAGGGATTTTCTGTGTACCTTTCTCTTACTGATATCTAGTTTAACTTATTGTGATCTGAGAGCATAATATATATTATTTTATAATTATACATTTTATACATATTATATAATTATATGTTATAATTATACATTATATAATTATAATTATACATTGTACATTGTACAATGTACGTGTATACATTGTATATAATATATACCATGTAATAACATAATATATAATATGTAAATTTTATTATTTCATAATTATAATTATTTATAGTATTCGAAACTTGTTACCTTGTGCTTTATAGCCCAGAATGTGGCTTGTCTTTGCGAATGTTCAGTATGAACCTGATGAAATGTATTCTGCTGAGTTGGATGAATTATTTTTTAAGGTCAGTTAGATCCATTTGATTGGTACTATTTAGCTGAACTCCATTCTTACGTATTTTCTGCCTGTTGATTCTATTAATTACTGATTGAGGGGTGTTTAAATCTCCATTCGTAAGAGTGGATTCATGTATATCTCCCTGCAGTTCTGTCAGCTTTTGCCTTATGTAGTTTGATGCTGTGTTTTAATTGTACATGCATTAGGGATTGTTATGACTTCTTGGAAGATTGACTGTTTTATCATTATTTAATGCTCCTCTTTATCTCTGTAATTTTCCTTACTTTTGTGTCTATGTTGTCAGAAATTAATATAGCTACCCCACCTTTCTTTTTATTGGTTTTAGTGCATAATATCTATCTTGATCCCTTCATTTTAAATCTGTGTCTTTAAAATGAGTTTCTATGGAAGATACATAGATAACTTGTCTTTATTTAACTATTCTGCCAGTTTCTTTGCTTTAATTGGTATATTTAGACTATTGATATCTAAAGTGAGTGTTCCTTCTCTACCAGTCTTCTTTTGTTTATGTAGATCTGAGTTTCTTGCCTATATAATTTTCCTTCTTTCTAAAGAGTTTCTTGTAACATTTCTAGTAAGGCAAGTATATGGACTACAAATTACCTCAGTTTTTGTTTTTGTCTGTTTTTGTCTGAGAAAATGGTTTTTTTCCTCCTTCACTTCTAAAGGGTAATTTCTCTGGATACAGAATTCTAGTTTGGTGTGTTTTTTTCTTTGAATATAGTAAATATTTCATTTTACTCTTGTATTACTTCCATGCTTTTAAAGAGAAGACTGGTGTAATTCTTACTCTTGCTCCTCTATATATAAGGTGATTTTCCCCTTTCTGGCTTCTTTCAACATTTTCTCCTTGTTTTTGACTTTCTGAAATTTGTTTATGCTACACCTAGAAGCAGACTTTTTGGTATTTATACTGCTTGGTGTCCTTTCAGCTTCTTACATCAGTGTTTTGGTATCTATTATTAATACTAGTCTTTGCCATACTGTGTCTGGTTTTGATACTTGCTACATCTCCTTCAGTTTTGTTTCTTGTCTTTTGGTATGACTTGTAATTATTTTGTTCAAAACAAGTCATGATGTGATGGATGAAAGGAACTGATAATGGCTCCAGTGGTTGTTTCTGCTCTTGGGCTTCTGCAAGTTGTCTGTTCCTGCCCATGTGTCACTAAAATATGAGGAACATCAGTTTTCCCTGTTACCTCATCTCTGATGGATTTTGACCTTGTTTTGTGGCCTACCACATGGTCTATCCCAGTTAATTTTTTTATGTGCACTGGAAAAGAATGCATATTCTGCTACTGTTGGGTGGTGTCTTCTATATATATATGCTAGCTCTAGTTGGTTCATGTGTTTTCAAGCCCTATATATCATTATTTCTCTTGTTTAGATATTCTGTTCATTATTGAAAGTGGAGTATTGAAGTCTTCAACTATTCTTAACCCTCTTATTTCTCCCTTAATTTTAGAGCTAGAAAGGCCCTCCTGACACTAATATGATGGGAATAACAGGGGCCAGAAGGGTCCCAATATGCTGGAATTATGGTTTTCAAAAGATTTGTATAATCTATGGCATGTGATTTGCCTGTGGGCATTTTGGTCATCAGAAGGTTTCACAGGGAAGATGGTGTCCAGAAGTTCTACCTGCAGCACCAGCAAACCATCAGTAAGTGTCAGAAAGAGTCCTAGAACTTGAGAGGGCACAATTGAACTCAGGCAGAAAGGCCTTGTCTTGATGATGGCCAGGAGGAAGACCCTGTAAGTCCATCACTTAAAGACAATCTGGGAACTTGAAGGATCCTTAGAACCCTGGGGAGTGGAGGGGTGGGGTTTCCTTGGAGCACTTGCATGAAGGCTAGACAATGGATGAGAGGGAAGTAAACCCCTGTGGCACCAGCATGGTAGCAAGCACACATCCAGAAAAGTTCCAAGGCCTGAGAAATCAAAATGGATGCAGACCTAAAAGGGGCATAATGCTGATGACCTATGACTAAGAGCCCATGTTTCTACCACATAAGGGTGGTTTGAATGATCCCCAGAACCTTGGCAAGAGGTAAATTTGGTGGCAGGAAAGTTTCCTGGGGCACTCACAGACGGTGGTTAAGAGGGCTCATTAACCCCTAGCTTGTGAGCTGACTGAAGGCCTGAAAGGCTTACAGTTCTTGTGTGTGGGGGGGAGGGGGTGATTAGTGCTGTGAGAGGAAAATGCTCTCTTTTAATGCTGATAGCAGGCTGGTTGCTTAAGAACCCTCAGTTTCCTAGAAGAAATACAGGCTGGGGACCAGTAGGTATCCCAGAACCCTAACTGTCAGGAAGTGTGGAGGACTGAAAGTTTCTGGGTACATTGTCTAGATGGTGATGTGGTGGCAGAAGGGGCCCTCTTGTACCAGACTTATGGATGATTGCTTACAGGGTACTGTGTTCCAAGCACTAAGCAGACTAGTAAACTTAAGGGATCTCCTAGAACTAGTGTATAAGCAGCCTGATCTTAGGAAGGATCCCCCAAGACACCAGCTCCAGGACAGAACATATCTGGAAGTGCTTCCAGTGTCCCAGTGATGGGATAGCTTATGCCTGGAAACTACACCCCCCACCTCCAATACTAGAAGTCAGGATGGAAATGATCCCTAATGGACCCTTGCTTATACAGTCTACAGGGTAGGTAGTGGTCAGAAGGTATATTATTCTCCATCTCACAGGCTAGGGGCTATAAGGACGTTGGGAATCCCACAGGCCAGGCCAGGTGGTGATGGGAAGGTCTCTAGATACACTCCCTTGTAGGAGACTCTTGGCCAAAAGGATTTTAGGTTCCGCTGCAAACAGAGTAGCTAAGGACTGAAAGGGCCATGAGTTACCCAGTTCCAGGCCTGTCCAGTGACTCCAAGACTTCTATGGTCTTCACCATGCAGCCAGGGTGGTATGCAAATAATATTTGATTCTCAGGCACACGTGATGACTCAAGGCCAGAAGGAGCCCTAGAAGCTTAGTGAAGGACCACTTTGTTGTTTGGAATATTTCCCTGGGACATGAAATGGGGACATGGGAGAAGTAAGGGGTAGGGAAAGATGGTGTCTGAGAAGCTCAGAACCTGGATCCAAAAGGCTCAAGTTATCCTAGCAGGAGCCCTGAACTTTGACCAATGCTGATTCAGTTTCAATTAGCAGACATTTAAATTGATGGCCAGAAACCCCAGTTCCCCAACATGTCCATGTACTGCAGGAAGGACTCCCAAAATTTATGGTGACATAAGGGCCCTCATGACACTAATACAATGAGAGTACAGTATGGTCTCCAGTACAGGCATATATTCCTCAACATGAATTATTACTTTGGTCCATACTATTCTATTACACAGACAGTCTGGGTACAAAAGGGCCCCAAGGACTGCAATGCCAAGGAAGATGTTTTCTGAAAGGGCTCACCCAGGCATCAATATGGTGGTAAGTACACATCTGGAAAAGTCCTGGGGACTGAGAATGACCCAGACCAAAAGAGCTAGTCCTTGTGAAAGCCAAGTAGGAGGGGCCCATGACTCTACTGCATAAAGACAATATGGGGGCTTGAATAATCCTTGGAACCCCACTTAATCATGAGGTTGTTGGGAGGAAGATTGTCCAGTTCCCCCAAGATAGAGCAAGATGGTTGTTGTGAAGGTTCAGGAATCCTGAGCTTGAGGGCTAACTGATGGCCTAAAGTGCTCAAGATTCTGCTACAGGATGGTAGAACTGTGACTGAAACTTCCTTTCCACTCAGATAGCCAGACAGGTCACTAAAGAACCCTGAGTTCCCCCAGAGTATGTATAGAGTGTGAGCCTGTAGAAAATGGATAACCCTAAATGGCAGCACTCTAGATGGCCAGAAGTTTTCCTAGGTCAACACCCAGATATAGTTTTGGTGGCAAAAAGGAGCCCTGTACGCTAGAGTTCTAGATATGTGATTGCTAATAAAGATACCTGTTGCACAGCAAGGGTGCTGGCTAGTGCACAAAAGGGCTATGCACAGGAATTCTAGTCTCAGAAAGTACCCACAGATCAACAACATGAGGGTAGAATGTGTCCAGATGTCCTTTGTGAGTGCTATCACCTAGACCAGTGATTCTAGAAGAACCCCCAGGTTTCTACAGATCAAAATGAGCCAGACGTACAGAACATCCTGAATTCCACAGCCTTTGGGGAGGGTGATGGTTATAAGGGTATGCACATGAATGGCACATTGATGCCAGAAGGAGGGGTAGAACTCTAGAACAAGGCAACTTTTGGTGGTCCAGGGTTCACCAGAGCAATGGCACTGGGTAAGGAGGGTGGCCAAAAGTGCTCAAATTCCTTAGTTCCGCAGAGAAATCTGATTCCCATATGGACTATGGGCAGGAAGGACATGGAAACTTTAAGGGCTGGAATGGCCCTCATGGTATGAACATGTCGTGCCAAAGGGGACCCCAAGTTCCAGTGAACTGTTAGTATGGTTTCCAGGAAGGATTCTTAATTCTGGTCATAGGACCGTGGTGCGCTGGCATTTTGGTTGTCCAAAGGGCCATCAGGCAGCAGTCTCAGGGACATGATGTCCAGATGTGCCTACCACAGGGCACCAGTGAAGGGTCAGGCATGTACATACTAGGGCTCTGAGCTGTGAAAGTGAGTGATGGCTCAATGGACCCAGGATATAAGGGCTGATTGCTGCTGATACCCTGGTAGGAGCCCATGCTTCTACCAATAAACCCTTCGTGGGGTGGGGGGGCGTGGTCTGAGGAATCACCGGAAACTTATCGAGGAGTTAGGTTGTTGGCAGGAAGGTTACATTAGGGCACCAGCTGTATGGGTGAATGGTGGCTGAGGAGGATCTCACTTTATCAGTTTGCCTGCTGACTAAAATGTGGTTGAGGCCCACCCTTCTGCCAGTGGCCAGTGCCATGACCAAGGGTGCCTTTCTTTATATCACAGGCGGGTAGGCTATCTGGTTATTAAAGAACCTTAGACTCACTAGTATGCATATAGGCCAAGGGCTGGCAGAAATTTTGGAACCCTAGCTGGCAGGAAGTCTGGTGGCTGGAAGGACACCTCAGGGCACCACTCAGATGGAGGTAGGATACTGAAATCAGTGTTCTAGATGGATGGTTTCTTATAAGGCTATATATTCCACAGCAAGTTAGTGCCCATAAGGGGTCCCCCAGAATCCAGTATGCAGGTACAGTTCATAAAGGACCCACAAGTTACCAGTGCCAGGGCAGAAAATGTCCGGAAGTGCTCCTGGAATGGCACTGCCTTGGACAGAACCTGTCTGCAAGAACTCCAGGGGTCCCAAATGCCCAAGGTCTCTGGGTTCCATAGGCTCAAGGGAAGAACATGGTCTGAAGAATACATACTTCCTTGATGATGATGGACCAGAAAGAGTTCTGGAATTCTAGTGAGGCAGCTGAATTGGTGGTCGGAATCTTCCTCAGGATACTCAGGCAGGAAAGGGCAGAAGGAGGAAGTATGGTTATAGAAAAAGCTTAGATTAATGAGCCAGTAGGAATCATGAGTAGTCAGGCAAAACAATGGCCAGAAAACCCCAGGGTCCCTAGCTTAAAGCGGGAAGAACACCCCTGGACAGTTTAGGGCTGGAGGGCTTTTGTGATGCTAATGTTGTTAGTATGCCGGACAAAAGGGGAGGGGCCCCGGCTTCAGGGAACTGGAAGTTTAGTTCCAAAAACGACCATGTATTCCAAAAGCAAGGGATTTGGGCAGGGCTGCTGACACTACATATGCTGCCTCACCTCCTTGCCACATGTTTCTACCCCGTGACACCAGCAAAGTAGTAGAAAAGTGTCAGAATAGTCAAGCCGCCAGAGCAGAGATGTCTCCAGACCAAAAGGCCTGTTTACAGCTTAGTAAGCACCTGAGAACTTCCTGGGGAACTGAAGGATCTGCGGAAACTTGAAGAGCAGGCAGGTTCCCAGCAGGAAGGTTCCGGGTACTTGAACTAGAGAGAGAGAGACTGTAGGTGAGAAGGCTAATGATTCCTGAGCTTATGAGCTGGTAGAGGGTTGAAAGACTCATGCTTCCTCTGCTGGATGCCAATATTGTAAGTGAAAACGCTCTCGTTTTCATAGTGGATGGGCAGAGTGGTCGCCTAAGAGCGCTCAGTTCCTCAGCATTCGTACAGGCTGCGGTAGCCTAGTTGGCAGGAAGTCTTGTTGCCAAAAGATTTCTAGGGGCACTACCATGTTGTAATTAAGATGACCAAAAGTATACATGAGGCCTCGCCATCTGAGAAGGATGACTGCCGGTAGATCCTTGTATTCTACAGTAAGGGAACTTGCTACCATAAGGATATTCTGGAAGACAGTTTGTGTACAGTTTGATCTCAGACAGGGCCCTTAGGGCACCATCTCCAGGGTAGAAAGTGTCCAGAAGGGCTCCTGGTAGCACCAACGTGGCAGGTAGGTTTGCGGAACACTCTTGGGCTCAAAGGGTGGACTGGATTTAGGCTTGAAGTGCTAGTCCTACTGATGGCTTAGCAGGAACTATGGGTTTTTACACCACTTGGGTTTCTGAAAGGGTCTCTAGGCACTAGCATGTGGGAGGAATGATTGCTGATAGAGCTGGAGGTTTCTTTGCAAATAGGCAGCCTAGAGCTTCAAAGGCTCTTGGGCTACCAGTTCTTTTTTTTTTTTTTTTTTTTTTTTTGGGCTACCAGTTCTTGAACAGACTAGTGGCCATAAAGGTCTTTGAACTTCCATCTGGAGGTCTGTAAGGTGGCAGAAGGACACACCTTGCCTCCCTGTGTGTAGTCACACTGATACTGCAAGGGTGGTGCTTCCCCATGGGAGGGGCTTTTTGGCCTGTGGTCTTCTGGGTTCACTGTCAAAAATTTAGAAATAGCAGAAGTAAAATCAGTGAATCACTGAAGTGGTAATTAGTAAAGTTTACTGTGCACACACTAAAAGACAGTTCACCAACCCCTACCGGTTAAGCCAAAACATGGAGGTTCAATGGTATATTGTTATAAAGCAGCTTATACAGTAAGAAAGTGGTGACTCTTCATTCTTAAAAGTGATCAGTTATCGTATTAGAATTTTCTTAAACATTGGGGAATTGGTCAGTGGTTACCTCATATCAACCTTACGAAACAGTTTAAGTTTTGCTTATAATTTCCCAAGGAGCAAGAAATGACACAAGTTAGTTTTGCAAAATAACTAAATTAAGCTTTGTATGACTAAACTGGCTTTGCCTGCTCAGGGAATTTTCAAGGCTGGTATCCATTTGTTTTTGATTTTAACAATCCCCACCTCTACCTCTCCTCTTGGTCATAAGTAGGTTAAGTGTGACTAATGAGTATAGTGTTATTCTCAGTTACCACCAGTGATGAAATCAAGTCAAAGAATCACATCGGCTGTTTTCACTAGTTGAGTCATCAGACCAGAGGGTCATGTTGTCACTATCTTCATCATTCATGTGATTATTGTTTGTTGCATTCAGTTGTTTGATACTGATTGCTACCATTTGGTGTGTGAGTGCCTGCCAATAGGCATTTAAAGATAGGCATTTAACACGT
Organism: Lontra canadensis; assembly: GCF_010015895.1. NCBI lineage: Eukaryota > Metazoa > Chordata > Mammalia > Carnivora > Mustelidae > Lontra > Lontra canadensis. The sequence goes on from NW_022631145.1 coordinate 376,875, forward strand.
TAGAGAGATTAATTTGATGACGATTAGGAGAAAAATAGCCAAGGGTTGGAAAATTCCCCAGAGCAGAGCTTCCGAGGAGCCAAGATTTAACAATAAAATAACGATAAAATAACTAACAATAAAACAACTAAAATAACTTAAGTTGTTATTTGAATTCCACTTAGTTTACAGCATATTATTAGTTTCAGCATCTTATTAGTTCCATCACAATATAGTGATGGAACACTTTCAACCATCACCCAGCGCTCGTCACAATTGCACTCCTTAATCCCCATCACCTGTTTTACCCATCTCCTGCCCCCAACCCGTCTCCATTCTGGTAACTTATCAGTTCTCTATAGTTAAGCATGTTTCTTGGTTTGCCCCCTCTCTTTTTTTTTTCTCTTTATTCATTTTAAATTCCACATATGAGTGAAATCACATGGTATTTGTTTTTCTCTCACTGACTTACGTCATTTAGCATAATACTCTCTAGCTTCATCTGTGTTGCAAATCTAAAGATTTCATACCTTTTTATGGCTGAATAATATTCCACGATATATTTTTACACATACATACACGCCACATCTTCTTTATCCAGCAGTTAATGGATACCTGGCTGTTTCTTTAATTTGGCTATTGTAAATAATGCTGCTATAAACATCAGGGTGCACGTGTCCCTTTGAATTAGTAATTTGTGTTCTCTGGGTAAATACCCAGTAGTGGGATTACTGGATTGTAAAGTCATTCTGTTTTTAACTTTTTGAGGAACTGCCATGCTGTTTTCCACAGTGTCTGCACCAGTTTGCATTTCTACCAATAGTGCAAGAGGGTTCCTCATTCTCCACATCCTCACCAACACCTGTTGTTTCTTGTGTTGTGGATTTTAGCCATTGTGACAGGTGTGAGCTGATACCTCACTATAGTTTTGATTTGCCTTTCCCTAATCATCAGTGATGCTGAGCTTCATTTCATGTATCTATTAGCCATCTGTATGTCTTCTTTGGAAGAAGGTCTGTTTATGTCTTCTGCCCATTTTTTAAAATTTAATTTTATTTTTTCAGTGTTCCAAGATTCATTGTTTATGCACCACACCCAGTGTTCCATACAATCCCTGTCCTTAACATCCACCACCAGGTTCACTCAGCCTCTCACCCCGCTCCCCTCCGAAACCCTCAGTTTGTTTCTCAGAGTCTACCTTCTCTCATTGTTTGTCTCCCCCTCCGATTTCCCCCAGTTCACTTTTCCTTTCCTCCTAATGTCCTCCATGATATTCCTTATTTTTCACTTACTTGTGGAGTTTTTTTTAAGATTTTATTTATTTATCTGACAGACAGAAATCACAAGTAGGCAGAGAGGCAGGCAGAGAGAGGGGGAAGAAGGCTCCCCACTGAGCAGAGAGCCCAATGCGGGGCTCGATCCCAGGATGCCGGGATCATGACCTGAGCCGAAGGCAGAGGCTTTAACCTACTGAGCCACCCAGGTGCCCCACTTGTGGAGTTTTTTAATTTGATTATCTGATTTTGGGATGTTGAGTTTTATAAGTTCTTTATAGGTTTTGGATACTAACCTTTTATCAGATAAGTTATTTGCAAATATCTCCCATTCTGTAGGTTGCCTTTTAGTTTTGTAGATTGTTTCCTTTGCTGAGCAGAAGCATTTTATTTTGCTATAGTCCCAATAGTTTATTTTTGCTTTTGTTTCCCTTGCCTCAGGGGACACATCTAGAAAAAAGTTGATACAGCCCACGTCAGATAAATTACTGCATGTGCTTTCTTCAAGGACTTCTATGGTTCAGACCTCACATTTAGGTCTTTAATACATTTCTAATTTATTTTTTGTGTATGGTGAAAGAGTAATCTAGTTTCCTTCTTTTGCATGTTATCATCCAGTTTTACCAACACCATTCATTGATGAGACTGTCTTTTTTCCATTGGGTATTCTTTCCTGTTTTGTGGAGAACTAATTGACCATATAGTTGTGGGTTCATTTCTAGGTTTTCTGTTACATTGATCTTTTTTTGTGTGTCAGTATCATACTGTCTTGATCGTTATAGCTTTGTGTAGTATAACTTGAAGTCTGGAATTGTGATGCTACGAGTTTTGCTTTTCTTTTATAAGATAGATTTTGCTATTCTGGGTCTTTTGTGGCTCCATAAAAATATTAGGCTTGTTCTAGGTCTGTGAAAAGTGCAGTTGGTATTTTGGTAGAAATTTAATTAAATTCGTAAGTTTCTTTGGGTAGTATAGACATCTTACCAATACCTTTCTTCCATTTCATGAATATGCAATGTCTTTCCATTTCTTTGTGTTCTCTTAAATTTTTTTTAATCAGTGTTTTATAGTTTTCAGAGTACAGATCTTTCACCACTTTGGTTAGGTTTCTTCTGAGGTATCTTGCAGTTTTTAGTGCATTTGTAAATGGGATTGAGTCCTTAATTTCTCCTTCTGTTGCTTCACTATTAGTGTGTAGAAATGCCACAGATTTCTGTATGTTGATTTTGTATCCTGCAACTTTACTGAATTCATGTATCAGCTCTAGAAGTTTTTTGGTGAAGTCTTTTGGGTTTTGTATATATAGTATCATGTCATCTGCAAACAGTTAAAGTTTGACTTTTTCCTTGCCAGTTTGGTTATCTTTTATTTCTTTTTGTTGTCTGATTATTGAGACCAGGACTTCCAGTACTGTGTTAAATAATAGTGGTAAGAGTGGACATCCAAAGCTCTCAATTTTTCCCTGTTTAGAAGGATGTTAGCTGTAGATTTTTCATAGATGGCCTTTATTATGTTGAAGTATGTTTCTTCTAAACCTACTTGGTTGAGGGCTTTTATCACGGTTGGACGTTGTACATTGTCAAATGCTTTTTCCATATTTGTCGAAAGGGTCCTTTGGTTCTTATTCCTTTTTTTTTTTAAATTAAGGTGGTATAGCACATTGATTGATTTGTGAATATTGAACCACCCTGGCAACCCAGTAATAAATCTCACTTGATGTGGTGAATGATTTTTTTTTTTTAAGATTTATTTGAGAGAGAGAGAGTGAGAAAGAAAGACCATGAGAAGGGGGAGGGTGAGAGGGAGACACAGACTCCACCCTGAGTAGGGAGCCTGATGCAGGACTTGTCCTGGGACTGCTGGATCATGACCTGAGCCGAAGGCAGACACTTAACTGAATGAGCCACCCAGGCACCCGATTTTTTTAAATGTGTTTTTAGATTCAGTTTGTTAATACCTTGTTGAGGATTTTGCATCTATGCTCATCAGAGTTATTGATCTGTAGTTCTCTTTTTTAGTGTATCTTTGTCTGGTTTTGGTGTCAGGGAAATGTTGGCTTCATAGAATGAATTTGGAAGTTCATCTTCCTTTTCTATTTTTTGGAATACTTAGAGAAGAGTAGGTGTTAACTCTTCTTTAAATGCTTGGTAGAATATACCTGTGAAGTCATCTGATCCTGGACTTTTGTTTTTTGGGAATTTTTTGATTACTGATTCAATTTCTTTGCTGGTTATCAGTCTGTTCAGGATTTCTGTTTCTTCCTGTTTCATTTTTATAGGATCAAGCCCCGCATCGGGCTCCCTCCTCAGTGGGGAGCCTGCTTCTTCGCCTCCCGCTCCCCCTGACTGTGCTCTCTTGCTCTGTCAAGTAAGTAAAATCTTTAAAAAAAAAAAAAGAAAAAAGAATTGTGTTCCTGTGGTGTGTTTGTTGCTGATTCTCCTGCCTCATTTGTGATTTTCTTTACTCCTCCCTCATTTGTGATTTTCTTTACTTGGGTCCTTTCTTTTTGATAAGTCTTACTAGAGGTTTATCAGTTTCATGGACATTTTCCAAAGAACCATCTCCTGGTTTCATTGTTCTGTCCTTTTGTTTTTTTGTTTTGGTTTTGGTTTCTCTATCACTTATTTTTGCTCCAATCTTCATTATTTCCTTCATTCTGCTGGTTTTAGATTTTGTTGTTCTTTTTCTAGTTCCTTTAAGTATAAGGTTAGGTTGATTGAGATTTTTCATGCTTCTTGAGGTAGGCCTGTATTGCTATACACTTCTTTTTTTAAAAAATTTATTTCTTTCCATTGTAACAGAATTCATTGTCTATGCACCACACCCAGTGCTCCATGCAATACGTGCCCTCCATAATACCCACCACCTGGTTCCCCCAACCTCCCACCCCCCTGCCCCTTCAAAACCCTCAGATTGTTTTTCAGAGTCCATAGTCTCTCATGGTTCATCTCCCCTTCCAATTTCCCTCAACTCCCTTCTCCTCTCCATCTCCCCTTGTCCTCCATGTTATTTGTTATGCTCCACAAATAAGTGAAACCATATGATAATTGACTCTCTCTGCTTGACTTATTTCACTCAGCATAATCTCTTCCAGTCCCAACCATGTTGCTACAAAAGTTGGGTATTCATCCTTTCTGATGGAGGCATAATACTCCATAGTGTATATGGACCACATCTTCCTTATCCATTCGTCCGTTGAAGGGCATCTTGGTTCTTTCCACAGTTTGGCGACCGTGGCCATTGCTACTATGAACATTGGGGTACAGATGGCCCTTCTTTTCACTACATCTGTATCTTTGGGGTAAATACCCAGTAGTGCAATGGCAGGGTCATAGGGTAGCTCTATTTTTAATTTCTTGAGGAATCTCCACACTGTTCTCCAAATTGGCTGTGCCAACTTGCATTCCCACCAACAGTGTAAGAGGGTTCCCCTTTCTCCACATCCTCTCCAACACACGTTGTTTCCTGTCTTGCTAATTTTGGCCATTCTAACTGGTGTAAGGTGGTATCTCAATGTGGTTTTAATTTGAATCTCCCTCATGGCTAGTGATGATGAACATTTTTTCATGTGTCTGATAGTCATTTGTATGTCTTCATTAGAGAAGTGTCTGTTCATGTCTTCTGCCCATTTTTTGACATGATTATCTGTTTTGTGTGTGTTGAGTTTGAGAAGTTCTTTATAGATCCTGGATATCAACCTTTTGTCTGTACTGTCATTTGCAAATATCTTCTCCCATTCCATGGGTTGCCTCTTTGTTTTGTTGACTGCTGTATACTTCTTAAGTTGGTTATAATTTTTAAAAGTTACTTGCCTAGGCACAGCATGATGTATTAGCAAACATATATCCTAATGATTACTTAGGACAGGATGGACATGAAGTTATTTTATTTCAGATGACATTACAGGTGAGCTTCCACCTAAATTATGCCTCTCTATTATGAACAATCAGATAATTTAATAAGAGGCATTTCTATGGAAACAAAAGAATAACAAAGGCTAATAGTCCACAAACAAATTATAAGTTCACTTTTGGAGTTTGGAGAGCAGCCAGTTTAGAAAATTTCTAGAGTTGAATTTGAATCATGTTCAGATAATAAATTGAGGATGGCAGTTTTAGTCTCATAGATTTTACTAGTTTGCAGTTTGAATGTATTTTGATGATGTCATCAAGTGTTCCATTGTACTTCATTGAGTGGCCTATTATAGCAATAGGCACAAAGATTGCCAACACGTGAGTTTTTGTGGTGATTTTTCTGAAGTTTATATTATACGTTGTCCAGCTTTAGTTTGCATGACTTCAGGAAAACACAGTTTTAATTTCATAGTAATTCCAAGTTAAAACAGTGAGAGAAAACTGGAAATGTTAGTTTTGAGATTTATGGCAAAATAGTGGAGGAATTAAAAGAATTTAGAATCCAGTCCAGTTATAGGGAAAAACAAAACCTCAATGCCATTAACAGCACTAGAATCTGATATCCACAAAGGTGTATTACTGAGACATAATTTTTCTGTCTGTAATCATCTCCATTTTTATCAAAAATTACCATAGTAAGACCAATTTGCTTGTAAATTGTTTAATTTCAATAGACTTGGAGGGGTTACTTACATCAGTGAAGTAAGAATAGTGATTGACCACGAATTCTCTTTTAAATCTGCTTTACTGAAAGTTCATTTTTAATTATCATACAGCATTACATTAGTTTTAGCTGTAGGACATAACGATTTCATATCTGCATGTATTACAGAATACATGTAATCACCACAGTGTCTGGTTAACATTCATGACCATACATAGTTATAGACTTTTGTATGTATGTTTGATGAAAACATTTAAGATTTACTCTCTTGGTAACTTTCAATTAAATAATATAGTATTTTTTTTTACTATAGTCACCATGCTATATATTACATCCCCATGACATTTATTTTATAACTAGAAGTTTGTACCTTTTAATTCCCTCCACCCATTTCACCCCACCCCCATCTCTGAACTCTGGCAACCACCAATCTGTTCTGTGCATCTGTGAGCTGAGCTTGATTGTGTTGGGGGAGCCCCTCCCAAAGAGAAAGAAACCGAGAGAAGATCCATTGAGAAAAATTTGTTAAGTGATTCTTAATAAACTTGAAAGAAAGACAAAGCAATGTAAATATTTAAAAAACAATGAAAGGCCGTATACCCAAAGGTATTATTGGAGGACATTATTTCGTTTAACTTACCATTGTATAGGCTCAGGTCTATGGACTTTTTGGTTCAGATAATGGATCTCAAGAGCATAAAAATAATAGATTCATTACTCAAAATTAAATTTATACTTACCAAGCTTAGAATTATGTGAAAAAATTTTAATTATAAAATTAAAACTATATCTATCGATCTACATCTCTATACCAGTGTTCCTATGTAATAGAACACGTGTTGAGATGAATAAAATGTGTTTTTAGACAGATGTATAGTGAGAAACCATACTATAACCCAAATACGGCTAAGGAAGCATGGATTCTGGTAAGAGAGTCTTCAGAAGTGTCCTTCAACTGTAAGGTAGTATTGGGCAGGGGAAATTACCCCCCCTTCCTCTCTTAATTCTTTTGGGCAGGTTAAATAATTAAAGTGACAGAAGAAAAACTAATTTCGTACATAGGGGGAATCCACATACACATGAAAGATTTGAAAGGCATTTAGGCAAAATGAGGTATATCAGCCATCTAGAGCTAAGGAGGAGGGTATAGGGGTCTAGGGACTTCAAAGGGAAGGAAAGCAATTCATAGGAAGGCCACCAGGTGTAAATACTTGGAAAACAAAGGTTTGCTGGGCCATACAGAAACAATGAGACACAGAGAGGAACTTTAACAAACAGCCTTTGCTAGATTCCACCCTATTTACCACAGTAGTTCATAGTATAAGGTAATTATCTATATGATAGCTCTCTTCCTGGAGCAAGTCCTCTAATTCTTTAAGGCATTTATGGGGGAGGTAGAAAGAAGAGCTAACTGGATCTTGTTTCTTTTTTTTAAATTTTATTTTTTCAGTGTTCCAAGATTCATTGTTTATGCACCACACCCAGTGCTCAATGCAATATGGACCATCCTTAATACCCACCACCAGGCTCACCCATCCCCTCACCCCCCTCCCCTCCAAAACCCTTAGTTTGTTTCTCAGAGTCCACAGTCTCTTGTGGTTCATCTCCCCTTCCGATTTCCCCCATTCCCGATTTCCCATTCACTTTTCCTTTCCTTCTCCTAATGTCCTCCATGTTATTCCTTATACTCCACAAGTAAGTGAAACCATATGATAATTGACTCTATGCTTGACTAATTTCACTCAGCATCAGGGAAATTCAAATCAAAACCACATTGAGATGCCACCTTACACCAGTTAGAATGGCCAAAATTAACAAGACAATAAACATCAAGTGTTGGAGAGGATGTGGAGAAAGGGGAACCCTCTTACACGGTTGGTGGGAATGCAAGTTGATGCAGCCACTTTGGAAAACAGTGTGGAGATTCCTTAAGAAATTAAAAATAGAGCTACCCTATGACCCTGCAATTGCACTACTGGGTATTTACCCCAAAGATGTGGATGTAGTGAAAAGAAGGGCCATCTGTACTCCAATGTTCATAGCAGCAATGGCCCATTGCCAAACTGTGGAAAGAGCCAAGATACAGATACCCTTCAACAGATGAATGGATAAAGAAGATATGGTCCATAAATACAATGGAATATTATGCCTCCATCAGAAAGGATGAATATCCAACTTTTGTATCAACATGGACAGGACTGGGTCTTCTGTTTCTTAAAAATAATCAACCTAAGGGGTACCTGGGTAGCTCAGTCATTTGAGCATCCAACTTTTGGTTTTGGCACAGGTCATGATCTCAGGATCCTAAGATCCAGCCCCACATTGGGCTCTATACTCAGCAGGGAATATGCTTGAGATTCTTTTTCTCTCCCTCTATCCCTCCCCCATGCCCATTCATGCTCTCTCTCTTTCTCAAATAAATAAATCTTGTAAAAAATGAACTTAAATTAATCCTCATACCAAAGAGACACTTTAGGGTGGCAAATTCTTCTCCCCTACAGTTAAGCATTCTTCCTTGTAATGGGACCTTAATAATATATATGATCATGATTCACTCTCCCCCAGACAGTGCTTTAGTGAGTTCTGTGTGCATTTCCTTTTTCACCTCATCTGTTTCAAGGCTGATCAACCTCAACCCAATCCATTTTTTTCTTCACCTAGCTTGAGACCTCCAATCAAGTCCCTTAAAAATATGTATGTAATACATTTAATCAACACAAGGACCTATGGTGATTGTTAAAGTAGTTTTATGTATCCCTGTTGAGATTCATTATGGGTTTAATTTATAGATTAAGTTTCAAGACTACCTATCTCCTTTTTTCTTTTTGCAAGTTTTTTTTTTCCCTGAGGTAAGCTGCGTCCCAACCCATTTAAAACACATCTTGAATATGATGGCATATAAGAGTTCTTGACTTGAATCAGGTAGGAGACTTAATAACATAGCTAGAATTAAGGGCTTCCTTCCCTCAGTCAGCTCTATTTTAAGAAAGGAGAGTGAGGGCCTCTGTATAAAGTGAGATAAGAATCAACATCTTTCAGTTTCTAGCATCCCTGACTTTCAAATGAAAATGTAAATGAAAGCATTTTTATTTTTATTGAAACTATTAATGTATCCTCCATTTTGGAGTCTGGATGTATCTTTAAGTGTTTAAATAATGATTGTTTCCTCTCCATAAGCATATGAGTGATAGAGGAAGAAACACGTAAGGCGTTATTCAGTTCATATCTCGGAAAAATAATAGCAATAAAGTTCTGGTAGTATTGCAGAGGTTATACATTTTTTTTGCATGTAGCAGCAATCATATTTTAGTTGGCACTCATGGACATGAATTGAAAGAATGAATTGAAATGAATATAATACTTTCATCTATTCAGGAAGCTATCAAATGAGGTGTTATGACTTACACTGAGCAACTTCAACCTATCATTTTTGCCAAACTACAAATCTGATTAAATGTCAAGCAAGTGCAATTTGAATGTGACTTCCAGAAATGTTCTAAATAAGTAGAAATGGCTGTTTCTTTAGCTTTATGATTTGAGCAATCCTTTTTTGAGATACCAACTTATTAGAACTAAGATGGGTACTGGTACCTGGAAGTGACAGTAACTGAATTTCAGCTGGTAAGTCTACCTCACCATCTGGTTTCTCTTTCTACTCACCCCCTTTTCATTATGCTGTAATCATAGTGACTATCTTTTGGCATTTTCAACACACCTTATATGCCACGGTTTGTTATCCTTTTAAGACTTTACATTTGTGCTTCCTCCATCTTGCTATTTGCATCCAGTTCTTTGATGACTTAGTTAACTGAAGGATTAGCAGGGCAGGAATATCTACTTCTTATGTGGCTCACGTATGTGGCTGCCAGTTCAATGCTATCCTTTTAGTCAGGGAACTTATTTCCTTGCTACAGGGGCCTCTCCATAGCACTACTTGAAGATTCTCAAAACATGGAGGCTGGCTTCTCCCAGAGTGAGCCAACCAGAAGAAATAGAGCCACACAGAAGCTATGCTGTTCATGACCTAAATCTGAAGTCACTGCATCACTTCCACTTTTAAATTTGATCCCTTAAGACCATCCCACATTAAAGGGGAGGGGACTTAGATTCCACCATTTTATGGGAAGAAGGTGAAAGAATTTACATTATATTTTAAGATACCATACTAAGCCTCATGATTCTTCTTAATCTAAACATTCCTCAGTTAACAGGTATTGTATTGCTTATAAAATTAATGCAATAATAATTGTAGCAGTGAACAGATAATAATATTTATTTGAATGTTACGTTTCCTTTAATTATGTGGCTTTTCAGCAGGACAGTGGTCATAGAAGTTGGAATCTGCTAAGGAGTGTGTAACAACTCACATGCTGAATTAACTAGCCCTGAAAATAGATGGTGCTGGAGTGTTGGGCCCATACTGGCTGTTGTTGGTGGTCAGTGACTTGTGTGAGAGGGATGAGGAGGTCAGGGAGGCATGTTGTGGTTTCCTTCCCAGGCGGAGCCCTCTCCCCACCCCTCACCCCATGGATGCTAAGCTTCTTGAGGTAGGAGTGCTGCTGAGGTAAGCCTTAAAACCTAGGACGAGGCTGTGTTAGAGCCTCTGTAGGTGCAGATCTTGGTGGTGGTAGCAAATATAAAATAAGAAAATAAGTAAGTGGCCTTTCTATACTACCTTGAATTTTTAAATTTAGTTTTATTATATCTACTGTTTTCAAGTCTCTTCAAGAGATGTTTGTCTCTAATTTTATAAAGGATATAGAAGACCAAAATTTACTTACAAATTCATTTATAACAAATGGCGATGGGATACATATATAATACATAGATGAATTTTATTTCACTTTACAAGTTGATTAGTAATAAAATGTTAAACTGTATCATGTATAAGATTCATGCAACTATGTTTTATTTCATCCAATTAATTAAAGTAGAAATTGCATTCAAATTCTAGGACCTACTTTAATTTCCAAACATTTGTATAAAACAGTAAAAAGTAGAAGGTAGATGTTATAACATATAAAAGTGTGTATATTCTTTCTGTATTTAAATAACTTAATGGTTGTTCAAATTAATGCTTTAACTGATTTGACTGAATGTCATTCCACTATTCTAAATTTTAGTCTTTAAAACAACTAATTTGATATATAATTTTTTAAAAAGCAGAAGGTAGAACTTATTCATCTTTGGCATCTTATGTTCAAGTGAGATGTGTATTTATGAGTACTTCTATCTTCCTGTAGTTAATGAAGTCTTAAAACAGCAAAGTCCATTTTTCAAATAAATGTATAAAATCCTAAAGATTAAAGGCATTACATCATTGAATACTTCAGATAATCATACTATGAGTACATATCTTTCCTGTAGATATATTCAACTACAGGCAAGAATGGGGTGTTCAAAATTACTAAAGTTATTTCTGTTATTCAGCTGAAAAAATTCAGTTATATCACCAGCTGGAATTCAACACAATGCTAGTGTTGAGAGAAATTAATCTCTTAAAAATGTCTTTTGATAATCGCTGTTAATTGTGATGATTTTATTAACCAAATCTTTTAGTGTTGTTTTAATTCTATCTTCTTATAATTTTATTTCAAAATTCTGGAAGATGTTTGTCTTCAATGTTAATTATTTTAACCATGTAAATTTGCTTTGTACCTCCTGGGCAGCAGCATGTTATGTTTGCAAAAAGACACATTTTAGAGTCAGTTAACTCTATGTTTGAATTCCACTTGGGCTTTTCATTTGCTCATGATCTTGACAAATAGCTGATTTTTTTGGTTTCAGTGTTCTCTTATGTAAAAAGGGATTAACACCCAATATGCAGTGCTATTCTAATGATTTAATTAGACAGCATATATGCTTAGCACGTAACAGATGCTCAATAAATGTTAGTTCTTTACTCTTTTCCAAAAGAGCCTGTCTTCTGGGAGCATTTCTGTTTAATAAAAAATAAAAGCAAAACCTTGCAAGTCTCTTTCAAAAAGTGACTTAAATGAACCATGAGAGACTATGGACTCTGAAAAACAATCTGAGGGTTTTGAAGGGGCAGGGGGGTGGGAGGTTGGGGGAACCAGGTGGTGGGTATTAGAGAGGGCACGGATTGCATGGAGCACTGGGTGTGGTGCAAAAACAATGAATACTGTTACACTGAAAAAAAATTTTTTAAAAAAGTGACTTAAATGTGGCTATAATCTGGTCTGATTTTGGCAAAATGGTGAAACAATGGAAACAAACCTATGCTCTTCTGAATCTACTTTAAGAAACCCTCTTCCTTTTTCCCCCATCACCTGATAGATGCCACCATTTAACATGTTGTTACCTTGAACAGGTACTTAACGTCCCTGTGCCTGTTCCTTGTCTGGGGATAATCATAGTGCCTACATCATGTAGTTATTATGAAGATCAGTTCAAGTAACTCAGACATTTATAATAGTGCCTGTAAAATACTAAATGGTATTTATATTAGGTACCAGTATTATTTGGAAAGATACTATAATTCTTTTTCTTAATGCTCAGGAATCACCTCCAAACCCCCATAGCCTGGCTTGAATCTAACTTTCAAATTTTCATATATATTCCCACCACTAACAACATCCAGTATAATTCTGCTAAACTCAAGTGCAGATGGTGTACTTAACTTCAGGAGGTTTCCACAGCCTTTGAAATCCATTCTTAGATCCCTTAACATACTTACAAAGAATTTAATTTGGAAGATATGCAAAGGAATTTATAACATTTTTGAGTACAAAAGTATAACAGAGCTCCAAATACAGAGCATAACATTTATAGTTTATATAAAATGCTTTGTATTTAAACATCTTTAATATACATTTATTTCTGTACCTTCCAAGCTATCTTATACTTCCATGGATGCCTTTTTTCTGGCTTTTGCATCTGAGTTCATAGAATATATTTTACTACAAAGGTATTTTAATGTTTGTGTCCTCATTTTGCTGTTTCTAGCTTAGAGAGTTTTCATTGTGTTGAACATGGCAATTATTCCACTAGCTTTTTTAAAAAAGCACTTGTTTCCTCCTTTCAAAGACATGCAAAACAGAAATCTTTCATAATTCTGTTTACACAGTGGAATCCTATTGTGTGAGTCAGCATAAGTAAGACATATCCCTCAGTGAATCATTATTTCCTTCTTTAATTAAGATTATCAACTCCTTGTCTTGTATTGATAGATCCAAATTTCATCTCACAGGTAATTGATTAAGGGCAAATCATCAAAAATTTGTCACAATTCCAAATAGACAAAGAACATAAATAATAGGTCTGCAGTATAAACTTTGATAAGAAACGAAGGAGAATGGAAATACCTATTTTGTTCAATATATTTCAGAACTGTGCACACTGTCAGGGATGATGAGTAAGCAAGAACATCAATAAATGGGAATGTCTACCCCTTCCACTGTTTCATAAGTTTTTTAAAAAATATATAATGTTAGTCTCCAATTTTATAAATAGTGGTCTGGTCAATGCTTAAAACAGTAATTTTATTTAACAGTAATAAAATCACTAAAATATATCAGTTATATACATTTAGCCTTTTTTTCATTGCTGTAGAAATAGAAAGGGAAGGAGGACTGGATCTTTTCTGGAAAAAGTAAGGAAATGGGTTTGGGTGAGATAGAAAAATGACTCAGTTTTAGTTTTCTATGAATAAAAATAATTGGAATCTAGGGAAAAGAGTGGGTCACTCCAGGGGGCATGGAAATGTAGTTGTTGTAATTCTCCAAACATGAAATGCCTGAACAAAATGTTTCTTTTATCATTGGAGTATTTTTAAGAATTAATAAAGTGACTGCCATCATATTTCATTCCTGATGCCCACTCTAACCATAATAGTGATAGGAACCATATCTTATTTATCTGAATATTTTTAGTAAGAGGTACTGTCTGGCATATAACAAACACTTGATGATATTTTATAAATGAAAGTGCCAATAAATGAAATCCACTAAATAGTATGCTAAACTTGAAATTCATTAAGTTCTATTTGAATATATATCTGATATATGAGTAAATGAGTTGAATTTATATATGAATATATACTTTTGTAGATATGACAGTTGTATATGAATATATTGCATCTATGTATTTGTATAAATAGGGAAGAAGAGTCGATATTGTTTGTCTTGTTATTATATTGTATCCTAGAAGGCAGAGCTTCCATTTTCTACTTTCTTTGAGGAGCTCTCTCTCATATTACCTTTGTTAAGTAACATTCTACATAGGTTGGAACACTTTATATAGATTGAATGAAATATATTGCCTATAAGATTTTAACTTTTAAAATACTCTTTATCTTATTTTTAATTAACAGTAAGATAAAGATAAAAGTAGTAATTTTCCCATCATTGTGCATGCATAATGTTCATTTATTTTAAAGAATCACTAACATTATTTTCACTTCTAAGTTTATGTGCCATATATTTTTCATTTGGAAGTAAACTAGTTTATACATATTTGCACATTGAGAGGTTTGGCTCACCCTTTACCTTATATCTCCTTATTTGATTATTACTATTTTATAGTTAATATAAAGGCTTTTATCCTCCTAGAGGACTTTAAATATGGTCAGGAAGAAAGTACAATAACCATATTTTAGAGCCATATTTATTATATGTATATAACTGGAAGTGAAGTATTCAGGGTGTTAAAGCAAAACATACATTCACAATCTATGCACATACAGGATTTATGTACAATTTCCCCTCTGTTTTAAATTGAATTGTTGCTGTTCTGATTGGAAAGAAAACTTTTGAGTTTAATAAGATATAAATATATATCCAATATGTCATTCAGAGATATGACATAGTGCTTTTAGTGATTAAAAATAATATATAAACATTTTAATTGTGGTTTTAAGTTTAAAAACAGAGATAATTGTGTTAAGGCACAAGATGGCTGCCAGCCTGTGGCAGGAACAAAGGTGGTGAACATTGCTGGCATTCTGCAGGTCAAGAAATTTCATGCAACACTTACATGTAAGTCTCTCTGTTACTGTAATCAGGGCTGCTGTCAGTTGTCATGGCTGACTGCCAACTGGTGGAGTCAGTAGTTGTATTTTATCTTCCTAAGGAAAACTCATTCAGGAAACTATAGAACATAACTGCTGGCCTGTGACTTGTTTTATTTTTCAAATAAACATGCAGTTCAGGGAGGGAATCACCATTCTGTGCCTATTATTTACTTTTGAGTCAGAGAGACATAATCTTTCGGTTGCAGTGAATTTGAGAAGAGAATATTGGAGAGGCATAACAGCAGCTGTATATAGCTTGTATAATATTTATGTCTTTCTATAAGATGGGACCAAGTTCTGTATTTTTGTGAGTCTTGAATTTTGAACATAAAAAGGTACAGTATCTTTGGTACTGAATTTTAAGGAGAAACTGTGACTAAATGGAACAATACAAAAAGGTCCTTCAAACATTTCACTTCCTGATTTTCAACATCATCAGTTATCTTTGGAGTTATGTTTGCTAAGAATACATAAAGTATTAAATAATTGAAACTACTAGACGTCTCTGAAAAATATGAAAGCCATAACATTATCGTACTGGGTTTAATTCAAGTGAGAAGAGATGCCTAATATATGTGGTGATCATTGGTGTGTACTTTGAAGGATGTTAAATATCCTTTATTCCAACTCTTAACCATCTTAAACTTGAGCATGTTTAAGCTGAAGATGTGCCAAGTTAAAAGTGTGAATAGATAAGGAGAAATGTAGCATGTTAAGTGATTGCTCCCTGGAAGAAAAAGTGATTTGACTAGCATTCCTTTCTTAAATGTCAATTTAAGAGCAGAGGATTAGTCTTTTTGTCTTGGTGGCCAAACTTTGAGAGGTGATAAACTGTCCTCAGAATCTCCTTAATTCTCTGTGACAGTTTTATGGTACTATACTGCAGTGGTTGAATCTGTTCCATTACTCAGATGAAGAATCCCAAATAAATTTAATATTCTTTCTTTTATCCATGTTTCTTTGATTGATTCTGGGTTATGATAGAAGATTTAAGGTAGCAAATGTGCCAAAATACTGCACTGTGTTGGCATCCAAGAAAGGACAGAAGGAAAACAGAAATAGCCGGTGACCTTTAGCCAGTAAGTGTTTCAGCCAAGAAAGGAACAGACTCAAGAAACAATAAAACTCAATGGGTTAAGTGTAAAGTTCTATGAAATACCAAACTAACACTTGTAGTCCTTCATCAAAATGGCATTCGTTATTTGTGGGATTTTGGGAGGCATTTATTGAGTGCCAGATATGTGCCATTCATAAGTAGTTCACCATCTTGTACAGCACGTACTTTGCAGAAATTTTCTGAGAGGTGACAGATTTACCTAACTCAGCTATGCCATCTTGCTGGCCTATATTATAACCAAAGACATATATTGTGAGATAGCTAATCAGAGTAAGGGCATTGGAATATAATAAAACTTGTCAGGAAAATTTTTATAGAACATGATTTTAGTTAGATTCACCAACACTGCTTTAATGTTGTGACCTCCCACTTTCTCAGCAACCTTATCATGTTCTCTGTATAGTGATAAAACTTATACTGGATCCTTCCTCTCGGCTATTAAAATGTTTTTGTTTTGCTTTTCTTCCTTGCTGACTTTAGTTCCTTACCTACCATTCATATTTTAGAAGCTTTCCTGTCTCAAAAACTTTAATGAAATTATCCTAATTAAAGTCAATGAAAATCTCCATTTGGGTCCATCCAATAGAAATGTGTTGGTCCCCATCTTAGATTTCCTTTCATTAGCATTAGACAGTGAAAGTTTCAGGATCAGAAAAAATAGCAATCTGAGTTACGAATGAAGTGACTTGGAGACCATCAAATGTGTGTAGTGAAGGAAAGTAACAGAGATGACTCAAGGATTTTGGCTTTGGTGACTGCCTTAAATTTAAAACATAGAGAAAAGCAGACATTTTTAAAAAGAATAATTAGCTTATTTTTTGGTATATTGAGTGAATTGGAAACATAGACCTTTTTATCAGAAGAAATAGCAAGATGCAAATATCTACTTGAGAATGGAGTATAAGGAATAAGTGAAAGAAAATGAGAGAGCTGAGGGCAAGGGTACAATGAAAGTAAGGATAAATGGCAACCCTGGGAGGATACTGAGGTGGACAGGAAGAGGAAGCAGTGAAAAGATTTGGAAGAGTGATGAGAAAGTTAGAAAAATCAGGATAAGTAAGTGCCCTAAGTCAAAGAAATAGAACTCCAAACAATGAGAAAATGTACAAATACCAAATCATATGAAGACTGGACTCTTGGATGCAGTGATTAAGCTCGACTGTAAGCTATATGAGAGCAGTTTCTTTAGAATATAGAGAGGAAGTTAGTGAATAAGTGTGAACAAAAGATATGGATGTTCCCTTCAAGAATAATTGAAAGTGGGGTACATGGGAACTGGATGAAGCTGTCAGTTTAGGGGAAATCAGGATGGAGGGAAGGTTGTTGTGTTTTGTTATGATTTTAATCTGAGTAATACAAATACATGGTAACAATCACATAAGAATCCCTGGCTTTTAATCTTTTGAAGTCTCACTCCCTGAATTTAAGCTATTTTTAGTATTTTTATTCTGGTGGAAACCCTCATATTCAGACAGTATGCTTCTACTTCTATTCTTGAACTGTCACCATAATGTAAAAGAGGTAAGTCTTTAACTCACTTAAATACTAACACTTCCTTTCCTTTTAATTTTTGATGTAGACTTTATGAATTGTACTATTTTCTTATTTTACTTCTTTATTACAACTTGATTTCCAACTTGATGGGATAATGATATTAAGCCACTAAATTTTTTATCCACCTTTTCTCCTTACTTCCATCTCCTGTATTTATCAGCTACACTTTTACACTGGCAGTAGTATTAACATCTAGGTTGTATCATAGAGTCATTGTAAAGTCTTCTGTGTTCACTCCATAGGAAATGTGAATGCTCCCATTTCTCTCTCCTGGCATGAACCATCATGACTGAAAAGAATGTTTCTAGAATCAAGAGCAAATGGATTTTTTTCCTTCTACCTCATCAGTTACTTAAACTAATGGAACTTTTTAGTTTATTTCCTAACTGGGCCATTAGTTTCTTACAGAAAAATTTCCCTTGAGTTCCTATTGGTCTTTCTTTTGTCCTATTTATCTTATAAATTTTAACAAATATTAATCATATATCAAAATATTGATAAAATTAAATATTAAATGCAAATTAAACTTCATGTTGAAAGTTTTCTATTTCTGCTTATGCATTTTTACATCATGAAATATTTTCTGAATGTTTTATTTATAACTTGTTTATAGTTATTGAAACTAAAGTATAAATATTGAATACTTTATAAATGCTTAATATCTATAAGATGTTGAATATATAGTAAATGCAGTGTATAAGTTTTGAGGATTAGTAGTAGTGTGAACATTCATGCATCTGTCAACTATTTAAAAAGGTAAAACTTTACCATTAACATCATAATCCCCTTTGGGGACTTCCCTACCACTATCCCCTTTCCTCCAGCTTCAAAAGAAACCACTAATATAAATTTAATATTTATTATCCCTTGCCTTTATTTGGTAAAGGTATATATATATATATATATATATATATATATATATATATATATATATTTGAATCCCCAAAATAGGTTGCTTAATTTTACATGTTTGAGATCTTTATATAAATTGAATATTAACTGTAAATTCTTTGGAAACTTTTACATTCTAAATGTTTTTGAAATACAAGTACATTTTTTTTTCTTTGCTGGAAGTCATCCTGTATATTTTATAATATTCCATTTTATGAATATACCCAACATGTAACCAATATCCTGTTTACAGGCAGGCAGACAGTTGCTGATTGTTTTTGATTTGTTTATGAATTTTCTTGCACATTTTTCTGGCACTTACTTACAAGAGCTTAGTGGTATATATCCAGAACAAGAATTACTGGATCACAGAGTAGGCATATCATTGATTTTTCTAGGTAAACCTGAATGCTTTCTAAATTAATTGTAATGTATATATGTATTTCTGTTGCTCCAGACTCCTGAAAAAATAATTGTCTATTCAGATCCTCTGCCCATTTTTTATTTGGATTGTTTGAATTTTTACTATTCAGTTGTATGAGTTCTTTATATATTTTAGATGTTAACCCCTTATCAGATACATGATTGGCAAATATTTCCTCCCATTCTGTAGGTTACCTTTTCATTTTGATGATGGTTTCCTTTGCTGTGCAGCTTTTTAGTTAGATATAGATAGATACAGTTCCATTATCTGTTTTTGCTTCTGAAGTCAGATCCAGAAATCATTGCCAACTCTTATGTTAAAAAGTTTATTGCCTATGTTTTCTTGTAGGAGCTTTAAGGTTTTTGGTCTTATATTCAAGTCCTTAATCCATTTCCAGTTAAATTTGGTGTAAGATGATAGTCTCTTTTAATTATTTTGCATGTGGTTGTCCAGTTTTCCCAACACTATTCATTGAAGAAACTGTACTTTCCTCCATTGTATATTCTTGCCTCATAAGCCAATTAACCCTGTATATGTGCATTTATTTCTGGATTCTCTATTCTGTTCCATTGATCTATGTGTCTGTTTTCATGCCAATACCATACTCTTTTGATTGTAATAGTTTTGTCATATAGTTGGAAATCAGGGAGTGTGATGCCTCCAGCTTTGTTCTTTCTTAAGATTGATTTAGCCATTTGGGGACTTCTATGTTTTTTCTGTTTCTATGAAAAATGACATTGGCATTTTGATAGGGGTTGCACTGAATTTGTAGATTGCTTTGGGTAGTGTGGATATTTTAACAATGTTAAATCTCCCAGTCCATGAGTGTGAAATATCTTTCTTTTTGTAATTTTATTATTATTATTATTAATATAATATTGTATTATTTGTTTCAGGGGTACAGTCTATGATTCACCAGTCTTACAAAATTCAGAGCTCTCTCCACAACACATACCCTCCCCAATGTCCATCACCCAGCCACCCCATATCCCACCCCCTCCACCATCAACCCTCAGTTTGTTTCCTGAGATTAAGAGTCTCATATCATTTGTCTCCCTCTCTGGTTTTGCTTTGTTTCATTTTTTCCACTCTTCCCCTCTGATCCTCTGCCTTGTTTATTAAATTTCACATATCAGTGAGGTCATATGACAATTGTTTTTCTCTGATTGATCTATTTCGCTTAACATAATACCCTCTAGTCCCTGCCACGTCATTGCAAGTGGCAAGATTTCATTTTTGATGGCTGCATAATATTCCATTGTATTCCATTGTGTGTGTGTGTGTGTGTGTGTGTATGTATACACACACACACACACCACATTTTCTTTATCCATTCATCTGTCAGTGTACATCTGGGCTTTTCCCATAGTTTGGCTATTCTGGACATTGCTGGTATAAACATTGGGGTGCAGATGCCCCTTTGGATCACTACACATACAAATGTAGTATAATTGCTGGGTCATAGGGTAGCTCTATTTTCAACTTTATAAGGAATCTCTATACTGTTTTTGAGTGGGCTGCACTAGCTTGCATTCCCACCAAGAGTGTAGGAGGGTTCCCCTTTCTCTCTCTGCATACTTGCCAACATCTGTCTCTTGACTGACTTGTTAATTGTAGCCATTCTGACTGGTGTGAGGTGGTATCTCATTGTACTTTTGATTTGCATTTCCCTGATGCCTAGTGATGTTGAGCACTTTTTCATGTATCTGTTGGCCATTTGGATGTCTTCTTTGTAGAAATGTCTGTTCATATCTTCTGCCCATTTCTTGATTGGATTATTTGTTCTTTGGGTATTGAGTTTGATAAGTTCTTTAAAGATTTTGGATACTAGCCCTTTATCTGATGTGTCATTTGCAAATATTTTCTCCCATTCATATGTCTTTTGGTTTTATTGATTGTTCCTTTGCTGTGTGGAAGCTTTTTACCTTGATGAGGTCCCAGTATTAATTTTTGCCTTTGTTTACCTTGCCTTTAGAGACATCTCTAGCAAGAAGTTGTTGCATGTATTCTTCTCAAGGATTTTGATGGATTCCTCTCTCACATTGTGGTCTTTCATCCATTTTGAGTCTATTTTTGTGTATGGTATAAGGAAATGGTACAGTTGCATTCTTCTACATGTGGCTGTGCAATTTTCCTAACACCATCTGTTGAAAAGACTGTCTTTTTTCCATTGCACATTCTTTCCTGCTTTGTCGAAGATCAGTTGACCATAGAGTTGAGGGTTCATATCTGAGTTCTTTATTCTGTTCCGTTGATCTAGGTGTCAGTTTTTGTGTCAGCACCATACTGTCTTGATGATTACAGCTTTGTAATAGAACTTGAAGTCCAGAATTGTGCTGTCACCCACTTTGGTTTTTCTTTTTAAACATTCCTCTGGCTACTCAGAGTCTTTTCTGGTTCCATTCAAATTTTAGGATTATTTGTTTTGTTTCTGTAAAAAAAGTTGATAGTATTTTCATAGGGATTGCATTGAATGTGTAGATAGTTCTAGGTTGCATAGACATTTTAACAATATTTGTTCTCCCAGTCCATGAGCATGGAATGTTTTTCCATTTCTTTGTGTCTTGCTCAATTTCTTTCACGAGTATTCTATAGTTTTCTGAGTACAGATTCTTTGCCTCTTTTGTTAGATTTATTCCTAGGTAACTATGGTTTTGGATGTAATTGTAAATGGAATTGACACCTTAATTTCTCTTTCTTCTGTCTTGTTGGTGTATAGAAATGCAATTAATTTCTGTGCATTGATTTTTATATCCTGCCACTTTACTGAATTCCTGCATGAATTAAAGCAGTTTTGGTGTGGATTTCCACATAAAGTATCATATCGGCAAAGAGTGAGGGTTTGACTTCTTCTTTGCTGATTTGGATGCCTTTTATTTCTTTTTGTTGTCTGATTGCTGGGGCTAGGACTTCTAGTAGTATGTTGAATAGCAGTGGTGATAATGGACATCCCTGCCATGTTCCTGATCTTAGGAGGAAGAGGTCTCAGTTTTTCCCCATTGAGAATGATATTTGCTGTGGGGTTTTCATAGATGGCTTTATGATACTGAGATATTTACCCTCTATCCCAACACTGTGAAGAGTTTTAATCAAGAAAGCGTGCTGCACTTTGTCAAATGCTTTTTCTGCATCTATTGAGAGAATCATATGGGTCTTGTCCTTTCTTTTATTAATGCAGAAGATCAGCAAGAACATCCAGCCAAGACCAAGTTTACTAATCAATGAGAACTGAAAAACTCCAGTGCTAAGGGGATATAGCACATAGAATTTATGGCTTTTCCCCCATGATTCTTTAGTCTTTCAACTTTAATTTTAAAAATTTTCTTTCTTTTTTCTTTTTTCTTTTTTTTTTCTGAAATTTTTCTTTCCTTTTTCAACCAACTTCTTATCAATTCACTTTTAAAATCTTTTTTAATGTTCATTTTTATAGTCATATTCTATCTCTTCATTGTTTTTAACCTTATTTTTGTATATATAAAAGTTTCTCTTTCTTTAAAATTTTGGGATGCAGTTTATTTTAACAGAGCAAAATGCACCCAAAAATCTAGTGTATGGCTCTATTCTATTCACCAGCCTGATAATACTCTCTCCACCCCCCCACTTCTGGTTTTGGGTCTCTTCTGATTCGTTTAGTGTATATTTTTCTGCTGACATTGTTGCCCTTTTAGTATTTTGTTCTCTTGTTCATCTGTTCTTCTCTGGACAGAAAGACAAGATGGAAAAACTCACTTCAAAAAAGAGAAGAAGAGGTAGTACTGACTGCCAGGGACCTAATCAATATGGACATTAGTAAGATGTCGGAATTAGAATTCAGAATAATGATTATAAAGATACTAGCTGGGTTTGAAAAAACATAGAAGACACTAGAGAATCCCTTTCTGGAGAAATAAAAGAACTAAAATCAAACCCAGTCAAAATCAAAAAGGCTGTTAATGAGGTGCAATCAAAAGTGGAGTCTCTAACTGCTAGGATAAATGAGGCAGAAGAAAGAATTAGTGATGTGGAAGACCAAATGATAGAGAATCCAGAAGCTGAGAAAAAGATAAAACAACTACTGGATTACAAGGGGAGTATGTGAGAGGTAAGTGAACCATAAAGTGAAACAATAGTAGCATAATTGGGATCCCAGAAGAAGCAGAAAGGGAGAGAAGGGCAGAAAGTTTACTGAAACAAATTATAGCAGCGAACTTCCCTAATTTGGGGAAGGAAAGAGACATCAAAATCCAGGAGGCACAGAGAATCCCCCTCGAATCCCCCTCAATATCAATAAAAATAGGTCAACAACCTGACATCTAACAATAAAACTTATAAATATCAGAGACAAAGAGAAAATCCTGAAAGCAGCTTGGGATAAGAGGTCTGTAGTCTCCAGTGGCAGAAATATTAGATTGGCAGCAGACCTATCTACAGAGACTTGGCAGGCCAGGAAGGACTGACATGATATATTCTGGGTACTAAACAAGAAAAATATGCAGCCAAGAATACTCTATCCCACTAGACTGTTATTGAAAATGTCTTTTTATATATTTGTGTCATTTTTAAATTTCTTTGGTCAGTGTCCTACAGTTTTCAGTGTAATGCTTGCTTTGGCAGCACATGTACTACATTTTTCAGTATATATAGGTCTTTTATCTCCTTGGTTTAATGTAGCCCTATTTTATTCTTTTTGATGGAGTTGTAAATGGGAATGTTTTCTTAATTTCATTTTCTGCTAATTCATTATTAGTGTATGGAGATACAATGGATTTCTTTATATTGATCTTGTATCTTGCAACTTGACTGAATTCATTTATTCTAATAGTTGTTTGGTGGAGGCATTAGGATTTTCTATATAGTAGTATCATGTCACCTGCAAATAGTAACAGTTTTAATTCTTTCCTATTTGGATGCCTTTTCTTGCTTTTTCTTTGCCTTTTTTGCTAAGACTTCTAGAACTATGTTGAATAAAAGTGCAAGAGTACTTTGTCTTGTTCCTGATTTACAGGAAAAGTTTTCAGCTTTTCTTCATTGAGCATGATGATAGCTGTCATATGGCCTTTAATATGTTGAGGTATATTTCATCTGTACCCACTTTTTTGAGAGTTTTTATCATAAATGGATGTTCAATTTTGTGAAATGCTTATTCTGCCTCTATTGAGATGATTTTGTGTTTTTTCTTTATCTTGTTAATGTGGTGTATCACGTTGATTGATTTGTGGATATTTAATCATCCTTGAATCTCTGGAATAAATACCATTTGATCATGGTGTGTGCTTCTTTTATTGTACTGTTGAGTTTGGTTTGCTAATGTTTCATTGATGATTTTGCATCTATGTTTATCAGGGACATTGGCCTGTAATTTGCTTGCTTACTTGCTTTTTTAAAATTTTATTTATTTATTTAGGTGTCTTTGGTTTGGTTTTGGGTAATGGTGGCTTTTTATAATGAGCTTTTTATTTCTTTGGTATTAGTTATTATGTTTCCTTTATCATTTATTATTCTGCTTATTTGGGTCCTACTTTTTTTCCCTAGGATGGCTAGCTAAGGGTTTATCAGTTGTGTTTAGCTTTTTGAAGAACCAACTCTTAGTTTGGTTGATACTTCATTTTCTTTTTTGGTTCTCTGTTTCATTTATTTCTGCCCTAATCTATTTTATTTCCCTTTGTCTGCTAACTTGGAATTCTCTGTGTTTTTTTCCCCTAGTTTCATAAGATGTAGACTTGGATTTATTTATTTGGATCTTTTTTGTTTCTTAATATAGAAACTGATTGCTATGAAGTTTCTTCTTAAAACTGCTTTTGCTGCATCTTATAAGTTGTGGAGTATTGTGTTTCCATCTTCATTCGTCTCAAGGCACTCTTTTGTTTCCCCTTTAATTTTTTCTTTGACTTACTCATTGTTTGGGAGTGTTAATTTCCTTGTATTTGTGAATTTTCCAGTTTTCCCATTGTTAATAATTTGTAGTTTCATGTAGCTGTATTCAGAGAAGATCCTTGTTATGATTTCAATCTTGGATTTGCTGAGACTTGTTCTGTGACCTAACATATGGATTATCCTGGAAAATTTTTTTGTGTGCTGCTTCTACATGGTAAAGTCTGATTTTGAAACTTTCTATTGAATTCTTCAGTGACTGCATTTTTCATGTCTCAGGTTTATTTTATTTTTTTTGATGGTTTTTATTTCTTTGTCAAACTTTGTTCATGCATCATTTTCCTATTTTTATGTAGTTTTCTGTCTCTGTGCTCTTGTAGTTTGCTAAACTTCCTTTGGAGGATTATTCTGAACTCTTTGGCAGTTCACAGATCTCCATTTCTTTAGAGTCAGCTGTTGGAGCTTTATTAGTTTCCTTGGCAGTATGTTATTTACTTGATTTTTTTTTTCATTATTCTTGATACTTTATGTTGGATCTGTGCATTTGAGTAATTGGGCTCCTCTTTCAGATTTTACGGGTTTGCTTTGGCCGAGACAGATCTTTACCAGTCAGCTCAATTTGTGTTACTAGGTATGTGATGGTAATATCCTTAGACAGGTAGAGCCTGCTATTACGGTTTATTTGGGACCCAGGCAACTATTTGAGCTCTGAAATAAGAGTTGACAATTGTGCTACTGACTGAGAATGGTTGGATAGGACTCCTAATTTAGTTCCTTACTCAGCTAAGGTTATAGAGTGGGCTACACAATTGCCTGGATTCTCTGATCAGGCTTACCAGATGGTCAGGAATGGGTATTTTTTAGTAATAGGTGGGGCTATAAATTAGCTTTCTTACTCTGGAAAGGCAGCAAGATGAGACCCAGCATCCATAACTTGAATCAGGCAAGACTGTATACTAATTTCCTGGCCAGATGGGTCCATTGGTTTTACTCTGAAGATGGGGTATGCCATAGGCCATGCCCTTTGTTTGGTTGCCGTTGGAAGCAAGGCTGTTGGTTGGGGTATGATGCTTACTATGTTCTCTGGTTAGGTTCCCTGGTTTTGCAAGCTGATGAGTGTGTTTAGCAATAGGCAGGTCAATGAATTAGTGTCTCTGGCTGAGTGCATCTGGGAAAAGCAGCTCTAAAGCTGGATAAGTCTCTTTGTTATCTTCTCTTAAGCCCAGCAGTGCCCCAAGTTCCCTGGCTGAACACGCTATTGACTTTGTTCTGTGGGTAATCAACTCTTCTTGCCTACCTTTCTGCTTCCCATGTTGCTTGTTGTACAGCCTCAAGTTATTCTTGCCAGCCCTTTTGGTTGGATGCAGCCCAGGATCTCAGGAGTGGGGCTGTGTTTCACCTCACTTGGCTGGCATGACAGGTAGGGGTCATTCCATGCAACTCCCCAGATTTTTCTAGTAGGCTTTGCAGTTGGCTGGGGCTGGGAGCTACCCTCAGCCTTGGCTATAAATTAATCCCCCTGCCTGTGTGTACCAGGGGAAACCTCCACGCATTTACTGGCTTTGCTTTGGGAGGTGATCAGCTGCACCAGCTCACCATCGAGGTGAGATCAACATCTCATCTTGAGCATCGCTGGGCTGACTAGGTCCAGCCACTCTGGTCATATTGAGCTGGGAATTACCTAGTCATAGGCAAACCAGGTTCTAGGGCTGCAAGACAGAGTACTCAAATCCAGCAGTTGTGTACCCCAGTGAGTTTGCTGGTCAGAGTGCACTACTGACTTGGTTTTGCTAATGAGAAAGGCTGCTAGTTGGGATTACTGCTTGGGTACTGCGTGTATGAACTGGATCTGCCAAGATCAATGTGCTAGGTGTTGCATCCTTTTCCATCACAGATTCCCAGTGGTTGAGCCAGGCAGATTGCCCTGCAAGTCTGTTTTGTAAGACCAGAGTAGGGGCCTCCACAAAGCAACTCACAATGATGGGGATGTTGGTTGTCTCTTCTAGGCTCTCCTTACCCACTGGACGACCTATAGGCTCAAGGGAGACCTCTCCTCATGGTGCTACCCTGACCTTGGGGAGGGGCAGTGTAGTCATCATGTACCCACTTCTGTTACCTTTCTAGGGAAGTCTGTCTTGGTCTCTCTGGTGCCAGAGTGTGCTTCAGCCTCACCCCCAGGCTCTAGGATTCTCTCATTTGTGTTTTATTCATGAATAGTTGTTGTTCTTCTTGTGAGATGAACCAAAGAAATGACCTATGTTGCCACATTGGTAATAGCACTCCCCCATTACTTTCTTTAACAGCACATCCTCCAAATAGGATGCTAAGAAAGAAGGAATTATTTGCAAAGATCCTTCCAACTCAGTACCTGGGACACTATTTCTTACCATTTCTGTGGCTAACACCTGCTTATCCTTTACATCTAAGCTTAAATTTATACTTTGTCTCTCCAGACTAAGTAAGTTTACCCTTGGTATATGATTTTCAGTACTAAGTGTCTAGTCTGGAAATCATTAATTGTTTTTTCATTATCTTTCATCCCCACCAGACCACCATGATGATAGGAATCATTTCAGCTTTAATACCTTCCATGTCTAACACAGGAGTAGGTAATTAATATTGAGTAGATATTGGTTGATTGGTTTAATGAGCAATTTATTTGGTGTTATGGTAATGATTCTAGAAGATTTCCAAATAAAAATTTGCAAATTTTAAATATCTAGTTTTCTAGTGTACTTCACATTTATATCAAATGTGTTGTTACATTCTCAAAACTATAACTATATCTTTATCTAGTATTCTTTAGATGCTTGGCTATTAACAAAGTTTATGAATATTTTATATAATAATACAATTCCCCATATTGACATTAGGTTTGTAAAGGACATTTATATATAAATTGATGAATTTGTATGACAAAGTTTTAATACACTGTTGGTAGGGTTCTCCTGAAACAGATGTATAGACAGAGATCTGTTGGGGCGGGGCAAGACATTAATTTGGTATCAGTAACCTATGAAAGGAAGAGGGAGAAAGCAGAGCTGGACAGAGGGAGAAGCTGATCTGGATGCAGCCTGACAAAGCCCTGGTCTTGGCGAACCTAATGGGAGGACTTTTGACTAAGTAGTTCCCATAAGAGTGTCCCACACTGGGCTGAAAAAGCAGGAACTTTCACATCCCTGCCTCACTCTGTTATTATTGGGCATAGGCTTCCCTCGGGAAGAGAATGGCCTCAGATAAGGCTGCTCACACCAGCAGAGTCTGACCCTGCAAGGGCTGCCAGCTGGATGTTGCTTGCTGGCCAGGCTTCTCAAACTGGGCAGCAAGCCCTTCTTATATTTATTATTTAAATTCAGTATTCCAAGTGCTTGAGAGTTCTGATACTTTCTGCCCACAAAACAGCCATAAGAACAACTAGCAGAGCTGAGATTCAAACTCAGTTTGACTTCAGAGTTTCTGCTCTTGACCATTCTGCTATCCTGTCTTCCTACTTTGTTCAGTACAGAGGTATATGCACAGTATGAACAAATTGACTACCCATCTCCCAGCTAATAACATATATAAATAGTATGGAGGTTGAGCTTTGTTATTTTATGAAAACTGTGAAATTATGTTAATCCTTAAGAGTGTATCAGTAAGGCTCTCAATCAAGAAAGGTAAAATTGTCATTCTTGCCCAGATTTTTTTGTCCAAGGTAGATACTGTTCTTTGACTCAAGTGGTTTGCTTCTCTATTCCAAGCCAGTCTATTCTAACCTTTTCACTTCCTTTTATAACTCAGGTTTCACTGGTTTTGAGCCAGCCTATTAAAGTAGATATTCTGTCCACCTGTACTTAATCCCTTAGAATTTCTTGGAATCCAGAGGTAGTGCATCACACATTCTCATTAAAATGTTTGGTCTGCTACAACATAGTATCCATGGTGCTTTTATGATCCCCCTACTCTTGTCTTTCCTTCTGTTGTACATAGGTGTATCTGTGAGTTATAACTATCTCTCAGGCTGCTTCGCTTCCAAAAGGATTCTGATGCCATGTTTCCCACTTCTGATGAAGGAATAGCACAGTCAACGATTCCAGAATATTTAGGATTGCTCCTCTTCTCTGCCTCCTGTGGCGTGGTTACTGGATCAAGCTGCTTCTCTGGTTGTCTCTAACTTCACACTGAATTCTCTCTTAGGGCCTCATCCACATAGATGTCTCTTGATTCATGGCCACTGGTTCACCAGACATGTCTTAATATTAGTGGTTGTAGGCCAGTTTTAAGGCACATTTGTGTGATTACATTTCCTAGAAATCAATTCTGAACTGGAGTTTTGCTGGTAAGAGGTTTATTGAAGTCAACATCTGAGAGGGAGTGAAGGTAGCCTAAAGGGGCAAAGGGAGAAGTTAAGCTTCAGTGCATTTAGTAAAGAGGCCTCATCACCCTTGGGAAGCTCTGGAGCTGGGATGGCTCTTTATTGTTGTCCTAATAGTACACAGGTCAGTCATTGGATGCCCATCTATAAATTAAGGTAAAGTTTTACTCTTTGAGGAAAATTCCTGGGGAGGCTCTCTGCTGTAAGCTGCCATCAGGTAACAGTCCCCAGAGTGGGGAGAATGAGTGCCTCAGTTCTGAAGGGTAGAACAGATTGGCAACTCATACCATCCAGTCCACCACCCAGATTATTATTTTTTTAAGGATTTTAAAAATTTAGTTATTAGAGAGCACACACAAGCAAGGGGAGCTGTAGGCAGAGGGAGAGGGAGAAACAGGTTCCCTGCTAAGAAGGGATCCTGGGATCATGACTTGACCTGAAGGCAGATGCCTAACTGACTGAGCCACCCAGGCACCCCACACCATCCAGATTATTTATTCTACTGACTAAAATTTAGTCTTTTAAGTTATAAGATGGTCTCAGAAATACTCCCTATTATATTTGCTTGGTTCTGGATAGACTATTTTTTTCTCTTTGCAATTTTAACACACACGTACACATGCAGCAGTTACTGTTAAGACTGTAACACACTCGACCCTTCTACTCTGCCTACTCTAGGTATACTTTTCATTTGCATAGGATTGCAAAACACTACTGCTTCATGCAATTAAAAATAGTATCTTCCAAAATGAGTGCTGCCTGGAAGATTCTCTATGTAACTCACATGCGCTTTCTTAACTGCTTGGTTTCCTTTTTTTTTTCATTTTTTTTATTTGAATATAGTTGATATACAATGTTAAGTTAGTTTCAGATGTACAACATAATGATTCAACAAATTTATGTGTTGTTATATTCAGTGCAAGAATAGCTCCCATCTATCACCATATATAGACTCTATATTGACTACTGAATATCATTGACTATATTCTATTATTCCCATGATTTATTTATTCCATAGCTAGAAGTCTGTATCTTCCACTCCCATTCATCCTTCTTGCCCATCTCCCCATCTCCCTCCCCTCTGGCAACCATCAGTTCTCTGCATTCATAGGTCTGATTCTACTTTTTGTGTTTGTTTATTCAATGTTTTAGAGTGAAATCATATGGTATTTGTATTTCTCATTCTGATTTATTTTAGTTAGCATAATTCCCTCTGGGTCCAACTACATTGTAACAGATGGCATGATAACATCGTTTTTATGGCTGCATAATATTCCTGTGTGTGTGTGTGCACGCATGTGCGCACACACATCTTCCTTATCCATTCGTCTATCTGGGCCTTTAGGTTCTTTCCGTATCTTTCAAAAGTGCTGTATCCCTAGATCAGGATGCTTTTAACAAAATGTTGCCTCACTGAGGTGAGTGAATAGGAGTAACAAAACTCCCAAAAGAAGGAGTTTTAAGTAAGCTTTCCAATGATTAGTTCCAGTAATTCAAAAACTACACATATATATCCTGCCCAAATATAAAATAAGCAATATACAGTGATACTATAGATATTGTAGAAACTCGGTATTTCTAGTATCTTCACAATATTAGACAAAATCCATTCTGTTTAATACAAGTGTGTATGGGTCCCCTCCTGCAAATGTCTTAGAAATATGTAAATTAATAGTTTTTTGCTTATGCAGATATCTCCCGGGTGACTTTGTAGTATAGTTTCTTTTCAGCACTTTCTCACCCTGATGAAATTCTTGTTCACCCTCTTCCCATGGTCTCCACTGGCAGGCCAAAACCAAGATGACCAATCACCTGCTCCCCGTTGTTCTTTCTTTCACTCCTCAGAGCTATAAATCTCTACCAAGTGTTAAGATAGTGATGAGATCAAATATTTTGACTTTAAGGTGGGAACAGTTTATTTAATCCTTCTGAATGTTTTCATATGAAAACATGAAACCTGTTGGTGAAATTTAGAAATGTGAGGCAATCAACGATGAATAAAGCAATTCAGAAAGTTTGGTTTTGAGGAAGAGAAGGCCATTTCCTGTGCCCCTTAAAAGGCGTGATTTGGGTAATTGCTATTCTTTATACATGATTGACCTGCTAATTTTGTGTGCCATAGCACACTGGACATGTAGAAACACTGCCAGGATGCAGCAAAAGGAAAATTTCTACTTAGTTCTATGAAGTATCATAAAATGATACCGGCATACTAAGGATTAACTATTGATCAACCTTATTATTTGGTCAAGCATGTAAGATTTGGGTTTTGAACTGTAAGTCAAATTATAATAGTAGCATATGCTACTTTTGTGAGCAGAGACAGTGATCTAGATACTCAGCTACTTCCTAAGGAATTCATTTTCATCCAGTCTGTACGTTTTGCTCTCTGAAGTTTTTATAGTTGTAGAAACAGCATGAGGAAGAGGACCCAATAAATAATAAATATTTTGATGATGTTGACCCTGTTTTGGTTGATAAATGATGGAGCTGTTTTTTGCTATGTAAGTGTTTTGCAATCAATTTTATTTAGTAAATACATAATTCCCCTTAGCATAACTAAATATGTCACATGTGTTTGGGAGATAGCCTGAGATTGCTCTTTATAATGTTTTGCGAATTGCAACCAACTGCAATTTAATGGTTACTATATTTGAAATCACACTTGTTAACTTATCTTGGAACTATAGGTTATATCAGGCAATTTAACCCCATAGTGTTAAATTTTAAAAAATTTTTTGCATAATAATTTTCCCCTGATTAAAACAATGAGAAGCACTTAAGTCATCACTAACAGCGACAGTGATTCAATGCAGGGCAGGCATTCCTGGTGAATCTAGGTCAAAGTAAAATAGTGGCTCTTACCTTCAAAAATAGGCTGCCATCATTGGAATAACATTTGTATAAACTTCATTTCAATAGCACTTTATCTATTCAGTGGAAGTTACACAGGTGTAATGACTGTGTGTGTGCGTGCGTGTGTGTGTGTGTGTGTGTGTAGCACAGCAATGACTTAATATTATAAGTGATAGTACGTTAAGACACTATCCATGGAGGAGTTAGCTTCATAACTTTGGGCAATAGGGGCACCTGAGTGGCTCAGTGGGTTAAGCCTCTGCTTTCAGCTCAGGTCATGATCCCAGGGTCCTGGGATGGAGCCCGCATCAGGTTTTCTGCTCAGCAGGGAGCCTGCTTCCTGCTCTCTCTCTGCCCGCCTCTCTGCTTTCTCGTGATCTCTGTCAAATAAATAAAATCTTAAAAAAAAAACTTTGCGCAATAAGCAAATAAGCATTAGCTATTTTTTATATATATATGCTATACACACACACATATATAATTATATATAATTCTTACATATTATATATACATATATATTGCTTAAATATATGGATCAATGTGTTTATGCATATATACCTATATTTTATTTAAGTTTTATATAACCTAAATAGATTATAATAAAATCTAAAAATAATATTTTTATTTAGGTTACTCATATTATTTTATTTGATTATATATTAACCAATGAATGAAGTATTTGAATTGGATTTGCTAATGTTGTAATACATTTCTTACGGCACAGCTTTTAGTGCTTTGATAAATGATATTATATACTTTCAACCACTTTTAATTATCCTTAATAACCCCAAAAGGTTTAAAAGTGTTTTCAACCCTATTCAAAGTGGCTTGCTGGCTATTAAAGGCTGAGTGCCTCTGGCTGAGAGGCATCTTGGCTGCTAACATGGGTAATTATAGACATTCCTAAGGCTATTAAATTTGTAAGGCTATTAAAACATCTAATGTTTCTTAGCTTTGATTATAAAATATCTGAAATTGCCTGGCTGGACTAGAAGTTTCTTATATTAAACATTTAGGTGATAAAATTTCTAGACCAAGTCTTATCTATGTTCTGTGATGTAAAACTATACTTCAGCTACTCCATAAACATTATCTAGTACCTAGTTTTTGAAGAATTAATGTATCTACCCATGCTATAGTTGAGTTCTTTATTTATGCAGCATTTCTATAGACGTTGAAAAGTTAAATCTTGTACTTAGATTTCATTACATGTGGAAATATGTACTGTGGGTAAAATCGAACTCACACACACACACTACAGGGCATTGTTACTTGTATATCACACTGACATATGCAAATACAATTAAATACAAATACAACAATTAAAACATTGTTATTTGTAAATATCACTGACATATATAAAGCAAGAGATATTTTTTTAAACTGTAAGTGACCTTTGAGATAGTCTTGACCAAACATCTTATTTTTTAGTTGATAAAGCTGGGACAGATAGAGTTTATATGACTTATGCTGTCACATACCAGGTTGACAGTATCAAAGCTATATGGACCTAGAGCTGCCAATTCTCAATAGAGAATAATAGGCTCTTATGATAATATAATCCACTCTTTGTAAAATAGAAAGCTCTCCCAGTTTTACTTTCTTCTAAGTAAATTTATTACAGTTGATGATTCAGTTATTTGTGTGAATAAACCTGATGGTTGTTATTCAGTTAGAATACAAATAAAAATTAATAATAATCAGTTTCTGACAGTTCCATCCTGTCAAATTGCTGAATCTATTTTAAAGCCCATGTACTTTTTAAAGCATTCATATCATCTTCCCCTAAGATATCTTTAAATAGAATGCTTCCATGTATTAAAAGAGAATAATTTAGTATAAAACAGGGATGCATCCTTCATTATCTTCATTAGGTAAGGGCTTGAGGATGACTGGGTCCTTAACCTATATTTGACCAACAGATACAATTGTCAAGAAATCAGACTGTGTACTGGAAAATTCTAAGATCATCTTTTTCAAATATTAGTTTTGTCCGTTTTATCACTAGAGGATAGCTATTTACCTCACCAGATCTTAGTTTGTTCACCTATGAAATGGGGATAATGTTATATTAAGTTATCTGTTTTATGAGTATTAAATGAAATAATGATTGTAAAGCACGTGTCACAGAAAATACCTAGTATGTTGAGATGGTGTGGCATTTATTTACTTACCATTGGCCTCCGTAAGTACTTCTCAGATCCTGTAAGAGATGATCCTTGACTTTTTGAGACCCAGAGTTAAATGGACATTAAAAATACCAAGGATTAGCAGAAATGTGGATCACTCAAAAGTTTCGGAGGGGGGGGAAGGTAGTTTAATTAAAATTAGTATCAATTTGTGGCCATTCACAAGATAAGATGAAGTAAAACTGTATTATAAGGAGCACATAACCCTATCAGGAATTCAGAAGAAATAGAGTAAGGAAAATTAAGAACGAGAATGCTATTCATATAAGAAAGAATGATTCACAGGGCTTTACCCTAGAGAGGATCTAATTCAAACTAAAGATCTCCAGTTACTCAAATCCATATCTTGTGTAACTGCACAGCATTTGATTATTTCTGAAAAAGCCTAGTTTGGAAAAAAGTGGTTATATTTCCTACTTGGTTCTGTCACCTCTTGTTCAGAACACCTCCCACTGACTTTGGCTCTGACATCAATGCCTTTTCATGCTTTTCATGCTCCTCTAAGTGTTTCCTAGTTTGTTTTTGTCCTTAATCATGGTTCAACCTTTCCTGTACTTTTCAAGACATTTCTAACAAGTCTGATACTCAATTATTTGTGTTAACAAAGCTGCACTGAAGGATGATACTAGGGAATAACAAAGGTTATAGAGACTATAATAGAAAAAAAAATTAAAAACTAAACATCAAAACTTCCTCCTCCAACTGTGACAGGGTAGTGGTAGTTAGATAAAATATACTTGCACACACAATGATATAAGGCATCAGAGAACAATAATGGTTTCTAGTAATTGAAGGATGGTGATCTTGAAGAGAAGGAAGGTGTGTTTAGCTGAGTCCTTCATCCCTCATGTCTTTCCCTTAGGAAAGTTAAAGGCTCTCGGTGTAAACTTTGATACTCAAAAGAAGTAGCAACTTAGAGCTTCTGTCTGTCTCATTGAAAATAATTGGAGCTCAGGACTACCAAAAAGTCAGAACCTGAGAATATAAGGTGCTGGAAAGGAGGAAACTCCTAAAAATTGAGCTCTGTATTCTGAACATTTTCCCCTTTTGAGGCATTTGTCAAACTCCAAGCTGCCCAAATACTGAAGCAAGACATATAAAAAAGGAGGTTATATACAGTGCTCATGGGTTGGATGATATTCTGTTGCTAAGATATCAGTGCTCCCAAAATCAATCTATAAACATTGTGCAGTTTCAATAACTAGATTTTGTTCATGGAAACTGATAAGCTGGTTTTAAAAATGTATGAAAATATAAAAGGCCAAGAAGAGTTAAGGCTAGGTTGAAGAAGAACAATGTTAATTATCTTACACTCCAGGTATGAAGATTTATTATAAAGCTTCAGTGATTTAGAAGTGTAATATTGGATCAGAGATAAACAGACCAGGTGAACCAAATAGAGTCCAGAAAAAGACCCAATACAGTGAAGAAAAGATGATCTTTTCCATAAATGATGTTGCATCATTTGGGTATACAGATGGAGAAAAAACAATGAAATTTAACCCCTACCTCCCATCATTCACAGAATCAATTCTAGGTATATCATAATCATAAAAGTCAAAACAATAGAACTTCTAGAAGGTAATGTAAGAGAATGTCATCATGATTTTGGAGTAGGCAGTGGTTTCAAAAAGCCATTAAAATACTAATCAAAAAGAAAAAAAGACTGATAAATTGCTTTATGAAAATTGAGAACTTCCATTCATAAAAAGACACTTTAGTATATGTATTCCCAAAGCAAGCACTAAAAAGACATTTTAAAAGAATGAAAAGGCAAGCCACAAAGTGGGAGAAGATATTTGCAATATGTCAGTCCAATATAGAACTGATGTTGTGACATACAAAAATTTTCTTGCGTCAACAGGGAAAGAATTGACAATGCAAATTGAAATTTAGATAAAATATGTAAACAAGGACTTCACAGAAAAAGAATGCTATGGACTAGATGTTTGTGTCGCCCCCCCCCACACACAACTTATATATTGAAGCCTGAACCCTCAGTGTGACTGTTTTTGAAGATAAGGCCTTTAGGGAGATAATTAAGGTTAAATGAAGTAATAAGTATGGGGCTTTAATCCTTTAGGATTAGTGTTCTCATAAGAAGAAACATCATAGAGAGCTCTTTCTTCATGTGAGGACACAGTGAGAAGGCTGATATCTGCAAGCCAGGAAGGGGGGGTGGTCCTCACCAGAAATCAACCATGCAGCCACCATGATTTTGGGCTTCCAGCCTCCAGAACTATAGGAAAACAAATTTCTGTTGTTTAAGCCACCCAGTCTGCGGTATTTTGTTATGGCAGACCAAGTTGACTAATATGGAGGATATCTAAATGGCCAATAAGCTTATGTAGAAAGGTGCTGGAACAAAATTAGTCATGAATGAAATGCAAATTAAAAGCACAATGAGATACTGTGTACTGACCAAAATGTGGAGGAAAAAATTAAAATACAAACTTTCAGAGAGGATGTGAAGAACTTTTAATTCTTGACTACTGCTTGTGGGATTTAAATTGGTTCAACCATTTTAGAAAAAGTGTTTTCCAGTGTCTATTAAAGCTGAAAATATGTACCCAAGATAAATGAGTATATATGACCATTAAAACACATAAAGCCCAAATGTAACATATTTTAAGAAAAAAAAAGATTGATTTTTTTGGTACTATTATGAAAATAATGAATTCAGTAAGAGACAACTATAATTCATTTGTGGGATGCCTGGCTATTCTTACCGCCTTAGTGTTGTTATCAAATGACTAATGTAACCCACATTTTACTAAATTTTATTCATTTGCCAATTATCATACTTTTGTACTGTCACAGCTATGATCCTGATTTCTGCAACTTCACAGAATCATTCAAAATTGATGAATTTGAGCAATACATACACAAACAGATGGGAAAGGAAGAGGTAAATAATACCCAGCAAAGCAAAAAGTGGATTAGGCTGCAGATGGGTTGTCACTGAGATAAAAAGTTTTAAGCTCATGAAATAAGATGCGTAAGGTGAGTCAGAGAGGTCCATGTCACCTGGTCAGAGAATCCAGGCAGTATTATAAAAGGCTTCATCTCTTTGATAGTTTTATCACCATTAAGAGGCTAGTTGTAGGTTAAGAAACCTAAGTATCCTACATTTTTAAGAACCCAGGAACACATTCATATTCACAGTGGTTACAAGACTGATACATAAAATTAGAATTTTTATATTGGCTTAAAATTAAATTATCATGAAAATTTAAATGCTCAAACATGGTAAGGGAAACCAAATTAATGGCTATATTGATTGAAACTAAAAAAAGGAATTCCATATATGTGATGTTTAATGGCCCAGGCTAAGATACCCAGATGCTTAAAATTTAGAATTGTGTAAACCTTGTCAGTGGAAAATAATTCTTAATCTCAACTGATGTTTCTTTCTCCTCAATGGTACATGAATGTGTACTACCACTGCACTGTTTAACCCTATTTCCTTCCCCCTCCTCTCATTTTATATGTTTCTATCTAACTGAACCCCCTTTGGATTGACTCTCTTTAAATACAATACTATATTGAAACTTGTTAAAGTCAAGTTTTGCAAGCTGGATGCCTGTCTCTTTGAGGTGACTCTTGTGAACTGTTTTATGCTGTTATTGAAAATAATGTTTGTTTTTAAATTTTTTTTAAATTTTTTAAATATATTTTCAGCATAACAGTATTCATTGTTTTTGCACCACACCCAGCGCTCCATGCAATTTTTTTTAATAATTTTATTTTTTATAAACATATATATATATATATTTTTCCCCCCAGGGGTACAGGTCTGTGAATCTCCACGTTTACAAACTTCACAGCACTCACCATAGCACATACCCTACCCAATGTCCATAACCCCCCCCAACCCCCCTCTGCCCAGCAACCCTCAGTTTGTTTTGTGAGATTAAGAGTCACTTATGGTTTGTCTCCCTCCCAATCCCAGCTTGTTTCATTTACTCTTCCCCTACCACATTAACCCCCCATGTTGCATCTCCCCTGCTCCATGCAATTTTAAAGGAAAACCTACTCCCATATATTGACTGCATTAAATAAATATATAAACAAAGACCACTAAGATTTGAAGGTGTTTTTTCCTCTCTGAACAATAAAGTCTGTAAAATTCTTACTATAGGAGAGGAGGAAAAAGGGTATTTTGAAGCAAGTAGGCATTTCTTGAAGAACTCAAATTCATACATGCATTAATACTTAGAATATTTCATCAATAAACATTCTTACAAGATTTTATGCAGTAGGCACTAAAAACATGGAGATGCAGAGTTTAGACATGCTCTTTCTGAGTGCTTACAGTCTATAGGGGAAACAGGAAAGTAATCACATGGCTCAGTTCCAAAATTATTGATGTCTAGGAAGAGATAGATAAATCCAATTTTATGAAAAAAAATTATGATAGAGAAATAAACAGATATATACAAAAGCATAAGGAAGCTAGATTCCCTTCTCTAGTCTAGTTCAAGGATGGGGGATGGAAAGAGTGTTCAGTAACAATAGAAAACTTAAAGATACAGGAAAGTGAAAGAGGGATGATATTTGATAATTTCTCTAAGCAGACCAAGCTGAAAGTTTGCTTAGTAAATCATTAGGGTGGTAAAGGCAGGGATATAAATAATGGTGAATCTCTATACAGAATTTGTGGTTTGGTGGTAAAGATATTAATGTAGAGGAGAATTTTTCCCCAATAGCTTGTATTATTTTTGTAAAATGGGAAGTAACTTGCCATAAGTAAAAGAAAGCTGTAACAGAGGAAAGCCCAGGTGAATTTGAAAATCAGGGGTTTATGGCATAACCAATATAAAGAACTGAATGTACTTCTCCAGCAACCATGAGTAGTTCAGGTCAAGAGAGAGAAAGGTTAAATTATCCAGGGTGAAAATGTACAAGTCATGTATGGTAGAAAAACAAGGGGAAGGTGAGTCATGGAAATGATGGAACACATGATAGAGAATAGGTAGAAAAGAAGACTGAAAAAAAGGAGCTCCCTGGGTGGCTCAGTCAAAGATCGGCCTCTGGCTCAGGTCAAGATTCCAGAGTCCTGGGATGGAGACCCACGGCAGGCTCCCTGTTCAGCGGGGAGCCTGCTCCTCCCTCTGCCTGCCACTCCCCTGGCTTATGCGCTTTCTCTCTCTCTCTTTCTCTCTCCAATCAGTAAATAAAATCTTTAAAAAAAATAAAAAAAGAAAGGAGCTAATAGATGGGGAGGAAATCAGGAGAGAGAGAGAGAATATGTGTGTGTATGTCTGTATAAAGGATGTAAGATGAAGAGTCTGGAGGGCATAATGAGCTTAGAAACTTGTCTGGCTTTAAATGAATCTTAGCACTTATAAATAAAACTAGGAATACTAGAGCACTAGAAACACTGACAGCATTCTGCAGTTTGAAGATAACTTTGTAAAACTGCAGACATAGACACAGAAGACATTAAGAGTACATTGGTTCTGATAAATTGAAGGCAGAGGTCCAGCATGGCCTAGTAATAGCACAGGACTTGAAAACACATCAGTGGATCATGTCTGTTTGGAAAGACTTAAAGCAATATCAAGGATTTCAACAATAGCTTAGAGAGGAGGGTTGTGAATTACCGTAGGGTATTACAGCTGATTCCACCCTGGGATTCAGTCAGCCTGTCTGTAAAAGTAGTAGGCCACAAACCCTTCTCCCTGTCTCTGGTTTCTATTTGTAATAGTTGTTGTCCATGAGGATCTTGTTTTCTTGCAGAAATGGGAAAATATGGACAGTTGTCCTACTTCTGGAAGAAATGATCTTATTTAATACCTTTAAAATTTTGTATTTGATGAGAGGAGATAACTATGGGAGGGAGGAGATGGACCCAGTAGAATTCTATCTGGAGACATAGATAACCTTAGCAGTCTAGAGTGGCAATAGTTGTGTTCCTTGGCCCTGACTTAATTTTAGTAGATAATATCCTCTGGAAAGGAAAAAATCCTTGTCGGAGGCTGGAATTTTGAGGGAGTTGATATCCAGCTAATACATTTTGGGGGGTCACTATTGTCAAAAATCCAGAAATACCAAAACAAAAAGTGCCAAATCATTAAATACTATTTAGTAAGAAATTATTACGCATATAAGAACAGTTCACAAAGTGGGAGCTTCCAAATTCAAAGACTGATAAGAATCTCAGGGGCATGAAATTACAGGATGGCTTATGAAGTAAAAATGAAGAAGCTGTTAAC
Organism: Lontra canadensis; assembly: GCF_010015895.1. NCBI lineage: Eukaryota > Metazoa > Chordata > Mammalia > Carnivora > Mustelidae > Lontra > Lontra canadensis. The sequence continues at coordinate 417,190 of NW_022631145.1, forward strand.
CTTTTCAGTAATTGGTTATTACAGTAGGGGTTTCCAGACAGCAGGAGAATGGTTAAAATTATTATCTCGTATCATTCTTAGGAAGTTGACTTGTTTCTCTTATGATTGAGGCATTTATAAGAATAACCTAAGTTATGTTTCTCTTAATGCTCATGAAATAAACTAAATTTAGTTTTGCTGACATGGCCTAAATGGTTTTGTCTGTTCAGGGAATTCTCAAGTCTGGTGTTTATTTTGTATTTTGTATTTAATTTTAACACTATCAAGTAAACTTTTGGTGGTAATATATTCACCCTTGTACCCACATAAAATAAAGCAGAGCCATACCACATTTATATTTGTATGTAATCTATATTTTACTTTACATTTGAACTCACAATTCAGCTAGTTATTTAGGACTTTATTGATGTTTAATTTCTTTTTTTAGTTTTATTTTTTCACTGTTCCAAGATTTGATGTTTAATTTCTTAAATACATTTTAATATATTGTTTATGTTGCTATTATCACAGATTTCTGATTAAGAGATTTTTGTATTATTTTCACCTGAGAAGTCCGGGTTTACCTTATTTTCATAACTAAGACCCGGATACTCACCATGAGAATGCTAATGGGCAGATCTATCTTAATACACAAGTAGAATGCTGTCTAAAAAATGTCTTCTCCCATTTGGGGATATATTAGTTTTCTCTTGCTGCTGTAACAAATTTCTACAAATTTACTGGCATAACATAAATTTATTATCTCACAGTAAGAGTGGTGGTAAGTCATAAAATCAAGATACTGAAAAGGTTGTGCTCCTTCTGGAACATGGAGGGAAGAATCCATTTCCTTGCCCCATTTTCAGTTTCTAGAAACCAACTGCATTCCTTGATTTATGGCCCCTTCCTCCATTTTCAAAACCTCTACCTTCAAAGCATATTTAAATATTTCCCCTTTTCTTCCTTTTTAATTTTTATTTATTTTTTTAAAAGATTTTATTTATTTATTTGACAGAGAGAGAGATCACAAGTAGGCAGAGAGGCAGAGAGAGAGGAGGAAGCAGGCTCCTTGCTGAGCAGAGAGCCTGATGTGGGCCTCAATCCCAGGAACCTGGGACCATGACCTGAGCTGAAGGCAGAGGCTTTAACCCACTGAGCCACCCAGGTGCCCTCTTCCTTTTTTCAAAGATTTTATTTTTAAGTAACTCTACACCCAACATGTGGCTCAAACTTACAATCATGAGATCAACAGTCCACCGTCCATCAACCAAGCCAGTAAGGTGCCCCAAATCTTTTCCTTTTTTTATTTTTAGCTCTTTCTTTCTTTCTTCCTCTGTCTCTCTCTTCCTCTTTCTGTTCATTTCTCCAATCTCTGCCTCTATCCTAACATCTCCTTCTTTGACTCAGACCCTCTGCTACCCTCTTATAAGGACCCTTGTGGTTATATTACACCTACCTGGGTGATCCAAAATATTCTCCTTATCTCCATGTCCTTCGCTTAATCTTATCTGCAAAGTCTCTTGTGACATGTAACATATTCACAAGTTTTGGGGATTAGGACATGGACTTCTTTGGTGGTGGGCACTATTCTGCCTGTAACCGGGAGGTTATTTTCCAGTACATTTATCAACTGTGGAAAATTCTTTACCTTTTTTTTTTCTTTCACACATATTTCCTGAGCATGTATTAGGTACCTGTCCCCTAATGAAAGACAGTAATAAATAGTAAAGGCACTGTTCCTGCAGTCAAGAAGCTGAATGTCTCTTGGAAAAATAAGTGAACTTTGGACTTAAGAATTATTTTTTTTGATAGTTTTCAGATTGCACCATGATCTTGTTTATATTTAAGTGCTATATGTTGGTAATACTTGATATCACATTTGTTTATATTTATGATAAAAACATCGATGCCCTCCAGCTGAAGACCACCAAGAACATAACCATAATGGAACAAATTGAGTTTATTACTTACTGCAGTAAGGGAGAATATATATCATGGGGAATATGTGCCATCTCAGGTTGTTAGAAAAGACTTACTATTGGATTTGTGTTTGGTTAGGAAATCTTGGAGAAAGTCTAAGGAAGTGGATATTCAGTCTCAATTAGGTTCTCTTAGTAAGCCAGGGCAATTCTGTGACTGATTATCTCAGACACCTTACCTATGATTATCTCAGATACCTTACCTTACCAGAGTAGAGCAGGGATAAAGCTGTCATAGGCAAAGAAGCAACAGTCACTTAAGTTAGCTGAAAGAGGGACATGTTTGGTATTCTGTGGGTGAAATAGTAATCATACTTATATCCCAATTTATTCATGGTCTCATAGTAACCTTGTGTGATATTGGTGTTCTGTGAGATTGTTTATGTCCAACAAGAGAACAACATAGCCTAGCACTGAGCCTCAGGCCAGCTTATAATAACACGGAGGTCTAGGTCATTCTAGTTCCTATTATGTCGCATTCATGGTGTTTTACATCCTTGTCCCATCTGTGACACTTGTTAAACATGCAGAATTCTGGATCTGTGCTACACTCACAGCATCAGAATCTCTGAGGATTGATTTATACACAAAAGATTCAAAATATCTTTTTTTTAAAATAGCAAATATTTATCAGTGTTAAGTATTTGTTTGTGATTATTATCTTTAGTGATTTCTCATATTTTCATTTTTTTATTCATAATTCACACACTACAATTATGCTTATATTAATGCATGATGCTTTGTTAGATATTCCTTGGGCATAGCTGACCTGTGTCTAAATGATAAACCAAAATAAAGATGCATTTTTTAAGAGTTTTAAATTAGGCACTAATGATGCTTGTGTAGACTTAACATCTGTAGTTTAGTCTTTTATTTTCACCAGTTGCTCTTCTGTTGACTGCGTATCTCCTGATATCAGCACTGTAGACCACAGCAGGACTGAACAACCTTTCCTATTTGGGTTCTGAATGCACACTTTGCCATCATCTCTTTGTATCATCTTCCTGCTGACAAGTTTCCTCATGTACTTTAAACCTGAAACCACATATGCCTTACAACCTCACTCTGATGAGAATGCCCTTTAAAAGCTGAGCTAAAGATATTTTCCTAGTCCCAACAGGACAACATGATGAATGCAGGGCCTACAAGAGGGAGTCTGTGCCTTCAAAATAGCTTTCATGATACTTATGCATTAATTTCTGGGTGTTTTATTTTTGCAACAGTATAAACATGTACAATAGGAAAACAAAAGCAAATGTACTCTCTTCAGCACAATCTCACATAATTATGAACACTCTAAAATATGGCTTTAGGTTCTCAAAATAAATTTTTCTGAAACAGTAACAATTTTAATGTCATGCTTCAAGTATTTTTAGGTGTTTATAGGTAATTTTAGAAAAATGTATGTTTCCAGAGAACATGCTAAAGCTCAACATAAATTAAGGAAGAGAAGATAGATCTATAAAGTATATATTTAGTCATAACTTTTTACAATTTGTATTCCAGTAGAAAATTAGAATTTAATAGACATTCTGGAAGAGTGACAGTATAAAACCGCCACATTGTCTTACAAAATGTCTTATAGTGGTACTTTTTAAAGTGCCACAGCGAATGGAGCCTGATGTGAGACTGGATCTCACAACCCTGAGATCATGACCTGAGCCAAAATCAACAGTTGGATTCTTAACAGAGTCACCCAAGCTTCCCATTGTCCATTCACTGTTTAAATATAATTACCAATTTCTCACAGATGGATAATCTTTAATAGGGTAACAATTTATAAAAATATTCTAAAGAAACAAACTACAAATATGTTCTTAAATTATCAGAATCAATAAGCATAAATTACTCTTGTCAGATTGCTCTAAGCATTTCTAAAGGTTTAGCTTCAGTTTCTGTACTTACTTTATTGTAGACCAGTAAAAAACATTCACAGGCCTCCATCATTTGAGTGGTACTGTCTGATATCATATTTAAGCAAAGGGTTTTTGTTTTGTTCCTTAAAGATTTTATTTATTTATTTGAGAGAGAGAGTCGGAGGGAAGGAGCAGAGAGAGAGAGGGACAAGCAGACTCTGGTCTGAGTGTGGTGTCCAATGCAGCACTCAATCCCACAACCCTGAGATCGTGACCTTAGCCAAAATCAAGAGTCAGAAGCCCAACTGATTGAGCCATCCTGGTGCCCCAGGCACTGGGTTTTTAATGTTTATAACATCATAATTTGTTAAAGTTATGAGGGAACTAAGAAATTTTTTTTTTATAATTTTATTTTTTATAAACATATATATATTTTTCCCCCAGGGTACAGGTCTGTGAATCTCCACGTTTACAAACTTCACAGCACTCACCATAGCACATACCCTACCCAATGTCCATAACCCCCCCCCAACCCCCCTCTGCCCAGCAACCCTCAGTTTGTTTTGTGAGGTTAAGAGTCACTTATGGTTTGTCTCCCTCCCAATCCCAACTTGTTTCATTTACTCTTCTCCTACCACATTAACCCCCCATGTTGCATCTCCTCTCCCTCATATCAGGGAGATCATATGATAGTTGTCTTTCTCCGATTGACTTATTTCGCTAAGCATGATACCCTCTAGTTCCATCCATGTTGTCGCAAATGGCAAGATTTCATTTCTTTTGATGGCTGCATAGTATTCCATTGTATATATATACCACATCTTCTTTATCCATTCGTCTGTTGATGGACATCTAGGTTCTTTCCATAGTTTGGCTATTGTAGACATTGCTGCTATAAACATTCGGGTGCACGTGCCCCTTCGGATCACTACGTTTGTATCTTTAGGGTAAATACCCAGCAGTGCAATTGCTGGGTCATAGGGTAGTTCTATTTTCAACATTTTGAGGAACCTCCATGCTGTTTTCCAGAGTGGTTGCACCAGCTTGCATTCCCACCAACAATGTAGGAGGGTTCCCCTCTCTCCGCATCCTCGCCAGCATCTGTCATTTCCGGACTTGTTAATTTTAGCCATTCTGACTGGTGTGAGGTGGTATCTCATTGTGGTTTTGATTTGTATTTCCCTGATGCCGAGTGATATGGAGCACTTTTTCATGTGTCTGTTGGCCATCTGGATGTCTTCTTTGCAGAAATGTCTGTTCATGTCTTCTGCCCATTTCTTGATGGGATTATTTGTTCTTTGGGTGTTGAGTTTGCTAAGTTCTTTATAGATTCTGGACACTAGCCCTTTATCTGATATGTCGTTTGCAAATATCTTCTCCCATTCTGTCAGTTGTCTTTTGGTTTTGTTAACTGTTTCCTTTGCTGTGCAAAAGCTTTTGATCTTGATAAAATCCCAATAGTTCATTTTTGCCCTTGCTTCCCTTGCCTTTGGCGATGTTCCTAGGAAGATGTTGCTGCGGCTGAGGTCGAAGAGGTTGCTGCCTGTGTTCTCCTCAAGGATGTTGATGGATTCCTTTCTCACATTGAGGTCCTTCATCCATTTTGAGTCTATTTTCGTGTGTGGTGTAAGGAAATGATCCAATTTCATTTTTCTGCATGTGGCTGTCCAATTTTCCCAACACCATTTATTGAAGAGGCTGTCTTTTTTCCATTGGACATTCTTTCCTGCTTTGTCGAAGATTAGTTGACCATAGAGTAGAGGGTCTATTTCTGGGCTCTCTATTCTGTTCCATTGATCTATGTGTCTGTTTTTGTGCCAGTACCATGCTGTCTTGATGATGACAGCTTTGTAATAGAGCTTGAAGTCCGGAATTGTGATGCCACCAACTCTGGCTTTCTTTTTCAATATTCCTTTGGCTATTCGCGGTCCTTTCTGGTTCCATATAAATTTTAGGATTATTTGTTCCATTTCTTTGAAAAAAATGGATGGTACTTTGATAGGAATTGCATTAAATGTGTAGATTGCTTTAGGTAGCATAGACATTTTCACAATATTTATTCTTCCAATCCAGGAGCATGGAACATTTTTCCATTTCTTTGTGTCTTCCTCAATTTCTTTCATGAGTACTTTATAGTTTTCTGTGTATAGATTCTTAGTCTCTTTGGTTAGGTTTATTCCTAGGTATCTTATAGTTTTGGGTGCAATTGTAAATGGGATGGACTCCTTAATTTCTCTTTCTTCTGTCTTATTGTTGGTGTAGAGAAATGCGACTGATTTCTGTGCATTGATTTTATATCCTGACACATTACTGAATTCCTGTACAAGTTCTAGCAGTTTTGGAGTGGAGTCTTTTGGATTTTCCACATAGAGTATCATATCATCTGCGAAGAGTGATAGTTTGACTTCTTCTTTGCCGATTTGGATGCCTTTAATTTCTTTTTGTTGTCTGATTGCTGAGGCTAGGACTTCTAGTACTATGTTGAATAGCAGTGGTGATAACGGACATCCCTGCCGTGTTCCTGACCTTAGCGGAAAAGCTTTCAGTTTTTCTCCATTGAGAATGATATTTGCGATGGGTTTTTCATAGATGGCTTTGATAATATTGAGGTATGTGCCCTCTATCCCTACACTTTGAAGAGTTTTGATCAGGAAGGGATGCTGTACTTTGTCAAATGCTTTTTCAGCATCTATGGAGAGTATCATATGGTTCCTGTTTTTTCTTTTATTAATGTGTTGTATCACATTGATTGATTTGCGGATGTTGAACCAACCTTGCAGCCCTGGAATAAATCCCACTTGGTCGTGGTGAATAATCCTTTTAATGTACTGTTGAATCCTATTGGCTAGTATTTTGGTGAGAATTTTTGCATCTGTGTTCATCAAGGATATTGGTCTGTAGTTCTCTTTTTTGATGGGATCCTTGTCTGGTTTGGGGATCAAGGTGAGGCTGGCCTCATAAAATGAGTTTGGAAGTTTTCCTTCCATTTCTATTTTTTGGAACAGTCTCAGGAGAATAGGAATTAGTTCTTCTTTAAATGTTTGGTAGAATTCCCCCGGGAAGCCGTCTGGCCCTGGGCTTTTGTTTGTTTGGAGATTTTTGATGACTGTTTCAATCTCCTTACTGGTTATGGGTCTGTTCAGGCTTTCTATTTCTTCCAGGTTCAGTTGTGGTAGTTTATATGTCTCTAGGAATGCATCCATTTCTTCCAGATTGTCAAATTTGTTGGCATAGAGTTGCTCATAATATGTTCTTATAATTGTCTGTATTTCTTTGGTGTTAGTTGTGATCTCTCCTCTTTCATTCATGATTTTATTTATTTGGGTCCTTTCTCTTCTCTTTTTGATAAGTCTGGCCAGGGGCTTATCAATCTTATTAATTCTTTCAAAGAACCAGCTCCTAGTTTCGTTGATTTGTTCTATTGTTTTTTTGGTTTCTATTTCATTGATTTCTGCTCTGATCTTTATGATTTCTCTTCTCCTGCTGGGTTTAGGGTTTCTTTCTTGGTCTTTCTCCAGCTCCTTTAGGTGTAGGGTTAGGTTGTGTACCTGAGACCTTTCTTGTTTCTTGAGAAAGGCTTGTACCGCTATATATTTTCCTCTCAGGACTGCCTTTGTTGTGTCCCACAGATTTTGAACTGTTGTATTTTCATTATCATTTGTTTCCATGAATTTTTTCAATTCTTCTTTAATTTCCTGGTTGACCCATTCATTCTTTAGAAGGATGCTGTTTAGTCGCCATATATTTGGGTTCTTTCCAAATTTCCTCTTGCGATTGAGTTCTAGCTTCAGAGCATTGTGGTCTGAAAATATGCAGGGAATGATCCCAATTTTTTGATAACAGTTAAGACCTGATTTAGAACCAAGGATGTGATCTATTCTGGAGAATGTTCCATGTGCACTAGAGAAGAATGTGTATTCTGTTGCTTTGGGATGAAATGTTCTGAATATATCTGTGATGTCCATCTGGTCCAGTGTGTCATTTAAGGCCTTTATTTCCTTGTTGATCTTTTGCTTGGATGATCTGTCCATTTCAGTGAGGGGAGTGTTAAAGTCCCCTACTATTATTGTATGATTGTCGATGTGTTTCTTTGATTTTGTTATTAATTGGTTTATATAGTTGGCTGCTCCCACGTTAGGGGCATAGATATTTACAATTGTTAGATCTTCTTGTTGGACAGATCCTTTGAGTATGATATAGTGTCCATCTTCATCTCTTATTATAGTCTTTGGTTTAAAATCTAAGTGATCTGATATAAGGATTGCCACTCCTGCTTTCTTCTGATGTCCATTAGCATGGTAAATTCTTTTCCACCCCCTCACTTTAAATCTGAAAGTGTCTTCGGGTTTAAAATGAGTTTCTTGTAGGCAACATATAGATGGGTTTTGTTTTTTTATCCATTCTGATACCCTGTGTCTTTTGATTGGGGCATTTAGCCCATTAACATTCAGGGTAACTATTGAGAGATATGAATTTAGTGCCATTGTATTGCCTGTAAGGTGACTGCTATTGTATATTGTTTCTGTTCCTTTCTGATCTACTACTTTTAGGTTCTCTCTTTGCTTAGAGGACCCCTTTCAATATTTCCTGTAGAGCTGGCTTGGTGTTTGCAAATTCTTTCAGTTTTTGTTTGTCCTGGAAGCTTTTAATCTCTCCTTCTATTTTCAATGATAGCCTAGCTGGATATAGTATTCTTGGCTGCATGTTTTTCTCGTTTAGTACTCTGAATATATCATGCCAGCTCTTTCTGGCCTGCCAGGTCTCTGTGGATAAGTCTGCTGCCAATCTAATATTTTTACCATTGTATGTTACAGACTTCTTCTCCCGGGCTGCTTTCAGGATTTTCTCTTTGTCACTAAGACTTGTAAATTTGACTATTAGGTGACGGGGTGTGGACCTATTCTTATTGATTTTGAGGGGGGTTCTCTGAACCTCCTGGATTTTGATGCTTGTTCCCTTTGCCATATTGGGAAAATTCTCTCCAATAATTCTCTCCAATATACCTTCTGCTCCCCTCTCTCTTTCTTCTTCTTCTGGAATCCCAATTATTCTAATGTTGTTTCGTCTTATGGTGTCACTTATCTCTCGAATTCTGCCCTCGTGGTCCAGTAGTTGTTTGTCCCTCTTTTGTTCAGCTTCCTTATTCTCTGTCATTTGGTCTTCTATATCGCTAATTCTTTCTTCTGCCTCATTTATCCTAGCAGTGAGAGCCTCCATTTTTGATTGCACCTCATTAATAGCTTTTTTGATTTCAACTTGATTAGATTTTAGTTCTTTTATTTCTCCAGAAAGGGCTTTTATATCTCCCGAGAGGGTTTCTCTAATATCTTCCATGCCTTTTTCGAGCCCAGCTAGGACCTTGAGAATCGTCATTCTGAACTCTAAATCTGACATATTACCAATGTCTGTATTGATTAGGTCCTTAGCCTTTGGTACTGCCTCTTGTTCTTTTTTTTGTGGTGAATTTTTCCGCCTTGTCATTTTGTCCAGATAAGAGTATATGAAGGAGTAAGTAAAATACTAAAAGGGTGGCAACAACCCCAGGAAAATATGCTTTAGCCAAATCAGAAGAGATCCCAAATCGTGAGGGGGGGGGAAAGGGGATAAAAAGAGGTTCAGAAAGAAAAAAAAAAAATAAAAGAAAAAAGAAAAAAGAAACAAATAAAAAAAAGAAAACCAATAATGAAAAAATATAAAAAGGAAAAAATATATATATTGGATAAACTAGTTAAAAGACGTTAAAAAAGAAAAGGGTAAAAGTTTAAAAAAATTTAGCAGAAGAAGAGAAAAAAATTGAAAAAGAAAAAAAAAATTAAATTAACTGCAAGGCTAAAGAATCATGGGGAGAAAGCCATGAGTTCCGTGCTTTGCTTTCTCCTCCTCTGGAATTCCGCTGCTCTCCTTGGTATTGAAACCGCACTCCTCGTAAGTGAACTTGGTCCTGGCTGGGTTTCTTGTTGATCTTCTGGGGGAGGGGCCTGTTGTAGTGATTTTCAAGTGTCTTTGCCCCAGGCGGAGTCGCACCACCCTTACCAGGGGCCGGGCTGAGTAATCCGCTCGGGTTTGCTTTCGGGAGCTTTTGTTCCCTGAGTGCTTTCCGTAGAGTCCGGAGGACGGGAAGGAAGATGGCGGCCTCCCAGTCTCCGGCCCGGAGGAGCCGAGAGCTAGGGGTCCCACTCCTCAGTGCGCCCTCAGGGAACAGCGTCCAATTACTCCCGTCTGCCTGGCCTCCGGCCGCGCTCCGAGCTCACCGAGCCTGCGACCAGTTCAAGGTAAGCCCGAGCTGTGAGCTCACTCCTCGGCTCCGTCTCTGTAGCCGGCTTCCCTGTTCTAATACCTGCGAGCTCTGCGACACTCAGACACCCCGATCCTTCTGTGACCCTGCGGGACCTGAGGCCACACTGGCCCCGCGTGGGCTTCACCCCAGTTAAGCCTCTGGAGCGATGTCCCTCAGCGGAACAGACTTTTAAAAGTCCCGATTTTGTGCTCCGTTGCTCCGCCGCTTGCCGGGAGCCGGCCCCTCCCCCCGGGGTCTGTCTTCCCGTCCCTTTGGATTCACTTCTCCGCCAGTCCTACCTTTCAGCAAGTGGTTGATTTTCTGTTTCTGGAATTGCTGTTCTTCTTCTCTTCGATCTCCCGTTGGATTTGTAGGTGTTTGCAATCTTTAGATAAGCTATCTAGCTGATCTCCCGCAACCTGAAGTAGTCTCAGCTGCTACTTCTCCGCCATCTTGACTCCTCCCCTCCGGAACTAAGAAATTTTACCCCAGATTTTTTTCAGTTCTATTGAGATATAATTGACCTACGTTACTGTATAAGTTTAAGATGTTCAGAATGATGAGAATGATGGTCTGATTTACATATATTGTGAAATGATTACAATAGGTTCATATAGCAATATCCATTTATTTCATGTAGATACAACAAAAAGAGAAGGAAGAAAAGGAAAATTCTTCTTATGATCTGAACTCTCAGGATTTACTCTCTTAACAACTTTATTATATACCATACAACAGTGTTAGCTATACTCATCATGTTGTACATTACATCCCAATCCTTATTTATTGAATAACTGGAAGTTTGTATCTTTTGACCACCTTCTTCCAGTTTCCCTTTCCCCTACCTCTGGTAGCCACAAGTCTGATTTCTTTTTCTGTGAGTTTGGCTTTTTTTGTTGTTTTATATTATACATACAAGTGAGAGAGATCATATAATATTTGTCTTTGTCTGACTTATTTCACTTAGCATAGTGCCTTTAGGGTCCATCTATGTTGTCATAAATGGTAGGATTTCTTTGTGTTTTTTTAATGGCTGAATGTTAGTCCATTGCATATATATATGTGTGTGTGTGTGTGTGTGTGTGTATATATATATACACACACACACACACACACACACATATATATATGTATATTACAACATCTTCATCTCTTCATCCATTGAAGGACACTTAGGTTGTTTCCATATATTGACTATTCTAAATAATGCTGCCAAGAACATGGAGATGCATATATCTTTTCAAATTAGTGTGCTGGATCATAGAGTAGTTCTATTTTTAAGTTTTTGAGGAACCTCCATATTGTTTTCTATAGTGGCTGTCCGACCAGCAATGCACAATAGTTCATTTTTTTCAAGATTCACACCAGCATTTGTTATCTCTTGTCTTTTGGTTGATAGCTATACCAATAGGCATAAGGTGATATCTCATTCTAGTTTTAATTTGCATTTCCCTAATGACTAGTGTTGTTGAGGATCTTTTCATTTACCCATTGGCATATGGTATGTGTATATCTTCATTGGAAAAATGTCTGTTCAGGTCCTTTGCCCATTTTTAACTGGGTTATTTGGGTTGGGATGTTGTTTCTTTTTTTTCTTTTTTGCTATGGATTTGTAGGAATTTTTAAATGTATTTTTGAATATTTACCCATATCAGTTATATGGTTTGTAATTATTGTTCCCATTCTGTAGATTGTCTTTACTTTATTGATGGTTTCTTTTGCTGTGCAGAAACTTTAAAGTAGTCCGACTTGTTATTTATTTTGTTGCTTGTGCATTAGGTGTCATATCCAAGAAATGTTTACCAAGATCCATGCCAAGGAGCTTCATTCCTATATTTTCTTCTAGGAGTTTCATGATTTCAGATCTTGCATTTAAGTCTTTAATCCATTTTGAGTTAATTATTTTCAGTGGTGCATGATACAGGTCTACTTTTCTTTTTCTTTTCTTTTTTTTTTTTTTTACATCTGATTGTCCAATTGTTCCAGCAACATTTATTGAAGAGACTGTCTTTTGTACATTGAGCATTCTTGGCTCCCTTGTCAAGCCTTAGTTGTATATATAGGCTTGGGTTTATTTATGGGCTCTTGATTCTGTTCTGTTGGTCTATCTGTGTATTGTTTATGCCAATACCATACTGTTTTGATTACTGCAGCTTACAGTATAGCTTGAAATCAGGAAGTGTGATGCCTCCTACTTTGTTCTTTTTTTCTCATCATTTCTTTGGCTATCAGGGTCTTTTGTGGTTCTACATAAGTTTTACCATGTTTTGTCCTACTTGTGTAAAAAAAAAATGCCATTGGAATTTTGGTAGGCATTGCACTGAATCTATGGAAAACTTTTGGTAGTATTGACATTTTAACAATTTTAAAGTTTCTAATTCATAAACTTGGGATGCCTTTCCATTTATTTGTGTCTTCTTAGATTTCTTTCATCAATGTCTTGTACTTTCCTGAGTAGAGAGCTTTCACCTCCTTGATTAAATTTAATCTTTGTATTTTATTGTTTTTGATGCTATTGCAAGTGGAATCAGCTTATTTCTTTTTCAGAGAATTCATTGGTTGCATATACAGGTGTTACTGGTTTTGTATGTTAATTTTATGTCTTGCAACTTTATTCATTCTTTTCATTTTATTTTATTTTATTTCTTTTCAGTGTTTTTCATTGATTAGATGTAACAGATTTTTGGTTGAGTCTTTATGACTTTGTATATATAAAATTATACCATCTGCAAATAGAGGCAATATTACTTCTTCCTTTCCAATTCTGATGGCTTTTATTTCTTTTTGTTGTCTGATCACTGTGGTTAGGACTTCCAGTACTGTGTTGAATAGGAATGGTGAGAATGGGCACCCTTGTCTTGTTCCTTATCTTCGAGGAAAAGCTTTAAACCTTTCACCTTGGGTACAATGTTAGGTGTGAGCTTGTCATATATGGTGTTTATTGAGATATGTTCTTTCATTGCTTAATTTGTTAAGCTTTTTATCATGAATGGATGTTAAATTTTGCTTTTTTGTGTGTCCATTGAGATGATCATATAATTCATTTATTCTGTTAATGGAGAATAAAAGAATAAATCATTCACATTGATTTGTTTGTGTATGTTGAACCATCTTTGCATCCCAGGGACAAATCCCACTTGATTATGGTGAATTATTCTTTCAGTGTGCTGCTTAATTTGGTTTGATAGTATTTTATTGAGAACTTTTGCCTCTATATTTATCAGGGATATTGGCCTGTAGTTTTCTAGTACTGTCCTTTTTTGGTTTTGGTATCATAATAATGTTGGTTTTATAAAATTAGTTTGAGAGTGTTTCCTCTTTGATTTGTTTGGAAGAGTTTGAGAAGGATTGGTATTAATTCTTCTTTAAATATTTGGTAAAATTCACCTATGAAGCTTTCAGGTCCTGGGCTTCTCTTCATTAGGTTATTTTTGATTACTGATCTAGTCTTTTTTTTAAATTGTGTTATGTTAGTCACCATCCAGTACATCATTAGTTTTTGATGTAGTGTTCCATGATTCATTGTTTGCATATAACACCCAGTGCTCCATTCAATCCATTTCCTCCTTAATACCCGTCACCAGACTCATGCATTCCCCTACCCTTCTCCCCTCTAAAACCCTCAGTTTGTTTCTCAGAGTCCATAGTCTCTCATGATTACTGATCCAATCTTAATCAGAGCATTGAAAGCAGTAAGAATGACACTGTTGGTCAGGTTCTTGGCAGATGCAAAAGCAAAGGCAGCCAGTTAAAAAATGGGATAAGAAGGGTGCCTGGGTGGCTCAGTGGGTTAAGCCTCTGCCTTCAGCTCAGGTCATGACCTCAGGGTCCTGGGATCTAGCCCTGCATTGGGCTCTCTGCTCAGCAGGGAGCCTGTTCCTCACCCCCCCCCCACCTCTCTGCCTACTTGTGATCTCTTTCTCTGTCAAATAAATAAAATCTTTAAAAAAAAGAATGGAATAAGAGAGGCTAATGGACAAGAAGGAAATAAATATTGTATGCCTTGTATATATAGAATAAATGAAGAGAGTGATGCTATTTATAGTTTTAAAATGATAGAAGGAATGAGTTAATTACAGAAAAGATTAATTTGAGTTTTTTGATCTACCAAGTATAGAAGTAACAAAGCTAAATAGAATTGTGATCCAGTTTTACTTCTTTTTAGGAAACTATTATTGCTGCTGTGACTGAGCCCATCCTTCATTTGTCTTTTTCCTCCCCTCCCACTTCCAGTGTGTCATCAAGCCCCACTGAGATAGCTACCAAATGATGCCTCAATTTTTTTATAGTCTCCGCTTTATCCCTGAGACTCCAGTAGTGCCTGACACATAGTAAATGTTGAATAGCTTTGTGTCAAAAGATCAAATGAATGTATGTTCCCCAGTACATGCCACGATGCTGTTTTTCCTTATCTTAGTGATTTTGAACATGGGTCTCACTTTGCCTGTAATGTTCTTTTATAACATAAGACAAGCTTCATCCACATGGCACAACTTATCTGAACTTTTACCTAAAATCTCCAGAAAAAGGCCTCCTTAACTCTAGTCTGAGCCTAGATGTATTATTTCACTATAATTTACTTATATATGTCTTCCACAATAGACTCAATGATCTTGAGTACAAAAATTATATCATTCTTCTAACTATCTTTCTGTGCTTTAGCTCTATCACATATACAAGTTTGATGGGGTGCCTGGGTGGCTCAGTCTGTTAAGTGTCTGCCTTTGGCTCAGGTCATGATTCTGGAGTCCTGGGAATGAGCCCCGTATTAGGCTCCCTGCTCAGTGGGGAGCTTCTGCTTCTTCCTCTCCCCCTGCTCCTTTTCTCTTTCTCACTCTCTCTCCCTCAAATAAATAAATAAAAGCTTTTTTAAAAGTTTTATATTTTGCTTTTCTAATTTGTGTAAAGCTTCTTACTCCTAAAGTCTAATAGTTATAATTTTCACTTTGATTGATAAGTACACTAGAAACTTTTACCCCAGACTTTTTGTTTCACTGTTTATTTACATGTCTTTTTGCTTCCTTTTTTGAAACAAGGAAAAATTTAACCAAATTCACTAGACATGCTCTTATTAACATTCTAAAATATACAATCCTGTCTTCGGGAAGTAATTATGAAGGATGTACTACCTAATTCGATGTTTTCTGTGGTGTGGGTTGTACTTCTAAATACCAGAGATTTCTTGCCTTAGTACTGACCACAATTTTATTGGAAGAAATTTATAATTGAGGGCACACTCAACTGATCCCTAATCTATGTCAAGGTTACTTCTCTTGGGTTAATTACCCAGTACTTAATGCTTACATCTGACCCTCATACAAGAGCATATTCAAAAGGATTCCATCCTTACTGAGGTAATGGATTGCATCTTTTCATAATTCTCTACTAGTTGGATAATAAAGTAATTTACAACAAAATCTAATCTTTTCTAACTTCATCTCATTGTTTGCAACATCCCTAGATAAAGGTTCTTTGAAGATCACTTATATACTGTTACACATTTTATGGTAATCCCTTTCACTAATATATAGTCCTAACTCCTTTGCCCCCATTTTACCTTCTGAATAATTAGTAGATTAATAGAGTCACAGTCCTCTAATTTATCCCAGATATGTGACAGTAAACTTTAGGGGGAGAAATTCCTTTTTATTTGATGACACCTTGCTAGGCTACCTGTATCATCAAGTGACACACTTGGAGTTCTCAGTTAAGTTTTCCTTATAGGACTATTCCAAATTAATGTTGAAGCAACACAGCCTATTTTAATATGTGGCCAAGACCTAAACAAAACCAGCAACTTAACTATAGTTCTTACACTCACATTTTAATCTGCTTATTCAGCAAATATTTTTTGATGACTTAATATGAAACAGGCTCTAGTTTATTTTGAGGATTTAGTGTGGAGAAAGACAAGTTTCCCACATTGGACCTTATATTCTAGAGGTTAAAGGTAGATAACAAAAAAGTGAAAAGCTGCATAAACAAGATTATGTCTCACCATTATGTACTGTGTCGCATAAACAAGTAGATGTAATAGTGACTGGATGTTTTCCTTACATATGTGTTTAGGGAAGGCATCTCTGAAGAGATGGGCTTTGATCTGAGGCCTGAGAATTGAGAAAAGGCAGTTACAGTCAAAGGAAAATTTTTCCAAGTAGAGGAAACCAGCAAATGCAAAGGCTCTATGGAATGGATCACCTTGGCATATTCAAAAAACACAGATCACTGTGACTGGGTGTAATATAAGCAGGATTTGCAGGGAAAAGAGTGTATGGATTGATGTCTAGTATTAGGCAAAAAACAGATCACAGAGGGTTTTAGAATGAAAAGGTAAGCCATGGGATGTTAAGGAGATGATATAGTTGGATTTTTGTTTTTGAAAAATTTGTCATACTCCTGTAATGAGAATGGATTTTTATGGGTGGAAGCAGGAATCCCAAATTAGAGATTATGTCAAGAGTCTGGGAATAAGATGATGGTCACCTAGACTAGGAGAGAATTGGACTGATTTGAGTTAAATGCTGGAAGTAGAATAGATGGCATTAAATTGATATTCTGGGTGCATAATACATAAGAGTAAAAAAAAAACTGCCTTTTTTTTAAACTTAAGCTTAATATAAAGAACCATGCCTGTTACACATGTACTGTGGGGGAATATAAGGATAGCTGTTATTTTTTTCCTGTTCAGCTTCCATTCCCATTTCTAAATTTAGCATCCTGATTTTTCATTGAGGATTCTCCCTTTTCCTCCTTAGTTTACATTGTTTGTGTGGGACTTCCTCCACTTCCTCGCTTAGGTGTGGGTATGAGATGCAAACTTGGTTAACCAATATTTTCAAATCTTGCATCAAAGTGATTGATTTAGTGACCACACCTGGCCCAGCCAAATGCATCCCTCAGTTCTTGGATTCAACTAATGGAGATAAGGTGTTCTTTTTCTAAAGTGAATGATAAATTAGTAGGACTTTAATTTGGAACACCTGGAGGGAAGCATACTGAGCGAGCATGCCAAGGCAGAGACAAACCAAGCTAAGTGGTAGATTGAGAAACCAAGTCCTGATAATATTTTTAATCCCCCAAACAGTGCTATTCCTGAAACAGGACTGATTCTGGGACCTTTCAGTTATCCATTCCAAAACTTAGCTTTAACATGCTTGACATAGTTATAGTTCACTTCTCTCCCATGTAACCAGGAGTTCTTATTGATATAGATGAGAAATTTGTTTTAGGTATATTAAGATTGAAATACCTATTTAGGTTTGCTAGATTAAGATACAGGATACTTGGTTAAATTGGAATTTCAAATGATGAATACTTTTTTAGTATAAGTGTGCCCCAAGTACTGCTAATTCTGGCAAGCCTGTGTTTATTAGATATCCAAGTGGAGATGTCAAGTGAGCCATTGCATCTATAGGCCTGGCTGTCAGGAGAGAGTTCGGGGATTTTGATGTATATTTGGAAGTTGTCACAATAGTGATGGTGTTCACAGCCTTGGAGCTGAAGCATTACAAGTTGAGAAAGAAGGCAGATAAAATTGAGAGAGTATTCAGTGCTAAACCTGAGGGCAACCCACTTCATCGATTGTAAAAGATCCTAAAAGTTTGAGAAGAAATAGTCAGTGAAGGTGAAAATAATGTCAAGGACAGTAAATTGAGTTTCAAGACTGGAGTCATCAACACCAACAAAGAATAGAAAACTTCCCTATCAAAACAGTGGACACCTTTTGCTTCTTATCAGTTAGGTACTTAGCCCTCTCAGTCTTTCCATCATTTCCTGTAACTATTCAGATGTCAGGGCCCCTCTGGCCATTGTTAGAGACTTCTAGAAAATTAACTACTTTCTTATTGGTGCAGTGATGTGCACCATCTCTTCTGCCTTTGATATTTTTAGACTTTAAAATCTCTTCCATTTCTGTCAAACAGCTTGAGATTTTGAAGGTTTAAAGATAATAAAGAATTAGGTGACTAACATAACATGATTTTTTAAAAAAAGATAAAAGTTAGAATAGGTGCAATGACTGGTAAATAAAAGTACTCTATTCAGGGGTGAGAACAAGGGAAAAAACAGCTCTAGTGAACAGTTGCTCATTACCCGACTGTTATCAACACTGCAGGACCTATAGGCCTTTTTGCTCAGTCTCACTAAGTCTGACTTGTCTTCCACCTTCACTCTGTTTAGGTGTCCTTACAGAGCAACTAGTCACCCTCTTGTTTCTCTTGTTTTCTTATTTTAACTTCTCCCTTAATTAGTTGTGGAATGGAAGTACCTTGTGGGAGGAGTTTTTGTTTTGTGATTCTCTTTTTATTTTTAATCAGATTATTTATAATTATAAAGTAATAAAAACTTGCACAAAAGGAATTGAAATAATACACAGAGGGCAAAAATTGAGAACTGAAAGTCCTCTTTCTTTTTTCCTACTTCAGCCCATGTCCTTGAGATAACTGTTAACAATTTTTTCTCTAATTACTTATATTTATTGTGTGCTTACAATGTGCCAGAAGCTACAAAAATGCTTTAAATAAAGTAATTTATTTTATCTTCACAAAAGTCCTTTGGCAGTTAAGGAAAATGACCCACTGAGAAGACAGGCAACTTTTCCATAGTCACAAAGCTAGTAAGTGTGTAATATACATGCTTTAGTATGGATGATATAAAACATTCTTTGACTGAAGTAAAATAAGCAGATGTTCTCAATGAAATCTATTTAGAAAACATCATGTTGCTTTAGACATACTGTTTAATGATAGAAACACGAATACAGCTTTTGGGTCTGCAGAATTTGTTTTGTGGCATTGGGCTCCACATCTGTTGTTTTCTTATCTGTGAGCTCACCTTCCATTAAAGTTATCCTTCTACAGAAATTTTCTCCCTCGTGTGATCTGACTGGGTATCTTTTCTATGGAGTATTTTGAAATATCTAGGAACTTCAATTTTTAATATTCAGGTCTACTGTTTCCACGTGAAGTGAACAGCACACCCACAGCATTGTCACAAACTTCAAATTCCCATTTTCCGAAGATAACTTTTTCCACCTGTGCTATAGGCCAGGTAGCTTGTTATTGGCAAACAAGCCATAGACATAACTGGCAGAGACTTGGAGGCTCCTTTTCAGGAACAAGAAGCATAGTCTGGGCTTTTGACTTCCAGCAGCACTCGGAGTTTATAGCCTCCATTTTTATCATGAAGCAAGCATTAACACAACAGGTTCCAATTTCTGTTTTGTGTTACCTTGTTATTTCCAGTACTCTGAAAATTCTGCTTTGCCTGTGCATTCATCTATATATTTTTATTTAATATCTTTTGAATATTTTATTGAGCATTTTAAATGTATTGGAATTGGAGAGAAAAGTTAATGCCCATGCTCAATCGCCCTTCTTGACTCAAAGTTTTAGTGCCACTTTTACCTTGGAGATACATAAATCTTAAAAGTATGTGGTCCACTCAATCTTTTTAATTTCGCCTTGATTTTTAGTATTTGGTAAGTTTCAAAAATTATTTTCACACCTCCCTTCCCTTTTTTCCCTTCTCCTTATTCACACCTTCCAAACTTAATGTTTTAACTTAGGGAAAATAGGGAAAGACTTAAGCAAAGGGATTGATTCCTTTCATTTCATTTTGTTTATAAGTTTACACACAGTTGCAGTTATGCAAAAAATCTACCTACAGTAAGACAACACATATTCTCTCATTTCTTTAATTAGGAAGAGTATGAAAACCGAAGAGTCTACTCAAACCAAGAGAATGGAAGGAGTGACACATACTTCAAAATGAACTAGCACACAGATTTTCTGTGCCTCAAGGTCAAATAAATTACTAATACAACTTAAATATTTTTGTCCCTGAGGAATGGGAAATTTAATGGTTTCCTTGTCTCAAGCAACAAAGGAGATATATAAACCTCAGGAAGGATGGACTGGGGAAACTTCACAAGCAGACATTTGATACCAAGTTGAGCAATTTGATTGCCTGACACCCTGGTTGGGTGTTATTTATCTGTTTTTAAAATAGCTTTCCCAACTATTAAATTTCACTTGACTCTCTAAAAACTTATCTCACTTGAGATACTATGAGGTCAGGATCAGAATTTGGGTCACTATCTTATTTAATACCGTATGTTTTCCCATGATGATAAAGAGAAAAGATATTTTTGGGCCTCTTGCCTTCAATAGTCCAAAATTTTGGTTAAGCACCTACTATAGGAAAAGCACATTATTAATGAATTCCTATTTGTTTCTTACTACCCTGTCCCATCCTGAGTTTGCCTTTGATCTAAGACTTTTTGCTTCTTAAAGACTATGACTTTCACTAAGTGTCTGCTCAGCCACTTCCTGGGTTTTAGCAAATAATTCTATCAACACTAATTTTCAATAGGCATAAGCCAGGTCCCTACTTGCTGTGATATCAGAAAACAATGAAAGGGAGAAAAGTCAATGATCCTGAAAAGGAACTAGAAAGAAGCAATGAAAAGGACCACAGTGATTCACTGTTGTAAAGAGTATCAAATAATCTTGCCAATAAATTACCTGGAAGTAGACTCAATAGTTAGAAGAATTTAATTTTGCAGGGGAAAAAAAGTGCTATACGTGTTTAGAGACTATAAAGTCTTGGCATTTATTATGAGAGACTTCTGAAAACTTCCACATGAAGACATAAATATTACTTATACGTCTTTTATTGACATTAAGATTTACTCATACATATTCTGATTTGTTTAAAAAAATTAAGCACCTCGTTATGCTAAAGCAAACATCAAACAAACATTATACCTGTTTTGATTTTATTTTTCCATCTAAACTTAGTAAGTCACTAACATTTTTAACTTTTGTGCATATAATCTCAGTATTTCCACAGTTTTTATTACATCACAGGATTTCTTGAGTGGTTGTCAGATCATATTTTTGTAATAATGTTTTTTGGAGATTTTAACTGCTTCTATAGTTAGCAAGGAAATAACTATTTTTGTTTGCATTGATGAACACTACAGTATGATTTGTCCTGAGATAATGGATAGTTTTTTCTGTATTTGATAGCTTTTCCTATCTTTTTCTTAAAATAGCAAATTTTAGATAATCCCTTACTTACATTGTCCTCCTTTCTAACATAACACCAACTAAAGTTAAAAAAAAAAAAAAAAGAAAAAAAGCATACTGGATTCCAAAGTCAAAGTGTCAGATAGTTCTCCAGGATGACTGGATGATCCATATTCCTAAATATTTGCATTCATTTAAGGACTCGGGAAAACTGCCACAAATAATGGCTGTAATTATTACAGTACATTTGTTCTCTAAATCGACTTTAGGGAGAAAACGTTATGCTGTTATTTTTAGTGATGATATAAACTAGGCTCTTGAATTGAGGGATAGCTTCCGAACTGACCTGGAAAGGAGACATAGCTACTGCTGCTTCAATTATATTAATATGGAATACCTTACTATTTTAAGACCTATTTAGTCTTCTATTTTCTGGCTGGGAAATCACACGTTTGCCACCCCTTTAGAAATTTAAATACTCTATAAATAAAGAAGGAAATGTGATTTATTTATCTGCTTTATATTTTTCTTTTTCTAATTATTTTAACATAATCCATTTTAATTGTTTATTAATGTTGAAATTTTACTTGGACTTTGCAGATGTATAGCTAAGTGCATTCAGGATTTCTCATGAAATTAAGGTGTAGGTCTTTTATAGATCATTTTGTAGTAATAAAAATCAAGTTCTTCTAAATCAACTGAAATTTTATAGATTCGTCACTGAAGCCCAAAACTGATAGCTTTATTCTCTGTGTCAGTCCTGGAAGAGTTAGCCCAACAAGAAGGGTGGTAAGCTGACTTTTGTATTTTTTTTCCTGATTATGATCTTAAATTCCTTATTTCCCAATGCACTTGTGTATCTGAGTTAAAACCAAAACACAATGTTAATAGTACTTGCATATAAACCACCCTTAAAGTCTTCTTTCAGTTTTGTTTTTGCCACACTTCAGTTTACATTATTTCTATTTGGGGACAGTTTTTTTGTTTGTTTGTTTGTTTGTTTGGCTAATTGCTTGCTTCCCCCCTCCAAATTATTTATATGAAACTGAATTATCTGGCTTAGTGGCTGCAATTCATTTTTTCCATTTTTGAAAGTAGAGCATATTTTTAGAAACATAATAGTGTAAAGAAAAAAAAAAACACATGGTAAGAGGATAATGGCACCAAAAGTAAAGAATAGAGATTTGTATGGTTATGATACTAAATAACTACAGCAGCAGCAACAACAATAATAATGATAGTGTTACTAGATGCCATTTATATAGCATTTATCATGAGCTTTATACTGTTCTAAGTGCTTCATGCACACTAACTCATGTAATTCTCACAACAGTGGGAATAATCAAGACAAAAAGAGGTTAACTAATTTGCTTAAAGGTCACAATGGAAAGGTCATGAAGGAAAAATGGAAAATTTAAGTTTAAGCTAGAAGATTAAAAATAAATGCATTTTAGGAATGTTGTTAAGTGCAGCTACTGAGGAGTGTAGGAATTAAAATGTTAACTCTAGGCTAGATATCTTTCACTGCAACAAAAGGTATTTGATGAGTTTATAAAGACCTTTCCCCCCAGATCAAGTAGATTACATTTATTTAATACTTTTTGGCAGGAATGGGTTTTTGGCTGAAAGCAGTTTTGAAATGTGGGATCATGCAAGCATAATGCATTGGAAAGAATTCATAGTATTTTTAAAATTTATTTTTAATTATTATTTTTTCTAAGTAACATATAATTGTTTCAGGGGTACAGGTCTGTGATCTTGAAGGGAAAGGCAAAGAACCAAATATGGTCTAGACTGGAACCTGGCAGGTTTAGAAGAGCTTAGGTAAGATTTGTGCTCACCACTAGAGCCAGTGAATCCTAAATGTTTCTTAAAACCCTGGACCCTCTAAGTCTAGGAGAGTCAAGTTGGTCAAGGTTTTGTCCTGTGTCCAGATATGGGTAACACTAAAGCAGTGAGAGAAAATAACGCAGTGAAAAGAGACTTACATAGAAGAAAGACAGGTTTACAAATGGAAAAGTCAGTCTTCTGTTTACTATGGTTTAATAACTATGGGTGTCATAAGACTCCTATAATACATTTTTTAAATGTGGGTCTTCAATATATGATTCTGTTTTCCCTTAAGATAATATTTAAATTGGGACAACTATATTAATAATGAAAAAAGTAAGATGTTAGAAATAGTCTATATGTGTTACTGCTACATATTTATTATAGAGATTGTAAAAGAGACAAGCACCATCTCTTAAAAATCTTTCCCTTCAATTTTTAAGTCCAAGTATATAATTATTGATGCAAACTTGTAAGAACTTTTTTAAGTTTTGTAACTGACAGGCTGAACATAATTACTAATTTCTTCCCAGAATTTCTGTCTTTGATAAACTTGTAAGAGCTTTTTTTCTCAATAGATAGATACATGATTGAAAAATCACCAAAAGAAAATACATTTTTAAAAGATGAAGATATTATCTAAGTGGAAAACTGGCAAGCTTTAATTGAGAATTTTTTTATTATTACAAATTAAGTGAATGATTAAAAATGCCAGGGAACAGAAGATTGTTTCATATGGCTCTCTGTTCAATGTGGATTGCCAGTGTGGGAGAAAATCCTTGTAAATCTTAGCATTGCTCCCACACAACCACCTACACAGATGATCGCTTGACTTTCATGCTAACAATAGATGTGTTAGTAGAGCTCTCACCATCTGCAAAATGAACTGCACTTAAAAAAAAGTAACTGTATCAGACAGTAGTAACTGCTTATATATTGTTATTAGCATTTTATATTTACATTTAAAAGGTAAGAATTTAAGCAGTGATGATTCCCAGTTTAAATAAGGTCAGTCCCTGTGATAGCTCCCAGATTAAATAGTCCTAGATATCAGATAAAGTTGTTAGAAAACTTGACTTTTGAAGAAATTTGATTAATTTCTTTCTACTTAAAATTCATCTGTATCCAAAAATGCAGAATATAGATTAAATGAATTCTAATATACTTACTTCTTCAGTAGTAATACTTAGAATCATGTACATTATTTGTTATAAACCCCTCTACAAAGTCTAATTATCACAGCTATCCTAATTTTTTCTATAGAATTCCTTCAAAGACACATTTACTTGGGTTTCCCTGCTCTTAAATCTATTTTATTAACAGTGCAGAATGAGTATTATAGAAATAATCTTTATATTATTAGAAAATACAGTGGCCTCTTTTCCCTTATTGACTTTTTTGTCAAGAATGGAAGGGTACATGATTCCACTACTGGGACTTATTCAAAGACTCAAAGGCATAGTGTTAGAAAATGAATTATCTGGATTCTTTGTAGGAAATGGAGTAGCCTAAGGCTTCATATGTATACCCTGCTCACACTTGTAAGGCTGGATGTGACAGAGAGGACAGCAGGCATGTGACTGATGGAAGGCAGGTTGAGACCCATTTTTTTCAACCCAACACAAACAGGTGTGATACTATTTTGTATTGGCAAAGTTCCTATGTTTCCAACCCACGCATTCAAACATTTGGCCTGAATAATTTCATCCTTTCTATAGATGACTAAAGCAGTCTACATGAGCTGTGAGAGTTACTGTAACCCCAAAATATCATCCTAAATAGCACTGCCTAAAATTTTGTGATGAAATGTTCATTTCTTTAATATACATATACCTTTTTTTTCTCTTATTTTTTAAAGTAATCTCTGTGCCCAACATGGGACTCAAACTCACAGCCCCAAGATCAAGAGTCACATACTCCACCTACTGAGCCAGCCAGATGCTCTTCATTTCTTTATTATCAATGTTGCCTTTTCAAAGCCTATTTTAATGCAGATGATTTTAGAAACAGTACTACTTAAGACAATATTAACTTAGTATGATTTAGTTTTACCTAATTTATTTTCCCTCTTAAATAAACTATAGTTTTAGAAATATAATAGAAGGAAATTTAGAATTAGAAGGAAAATAAAATATCATCTAGTCCAAACACTTCATTTTACAGATGATAAAATTGAAGCTCAAATAAAGGCTCTTATACCTAGTTAAGCACAAATCTAGAACTAATCCCTAAGACTCCTGACTCCGGTCCAGTGCTTTTTCCATTATACTATCATAAAACATTAAGAGAACAGTAATCTTTTGGGGTGAAGGTTAGGGGGTGCTGGAAAGGAATAGAAAGGGGAAAAAAGTAGAGAATAGGAGGTATGCTGATCCCTTGCAATTATTTGTCTAGGGTTGATCCACATAACAGAGTCATTAGTAGGATTGAGTTTAATTATACCAATGTTAGATATGTAGGTCAGTTAAGTTCACAATACAATGGTACCTTTTTGCTAAAGTTCAGCAGTAACAAGAAGTCTCATAATTCCAGGACTGTGGAAATTTGCACTCACATCATTCCCATCCAAAAAGCTGTGAATGTAGAAAAAGATAGTGATAGTTGTTCAAATATCCTGTGTATTAGCCAGTTCTGCTACAAAAGCAAATTGTTGAAGATTAGGAAGTATATAAAAGGAAGGTCATTTTTTCTAAGGTTGGGGGTTAATATTTTTCTTCAAAGTCAGAAAATAAATAAAAAGAATCAGGCTCAAAGGTAATAAGCAATTCAAAGGCAATAAAACCAAAAAATTCAGTTCTTAACAGTATACACTTTATTCATTTAGGAAAAAAAGTCTATATAATAAATTCAGTGAATAAGAGTAGCCAGAAAATTTGAAACATGTGGTAACTAATCTAGATTATATATTTGGTAAGTCTTAATACATTTAAAATGACAAAATATTTTCTTATTCATGTTTTATTAGTCAAGTTTTATTCTAACTTGACTAATATTAGACAGATCCATGGAACTTTAGGAAATTAATTTTATCTTCATTGGTTAGCTCCATTGTATACTGTATATGTGATGAAAAATAAACTCATAAATTGGGTAAAACCAGTTAATGAAAACTGCTTTGAAAATAGTAGGTAATTGTTAATATTTGTTAGGTAAGATATTTCTTAAAAGTTAAAAGGAAATAAACTCCTTTTAGTTTTTTTAAGTTAGAAATCATATTTGTTGTTCTCCCTGTTTAGGAAATTGATGTCTAATAAGATAATGCAATTAGAATCAGAATAGTCTAGGATAAGATAACTTCAAAATCTCAGTGGCCCCAGAAGGTGTCATTGAAATTCACAGGGGAAGCTGCAATAAAGCATTATTGAGTCAGTGCCCTTCTTTGGCAAGGTGGTGTCACTGGGGTCCAGTGAGAAATGAACATACACACGCACTCAGTTGTCATGATACACATCAATGCAAGACTGGCTAATTAAAAAATTAAATAGAAATCAAAGTTATAATACAGGATCTCAGATGTCTAGGATACAATAAAATATTACTCATTATACCAAGAACTGTGAAAATCACAACGTGACTGAAGAAAATGAATCCATAGATGCTAACACTAAGATGAATCAGATTTTGAAATTATCTGACAAGGACTTTAAAACAGCCATCATAAAACTGTCTCATTGATAATATGACATGATCATTTTAATAGATGAAGAAAAAGCATCTAAGTTGAATGTCCATGATTTAAACTGTGGAAAAAATAGGTATAAAAGGAATTTATCACAATGAGGGCCATATATGAAAATCCCATAGCTAACATGATAATCAATAGGGAAAAACTGAAAGTCTTCCTTCTAAGAGCCAATACAAAGCAAGGATGCCCACTCTTCACCACTTCTACAAAGTACTAGAAATCCTAACCAGAGAAATTAGAGAAGAAAAAGAAATAAAAGTCACCTGAATCAGAATGAAATGATCTCTGTTTACAAGTGACATGATCATATAGCTAGAAAATTCTTAATATTCAACAAAAAGAAAACTGTTAAAACTAATAAATGAGGGCAACCATCTCAGGTCCTCTCTCTCCTGGGAGCTTTTTACTATCTCTTTGCTATTACTCAATAAACCTTGCTTTGCTAACAAACAAACAAACAAACAAACAAAAACTAATAAGCAAATTCAGTAAAGTTTCAGGGTACAAAATCAGCATAAAAATCAATCACATTTTTATACACAAATAGCAAACTATTCAAAAAAAGAAATTAAAGAAACATTCCCATTTACAGTAGCAACAAAAATAATAAAATATTTAGTAATAAACGTATGAAAAAGATAGAAGACTTATACACTTAAAAATGTGACACAAAGGGGGGTGCCTGGGTGGCTCAGTGGGTTAAAGCCTCTGCCTTCAGCTCAGGTCATGATCTCAGGGTCCTGGAATGGAGCCCCGCATCAGGCTCTCTGCTCAGCAGGGAGCCTGCTTCCCCCCCCCCCCCGCCGCCTGCCTCTCTGCCTACTTGCGATCTCTGGCTGTCAAATAAATAAATAAAATCTTCAAAAATGTGAAAAAAAGGAAAGAAAACCTAGATAAATGGAAACATATCCCATGCTCATGGATTAGAAGAATAATATTAAAATGTCAATTCTACCTAAAATATTTATAGGTTTAATGAAATTTTTATCAAAATCCAATGGCATTCTTTACAGAAAAAAATTGTAAATCCTAAAATTCATACAGAACAACAAAAGATATTCAACAGTGAAAGCAATCTCAAGCAAGAATAAAGCTGGAAGAATAATATTGCCTGATTTCACATATATTAAAAAGCTATAGTACTGAAGATTGTTTGATACTGGCAGAAAGACAGACATAAAGACCACTGGAACAGAATAGAAATCCCAGAAATCATACATCTGTTGTCAACTGATCTTCAGCATGGGTGCCAAGAACACACAATGGGGAAATTATAGTCTTTAATAAATGGTGTTGGGAACACTGGGTATCAACATGAAGAAGATTGAAGTTGGAACCTTACCTCACACCACATAGGAGGAAACATAGTAAAAAAGCTTCTTGACATTTGTCTAGGCAGTGATTTCTTTTGGATATGGCAAAGGCAACAGAAGCAAACATAGACAAGTGAGGTTGTATCAAAGTAAAAAGTTTCTACACAGCAAAGAGAACATTCAAAACAGTGAAAAGGTAACCGGTGGAATGAGAACAAATATCTCAAAAGTCGTACAGAAGTTATATGAAAATGTGTTCAACAGCACTAATAATCAGGGAAATAAAGTCAAACCATGATGAGATATCACCTCAGACCTGTTAGAATGGCTGTTATCAAAAAGATATATATAAAAAAAGGTAACAACTGTTGGTGAGAATGTGGCAAAAAGGGAGCATTGTGCACTGACAGTAGGAATGCAAATAGGTACAGCCATTATGGAAAACACTATGATTCCTCAAAATAATTAAAAATAAAACTACCGTAGGATCCAGCAATCGCACTTCTGTTTATATATCCAAAGGAAATGAAATCAGTATTTCAAAGAGATAATCTACACTCCCTTGTTTATGGAAAGAACCTAAGTGTCCATTGATGGATGAATAGATAAAGAAAGATCACATGTATGTGTGTGTGTGTGTGTGTGTATATATATACACACATATATATATGTGTGTATATATATATATGTATATATGTATAGTCAGCCTTAAAAAAAGGTGATTCTGTTATTTGCAACAACATGGGTGAACCAAGGACATTATACTGAATGAAATAAGCAGTCACAGAAAGGTAAATACTGCATGATCTCACTTATATGTGGAATAAATAATTAGAATTCATAAAACAGAGAGTAGAGTGGTGGTTGCCAGGGGCTCTGGGGAGAGGTTGGTTAAAAGGGTACAAACTTTGAGTTATGAGTTTCTCAGGATCTAATGTATAGCATGGTGGTTATAGTTAGTTAATACTGTACTGTATACTTGAAATTTGCTAAGTGAGTTAATCCTAAGCATTCTCACCACACACATGAAAACTATATGAATTGATGGTTATGGAAACTCTGGCCTCTTGATACCTATCTGTTTAACCTGGCTGCTCTCACATTCCCCTCTAAGTGATTCCCCTATCCATTCTGGGCCTTCATCAATCCCCTTAAATCTATATTGGCCAGCATCCTCAATTTAGTCATTTCTTTATTTCTTCTTGTATGTGCCCTTCTAAACTTCACCATTATATCAATTAGAGCTCTAAATAATTACTTTGTTTACTCTTGCCCCTGGGCTGCTAAGCTTTACTAAGAAAAAAAAGCATATAATTTTTCAACAGCACCATTAAACTTATGATTTCTTGTTCATTCTGATTCTTCAACACCATATAATAATAATTTCATCTGACTAAATAACTGTCTTCCCATTAACTTGCGTTGATTGTGCCATATCTTTGCTACCTTCCTCAGATCTCCTTACCTTAAGTAAACGGTTTGCTACATGAGAAAGAAAAGATAGGACATCAGTTTACTGAGTATTTCACATTTATCCCCTTGTTTGCAGAAGTATCTGTAAGAATTCTCACTGCCCCCTCATTCCATATGTTCTGAAAAATGTGTCCATTCTCCTCATCAAAGGCAAACTTTTTCTCTGCATCCCCACTTATTCTTGCTTCCTGGGCCCATGGATTATCACTCTACTCTTTATCATATTAAACACCTCCCTTCTCCATTCAGTCCTGTACTACCAGATGCCCCTGTCTATCTTCCAGGAACCAAAACCTCAGAATATATGACTAGGTTGATTACCTTTATTCCCTTTCTACTCTTACTCTTATTTTCTTTTTTAGTTTCAGGGATAGAAGTTAGTGATTCATCAGTTGCCTATAACACCCAGTGCTCATTCCATCAAGTGCCCTCCTTACTGCCCATAACCCAATTACTTCATCCCTGCCATCCACCTCCCCCCACAACCCTCAGTTTTTTTCCTATAGTTAAGAATCTCTTATGGTTTGTTTCCCTCTCTGTTTTTTTTTTTTTTAAAGATTTTATTTATTTATTTGACAGAGAGATCACAAGTAGGCAGAGAGGCAGGCAGAGAGAGAGGGAAGCAGGCTTCCCGCTGAGCAGAAAGCACAACATGGGGCTCGATCCCAGGACCCTGAGATCATGACCCGAGCCGAAGGCAGAGGCTTAACCCACTGAGCCACCCAGGCGCCCATCCCTCTCTGTTTTTATTAGAGTTCCTTCCCTTCCCCTGTGTTCATCTTTCTGTTTCTTAAATTCCACATGAG
Organism: Lontra canadensis; assembly: GCF_010015895.1. Lineage (NCBI taxonomy): Eukaryota > Metazoa > Chordata > Mammalia > Carnivora > Mustelidae > Lontra > Lontra canadensis. Next base: position 447,418 of record NW_022631145.1, read on the forward strand.
TAAATCATACATATTTGTCTTTCTCTGACTGACTTATTTCACTTAACATTATACCCTCTAGTTCCATCCATGTTGTTGCATTCTCCAGTATAGACCACGTACTGGATTACAAATCAGGTATCAACCAGTATAAAAAGACTGAGATCAAACCATGCATATTTTCTGACCACAACACTATGAAACTTGAAGTCAACCACAAGAAGAAATTTGGAAGCACCACAAATACATGGAGGTTAAAGAACACCCTAGTAGATAATGAATGGGTCAACCAGGAAATTAAAGAAGAATTTTTAAAAATACATGGAAGCAAATGAAAACATGACTGTTCCAAACCCCTGGGATGCAGAAAAGAAATTACTAAGAGGGAAGTATATAGCAATACAGGCCTTCCTTTGAACAACCTAACCTTACACTTAAAGGAGCTGGAAAAGGGAGATGGCTGGGTGACTCAGTTGGTTGAGCATCTGCCTTTGGCTAGGTCATGATCCCAGGCTCCTGGGATTGAGTCCCACATTGGACCCCTTGCTTAGCAGGGAGCCTGCTTCTCCCTCTCCCATTCCCCCTGCTTGTGTGCTCTCTCGCTCTATCAAACTAATAAATGAAATCTTTAAAAAAAAAAAAGGAGCTGGAAAAGGAACGGCAAATAAAGCCTAAATCGAGCAGGAAAAGAGAAATAATAAAGATTAAAGCAGAAATCAATGTTAGAGAATTAAAAAAAAAAACCAAACAGAACAGATTAACACAGTAGGAGCTGGTTCTTCAAAAGAATTAACAAAATGGATCAACCCTTAGTCAGACTTAACAAAAAGAAATGGGATTGCTGGATCATAGTATGGTTCTATTTTTAATATTTTGAGAAACCTTTATATTGTTTTCCAAAATACCTGTACCATTTTGCATTTCCACCAACAGTGAAAAAGTGTTCCTTTTTCTCCACATCCTCACCAACACTTGTTGTTTCTTATGTTTTTGATTTTTAGCCATTCTGACAGGTACGAAGTGATACCTCATTCTAATTTTCATTTGCATTTTCCTGATGATTATTAACATTGAGCATCTTTTCATGGGTCTTTTAGCCATCTGTATATCTTCTTTGAAAAAATGTCTATTCAGATCCTCTTCTCATTTTTAAATCAGATTTTTTTGTTGTTTTTGACTTATAGAGTCTATGTATTTTGCATATTAACCTTTTATCAGATATCATTCAGTGTTCTTACTTGTAATCAGTCTATTCAGATTTTCTTTTTTTAAGATTTTATTTATTCATTTGATGGGAAGGAGGAATCACAAGTAAGCAGAGCAGCAGGCAAAGGGAGATGGAGAAGCAGGCTCCCCTCTGAGCAGAGAGCCTGATGCAGTACTGGATCCCAGGATCCTGGGATCATGACCTGAGCTGAAGGCAGACACTCAACGGAGCCACCCAGGTACCCCAGTCTATTCAAATTTTCTGTTGTTCATGATTCAGTCTTGGAGATAATTTTCTAGGAATTTATCTATTTTATCTAGATTGCCCAATATGTCGGTGTATTTCTTTGTATTTCTGCGGTATCAGTTGTAATCTCTCCTTTTGCATTTCTGATTTTATTTGAGCCGGCTTGCTCTTGCTCTCTCTCTCTCATTCTCTCTCTCTCTCTCTTTTTTGCTAAGTCTAGCCAGAGGTTTTTTTTGGTAAGTCTAGCCAGAGGTCAATTTTATTTAGCATTTCGAAGAACCAGCTCTTAGTTTCATTGATCTTTTATCTTCTTAGTTTCTATTTCATTTATGTCCTCTCTGATCTTTATTATTTCCCTCCTCCTACTAACTTGGGGCTTTGCTTGTTCTTTCTCTGTTTGCTTTAGGTATAAAGCTAAATTGTTTATTTGAGATTTCTCTTGTTTCTTGAAGTAGGCCTGTTTCCTCTGAACTTCCCTCTTAAAATTGCTTTTGCCACATTTCATAGGTTTTGGCATATCATACTTCTGTTTCTGCATATCTGTAGGTATTATTTTTTTTTATTTCTCCGTTGATTTCTTCTATGACCCAGTAGTTGTTCAGTAATATGTTGTTTAACCTCCATGTATTTTTAGTTCTTTCCATTTTTTTCTTATAATTGATTGCTAGTTTCATACCATTGTGGTCAGAAAAGATGCGTGATATGCTTCCAATATTAAATTTATTGAGACTAAAGTTTTGTGTCCTAACATGTGATCTATCCTGGAGAATGTTCCACGTACACTTGAGAAGAATATGTATGCTGCTTTTGGACAGAATATAATGTTCTGTATGTACTAAGTCCATCTGGTCTAATGTGTTGTTTAAGACTGGTGTTTCCTTATTGACTTTCTATCTGGATGATCTTTTCAATGATGTAGGCTGGGTATTAAACTCCCCTTGCGTTATTTTGTTACTGTTAATTTCTTCCTTTAGATCTGTTAACATTTGCTTTATATATTTTGGTGTTCCTATGTTGGTTACATATATATTTTTAAATGTTATGTCTTCTTGTTGGATTGACCCCTTATCATTCTGTAGTGCCCCTCTTTGTCTTATTACAGCCTTTGTTTTAAAGTCTGTTTTGTTTGATATGAGTATTGCTACTCCAGCTTTCTTTTAATTTCCAGTTGCATGGAATAACTTTTGCTATCCCTTCACTTTCAGTGTATGTCTTTCCTTCTGAAGTCTCTTATAGGCAGCATATAGATAGGTCTTGTTTTTTGTGCATTCAGAAGCCCTGTCTTTTAATTGGAAAATTGAGTTTAGTTATATTTAAAGTAATTTTTATAATCATGCACTTACTACCATTTTGTTCATTGTTTTCTGGCTGTTTTATAGTTCTTTTCTGTTCCTTTTTTCTCTTTCTTTCTTTCCTTATGGTGCGATGACGTTTTTAGTGTTACCATGAGATTCACCTATATCACCTTGTACGCATAATAGTCTATTTTACAAGGTAGTTTTGTTTTTAGATTTTGAATCTACCTGGATAGCACTTTTCTATGTTTTTTGATATTTTAATTTTCAAATATATATATGTATATATATATATATATATATATATATATATAATTTATTTATTTGACACAGAGAGAAAGATCACAAGTAGGCAGAGCAGCAGGTGGGGGGATGCGAGGGGGGAAGCAGGGTCCCTGCTGAGCAGAGAGCCAGAAGCTGAGCTTGATCCCAGGACCCTGAGATCATGACCTGAGCCGAAGGCAGAGGCTTAATCCACTGAGGCACCCAGGTGCCCCTCGAATATATATTTTAAGTTTTTATTTAAATTCCATTTAGTTAACATATAGTGTAATATTACTTTCAGGTGTACGACATAGGTATTCAACACTTCGATACAGTACCTAGTGCTCATCACAGTAAGTGCACTTCTTAATCTCCAACACCTATTTAACCCATCTCCCCACAAACCTCCCCAATGGTAACCATCAGTTTGTTCTCTATAGTTAAGATTCTGCAGGCGCCTGAGTGACTCAGTGGGTTAAGCCTCTGCCTTTGGCTCAGGTCATGATCACAGTGAGGGTCCTGGGATGGAGCCCCACACCAGGCTCTCTGCTCAGCTGGGAGCCTGCTTTCTCCTCTCTCTCTCTGCCTACTTGTGATCTCTTGTCAAATAAATAAATAAAAATCTTAAAAAAAAAGATTCTGTTTCTTGGGTGGCAAGTTAAATCTGAACATACTCTAAGACTCAACTTTCTTACTCCCCACCCCCACCTTATACTTTGTTTTTTTTTAAGATTTTATTTCTTTATTTGACAGAGATCACAAGTAGGCAGAGAGGCAGGCAGAGAGAGAGGGTAAAGCAGGCTCCCTGCTGAGCAGATAGCCGAACTCGGGGCTCCATCCCAGGACCCTGGGATCACGACCTGAGCCAAGCAGAGGCTTAACCCACTGAGCCACCCAGGCACCCCACACTTTATGTTTTTGATGTCACTTTTTATGTATTCTTGTTTATTAATTCACTTGGATGTTTTTCTACTTGTAGGTGCTATCTAATTCACTTACAAAGTTAAAGCTATAGTCTTACAAATTGAGAAATTACATATAAAGAGACAATAATACTAATTCTTTCTGGTTTCAGCTGTAGTTAGTAGTCTTTTTTATTCTCCAGATGGTAGTCTTTAGCCTTAGCAGTACAGTATTGTTTTATTTTCTCGTGGATGCTCTGGGGATTAAAATTAGCATGATAATTTAAAATAACCTAATTCAGATTAATACTAACTTAATCTCATTGTGTACAGAAACTTCACTCCAGTTTAGCTCCAGTTCCTCCTCTTCCTTCATGCTATTATTGCAAACAAATTACATTTTTATTATGTTATATTATGCATATCTTATACATTATATTTACTATGCCTTATAAACCTGTCAACACAATTTTATAATTATTGCTTTACACACTGTCTTTTAAATCATATAGAAGAAGAAAAGTGTTACTAAGAAAAATACACTGTTTTTTATATTTATTATATAGTTATCTTTACTCATGCTCTTTATTTTTTTATTGAGGTATGATTGACATATAAAAAGCTGGTACATATTTAATGTATACATGTTGGTGAGTTTGAAGATAAGTATATACCTGTAAAGTCATCACCACATACATTACCATAAACTGAACCATCACCTCTAAAAGTTCTTTCTCTCTCTTTTGGATAAGCATCAGTGAAACTATGTACCCTTTGACCGACACATCATGTAGATTTGATTTACCATCTAACCTTCTTTAGTATTACTTGTAGGGTAGATCTGCTTGTGGTGAATCTGTTTTTGTTTTTCTGGAAATGTTGTAATTTCTTTTTTCATTTCTGAAGAATAGTTTTGCTACATATAGGACTTTTGGTTAATAGTCTTTTTCTTCAGGGCTTTGAATATGCAGTCCCACTGCCTTCTAGCCTTCATGGTTTCCCAGATTTGGGGGAAGGCTTGACAATCACTTTTTCAAAAAGGTAGAGGTAGTACAAAATCATTGCTCTATAGCGAGTAGTAGGTTTGATTGCTGGGAGATGCAGCCCAAGGGGTGATGTAATAATCTTCAAATGTGACTCATGCAAACTGAAGTCTAATGTCAAGTAGAAGGGTATTCCTTCAGGTATTCAACTCCACCTAAATATGTCACAGAACATTCCCAAATAATGAAATATTTTTAAGCAAGTAAGCATTCACCAAGGACACACACTCTGCGTTAAAGAAAACCAAGATGGGGAACTACATATACAAATCAGAGAGAATGGGTGTGATGTGATCAGGAAGTTCAGCTACCGTGCTGGAGAACTGTAGGAGTGGAAGAAAATGGTGAGAGGTTGGTAGTGACCACATTTTAGTAAGCCCTTCAAATAACCCCAGGGGAAGTGGACACAATACTTATGTATACGGTGAAAGATAAAATCTATTTGCTTTCCAGGTATGTGTTAAAAATAAGGGAATTAGGGACACCTTTGTAGGCCCATTTCTCAAAACTCAGTCCCTCATCAGCCTAAGGACAGCCTGAGGGAAAGAGTGAGGGATGATGTATAGAAACTCAGTAGTCATACTGGTAAGCATATATTTGTCCAGGAAATGGGACAGGAGCAGGCCTCCTTATGGGCAAACAGAAGAGCAATGAACCCACAAAATGAGAAAGATTTACATAGAAGAGACTTTCTGTCTCTTCATTGACACTCTATGAGTTATCTGACCAGGGAAGTGGAGCTGAGCTAACATTTTAAATAAATATGAAAAAACTACTGATTTGAAGATTGACATAAAAGCAGGCTATAGAGGAGTGTTTCCTTGTGGGGAAGAAAGGAACAAGCTTTGAGGTCAGATTGTACTGATTTTATACGATAGCCTGGCTACTTTGTCACTTTATTAGCTTCCTCATAGTTATGGGGGTTGAATTCTTTTTAAAATAATACTTGTGTATATCACTTGCTATTTGTGGCATTGTAGATACTCAATAAATTATTATTATTTATCAGTCATAGAATATTTCACTGGCGGGCGCCTGGGTGGCTCAGTGGGTTAAGCTGCTGCCTTCAGCTCGGGTCATGATCTCAGGATCCTGGGATCGAGGCCCGCATTGGGCTCTCTGCTCGGCGGGGAACCTGCTTCCCTCTCTCTCTCTCTCTCTCTGCCTGCCTCTCTGTATACTTGTGATCTCTCTCTGTCAAATCAATAAATAAAATCTTTAAAAAAAAAAGAATATTTCACTGGCATAAGAAATGAAATAAAGGTTTTGCTCAAACATTATTTTTCTCTAGCAATTATTTCTAGAACCTATGAGGGACATTGTGTTGGATGATGAATAGAAACTCCTGCAGGAATCAATGTTGGTGAGTCCCCACACAATTAAATTCAGGATCATGGTGGGAAAGGAAGTCAGAGGAATATGTAATATAAGCATTCAGTATACAAATGAAACTGAAAAAATGCAGTAGTAAGTCAGGTTTTGGAGATAAAATGTAAAATTCAATAATCACAGGAAATTAGTGGACTGTATAAAACCATCTTTAAAAATATATTTATTTATTTGAGAGGAAGAGAGAGACAGTGAGCATGAGCGGGGGAAGAGGCAGAGAGAGGAGAAGCAGACTCCCCGCTGAGCAGGGAGCATGATATGGGGATCGACCCTGGGACCCTGGATCATGACCTGAGCCAAAGGCAGATGCTTAACCACCTGAGCAAGCCAGGCACCCCTATTTAAAACCATCCTATTAAAAGTTTGAGATAAATGTTTTTAAAAGCAAAACAACTGGCCATTCAAGATAGCATTCTAGATCCTTTACCTCCATTTTCTTCTTATTAATATATAAGATATTTTTTGATACCCTAGTTCAGGCTCTTACTACTCTTACATCAACTGTTGCAATAATAACCCAGTAATTCTCATTGTCATCAGATGTTTGTTTCTATAGAACATCTGCCACACTTCTTCATCCATCTTTCTTTCCATTTATCCATTCATCCTTCCACACAAATATTTATCCATCTACTAGGTAGTATGTTCTGGGGATCTATTAAAAATTAGTACTTTAGGAATTCCCTATTCTCAGTAAATACTGAGTCCTGTGAGGAGGGTGCATAAGTAACAAAATGATAATGTAATATGATAAAATGAGTACTTGTAGGGATTGGTTGATCTAATTATATTATACCTACATATCGAATTATTATGCAGCTCTGCATATTGGTAAGTGAAAAGGGAGATAACAAAACAGTATATAATGTTTCTACCATGGTGTTGATATCAGTATATCTACTGTCTATATGAATACGAATTATACAACTGTATTTTAGGTAACTATATATATATGTGCATGAAAACATAATGATGTTTATCTTAACAGGGCTTATAGTTTTCTGCTAAACTGTCAGAGTTGGGGGTTTTCCACCTGCCTCTTAACTCTTTTGCAGACTGAATTTTTTACAGTAAGCATGTATTATATGTGTAGTTAGATTTATAACCTAAAAGCTGTACAGACAATATCCAGTTGTGCTTGACTTGTGGTTTCAGTGAATCTCAGTCCCACTTCTTCCTAGACATTACCTGATCCATTTCTGCCTCACTTCTTAATCTGAAGAATGGAGGAAATTATAGTGCCTTCTTCATAGAGTTGTTGTCAGCATGAAATGATAACCCAGTTAAAGTCTTATTTAGTGATATATGACAAAAAGTAAGCATTCAAAACAATCTGATGATGGAGAGAGGAGGAGAGGAGAAGAAAAGAAGAAAAATTAACCCATTTAAAGCTCTCCTGCCATAAATCTATCTCAATAAGGAGTCTCACAGTCAAAGAAACCATAGACTAGGGCTTGTCCTCTCTTTTAAGCTACATTGTTTTCGCAAATTTGCCCAGTGGCAGGCCCTCCACTAACTAGCACATCTCAGGTGGTTCTTATGATTGTTTCATATAAATCAAAGACCAGAGTTGGCCTATGGAAAGAATGGAGTGATGGAGGTAGTTATCAGGAGTCATTGGCCATACTGTCAAAGATCTGTCTCACCTCAGAGGGACCATGGATCAAAACCCAGCTTCACACATGAATGAGAGTAGATGTGCACGGAATACATTTCCCAGTGAGATGTCCTTCCCTGGAGTCTGGTACCAGCTGATGTTCCTTGTGTGGATCTTAAAGTGCCTAAAGGTGTCCAGGTGTTCTTTTTTAACAACTAAAGCAGTATATCTAGAGTATCAGGACAAAGGGAAAATAGCAAAAAGGAAGTGAGAGTTGTAGTGAAAATGGTACTATGAAAGTTAGTGTGCAGTGATTCATTTGAATTTGACTCTGCTATGAAGAGTCCAGGGAAACTGTAATGTTATTCAAAGCAAAGTTATACTATTGTATCCTTCTCAATCATGTTATGGTTTTATGATCTTTGTTGAAGAAGTTGAACCATACTCCCCAAGTTTGAAATATAATCTTGAGGAAAGATGAGCACCTTTTGACATGGCAAGAAAGCTGCAGAGGACCTGAGACAGCTTGTGGAGTTGGGACATGACTATCTCAAAGGTAAGCTATGTGGAGAGAAGAAGCTGACTATGCCTTGTTGCTGTGCAAGACCCCACGGTTACTGAACATTTTTGTTGGAAGGAGGAGAGTAATGGTGAACAACAGTGATAAGGTAGAGACTTTAGGCATTGTAATTTTTATGGATGCAGAAGATTAAGGATTGTGGTATTTTTTGTGCCTTCAAGTTTGTGGATTAAGACTCTTGTACATTACATGTAGGGACTTCATTCAGGTTTACTAAGAGTTCTTATAGCACTTAAATGTAACAGGGACCAATTTCACCCCTACTGCTGCAATTTACTCATTTTGAGATCATGACCATGATCACATTTTAAAAATTGCACATAATTATAACTATAAAGCCTCAGAAATCCCTTCACACATGTAGCATAAAGTAGATTTTAATGAGAACAACTTTGAAAGACTTATAAATACTCACTTAGGACCTCTAATAACTTGTAGTTGTCAGAAGGAAGGGGGGGGAATGAAGCTTTGAATCTGCTGAAAAGTTTCATTTCTCCATCCTTCCAAGGTGATACCTAAAAATAGAGGCACCTGGGTGGTGAAACTTAAGAAACTTATTTCAAACGAATAAAAACCAAAACCAAACAAAAAAGACCTCTTTCTAGAACTGGAGAGGCACAAAGTGGACAATACCACCATAGTAGTACTCTGATATCAAAACAACCTTAATAAATCAAGATATGGGCTAAAATGATCAAAAATGATGTAAGTATAAAGAAGATGTGGTTCATATCTACAATGGAATATCATGCAGCCATCAGAAAGGATGAATACCACCATTTGCACTGACATGGATGGAACTGGAGGGGATTATGCTAAGTAAAATAAATCAAGCAGAGAAAGACAATTACCATATGGTTTCACTCATATGTGGAACGTAAGGTATAGTGTGGAGGACCATAGGGGAAAAGAGGGAAAACTGAATGGGAAGAAATCAGAGAGGAAGACAAACCATGAAAGACTCTGGACTCTGGAAACCTAATTGAGGGGTTACAGAAGGGAGGTAGGGAGAAGGGTGATGGGTATTAAGGAGGGCACGTGTGGTGATGAGCACTGGGTATTATATGCAGCTAATGAATTGTTGAACTCTACATCAGAAACTAACATTGTACCATATTCTGGCTAATTGAACATAATAAAAAAACAGAATATAGGTGAATCTGTTTTGCCGGTGATGCAGTGATTCATCAAAATTTAAAGGTGTTTTCTACTGACGATAAACCTCTTTATCCAGAAGAAGACACATTTGAATTTTGTTTGAAACAGTGTAATTGAGGCCAAATAGCAGGTACCTGTGACATCCAAACATTTGCAGATAATGGACGTTTGTGATTTCAAAACAAACAGTGGCAGAGGGACTATGAATTATTGAATGTAAGTGTTAGAAGAGGCTAATAGACATTTAAGTCAGAGAACATACTTAGTAAATTTGGTAAAGATTTTCTCAGGGGCAAGAGTGCAGTCATACAAAAATGGAAGACGTTGGCTCCAAAAACAGTAGCCTCTGGGAACTTAAAACTCAGAAATCCTGGATATGGCCCTTTTAGAACATATTAAGGCAAGCACAGAATTGAGCTGAACTATCTGTGAACTATTCCCAAATAGTGATGCTACTCTAGGAAGGGGAGAAGGTTGAGGTAGTTGAACTCCACGGATCAGGGAAGCCAAGCATGGACAGTAGATTTCAGTGACATGGTATCTCCTTGAGGTACCCTTGCCTCAAGGAGAAGCATGGCCAGCTTCTTGGTTGTATGACCTGTGCAGTTGCACAGGGCATTGCACTTAGAAGGGAGCTACACTTGGTTTAATTCTCTGCTGTCAGTGTCTTGAAATACTTAATAATTTTCTAACAAGGGGCCCTAAATTCCATTTTGAAATGGGCCCTACAACTTGCATATATTTCAAGGCATACAGAAATTTTCTTGCAAGATGTTTTTCTTCCTGGTACCTAGCACAGAAACATAGAGCTATAAGACTAAAGGGACCATATTAGCTGGGACAAGAGACATCTCACGGGTGTTAAATGTAGCCAGACAGTGATGCTTTGGGACAGTGGAAGGCTCTGGAAATGTTTATGGAAGCTTGACCAGAGTGGTAAAATTGGATTTCAGACATTCTTGAATCACCCCACATCCCAGAAGGATGGGGCCAGAGTCATAAATAATTGATTTAAAGAAATAAAGAATCTCATTCTCTCTTGCCTAACTGACTTTGTGGACTGTGATCTGAATCCATTATGAGACAGGGGAAAGTCTTTTGCAGTAGGAGTTCAGAACTCAACAATACATACTAACTGTACAAACTTGAACTAGCCACTTAAAAATTTCATGGATTTTAAAAGCAGGATTTGATCTGCATATCAGAACTTATTCCATTTTAGAGTGTAATGAAATTTTATAAAAATGTTTTATAAATTAAAAATAATGATACAAAAATAAGATAATGATTTGTTATCATGAGTTTGACTTTTGTTGCCACACTTGAAATATAAACTTATGAACATTAAATTGGTAGAAGGGAAGTGCTCTAAAAATGTTGAAAAGACTTTAAATTAAAGTGCCTTATCTTGTAAAGACAAAGACAAAGTAGATACTGGGGCGCTTAGGTGGCTCATTCAGTAGTGTCTGACCCTTGATTTCAGCTGAGGTCATGATTTCAGGTTCAGGAGATCAAGCCCAGCATTAGGCTCTGTGCTGGGCAAGAGTCCTGCTTAAGATTGTCTCTCTCCCTCTCTCTCTGCCACTCCCCCTGCTCATGTGTTCTTTCTCTCTCTCTCTCTCTCTGTCTCTCTCCCTCCCTCCCTCCCTCAAAAAAAAAAAGATATGCACTGAAATCTGTACCATTATAAAAAGAATAACATAATGTGACATATTCATCACATTCTTGAGTGATAGAGCAAGGAAGCATTCTTTGAAGCATGCCAGAGGTATCATACGAATGGAGAGAAACCCTAATTTGAGCAATAGACAATAATTTACGGGGTTCACCAATTCTAGTAGCTATAACACTGAAAGATAAAAAAACTCAAACTGATACTAGATAAATTAGTGGTGATAAACTACTAAAAATACTCTCAATAAGAGACGCCAAAATATTTAGGTATATATTCTTAAACCATGACGATAACATTTGTTCTAAAGAAAAGATTCACAACAGCTGTGTTTTTGGTTTTGAAGGGGATAAAACACCTTATTGATATTATAAAAATCTAATAGAAACAGAAAGAAGATAAAGGAAATCTACACATAGATGAGGGCAATAGTAAGCGGTCAAGGAAAATAAGTCAGACTTACATCAAATCAGTTACTTAGGACATCCAGCCTCACTAGCTGCGGAGCCCCAGGGAGATAGCCAGACTGGAGTCCTGATGAAAAGGCCTGGGCAAAACATCCTACCCTAAGGTGACAGTTCCATCTGACCATCCCCATAAGGGCCATATTTATAGGACAGATGATGGAATCTGAAGTTAAACATTTGCTTGCCTACCTGCAGTTTGGAGAGAGCTGTGTTTCTATGTTATCACGTCTTTACAGCCTCAAGGAGCCTGGGCTAAGTATGCTTGCCTCTCCTCCTGGATTCCATTCCAGGGGGACCAGCCCAGCCTGGATCCAGAGGGCATGGGATGTAAGGCAAAATTTATAGCTCTTGGCATCCAGGCCAGAAGGGCCAGTTCTCACCTGGAGTCTGGCTAATGTCAATTAACCAGGGTCCTAAGGTCTCTCATGAAGCACAAGTCTCACAAACAATATTCTTTCACCTGCCTTTGAAGCTCAGGGTGGTCAGTCATGCAGGACAAATCAAAGAAACCTCCAACCATACAATACAACCTCAAAAAGGGAAATTATTGGATTTTGCTAATTTTGCATAGCACCTAACAGAGAGAATACTTCCTTCAAGGGCCATAGGCATGTTTGGTAATTCTTAAACTCTTAATTTTGTGCTCCCTCAGAATAAAAGTATGCTCTGAAAATTATATTTCAGCCTGGCTGGCAATACTGATATGCCCTATATTTAATTTTTAGCAGAAAGCAGTTTTTCATCCTAAAGGAGCCAGGTATACACTCATGAAAACAATAAGCTCAGAATTAGAAGTTCTAATCCAATAATAAGTGATACTTATAAGTTGAATATTAGTATTCAGCAATATCATATCATGCTCCACATAACCGACAAAAGCATGGCAATGTTTTCATTCTCTTGAAAGAAAAACCACAGCTCAGAAAGGTTAACTGATTTTCTGAAAGAAACTGTGCCTTCTCACTGAGAGCCAAGTGTTCTAAAGTGCTCATTAAAACTTAAAAATAGTTTTTTCTCTCCGGTGCTTGAAACTCGGGAGCCATCATGAACGACACAGTAACTATCCTAACCAGGAAGTTCATGACCAACCGCCTACTTCAGCGCAAACAAATGGTTATTGATGTCCTTCATCCTGGAAAGGCAACAGTACCTAAGACAGAAATTCGGGAAAAACTAGCCAAAATGTACAAGACCACACCAGATGTCATATTTGTATTTGGATTCAGAACCCATTTTGGTGGTGGCAAGACAACTGGCTTTGGCATGATTTATGATTCCTTGGATTATGCAAAGAAAAATGAACCCAAACATAGACTTGCAAGACATGGTCTGTATGAGAAGAAAAAGACCTCAGGAAAACAGCGAAAAGAACGCAAGAACAGAATGAAGAAAGTCAGGGGGACTGCGAAAGCCAATGTTGGTGCTGGCAAAAAGAAGTGAGCTGGAGATTGGACAACAGAAGGAGTAAAGATGCTGCAGTGGTTTTATCTGTGGTGATTGTGCAGATTTTTCATGAGAGGATTAATAAAGTAAGAATGTTAATGTGAAAAAAAAACTTAAAAATATGAGTTTTCACTATGGAGTATTATGCCTCCATCAGAAAGGATGAATACCCAACTTTTGTAGCAACATGGACGGGACTGGAAGAGATTATGCTGAGTGAAATAAGTCAAGCAGAGAGAGTCAATTATCATATGGTTTCACTTATTTGTGGAGCATAACAAATAGCATGGAGGACATGGGGAGTTAGGGGAAGGGAGTTGGGGGAAATTGGAAGGGGAGGTGAACAATGAGAGATTATGGACTCTGAAAAACAATCTGAAGGGTTTGAAGAGGTTGGGGGGTGGGAGGTTGGGGGAACCAGGTGGTGGGTATTAGAGAGGGCACGGATTGCATGGAGCACTGGGTGTGGTACAAAAACAATGAATACTGTTATGCTGAAAATAAATTTAAAAAAATGATTAAAAAATGAGTTTTATTAACTAGTCTAGTTGTAATTACACTATGACTTTTAGTGGGTTTGTTTTATTCAGTCCATCTTCTACTTCTCACCCTTGCTCTAGGAGAATGCCCTGCCTTCCTTAGTGGATGCTGTGGTATTCTGCCCAGATCCCCATCCCTTTCTCCTCCAGGACTGAAGAATCCATCCTTCCAGCTCTTGGGAATGTTGACAGCTGAACACTTATAGCTGAGTCTCCCTCCAGAGTGTACTCTAGCTGAAGATAACTATAGTTAGCCTAAATGTATAGCCTAAAGTCACAGATAGTCCCAGGAGCAACATTCTACTAATGACTAGTGGATTCAGGAGTAAAAAGCCCTAGGCCCCTCCTCCGATTCAGAACAACTCTACAGAGACATCCCACTTTCATTGTTTTCTCTGGAATTGGCTCAGGTTTTTGTCACAACTAATGACAAAAAGCTAAGTGTCTCCTATTGTACAGTCATTTCTAAACTCTCTCACAGGGGGCGCCTGGGTGGCTCAGTGGGTTAAAGCCTCTGCTTTCGGCTCAGGTCATGATCCCAGGGTCCTGGGATGGAGCCCCGCATCAGGCTCTCTGCTCAGCGGGGAGCCTGCTTCTTCCTCTCTCTCTGCCTGCTTCTCTGCCTACTTGTGATCTCTCTCTGTCAAATAAATAAATAAAATCTTTAAAAAAAAATAAAATAAACTCTCTCACAGATACTGATTTTAAGAGCACTTAAATTTGCATGCACTTCCTGCATGCAAATCTCTTTCTCAGAGCCTGCTTACCAGGAAACCCAACCTGAAACGAAGCCCTTAGTACTGGGATGAACACAAGACCTAGGCAGATGCAGTCATGGTATCTCTCTCACCTACGCATTTTGATTGCTTCAGTGACTAGCATATGAGCCAGGCTAGACCAACCAGAGTTTCTCTTAGAGATGTTTTTGAAATTGGGCAGGGTAAAAGACTTCCTTGTTATCCTTTGGACATAACCTATTAGGGGGTAGAATTTAGTCAAGTGCATATCGTGCCCACTGCTCTGTAGTCTGTGTAAATAAAAGAAGCAGAAAGCAGGGACAGAAAGAATTTTGTGCTCATCCCTTTTTATCATAAAGGATAATTGAGCTAATGCATTAGCCTTTTTGCTTAAGTTAATTCAAGTTGAATTTCTGAATAAAATCAAAGGACTCTTATCAATGAATACTTTATCTTCAAGGTTTATAAAAATAAAGTAATAAAAGACCCTAATTTATTCAGGTGGTTGGAAAAAAATTAGGTTTCTTCATATATTCACCATTTGGAGGAAAGGAAGTAAGCTGTTGTTCTTTAGAAGCCATTATTAAAAGAGTTGAGAATTACCTTGATTTCAGACCTCGGAAACCTGAAAACACATTGTAGTATGAAGGAATGAATACAAGCTGCAGGCAGATGTGATAATTAGGCCCTTTTCCTTCTGCTTGGGAATTTATCTTTGTATTTATTTGAATAGTAGCTGTTGCACAAATTTTTCTTTGAGAATGTATATAGACCTTTATCATTCCCTTTAAAAAAAACAAATTTCCTTTCCATGAATGACTTTCTACCTATAAACTAATAGAAACATATGCCTTTCATGTATTAGCAGTTTTTGTGTGCTTGATACAAAAGAGATTTTGGTGTGTTGGGCATTTGATATCCTTTAATTCCCCTCTGTAAATCTCAAGAGACATTTTTTCTGGCTGAAAACTAAATCATTATGTGTAGCAGTAAAGAAAGCTATACTGGATCAGGGGATAGGAAGACACCAAGGAACCTGCAATATGCCTCCTTTAGCCTGTACTTTTCATTTTGTTCCTATGCTTTCACTCCCAAAGCTTTCCAGGTCCTCTGGATTTCACTCTCAAAAATCACCACCTCAGCTTACATTAGCTCAGAAACAATTTACAGAGAACCTGTTATATGTCAGGGACTGTGATATGTCTTATATTGAGCATTTCCCAGACGTTTTTGTTTTCTCCCCTCTAATGCAAGTCTTTTTATGATAAACCTATAGCTTTTTTTAAATGCCTGATAACACATATATTACAATCTCACATAATAATGTTAATATGACTGATTATATAAACCTAAATGAAAAAATCTTTTTCTTCAGTACTTGAAAAATGTCATTCTTTTATTTTATTTTTATTTTTTATTCAAAGATACTATGATGTCTGTCTGATTTTTGTTTCTTTGTAGTTATCTTTACTCTCTTTCTGGAATTTCTTACCTTCCTTTGGCCTTTTATATGCCTTTTCAATATAAAGTATTTATTTCACCTTTTTAAATTTGGCAATTTTGTCTATATTAGTTCTTCAAATCTTTCTCTCCCCCTCTTCCTTCCTCCATTTTTTCTCCCCCTACTCCTCTTTCCCTCCCCTCTTTAAAAAAAATTCATCTTCTTCTCTTAGTGTGTGTTGCTACTATTCTGTATTCTGTATTTTTAAACTTGTCTTTTGCATATCCTCTCTATTCTTTCTGCTTTCAGGGAGGGTAATTCCATTTGTTGTTCTACCTCACAAACACACCTAATATGTTCCTTATCTCAACATCATAGATTTTATGCTCTAATAATTCTTCTGAATTCATGATTGTGGTTCTTGTTTTATATTGTTAATATCTTTACTAATTTACAATTAATTTACTTATGACCTCTTTTTGCAAGTTTTTAGGGTTTTCTTTCTCCTGGAATAGTGAATGTTCCCAGTGATTTGACATATTGTGGGTCCCTTTTATTTGTGTTTTAAGCTCTTAATGGGCCATTTTAATCTGGAGATTTATCATTCAGTTTGGGAAATTTCATTCTTTGACAGTTTACTTCCATCTGTTTCTTCTTTTATTTCTTGTACTGCCATTGGATGTTGGAGCTAGTAATTGTTTACCTGTTTTCTTATTTTTAGTCTCTTATTTTCCATCTCTTTGTCTCGTTCTACTTTTTTGAGATTTTTCTTAACTTTATCTTTCAGCCCTATTGAATTTTAAATTCTGAATATCTTATGGTTATTATCAAGAATTCTTTGATGTTCTTTGAATTTCTCCTGTTTTAGTAGAATTCTCCTGTTTCTTAGATGAAATGTCTTGTGTTTTGTATTAATATTTTCAGTTTTCTTTTACTGTATACAGTGTCTAAGTTTCCTTCAATTTCCTTTTTTTCCAAGTATGAGGCCCATCAAATGCCTACTATTTGGGGGCTGTCCTTTTAAATTAAAAGTGAGACACTAGAAAAGCCTCTTTTGTGTCTTAACTCTAGGGTTATCAAAGGTCAAACCCAGCTTTTATTAATGGATCTCCCAAATGTCAGTTTTAGGATATTTTTTTTCTCTGAGGAAATAAAAAATAATCCTTACTCTCGTATCTGGTAAGTATATGTCTAAGTGTTTGTGTTCTAGAATCATGAAGGAATAACTGGGATGAGAATACCCACAGTTCAGTATATAGACATAAACTTAATTCTGCCATTTTCAGGTCTGCATCTCAGCATGAACCATCTTCTCTGGTCCCCAACCAGCCCCTCACTGGTTCAGCTTCCTCAGAGAGAAATCCTCCCTGAGCTTATGGGTATGTAGTCATGTTCTTAGTGATCTTGTTTGTTATTAATACCTCTAAAAAAATCACTGTCAGTTTGGTTCCACTTTTAGAGGAAGAAGATGTATTATGCACATACAGTAGTAATAATAAAATTAATTAGATTATTATATTTGTCAACCTATTTTGTGATTCATGATTGAAATCTTCTTTGATATTTATTTCTCTGATTTTTTTTGTTTTTTTAAATACTTATTGACCAAATGCTCCTTCTTAGAAGATTGTAGAATCATAATTATTTTTATACTGTTATTATTTGAATGTCTGTTTTTCTACCAGTACCTATAACCTATAAGTATCCTATCCCTCAGTAGGATAATGTAAATCATAATTTTACTTACTTCCTGCAATGCCTTTATAGGATTAAAGTCATCTTATTTCTGAGAAACACAACTTTTTATTATTTGGTTTATTGTTCCTCACAAAAAGTGTTTTAATTACATTCCTGAACCCTTCTAATATAGCCCTTATTTAGACATTAATTTTTAGTTTCAACAAGTGTTTTGTCCCATGTATTCTGTCTTCCTCATGCTTGAGATACTTAGCTGTAGCCATTACACAAGTGCTAAAGTATTTCTGTGAATTTGTGTTTTTTGTTTCTGTTTTTGTTTTTTTTGGGTGGGGGGGAATGTCTGTGTGTGTGTGTGCACGTGCACACGTGTGCATGCGTGCAGACAGGCAGTGGTACATTAATTCTTAATTCCTGAGATGGTTTCTCTGTTGTCTTTATGTATGAACATACTATAACTTTACTGTAAGGTATACTCACAGACAGTCACACCTTTGAAATTCTGTGTGCTTTGAATCCCATGGACCATCTAGGATATGTGAATGGACTTCAGGGAGTTTGTGAACCAACTC
Organism: Lontra canadensis; assembly: GCF_010015895.1. NCBI lineage: Eukaryota > Metazoa > Chordata > Mammalia > Carnivora > Mustelidae > Lontra > Lontra canadensis. The sequence goes on from NW_022631145.1 coordinate 465,644, forward strand.
CTTGTATGAATGAGTATACATTAATTTTTCCAAGGAAAAGGGGTATAATCAGATTGTCAAAGATACCCATTTCTCCAAAAGATTGTTTGTAGTCTTTGTACCAGTGTATTCAGATATTAGTATTACCAACCTATTTTTCTTTTCCTTTGCTGACAACTTACTAGGAAGCCTTTAGAAATTTACTTAATTGTTTTAATTTCATAAATTTTACCCTGATATGTCTACATGTTTTTCTTTTTCCATTAACTTTGCCAGGTACTTCAGGAGTTCTTTTAGTCTGAAAACTTCAGCCTTGTGTAAACTCTGGTAATTTTTTTTTTCCTGTTACTTCTTTATATAGTGCATTTTCTCCACCATCTTTATTTTCTTCTGAGATTTTTGTAACAGATATAAACGATCTTTCCTTCTTTTTCTACCTTAATATCTTTTTTTTGCATCATATTTAACTACTATACTCTTTACCTCAAGGATTTGAAAACAGTTGAGCTGTTATGGTAATTCTCTGCTAAAGGCAGGAGGGTTGGGTTTGTTTGTTTGTTTGTTTGTTTGTTTGTTTTGTTGTGTTTTCCCTTTTAAAAACAATTTTGTTTTTGTTGAGGCAGGCTGAATTAACTGGAACAATATACTCTCTGTCTGCCACAACTAAATAACTAGGAATTGTGCTATTTTCACAACAGTACTCATTTTCTAAAAATGCCAAATATTCTAAGGGAAACATAGGAGCCAGTCTTAAAGGTCACTTAATGGTGGTGGAATACAGGGGTGTAAAGTAGGCTCTTTCCTCTTCTTTATGCAACCCCTTCTTTGACAGTTCACTGTTTTTGGAATTGGAGTAATTCCCCCTGGTTTATTCACTTTATACTTAGCTAATTCAAGGCCTGAGTGGATGTCCTAAAATCTTATTTAACCCTGTTGGATTCATAGACTGGCCTGCCTCTAGTTTCCTATGCTCAGAGGTTAGGGGTTTTCCCAGAACCAGAACATTCGGCACACACTTGCTCAAAATTTAAATCTGAAGCTACCTTCTAAAATCCATACCCTCTCCTATTCCCTAATCTTTACTGTGCTCAAAAATTTTTAATGGCTCCACATTTTTTCCCAAATAATAAAATTAGATTTAGATTTAGATTCCTAAATCTAACCCTTACCCTATTTCTCCAACATGGAAAAGCTGCCCATTTCAACCTAACAGGTCTGTTCATTGTTTCCTAGATAACCATGCTTCTGATAATTTATAAATCACCCTCATGTACAGCATATCCTCTTCCATTCATCTATATAAATATTAAAGAACTGATTGGTCACCAAGGATGCTACTTTAAGATGTGACTTAATAAAGGAGTTAATAAAATGAAGTCCCTTTCATTTGGTTGGTAGTCCAAACCTTGATGGAATTAGGAAGCTCAGATAGAAAGTGAAAGAAGTTATTTGTTCTTCAAAGCTGTCAATAAACTTCAAGAATACAAAAGGACTATGTCAATATGTTTGGGCTATTTAGATAGACACAAAACTTAGAGCTTTGAGGTTTAGTAGCATAAGCTGATAGGAATATTAACATCTACTTGATCACATGGTTGGCCCAAGAAGCACCAAACACAGAAAATACCCAGAACTCATATTGCCAAATTCCCATGAGTTTAGACTACTAAACACAGCTTATTTCTATGTGGAGAAACTGCTAATATTTTAGTTTTTATCTGATTTACCTAAAAGCAAGCAAACAAAGATAATAAAACACAGGGGTTATAAAGGTGCCATAATAAGTGAAGTGTTAGTAGGACACTACAAATTATCATCCTTTCCCTCTAGGAAAATTCAAAATCTATGCAGGTTCCTTGGCTTCCTGATGATAAAACTAACAAAATATGCTAAGAAGGCCACGTGTGGAAAGTAAGACACATAAGACTTTATTGAATTTATAGCACCATTAGTTTCACAGATATTTGAAAGGAAAGTAAATATGGTGATGTTAAGATGGTATTTATTGAAAGTTAATTTCCTAGTTCTGAAATATTACAATGTACAAAAATGAGTATTTTCTAGAATTAGTGAAAAACAGCCTATCTCATTTGGCCCTAAGGAACACTGTTATGGTCAAGGCCTTCATAATAATGTCCTCACTTCTTGCTGAGTGGCCTTTAACTTTCCAGTGAAATACCTAAAATTAAACTCAGTCCATATTCCTTTATGGACTCATTTTTAAGGAAACTACCTGAACTGCTTTTAATCACTTTGATCCAAGTTCAGAGAAATTGGAGTATAATTTTATGTAAGATAATGTCAAACATTCACTAAAGCATTTGGGATTTCTTTCCAAACAGAATGTGGATGTGGCTATGGGCTGCTGTTTAAGAAATGAAGATAAAAAATAAGATTAATATTGCTATACATGTGACATTACCATTAAAAGAAAAACATTTGCAATCATGTCTGAAATGTACCTAATGTTAGACAGGAACTTTCCATGATTATTATGCTTGTTAGTATATTTAGGCAACTCAGAATTTAATAAAACCCAAGGTATCAAATATGGAAAAAGAACTGCATGGTAAAATAGAATGTTTGGTAGGCTATAGCACTTTTTAAAATATTGTTTTTAATTAGCTTCTTTGTGTTGTTTTTTTTGGTGTGGTATACTAACTTTACATTCCCCCCCATTTAACATCCCTGAGGAATAACTGACAAAGATAATTGTATATATTTAAAGTATACAATGTGATGATTTGATATAAATTGTAGAATGATTGAGGTGACACATGTATTAATTAACTAGCTTTGATTTTAATCTACAAAAGATATACATATGTTAGTAAATCTTATTATATAGCTAAAACAAATGAATCATTCAGACTTGTTTCAAGTTAAAATAATTGGTTAAAACAGTGAAATAAAATTTAAAAAAATAAGTGGCAACAAAAGTTATACACATAGTGAAAAATAAAATCTGCTAAGCTGTAATTATTTTAAATCCGTGACATGGAAGAAAAGTGATACATAAAAATTAAAGGAGTCATGATTTTAATGTGGTAACTATAAATGAAGTATTTAAGTTAGGGACTTGAGATGTCACATAGAAAATGTTTCTGCAGTTTTAAATAGGTTACTCAAAATATTTAGAAGAAACTAGGACTTACTTTTTGCCCAAAATGTCAATAAACTGAACTCTAATTGTATTTTATTACTTCTGAGATAAGTTTATCTATCTCTATTCTTCATATTATCCTTAGTTCTTAACCTCCTGGTCTCTCATTTATCTTCACTATTCACTGAGCATTTTTTTATTATAACTCGGTACTGTGATCTTGATTTTTAATTTTTATTTTTTTCATTTTTATTAAGAAATGCAGTTAACCCTTGAATAACATGGGTTTGAATTATGCAGGCCCACTTATATGTGAATTTTTGTTTTTATTTTTTTACAGTACAGTATTATAAATGTATTTTTTCTTCCTTATGATTCTCTTAATAACATTGTCTTCTCTCAAACTTATCTTATTGTAAGAATATAGTATGTAATACATGTAACATGCAAAGTATGTGTTAATCATCTCTTCTTGTTACTGTTAAGGGTTCCAGCCAACAATAGGCTATTAGTAGTTAAGTTTTGGAGGATCAAATGTTATATGCAGATATCCCTAGTATTTATTTATTTTAGAACAGGAAGTTTGTACCTTTTGACCATCTTCCTTCAGTTACCCCTCTTCCACTCTTGCTTCTGGTAATGACAGATCTGACCTTTTTTACTATGAGTTTGTTTTGAGTTTTTTTTTTTAATTCCACATATAAATGAGATCAAATTATTTGTCTTTCTCTTTCTGACTTATTTCTTTTAACATAATGTTTTCAGGATCTATCCGTGTTGTCACAAATTGCTGCCTCCTGACGACGCACAGGAGAAGAATGAGGCACAAACAAGTTAGCTGTAAGAGGGCGGGTGGGAGGTTGGGGAAACCAGGTGGTGGGTATTGGGGAGGGCACGTATTGCATGGAGCACTGGGTGTGGTGCAAAAACAATGAATACTATTACACTGAAAAGAAATTTAAAAATAAATAAATAAAAATTTAAAAAAAAAGATAATTATGGGGGGCAGTCGCTAACTTGTTTGTGCCTGTGGGGTCCGAACAGGGACGTTAAAGACCTGATAAAGGCAAGACACAGAAACTGGTTTTTTTAGGCAGGCAGAGAGAAAACAACTATTTGTATTTTCTTATTAAGAACAGACCAATGGGGTGCCTGGGTGGCTCAGTGGGTTAAGCCTCTGCCTTCAGCTCAGGTCATGATCTCAGGGTCCTGGAATCGAGCCCCACATTGGGCTCTCTGCTCTGCAGGGAGCCTGCTTCCTCCTCTCTCTCTCTCTCTCTCTGCCTGCTTCTCTCCCTACTTGTGATCTCTCTCTGTCAAATAAATAAATAAAATCTTAAAAAAAAAAAGAACAGACCAACAATTGAGAATACTTTGTCTTTTTGAACGGAGTGAAAACTGACTTTCTATTTTATACCAATGTCTTTAAAATTTGTTCATTTTAACTTTTGTCCATCCTGACCATACCTAAAATTCGTTTTCAAAGATTTCCCTTCACAAACCTTTTACAGCTTTTCTTTTGGTATTCAGATTCTGTCCTGAGCCATTTCCTTCCAAACAACCATCTCATTTAGGACAAAATTACCCTTTTTTAAAATTTAACAAATATGTATTCCTATTCCTTATCTTCTTTATATATCTCTGACTTTTCTACATACAGAGTTGCAACCCTTATTTCCATTAGGCTTATAGTTAGTAGAATTTTTCACTTTTTAGAAACCTTAATCTCCAGTGAAGACCAAGGAGTAACTAATTGTGAACTGTTACACCATAATTCTTAAACGGCAAATTTTTTAATCAGTTAAGCACAAAACTTGTTTACCAACAGATTTAAATATCCTTAGTTCTTTGTAATAAGTCAAAAGCATAAACCTGTGTCCAGCAATCAATGTTTTAGCACTTTATCCCATTTGGAAAAGACCTAGGTCTCCAACAAATTTTATTCCATTTATCATTCAAGCAAAACTTTAAAGTTTCAGGTTATCAAAGACTTTGAAAGCTATCTTAACAATTACCCATGAAAACTTTGAGACAGGCAATTAACTATCAGTTTAGTCATCTTTTTGTTAATAAATTCCAACACAAATAATATGAGCTTATTTGACCTTTAGGAAACCTTAATAGAATAAGTTTTACAATTAGTGCTGGTAACTCTAAAGACATGTCTATCTTAAAACCAACAAACTTAACTTAGTTTAAATACTGATTTATGTTCCATTTGGGCCCGCCCTATTTTCAATTTTTACCTGAGACACTAGGATTTGTAAAAGTTTCAGAACAGAGTGAATAAGAGTCCAAGTAGACCATATAGTAATTAGAATTGATTTTCTTTTAGCAGGTAAAAGTTTTAACTCATGTCCTACTTTTTCCCATGTCTGTAAATCTAAAGTCCCTAATATAGGGAATTAGGAGCAATGTTCTTTAATCACCTTTAAAAGCTCCAGAAGTTTGCCCTCGCTGTCTTTTGCTCCTCCCGCCTTAGGATTTGTCTCAACAAACATACATAAGGGTGATAATCATTTGTACTCTTTGTATTACCCATACCCTGTGATAAGTACCCACAACACACCAGCAGGAAAAAGGCACAGCCGTGCAAAACTCACGTTGGGGGTTCCTCTCCTGTTTCTTTTCTCCTCTCTTATGTCACTGTTTGGGTGCAGCACATAGGAGAAGAATGAGTCATAAACAAGTCAGCTGCAAGAGAATGGGAGCAGGGTGCTCAGGAGGCAGGGACAAATAGGATTGAATCTTTTTTATGGTTGAATAATATTCCAGTATGTGTATGTGTGTATAATGGTACATATATTACTTTATTCATCCATCAGTGGATCTTAGGTTGTTTCCATGTTTTGGCTGTGGAGAATAATGCTGTTATGAACATGGGGGAGTAGATACCTTTTTGAGTTAATGGTTTTGTTTCCTTTGGATATTTTCCCAAAAGTGGAATTTCTGGATCTAATGTTAGTTCTAGTTTAATTTTTTGAGTAACCTCTGTAATCTTTTCCATAGTGGCTGTACCAATTTACAGTCCTCCCAACAATACCCAAATGTTCCCGCTTCTCCCATCCATGCTGGCATTTGTCACCTTTTTTAATGATGGCCATACTAACAGATATGAGGTGACTTTAATTTGCATTTCCCTAATGACTAGTGATGTTAGGCATCTTTTCATGTGCCTGTTGGCCATTCATATATCTTCTTCAGGATAATGTCTATTCAGGTGATCTGCCCAATGTTTATAACCCAGCCACCCTATCCCTCTCCCCACTCCCAGTAACCCTCAGTTTGTATCCTGAGATTAAGAGTCTCTTATGGTTTGTCTCCTGCACGATACCACCTTGTTTCATTTTTTCCTTCCCTCCCCTCCAATGATCCCCCATCCTGCCTATCAAATTCCTTATATCAGAGAGATCATATGATAATTGTCTTTCTCTGATTGACATATTTTGCTTAGCATAATATCCTCTAGTTTCATCCATGTCATTGCAAATGGCAAGATTTGGGGGTTTTTAATGGCTGCATAGTATTCATATATATATATATATATATATATATATTAATGCAGCCATTAAATATATATAGTATATACTGTATATATAGTTACTATGCAGCCATTAAATATATATAGTATAGTATAAATATATATAGTATATATACATATATACCACTTCTTCTCTATCCATTCATCTGTTGATGGACATCTAGGTTCTTTCCATAGCTTGGCTATTGTGGACATTGCTGCTATAAACATTCAGGTGCACGTGCCCCTTCAGATCACTACATTTGTATCTTTAGGGTAAATACCCAGTAGTGTGATTGCTGGGTCATAAGGTAGCTCTATTTTCAACTTTTTGAGGAACGTCCATACTGTTTTCCAGAGTGGCTACACCAGCTTCCATTCCCACCAACAGTGAGGGAGGGTTCCCCTTATTCTGCATCCTCACCAACATCTGTCATTCCCTGACTGGTTAATTTTAGCCATTCTGACAGATGTGAGGTGGTATCTCATTGTGGTTTTGATTTGTATTTCCCTGATGCCGAGTGATGTTGAACACTTTTTCATTGAGTCTGTTGGCCATCTGGATGTCTCCTTTGCAGAAATGTCCGTCCATGTCCTCTTCCCATTTCTTGATTGTATTATTTGTTCTCTGGGTGTTGAGTTTGATAAGTTCTTCATAGATTTTGGATACTAGCCCTTTATCTGATATGTCATTTATGAATATCTTCTTCCATTCTGTCAGTTGTCTTTTGCTGTTGTTGACTGTTTCCTTTGCTGTGCAAAAGCTTTTGATCTTGATGCAGTCCCAATAGTTCATTTTTGCCTTTGCTTCCCTTGCCTTTGGTGATGTTTCTAGGAAGAAGTTGCTGTGGCTAAGGTCAAAGAGGTTGCTGCCTGTGTTCTCCTCAAGGACTTTGATGGATTCCTATCTCACACTGAGGTCTTTCATCCAATTTGAGTCTATTTTTGTGTGTGGTGTAAGGAAACGGTCCTGTTTCATTCTTCTGCATGTGACTGTCCAGTTTTCCCAAAACCATTTGTTGAAGAGACTTTTTTCCATTGGACAGTCTTTCTTGCTTTGTTAAAGATTGGCTGACCATACAGTTGAGGGTCCATTTCTGGGATCTCTATTCTGTTCCAGTGATCTATGCATCTGTTCCACAGACGATGTGATCTATGTTTTTATGCCAATAACATATTGTCTTGATGATTACAGCTTTGTAATGAAGCTTCAAGTCTGGCATTGTGATACCAACTTTGGTTTTCTTTTTCAACATTCCTCTGACTATTTGGGGTCTTTTCTGGCTCCTTATAAATTTTAGGATTACCTGTTCCATTTCTTTGAAAAACATTGATGATATTTTGATAGGGATTGCATTAAATGTGTATATTGATTTAGGTTACATAGACATTTTCACATTATTTGTTCTTCCAATCCATGAGCATGGAAGGTTTTTCCATTTCTTTGTGTCTTCCTCCATTGCTTTCATGAGTAACTTATAGTTTTCTGAGTACAGATTCTTTGCCTCTTTGGTTAGGTTTATTCCTAGGTATCTTATGGTTTCGGGTACAGTTGTAAATGGGATTGACTCCTTAATTTCTCGTTCTTCTGTCTTGCTGTTGGTGTATAGAAATGCAACTGATTTCCGTGCATTGATTATATATCCTGACACTTTACTTAATTCCTATATGAGTTCTAGCAGTTTTGGAGGGGAGTCTTTTGGGTTTTCCACACAAAGTATCATATCATCGGCAAAGAGTGAGAGTTTGACTTCTTCTTTGCCGATTCAGATGCCTTTTATTTTGTTTTGTTGTCTGATTGCTGAGACTAGGACCCCTAGTACTATGTTGAATAGCAGTGGTGCTAGTGGACATCCCTGCCATGTTCCTGACCTTAGGGGAAAAGCTCTCAGTTTTTCCCCATTGATAATGATATTTGCTGTGGGTTTTTCATAGATGGCTTTGATGATATTGAGGTATGTACCCTCTATGCCAACACTGTGAAGAGTTTTGATCAAGAAAGGATGCTGTACTTTGTCAAATGCTTTTTCACCATCTATTGAGAGTATCATATGTTCTAGTTCTTTCTTTCATTAATGTATTGTATCACATTGATTGATTTGTGGATGTTGAACCAACCTTGCAGCCCAGGAATAAATTCCACTTGTTCATGGTGAATAATCCTCTTAATGTACTGTTGGATCCTGTTGGCTAGTATTTTGGTGCGAATTTTTGCATCCGTGTTCATCAGGGATATTGGTCTCTAATTCTCCTTTTTGATAAGGTCTTTGTTTTGGGATCAAGGTGATGCTGGCCTCATAAAATGAGTTTGGACGTTTTCCTTCCTTTTCTATTTTTTGGAATAGCTTCAGGAGAATAGGTTTAATTCTTCTTTAAATGTTTGGTAGAATTCCCCTGGGAAGCTGTCTGGTCCTGGGCTCTTGTTTGTTGGGACATTTTTGATGACTGCTTCAATCTCCTTACCAGTTATGGGCCTTTTCATGTTTTCTATTTCTTCCTGGTTCAGTTTTGGTAGTTCATGTGTCTCTAGGAATGTATCCATTTCTTCTAGATTGTCAAATTTGCTGGTGTATAGTTGCTTATGTGTTCTTAAAATTGTTTGCATTTCTTTGGTGTTGGTCATGAGCTCTCCTCTTTCATTCATGATTTTATTAATTTGGGTCCTTTCTCTTTTCTTTTTGATAAGTCTGGCCAGGGGTTTATCAATCTTATTAATTTCAAAGAACCAGCTCCTAGTTTCATTGATTTGTTCTACCATTCTTTTGGTTTCTATTTCATTGATTTCTACTCTGATCTTTATTATTTCTCTTTTTCTGCTGGGTTTAGGTATTCTTTGCTGTTCCTTCTCCAGCTCCTTTAGTTGTAGGGTTAGGTTCTGTACTTGAAACCTTTCTTGTTTCTTGAAAAAGGCTTGTATTGCTATATACTTTCCTCTTAGGACCCCTTTTGCTGTGTCCCACAGATTTTGAGCAGTTGTGTTTTCATTTTCATTTGTTTCCATGAATTCTTAAAAATTCTTCTTTAATTTCCTGGTTGACCCATTCTTTAGTAGGATGCTCTTTAGCCTCCATGAATTTTATGATTGAGTTTTAGTTTCAAATCACTGTGGTTTGAAAACATGCAGGGAATGATCCCAATCTTATGGTAATAGTTGAGACCTGATTTGTGACCCAGGATGTGATCTATTCTGGAGAATGTTCCATGTGCACTAGAGAAGAATGTGTATTCTGTCATTTTGGGATGGAATGTTCTGAATATACCTGTGATGTCCATCTGGTCCAGTGTGTCATTTAAAGATTTTATGTCCTGTTGAACTTTTACTTAGATGATCTGTCCATTTCAGTGAGGGGGATGTTAAAGTCCCCTACTATTATTGTATTATTGTTGATGTGTTTCTTTGATTTTGTTATTAATTGGTTTATATAATTGGCTGCTCCCATGTTAGGGGCATAGATATTTAAAATTGTTAGATCTTGTTGGACAGACCCTTTGAGTATGATATAGTGTCCTTCCTCATCTCTTATTATAGTCTTTGGCTTAAAAATCTAGTTTGTCTGATATAAGGATTGCCACCCCAGCATTCTTTTGATGTCCATTAGCATGGTAAATTCTTTTCCACTCCCTCATTTTAAATCTGGAGGTCTTTTGGGGTCTAAAATGAGTTTCTTGCAGACAGCATATCGAAGGTCTTGTTTTTTTTTTATCCGTTCTGATACCCTGTGTCTTTTGACTGGGGGCATTTAGCCCATTTACATTCAGAGTAACTACTGAAAGAAATGAATTTCATGCCATTGTATTGCCTATAAAGTGACTGTTACTCTATATTGTCTCTGTTCCTTTCTGGTCTGTTATTTTTAGGCTCTCTGTTTGCTTAGAGGACCCCTTTCAATATTTCCTGTAGGGCGGGTTTGGTGTTTGCAAATTCTTTTAATTTTTGTTTGTCCTGGACACTTTTTTTAATCTCTCATTTTCAATGACAGCCTAGCTGAATATAGTATTCTTGGCTGCATATTTTTCTCATTTAGTGCTCTGAATATATCATGCAGTCCTTTCTGGCCTGCCAGGTCTCTGTGGAGAGGTCTGTTGGCAATCTAATATTTCCGTTGTATGTTACAGACCTTTTGTCCCAAGCTGTTTTCAGGATTTTCTCTTTTTCACTGAGACTTGTAAGTTTTACTATTAGATGACCTGTGGACCTATTTTTATTGATTTTGAGGGGGGTTCTCTGTGCCTCCTGGATTTTAATGCTTGTTACTTTTGCCAAAGTAGGGAAATTCTCTGCTATAATTTTTTCCAATATACCCTCTGCCCCTCTCTTCTTCTGGGATCACAATTATTCTATTATTGTTCTGTCTTATGGTATCACTTATCTCTTGAATTCTCCCCTCTTGGTCATGTAGTTGTTTATCTCTTTTTCTTACCTTCTTTATTCTCCATCATTTGGTCTTCTATATCAGTAATTCTGTCACCTGCCTCATTTATCCTAGCAGTAAGAGCCTCCATTTTTTATTACACCTCAATTAATAGCTTTTTTAATTTCAACTTGGTTAGATTTTTCATTCTTCTATTTCTCCAGAAAGGGATTTATTTCTCCAGAAAGGTATTCTGTAGTATCTTCCATGCTTTTTTTTGAGCCCAGCTAGCACCTTGATAATCATCATTCTGAGTTCTAATTCTGATATATTGCTAATATCCATATTGATTAGGTCCCTAGCCATCAGTACTGCCTCTTGTTCTTTTATTTGTGGTAAGTTGTTCCACCTTGTCATTTTATCCAGGTAAGAATAGATGAATGAGAGAACAAAATAGTAAAAGGGTAGCAACGACCCTAGAAAAATATACACTGACCAAATCAGAAGAGACCCAAAACTAGGGGGAGAAGAAAGGAGGAAAAAAAGAAAAACTATATAATGTATGTATGTGTGTGTGTGTGTGTGTGTGTGTGTGTATAACTGGTGAATAGAATAGAGCCACACACTTGATTTTGGGTGCATTTTAGTCTGTTACAAGGAACTGCCTCCCAAAATTTGAAAGAAAGAAAAACTTATATATATACAAAAATAAAGGTAAACACAATGAAAGGATGGAATATGACTATAAAGATGAAAATTTAAAAAGATTCTAGAGAAGGAATTGATAAGAAGTTGGTTGAAAAAAGGAAAAAAAAGGAGGACAGAATGTGATCAGGCTGGAGACTAGAACAAAACCATGCGCTAGATTTAGGGTATATTTTGAACTATTAGAAGAAATTTTATCCCAAAATTTTAAAGAAAGAAAAACCTATATGTATGCAAAAAATAAGGTTAAATACAATGAAGGGGTAGGTTATGACTATAGCAATGAAAATTTTAAAAGATTTTTAAAAAGGTATTGATAAGATGAAATAGTTAAAACTATTAAAATAGAAAAGAGGAAAAATTTTTTAAAATAGAATAAGAAAAAAATAAAATTTAAAAAAATTAATTTTGAAAGACTAAAGAATCATGGGGAAAAAGCCATGAATTCTATGTGTTGCTTTCCCCTAGCTCTGGCATTCTGCAGTTCTCATTGATTGTTGAACTTGGTCTTGGCTATATGCCCTTGCTAATCTTCTGGGCTAGAAGCCTGTTGCCATGATTCTCAAATGTCTTTGCCTGAGGCGAAATTGCACCACCCTTGCCAGGGGCCAGGCTATGTAATCTGCTTGGTTTTGGTCTCAGGAGCATTTTTGCCCTGAATGCTTTTCTTATAGCTTGGAGGACAGGAATGGAAATGGCAGCCTCCCAATCTCCTGCCCTGCAGGAGCTAAGAGCTTGGGGCCCAACTCCTCAGTGAGCCCTCAGAGAAAAGCAGTCAGTCCCTCCTGTCTCCCTGTTCTCCGGTCACACTCTGTGCTCACCTGGCCTATGACCAAGCATTTTGGTCTCTGGCTCATGGCCCCATTTGGAGTCTCCAAATCCAGAAGATTTCTGCAGCATGCTCCCATGCCACTCCTCCCAGAGGAGGAAGGAGGGGGTCTCTCTTGATCTGCCACTTGTTGGGTCCCTGCTCAAAGAGCAGAGTACCAATTGTGCCTTGGATCATGGTTTAAGGTAACCCTGAGCTGAGAGCCCACTCCTTGGCCCCATCTCTGCAGCCGGCTTCCCTCCTCCAACATCTGGGAGCTCTGCCACACTCAGACACCCCTGGTGTTTTTGTGAACCCACTGGTCCTGAGACCACAGTGTTCCCACGAGGGCTCCACACCCTGCTTAGCGTCTGGAGCAACGTCCCTCAGTGGAGCAGACTTCTAAAAGTTCTGATTTTGTGCTCCACTGCTCTACCACTTGCTGGGAATGGGTCCCTACCCCCATGGTCTCTCTTCCCATATATCACTTCAGATTCACTTCTCTGCATGTCCTACCTTCCAGAAAGGGTCGCTTTTCTGTTCCTAGAATTGCTGCTCATCTCTTTGCTCTCCTGTTGAGTTTGTAGGTATTCAGAATGGTTTGATAACTATCTAGCTGAACTCCTGGGACCTGATGAAACTTAGGTCTCCTACTCCTCTGCCATCTTGCTCCTCCCTTCATCTGCCCATTTTTTAATTGGGCTGTCTATTTTGGGTTTTTGCTATTGAGTTGTATGAGTTTTTGTGTATTTGGGGTATTATCCCCTTATCACTTAGATGGTTTGCAAGTATTTTTTCCCATTCTGTAAATTGTCTTTTCACTTTGTTGATGGTTTCTTTTGCTATGCACAGCTCTTTAGTTTGATGTAGTCTCACTTGTCTTTTTTTATTTCTTGCTTGTGCTTTAGGTGTGATTTCCAAAAAGCTATTACCAGGATCCATGTCAGGTTTCTTCCCCCCTATATTTTCTTCTAGGAATTTTATGGTTTTCAGTCTTACATTGAAGTCCTTAATCCAATTGGGTTAATTTTCATGAGTTGTGTAAGACGGGGTCAAGTTTCATGCATTTACATGTAAATACCTTGTTTTCCCTCTACCATTTATCCAAGAGACTCTCATTCCCCATTGAGTATTCTTGTCTTCCTTGTCCAATATTAGTCCACCATATATGCTTGGCTTTGTTTCTGGGCTTTTGATTCTGTTCATTGATCTATTTGTTTTTATTCCAGTACCATACTATTTTAAATACTATAATATTATAGTACACAGGCATATCTCATTTTATTGTGCTTTGCTTTATTGAGCTTTGCAGGTATTGTACTTCTAATAAATTGAAGGTCTGTGGCAAGTGTGCATTGAGCAAATCTATATGGCACCATTTTTACAGCAGCATTTTCTCATTTCATGGTTCTGTATCACATTTTGCTAATTCTTACAATATTTCAATTTTTTCATTATTATATTTATTATGGTTATCTGTGAGCAGTGATATTTGATATTACTATTGTAATTGTTTTGGAGTACCACAAACCACACCCACCTAAAGATGGCAAACTTAATTGATAAATATTGTGTGTTTTCTGACTGTACCACCAACCAGCCATTTTCCAATTTCTTTTCGTCTCTTCAGGCTTCTCTATTCCCTAAGAACAAAAGTGTTGAAAGTAGGCCAAATAATAACTCTACAATGTCTTCTGAGGGTTTCAGTGAAAGTAAGAGTCAGCTGATAGGGCAAACATTATTGTGGTCTTATTTTAAGTAATTACCATAGCTACCTCAACCTTCAGTAACCACCACCCTGATCAGTCTGCATACATCAACAGAGGCAAGACCCTCCATTAGTAAAAAATATAATGATTCAGTGAAAACTAAGATACTGTTTAGCTATTTTTAGCAATAAGATATTTTTAAATTAAGTCATGTACATTTTTTGACATAATGCTATTGTATACCTTATAGACTACAGTACAGTGTAAATATGTTTATATGCATTGGGTAACCAAAAAAATTCATTTGTCCCATTTTATTGAGATACCTGCTTTATTACAGGGGCCTAGAACTGAACTCGTAGTATCTCCAAGGTTTGCCTGTATAAAATCATGTCATGTGACAGTTTTACTCTTTCCTTTACAATTCTAATGGCTGTATTTCTTTTTCTTGCCTGATTGCTCAACCTACAATGACTTCCCCCAGTACTATGTTGAATAGGGTGGTGAGAGGAGGCACCCTTATCTTTTTTCTTTCTAAGTCTTTCACCACTGAATATGCTGTTAGCTGTATTCTTGTCATATATGGCCTTTACTATGTTGAGATATGTTCTTTCTATGCCTAATTTGTCAAGTGTTTTTATCATGAATTGATGTTGAATTTGTGAAATTCTTTTTCTGTATCTGTTGGGATGATTGTATGATTCTTTAATTCTGTCAATGTGATATATCATGTGGATTGATTTGGACATGTTGAACCATCCTTGCATTCCAGGAATAACTCACTTGATCTTGGTGAATGATGTGATCTTCATTTAACTTGTAATATATTTCCTGGAATTTTTGTTCTCTTTAATTTTATTTTTTTAGCTTATTGTCTTCTCACATGGAATGTATATTGAAAGAAAGTTTTCTCTAAATATTCCTATATGTACAAACAAAAGAGTACCCATATCACATGTAGCACAAATCTTCCCATGACAGAAATAACAAGTACTTCAGGCTTTGACCAAAGTGACCTTGGCCTTAATATTCCCCTCAGCTTAACATTCCTCTCCCTATAGGGGAATAAAAATAAAATCAGATTTAATGATTATTTTATAATCATGCTTTTGGTGTTAAGTCCTGAAGATATTTGTCAATACTATCTTCTAAAAGTTTTGTAGTTTTCTTATAGTTTCACATTTTGCATTCAGTTTTTGATTAGTTTTTAATTAAATTTTGTATATGGTTTGAGACTTATATTGAGGCACCTTTTTTTTTTTTGCCTTTGTATATTTAACTGCTCCAACACCCATTTGACAAAAAGTATATCTGTGCTCCATTGAATTGCTTTTGTACCTTTTTTGTTGTTTTTGAAAATTTTTATCTGTGTTTTTGTTTTATTTTGTGTTTTGGATTTTGTAGATCCTTTGGAATTTGTATGTAAACCATCAGATCACCTTCAAATAGGGACAGTTTTATTTCTTTGTTTTCCATTTGTATACTTTTTATTTCCTATTCTTTGCTTATTGCACTGGTTAAAGACTTGTAGCACTATGTTGAAAAGCAGGGGTGACAGTCAACATTCTTGCCTCAGTCCCTTTCTTAGGGGGGAAGCATTCAGTCTTTCATAATTAACTATGTTACCTGAGTTTCTCATAGATAGTCTTTAACAAGTTGAGGAAGTTTGCTTCTATTCTTGGTTTGCTGATAGCTTTATCCTGAAGGGTGGTTGGACCTTGTGAAATGCTTTCTTTACATCAGTTGATAGAATCATGATTTTTTTTGTTAGTATGTTGATATGATAGATTACATTGATTAGTTCTGGAGCATGGAAGCAGCCTTGTACTAACATCTGATACACAAATCTTTTTCACATTGCTGGATTCTATTTGTTAATATATTGCTGGGGATTTTTGTGTTTAAGTTCATGAAAGATCCTGGTCTCTAGTCTTTTTTTGTGCTGTTTTTGACTGTTATTAAGGTAATACTTGCCTCATAAAATGAGTTGGGGAAGTGTCCTCTCCTTCTGTTTTCTGGAAGACTGTGTAAAATAGGTGTTAATATTTCTTTAAATCTTAAAATTCTCCTGCAAAATCATCTGGCATTGGAGACCTTTTTTTGGAGAGCTTTTAAATTACAAATTAAATATATTTGATGGTTATAGTACTATTCATATTGCCTGTTTCACCATGGCAGAATTTTGGTAATTTGTTTTTTGAGGAATTTATTTTTCAAGTTGAGTGTATGAACATAAAGTTGCTTGTAGTATTTCCTTATTATCTTTGTGAATGACTGCACCATCTGTAATGATATACTATGTCTTTTTATTTTTGTCAGAACGTCTAGAGGTTTTTCCATTTTACTGTTTTCAAAGAACGAAGGTTTTTGTTTCATTGACTTTCTCTATTTCCCTGTTTTTAATTTCACTGATTTCTGACTTCCATTTTTTTCCTTACTCCTGCTTGCTTTGTGCTTAATTTACTCCTTATTTTCTTGTGATGGGAATGTTAGATTACTGATTTGAGATATTGGTTATTGGTATGAAAAGTGATTTTTAATTGAAATGTGGAATTTGGGGGGGGTATTTATGAGACTCTGAATCTTATTTAAATCTGTTTCAACAAAACAAACTTCCTCCAGCAGAGTGAGGCACCATCGCTCCTTACTCCCACATTGATGGTGGTGATGGGGTGGGAGGGGGGAATCCAGGCTCTCTACTTTTGCCAACACCTGAGTAGAAAGGGTCACCTACTGCTAGGCAGGTTTGGGAGCTGAGACTCTCCATTAGGCCTCTGTTGATAAACTAGCTCAGAGGAGCAGAGTGCTTCTTTACTGCTTCCTCCACTTATACTGAAGAGAGAGGGATGGCATCCTTATCATTGAGTGGTATTGATAATCCTGACTCTCTGTTAGGCCTGCTCAGATACAACATTAGTTCAGAGGGAGAAGTGTACTTTGTTACTACTATGTGGGAATTAATATCCTGGCTCTTCACTCAGCCTTTTCTGACTCCATTATGGTAGTGTTTAGGAGGAGGATAATGGATGCTTCACATCCTGGCAAGGGTAGAATTATAATTTTGAGTGGGGCCACAGTTTTTTTCTTGCAAGATTGACCCTTTCATGGTTTTGGCTAAAGACAGGTGGCTTTCCTTGTGCATTTTTTTTAAATCTGAGCCCATAGGCATTTTTTTTAATTAACATATAATGTATCATTTGCTTCTGGGGTACAGGTCTGTGACTCCTCAGTCTTACACAATTCACAGCACTCATAGTACCTACCCTCCCCAAGGTCCATAACCCAGCCACCCTATCCCTTCTTCCCCACCCCCAGCAACCCTCAGTTTGTGTACTGAGATTGAGTCTCTTATGGCCCATTGGCATTTCTAAATTGCTGCTTTATTACTCAGTCTGGGATATTTGAGACTAAAAAAAAAAACAAACAAACAAGTGTACTCATTAGTGTGTCATTCCTTGAGTCCTGAGGGCTATAGCTGGTTTACTTCTCCCCACCATTCAGATTCTTTTTATGTATGATAAATATAAATATAAATATATGTATATGAATATGTATATATGCATATATATGAAATGTCCCAGATTTTTAGCTATATCTAGTAGGAAGACTAAGGACAAATGTATCTCTCTTTCAGGACTGCAAGTCCAGATTTGATTTCTGCATAAGAACTTTTTATCTTTTCAATTTTGCTATTTTTGATTATGTTAAGATTTTCTAATTTGTTATTAACATCTTGCTATATTGAGTCTTTCATGTGCTGCTTATCATTCACTTATTAGTCCTGTCAGAATGCTGGTTTGAATTGCTATATTATCCTTATCAATAGAAGTCCATCATTTCATCATCCTGGTTTTAATGTCTTCTTTTCATGAGTATATTCATTTAAACTCTTCTATATCTTGGTTGTTGTGAATAATGCAATGAAAATTGGAGTACAGATATCTCTTCCAAGATATGGCAACAACCTAAGTGTATGTTAACAAAAAATTGATCAAGAATATGGGTGTGTGTGTACACACACACACACACACACACATATGCATGCACGTACACAATGGAGTATTATTCAACCATAAAAAAGAAGGAAATCCTACCATTTGCAACAGATATAAATGCACCTGGAGGGAATTATGCCAAGTGAAATAAGTCAGAGAAAGCCAAACAGTGTATGATATTTGTGGATTAAAAAAAAATGCAACTCCTAGAAACAGAAAATAGAATGGTAGTTCACAAGGGGGGAGTGAAATGGGAAGATGGCTGATCAAAGGATATAAATTGCGACTAAAAGATGAATAAATTTTGAGGATCTAATGTACAGCATGTTGATGTAGCTAATAATGTTGTATTATGTACTTGAAATGTGCTAAGAGAATTGACCTAAAGCATTCTAACCACAAAAAATAAGGTAGCTATGTGAGGTAATGGATGTGTTAGTTTATTTGATATTGGTAAATATTTCATAATGTATACATAAAGCAAATCACCACATTGTATACTTTTAAATAAATATGTAAATAAAATTCTATACATTTAGAGAGAGAGCAAGCATGGTGGGCGACAGGGCAGAGGGAAAGGGGAGAAAGAATCTTAAGCAGACCCTGTGCTGAGTGTGGATCCCAATGCAGGGCTTAATCCCATGATCCAGAGATCACAACCTGAGCCAAAACCAAGAGTCTGACACTTAACCAGTCGTGCCACTTAGGCAACCCCAAAGAATTTTATTTATTAATTATGCCTCAACAGCTGGAAAAATTCTTCTATAGTGCAGATAATTTATTGTATTTTCATTTGCTTTTTGATTCTTTCTGTCATATTTTCTGTCCCTATTTTTTACCCTCTTTTTCAAATTATGTTCCTGTATTTCTCTATTTTTTGTACTTTTTGCACATTTGTCATGACATTTATTTTCATCATATTCATAAATAGAGGGGGAAGCTCCATGAACAGGAAATGTTTATGCTAGTTAATGTGCATGAATTTTCCTTGATTCTTTCCCAATATATCTGATGCCCAATTTGTCTCAAGAGTTTCTACATGAGAATTATATAGTAAGTGTCGTATTCACATTTTTGTTTTGTAATCCAGTTATTTTTAAGAACTGGTGGTGGCCAGAAAAAGAGGGACAGAAACTTGCAGGAGCTGGTATAGGTCTTGAGGGTGTGTGCCATTTTTTAGATGCCTTTAGCAAGTAGTGTTAATGGGGTGTGGGAAAGTTACTATTTCAATGCATAAAATTTCTGAAAAGTCATTATGGGGTCTATTATTTTTGTTAATTTTACTAGATGGAAGGAAAGTAGACTTGATACTCTGAGACTTTCATAGACATGTTTTTTTTTAACTTTAACTGATTTATAAAATGATTTAATCTTTAATTAGCTAAGCAGATTGGTAGCTCTAACTGTTGTGTGGGGAAATTCCTCAAATGCTTTAAATTCTTCCTTCAAATCTACGTGGAGGCTTAGGGAATTTGCTTTAGATGGAGACAGTTACCCCAAATTCTCATACCCCATACTTCATCATCTTCTCTCCTAAAGTTATATCAACTCTTCTCATCCAGCAGAGGTAAACATAGGTGGTATCTGTTGGGAAAGTTCTCTGAAGTTTGGTCTTATGAGAAAAAATATATTACTGTGCTTGACTTTCTTTTGTTTGAGTTTTACAATTTTGTAAGGCAGAGGTTAAATTTGTAGATTTTTTTATCTGATAAAAAATGAAACTCCTTTCTCTTTATTGAAACAGATAACCCTTAAAGGGTTGTGGCTCTGTCAGACATTAGCAGTTTTATATCTAACCCAACAATCTTACCATTTCTTTTTTTTTTAAATTTAATTCCCATGTAGTTAACATATAGTGTTTTATTAGTTTCAGGTGTACAAAATATTGGTTCAGCACTTCCACACATCACCTGGTGCTCATTACAAGTGCCCTCCTTAATCCCCAACACCTATTTCGCCCAAACCTTCACCCACCTCCTTTCTTGTAACCATCAGTTCTCTGTTGTTAAGAGTTGTCTTTGTGATTTTCATTTCTTTTTTCCCCCCATGTTTGTTCTTTTTCTTAAATTCCACATATGAGTGAAATTATAAGATATATGTCCTTGTTAAATTCCTATATACCTAACTTTTCAGATGTTCTCTGGGCTTTTTTTTTTTAACCATCCAACTTGTTTTCTAATTGATGAATTTTAAAAATCTGTGACATTTTTTATTTTCCTTGGATTCATGATTTTACCTTTTTGAAAACTGTACTTGAACCATTTTGGAGGTTTCACTGAGGTTCCCCTGTGGTCTCACCTGATGGAGACAAATAAACTAAATCTTCTGGGCTGGTTAAGTCCAGGCCAGTCTTCTCCTGGCTCCTGGAGTGAATTCTGAACTTTCAGTTTACTAACTTTGTTTTTCTAACTTGCTTTCTCCCACACTGTTATGACTTTGTGTTTTGTATTTGGTTCCTTTTTGCTCAACTGATAAGTTATTTTCCATTAGTGGCAGCAGTGATTGGAAATTTGGTCTTATGGTCTGACCATTTGGTGATATCTTGCAGACGAATCACAGAGAAATCTATTCTCTGGCTGTGAGAGAAATGACAGAGAATATAGCTTGTTAACTATTTTGGGTTTTTGCCTATGAACTTAAGTCATTTAAGAATTTTGTACCCATTAAGTTCTTTGTATAGTTTGGATAATAACCCTTTATTGGTTATATCATTTGCAGATATCTTCTCCCATTCACTAAGTTGACTTTTTATTCTTTTGAGTTTGATTTTTTTGTTTTGATTTTTGTTTTGGGGGATTTGTTTTTCTGTACAAAAATTTTATTTTGGCAGAGTCCTAATAGTTTATTTTTGCTTTTGTTTCCCTTACTTGAGGAAACACATCCATAAATATGTTGCTACGACTTATGTCCAAGAGATTATTGCTTATGTTTTCTTTTAGGATTTTTATGGTTCCATGTTCTCACAGTTAGGTCTTTAATCCATTTCGAGTTTGTTTGTTTATTTATTTATTTTTTGTCTGCATATGGTATAAGAAAGTGGTCCAGTTTCATTCTTTTGTGTGTAGCTATCCAATTTTTCCAACACCATTTATTGAAAAGACTCTTTTCCCTATTGTATATTCTTGCCTTTTTTGTCATAAATTGATCCTATATAAGTGTGGGTTTATTTCTGGTCTTTATATCCTGTTCCATTGATTTATGCACCTGCTTTTGTGCCAGTACCATACTCTTTTGATTACTATAGCTTTGGAGTATATCTTGAAATCTAGGATTGTGATACCTCCAGCTTTGTTCTTCTCTCTCAATTTTGCTGTGGCTATTGGAGATCTTTTGTGGCTCCATACAAATGTCAGGATTATTTGTTCTAGTTCTCTTAAAAATGTTATTGATATTTTGATAGGGTTTGCAATGATTCTGTAGATTATTTTGTGTTGTATTATTCTTTTGGTGCAATTGTAAATAGGATGATTTTCTTAATTTTGCTTTCTATTACTTTGTTTTTAGTGTATAGAAATGCCACAGAGTCCTACATATTCTAAGTTCTAATAGTTTTCTTTGATAGATTCTTGATAGGATTCTCCCTATATAGTATCCTGTCATCTGCGAATAGTGACAGTTTTACTTCTTCCTTTCCAGTTTGGATGCATGTGCTTTTTCGTGTCTCATGGCTACAACTAGAACTTCTCTTACACTATGTTGAATAAAAGTGGTGAGAGTGGACATCCTTGTCTTGTTCCTTATCTTAGAGGACTAGCCTTCAGTCTTCCACACTGAATATGATGTTAAGGTTTGTAATACATGGCCTTTATCAGGCTGAGATGTATTCCCTCTAAACACACCTTGCAGAGAGTTTTTTAACATGACCAAGTGTTACATTTTGTCAGTTGCCTTTTCTAACTCTTTTGAAATAATCATATGGTTTCTACCCTTTTTCTTGTTAATGTGATATATAACATTGACTTATTTGCAAATACTGAACCACTCTTGCTTGCATCCCTGGAATAAATCCCACTTGACTGTGGTAAATGATTCGAATTTCTTTATCATTTTATAGTTTTTTTAAAGATTTTCTTTATTTATTTGTCAGAGAGAGAAAGAGAGAACACAAGTAGGGGAAGTGGCAGGCAGAGGGAGAACCAGGCTTCCTGCTGAGCAAGGAGCCCATTGTGGGACTCAGTCCCAGGGCACTGGGATTATGACCTGAGCTGAAGGCAGATGCTTAACTGACTGCGCCACCTAGACATCCCATTTCTGTATTTTTTTAAAAAAAGATACTATTCAGGAAACTTTGGAAGTGTTGATTTTGGATATAAGCAAAAGCACCTTCTCTGAAATTAAGATGTTGTGGTTGAGAGGAAGGTGTTTCAGAACCAAATTTGTAGGGAATTTGGAAATTGGGACAGCTAAGAAAATATGAGACAAAAAAACTTTGCTTCTCCAAATCATTTTTCTTTTTAAGTAATGTAATCCTGAAATTCATTAAGTCATTGCAGAATAAAGAATCATTATAATTAGAAATGATTTTTGAAATCCCCAGGCATTTGTTTATAAATAATTTATGCATTAATGGTTCTAATCTTCATATTATGCTAGGATAAATTTATTTCCATGAAAATCCACCTTCATATGACTCTTGTTATCAGTAGAAAAGCATATTTTGGATTTTCAGAAAGTTTATTACCACACAGATTTTTAAATTATTCCCATTCCTAGAATCAGAATTACAAAAGCACAAGCAACATTCTCTTTAATATATACATTATTCAACTTTTAAAATTTTGATTCAAATGCCAAATTATTTGATTCATACCAAATTTTTTTTAGTAATTGTAAATATCTACCTTCTAATGAAGAGCCTTAAGGTCCAAGGAGAATCTTTTTTTCCCAAGAACATTCTCATTATTTCAAATACCAGTGACTTAAAAATCTTGTCACCAAGGGATTTGATCACTGATGCCAAAATTTCTCTTTATTACCACAACTACAAATATAAGCAATTAAAATGAATTTTCTCCCATTGCTTTGTCTTTCTGAATTATATCACATTTGCTTCACAAAATAGCAATTTTACAAATCAAGAGTTTTCTCAGTTTCTAAATGTTTGTATAAGTCAAATATTCTGTTTTCCTAAAAACAAATTTAATTTCTTTATATAAAATTTCTGGTTTTGATCATAAAATGTAACATAATATCTTCCATTCAAGTAACATAAGTCCCCTTTTATGAAATTTCAGCCAAAATGTATGTGTTATGTATCCATATAAAATTGTTGCTTGCAGTGCCACCATGACTAAGCAGCAATGTAAATATAGATTTCAGTAAAAGCAGCATCTCTTGACACCTTGTCATATTTTGCAAACAGAATTTAAGATGTGATCTGACAAGTACCAGTGCCACTGTATTTATGGTATTTTTGATGCTTATATCATCAAGAATACATACCTCTGTATTCTTCATATGAGACTTTCAAAGAAAATGCTAGAATCATGTACTAAATGAGTATATTGTCTGTAGATTCATAAGGTGTGCATTCAGGTCCCATTTGGGGGTTACACCACTAGTGTATGCTACCACTAATGGTGTAGACTGGTGCTATGATGCCAGGTGACTGAAACTCAGCTTTCTCTTCTATAAAAATGGGGATATTCTTAGCATATACCTCTTAAAAGCACTGTTAACATTAAATTAATACATGTAAAGCATCTGAAATGGTGTCAGGTTTGTATTCTATACAGGGTGTTCTCAATGTTACATACTTTTCACCGAATGAATATGGTTTATAAAAATATATTCAGAATTTTTATCAATGATATATATGTGTATATATGTATACATATACATACCCTACTCTGAGTTTATATACATGTATCATATTTTTACTTTTGTTTAACCCTCATTCATTTGCAAAGACTCACTTCTGGCTCTACCTATTTACTAGGCCTCTCTGTCTGATCTCACTAAGTCATTCTATGACCTTTTGTAATACTCCCTCCCCTAAATAACATCGGAATAGTGGCTGATTATCAAAACTGCCTGCCGAGGTGGTATGTAGATATTCTAATGTACAGTCATTTGTCATTCTTTATCTGCAAGATAAAAGAACTTACTACACATTCATATTCAAATGCTATTAAACTACATCAATATTAAATAATTCTACCTAGTAGTAACACTTAGTAGTAAGTTAAGTGTAAGAAATGCTATAAACAATGTAGTATCAGCAGTTATATTTTGAAATAATGGGTTAAGTAAGTAAATAATGGATTAAGTAAATGAGAATCTAAAATCTATTTCTAAAGGCTTTGAATTTAGATGTTTTAAAAAAATTTTTAGGGGCACCTGGGTAGCTCAGTGGGTTGAGCCTCTGCCTTCGGCTCAGGTTATTATCTCAGGGTCCTGGGATCGAGCCCCACATCGGGCTCTCTGTGCAGCGGAGAGCCTGCTTCCCCATCTCTCTCTCCCTCTGCCTGCCTCTCTGCCTACTTGTGATCCCTCTCTGTCAAATAAATAAATAAAATCTTAAAAAAAAAGTTTAAAAAATTTTTAAAGAAAACATAAAATAATGGAAGACTAAAGAAAGGAAAACCAAAGGAATAGAGAGGAAGAAAAAAATCTATTTTACAGAAAGAAATAGTTACATTACAATATGTTCTGGCTTGACTGCATAAAGAATATGGTAAAATTCTAAGTGTCCTATTTGCCAAGAGAAATTGAAAACCTGGAATACATTCAGAAGTGAGTGATCTTGATGTCATACTCTTGAAGTTCTACCCTTGATTGCCATAGGACTCTATGTAGGTTTAATCTAGCAGTGTAGTTCAGCAGTCTTACTCCTATCAGTGGTAAAAGCTAAAAGAATATAGGCTTCATACATGAAAACTGTTGGTGAATTTCAAGGGAGGATAAGTAATCTGATTTGACTCATAATCTTTGGTTTTACATATCATTTAATTGATCAACCCCTCTGTAATTAATTGTGTGAACAGTACCAGTACCAGTTCAGTGTTCCCCTAAATGCAATATGCAGTGTATAGCACAAAGTGCTCTGATTCTAAGTTGAAATTCTGGACTAAGCAAGCTCAAACATTCTTGACTGTGTTATTTCCCTGGGCTTTTACTCTGATAATCTATACAGTAACACTCTGAGGATGTGGTTTGCAGCATTTCCCACACATACATGACAATGGAATACCTGTCCTGGGGACAATTTCTTTTTTTTTAATATTTTATTTATTTATTTGACAGAGATCACAACTAGGCAGAGAGGCAGGCAGAGAGAGGGGGGAAAGCAGTCTCCCCACTAAGCAGGGAGCCCGATGCGGGGCTTGATCCCAGGACCCTGGGACCATGACCTGAGCTGAAGGCAGAGGCTTAACCCACTGAGCCACCCAGGTGCCTCCTGGGGACAATTTCTTAAGGCTAGTTTGGAGAATCCTTTCTTTAGTCCAGTCATAACAGTATTTTTAGTTTGTTCACACTCTTCAAAACTTGGTAATACTTCTATTTTATTTACATATTTTCTTTATATTTTGCCAGTATTTTCTATTTAAATCCTTCATCATCTTATCATGAAATATTTAAGATTCTTTGAAATTGAAACGGCCAAATCCAAGTGAATTTCTTAGAATCCAAAAACTGGTTTTACCCTGACTTTGTAGTCTTATACCTCCTTTTTTCCTACCATGGCCATTCTGCTCTGGGTGAGAGGTAGAAAGTGCCAAGGTTTGGTCAGGGATGAGGGTGAGGTGTTTCACACAAGGTTCGCAGTTTATGGGACAGGAAGCACAAACTTAAGTGGCCAGAGGGTTTTGTTCTGTTGCTCAAACTCTTCACAATCGCTGTCACCAGTCATTCCTGTGCCGCTATATGCAAGTGCTAATAACAATGCTCCTTAGAATGGAGTGTATATACATGTGGGATGGAAGCCATACCCACTGACTCCCACTCCTCTATGACTTCACCTCCAAAATGAGTAGAGAAAATTTTTAACAGAATATCACATACAGCCTGGACTAACCTTGATTACACCTAAGATGGAAAAGAGGGCCTTGAGCCAGAGAGTTCTCTTCTACAGTGAGAGGCTCTCAGCAGGTAGCTGATCAACTCACATACCTGAAAGCCTTTATCATCTCATTAGTTTCCAATTGTCTGCTCCTCAGTGCACTCACACATCATTTCGCTAAAGCCTCAGCTGGTCTTTGTCAGCTCTCATCAGGAGATCTGCATCCCACTGATATCAAATCGATTTTATATCACAATGTAAGTCAAATTGTAAGTTTGCTTGGCCAGCATCTCTGAACTATGTTATAATAACTGAAATTCAGCATTTCCAAAACCTGTGTTTTGAAAATGCTGCCAGGTGAAAGCCCATAATGGACTTTGGAAGACCAATTAATTAGGATACTGTTTCATCTGTCAGGATTGTTTAGCAATATCCAAGTTAACAGCCATGTGTTGCTTCCAGGTGTATTGCTTAATTTCCAAACTTCATTATTATTTTTGAAAGAGTTTAAAGCATTTGTCCTCAAACTTGGCTACACATGAGAATCATCTAAGGAGAATTTAATATACTTATTTAATTGATCTGGGGTGAACCCCATCAGTGGTATATTTTAAAAAGCCTCCCAGGTGATTCCAGTTTGAAGCTAGGCTAGAAAACCACTGGTTTTAATAGCAGTGGTTGCTTAAACTTTTCTATGCTTTATCATAAACTTCAAACTCAATTAAAACAATATTCCACTAAGAAAAATTTTTTTAATGAGCGCTGTAGTCTTTTTTTAAAACCCAGTACATTTCTGTACTGCCTCTAGAAAATTCATATTTGAATACTGTTTCTTTTAGCCTGGACTGTTCTTTTTCCTTGATATAAACGACTTTTTCTTAGCCTCAGAAGTGACATATACATTAAATAATTGCTGATTATTTATTGAGCATCTATTATGTGAATAAGTAGATGCTATGAGGAAAAATAAGACACTTAAAACATTACTAACCTCAAGACATTTATCTGAAATACTGTGAAGAAGGCATATTTATCTGAAATAATGACCCATAATACAAAAATAAAGTGATGCTTTTTAAAGTAGAAATAGAAACTACTAATTACCAACCCAGCTTGCTAACAAACTTGAAATTTTTTCCCTCAGGCCTTGGGGTGAAACAACCCTCAAATGAATGGGGTGAGAGATGCCTCAATCTAAACTAAGATAGATGGAGTGGGAAGTGATGACAAAAATTGGCTTTATCATTCAAAGACCAGTGAATATGGAACAATTATAAACATAAATGCCATTGGTAGATTGCAGAACTAGCCCCAATTATTTTCTCTTCCTGTATCTTACACATTGTAATGCTGCTCTCCTTTAATGCTGCATTTGACCAGCTCTGTTAGTGTGCCTGCTCTGAATCTTCCATATTTCTACTTGCCTCCTAGGCCTTTGTCATCAAGTTGGCCAATATGCCTTGGTTAGCTCGTTGGAGGGTGAGACGTGGATGAGAGCAGTTGCCTCCATAAATAATCAACTGACTCCAGACATGTAAGTATAGCCAAGTTCAACAAAGCCATCTAGCCAGCTCCCAGCTGACCCTGCACATGTGACCAATACACTCAAACAGATGAATAATCTAATAAAAAAATGGAAGAATAAATAAAAGCATATATCTATTGTTTTATTAATCTCTCTGGGTTTTAAAATGTGAAAAGTTTCCAGTATCTACCTATCTGCTACCTCTACTGATGCTTATTTCACAAGTAGTTTTAATTAGGAGTATTTTAGCTGCTGAATATTCTCTAAAAATACATTCACCTTTGTATGTTGTCTGCCAGAGAACTACCCAAATCTTTTTAAAAAACAAAGTCTTATTCTGAGACACTTTAAATTTGCCTCATCACCTGGGAAAATGGACAAGAAGATGAAGTATCTGACTCCTTCTTAGTCTAGGAGTTGTACTTGGAGAAAAAAGGTAATAATACTTTCTAAGCTTAATTTGCTCTTTCCTCCTCCAGGATTTTCAAACTATGCCCGATTGCTCTTACAAATAGCGCAAAACATCCAGGTTTATTAGAGTGTTGATACTCTCAGGAATAGATCCACCCACACAGCCAGTAGTTTTTGTAGAAATTCTAGGCAAAGTGATATTCAGAGGACCTTGGGGAATTAATAAGGAACAAAGTATCAATAAAGAATTTAAGGAGGTACACAGTAAAGACACACAACTACTTAATTCACTCCTGGTGTTCTTTAAAATTTGCCATCAGACTTTGTATTCCTTCTGCCCATTGTCAATAGTTATTCATATGGGCTGAATTCACTCAGGAAATTATCATACCACCTGATTGCAGGGGTGTAAGAATGGGGATTAATCTTCATCTTTGGTACATAACACACATTCATTGTTGGTCCAGTCATGCCCCTCTTTTATTATTCACTTACTTAGATATGCATGTGTTTGTATTTATTTCTCTATGTTAATGTTATAAGAACCTGAGAAATCACCACTCAACATGAAACATAGAACCTTGATAATATATTAACATGTGATCCTATACAAACCATTGTCCTGCCTACTCCTCACCTAATGGATTTGCCATCTAAATTCTGTGTTCATTTCCTGAAGTTAAATGGCATCCAGTTTTAAATTATCTATATTCCTTAAAAGCAGATGCAAAAACATACAGGTATAGCTCTAGATAGATTAACAGATGTACAGGCTTTATTTTATCTTTTAGGATTTTTTAACATAAAAATTCTGGGTTTCACATATCATATCTTGCTACAGTTTATTCATTTTAACTTCTGTACAATATTCCTTTGTGTGAGCACAGACATTTCATTCATCCATTTCTCTCTGGATAGATAACGGGTTGTTTCCAGGTTTTTGCTCTCGTGAACAGTGTTATTATGGATTTTCTCACATGTGTTTCTGCAAATATATGAGTTACTCTTAGGATTGAAAATTCAATATTGAATTTTATGAATAATGAATTGAATTTTATGAGATAATGCCAGATGTTTTCCAAAGTAGCTGCACCAATTTTAGTCTGTCACCTGAAATCTTCTAGTAATGCTGTGGGTCTATATTCTCTCCAACATGTGGTGTTAGATATTTTTATTTGAATTTCCACCAATACAGATAGAAAAAAAAAATATCATTTGATCTTGATTTGCATTTCATTTATCAGAATGTGTGTTTTCAAATTCATTAGCACAAAATTTTTTATTGTGTGTCAAACCCATGTCCTTTATTTCCCTTCATTTTTCTTTTGGGTTGTTTCTGATTTCCTTAATGATTTGTAGATTTTTGCATATTCCTCATAGTTATTGTCATTTGCATAATAACACATATACTCCCAGTTTGTAACTTGACTTTTCACTTTCTTCAAGGTATCTCTTGATGGTAATTTTCAAAACTACAAAAAATTTAAAAGAATAGTATTATGAGTATCAGTTATTCACTCATGTTCACCCTAGATTTATTAGAAGTTAATATTTTGCCACACAAGCCGTGTGAACATACAGGTTTCTGTACATATTATTTTTCAAAACCACTTGAGAAGTGGCTGACATCATGATACTTCATCTCTTAAGACGCGGTTCTATATAACTACAGTGTAATTACTGCTTTTAAAATAATAAAAAATATTTCTACAATATCACATAATATGGTGGCAATATTCTGATATCCCTGGTTGTCCACAGATTGTCTTCTAGAGCTCTCGAATATCCAAAGTTTACAAATTTCTTCATTTTTGTCATTTTTTAAATCTCAAACAGATCTGCCTTTCTGCTTTTCTCATTGCTTATTGTTTTACATTTGTTTGTTTCTCATGGCATTAAATTTTTGAAGAATCCAGTCTGTTTTCTTCTATAAAATCCTCCATTTAGAATTTTAATAATTGTTTCCTCATGATTAGAATTAGTTCAAACATTTTTGGTATAAATGCTTTATAGGGAATGTTACTGCCTCCTTACTGTGTCACATCAGAAGCCTTATTATGTCTGTTTGTCCCACTGTTGGTGATACTGAATTTAATTACCTAGTTACACAGTGTTGATTAGATGACACCATTGTAAAGACAGAATTCTTCTCTTGTGTTTAGTAAGTAATCTGTGGGGTGGCATATGAGTATTAAATTACTCCAGTGGTTCTTGCATCAGTCAGTTCTTACAATTATTATGCTAGATCTTGCAAATTGGTGATTCCTTGATAATATTATGCCTTATAGACCTGATATTGAGCATCTTTTGATGTGTCTGTTGCTCTGCCCAGTTTTTAATTGGATTGTTTTGTTATTGAGTTGTATGGCTTCCTCATACATTTTGGATATCAATCCCTTATTGCATGTCTCATTTGCAAGTGTCTTCACACTGTTCAGTAGGTTACCTTTTGCTTTGTTGATGGTTTCCTTGGCTATACAAAAGCTTTTTAGTTTGAAGTAGTCCGATTTGTTTAATTCTGCTTTTTAAAAAAAGTTTCTATTTATTTGAGAGAGAGCAGAGGGAGAGGGACAAGCAGACTCCTTGCTGAGTGCAGAGCCAGACACAGGGCTTGATCCCATTACCCCGAGATCATGACCGGAGCCACAATCAAGAGTTGATGATTAACCAACTGAGCTACCCAGTGCCCCTGTTTATTTCTGCTTTTCTGCCTTTCCCTGATGAGACAAATCCAAAAAAGTATTGCTAAGACTGATGTCAAACAGCTTTCTGCCTATGTTTTCTTCCAGGAGTTTTTTTGGTTTCAGATCTTACATTTATTTTTATTTTTGTATATGGTGTAAGAAAGTGGTCCCTTTTTCTAGCACCACTTATTGAAAAGACTTTTACCTATTTTGTTATTGCCTCCTTTGTCATATATTAATTAGTCATTATAATCATGAGTTTATTTCTGGACTCTCTAGTCTGTTCATCTGTGTGTCTTGTTGTGACAGTACCATACTGTTTTGATTGCTATAGCTTTGTAATGTATCTTGAGTCTGGGATTGTGATACCTCCAGCTTTGTTATTTCTCAAAATTCCTTTAGCTGTTTAGGGTCTTTTCTGGTTCCATAAAAATTTTAGGATAATTTATTCTAGTTCCGTGAAAAAATGCCATTGGTATTTTGATAGGGCTTGCAGTGTATCTATAGTTTGCTTTGGGTAGTATGGACATTTTAATATTAATTCTTCCATGTCATGAACACAGTGTATCTTTTTATTTCTGTGTTGTTTTCATTCTTTCTTACATCAGTTCTTTATTGTTACCACAGTATAAGTCTTTCACCCCTTTTTGAAATTTCTCCCTAGATATTTTATTCTTTTTGATGTAATTGTCAATCAGATTGTTTTCTTAATTTCTCATTCTGCTACTTTGTTATTAGTGGACAGAAATACAACAGATTGGTTTATATTAATTTTGTATTCTGCAACTTTACTGATTTTTTTTATTTTTAATAGATTTCTGATAGAGTCTTCATGGTTTCCCATATATATTATCAGATCCTCTGCTAATAATGACAATTTTACTTACTCCTTTCTAATTTGGATGCCTTTTATTTCTTTTTTTGTCTAATTTTTGTGCCCAGAATTTCCAGTACTGTATTGAATAAAAGTGGTGAGAATAGGCATCTTTGTCTTTTTTCTAATCTTAGAGGAAGAACTCTTGGTTTTTC
Organism: Lontra canadensis; assembly: GCF_010015895.1. NCBI lineage: Eukaryota > Metazoa > Chordata > Mammalia > Carnivora > Mustelidae > Lontra > Lontra canadensis. The sequence goes on from NW_022631145.1 coordinate 497,466, forward strand.
ATCAGTGAATATGATGATAGTTGGGAGTTTGTCATATGTGGATTTTATTATGCTGAGGTATATTCTCTATATACCTATTAAGATTTTACCGTGTATAGATATTGAATTTTGTCAAATGCTTTTTCTGCATCTGTTGGAAAGATTATGGTTTTTAATCCTTTGTTTTGTCAATAACATTATTTATTAATAACACTTAGTGATTTGTGTTGTTAACCATGCTTTCATCCTAGAATGAATCCCACTTCATTGCAGTGTGTAATCTTTTTAAGGTACTGTTGAAGTCAGTTTGCTAATATTTTGTTAAGGATTTTTATATCTATGTTCATCAGGGGTTACTGGCCTGTAATTTTTTTTTTTGTAGTATGTTTGTCTGCTTTTGGTATTAGGATAATGTTAGCCTCATAAAATGAGTTTGTAAGTGCTTCTTCAAATTTTTGGAATAATTTCAGAATAAGTATTAACTCTTTAAATGTTTGTGTATAATTCACCCGTGAAGCCATCTGGTCCTGGACTTGAGAGATTTATTACTGATTCCATTTCATTAGTAGTAATCACTCTATTCAGATTTTCTATTTCTTCCTGATTCAATCTTGGACAGCTGTATATTCCTAGGAATTTATTCTCGATTATCTAATTGGTTGGCATATAATTACAGTATTTGGTTAGGATTTTTTTTTATATATTTCTGTGGTATAAGTTGTCATTTTTCTCTTTGATTTCTGATTTCGTTTGGGCTCTCCATCTTTTTTTGATGTCTGGCTACAGTTCTATTTTATTTATCTTTTCAAAGAACCAGGTCTTAGTTTAATTGGTCTTGTTTATTGTTTTTTAGTCTGTATTTGATTTATGTCCACTCTGATCTTGATTATTTCCCTCCTTCAACTAATGCTGGGCTTTGTTCTTCCTTTTCTACTTCTTTTAAATGAAATTTAAAATTAAATTTTTCTTGTTTCTGGAGATAGATCTGTGTCATTATGAACTTCTCTCTTAGAACTGCTTTTGCTGAATTCCAAAGATTTTGGAAGGTTATATTTCCATTTGTCTCAAGGTATTTTTTGATTTCCTCTGACTTTTTCATTGACCCATTGGCTGTTTAGTAGCATGTTGTTTACTTTCCATATGTTTTATTCCAGTTCTCCTTTGATTTCTAGTTTCATACCATTGTGATCAGATAATATGCTTGATATGATTTCACTCTTCTTAAATTGAGACTTGGTATGTGATCTAACATGTGATATATCCTGGGGAATGTTCATGTGCACTTTAATGGAATGTCTATTCTCCTGTTTTTGAAACTCTAGTCTTTGAGCCCTACTGGTTACAAAAACTCATAAAATTCAGCCCTTCTCCTTTTCGCAGGCAGTGGCTTTGGGGAATTGTTCTCGTTGTGTGCTCCCCTGTATGCTTTGTATGCTTCTCTCTCTCTCTCTCTCTCTTAGACCAGGGCTTTCCCCCACTCCACAGCACCCACAATCTGTTTCTCCCCCAAACCACGTCTCCACACTTCTGATCTTCCTCGAAGTGGTCCCTTCTTCTCCTCTAGTTGTGCAGTTTGTTCTGTCAGTCCTTGGGGCTAGAGTATTCCTACTGTGCCACCACCTTAGCTCCTCAAGGACCCTAATTATTGTAGTTTTAACGAATTAATTTTACATACTTTTTCCTTCATACTTGGAAGTTGTTGATCCATACCTTTTTAATTACATTTTTTCACTATCTAGAGTGAGTTCCAGTAGCACACCCTGCTGTTTTGTGAATGTCTAAGGCTAGATCTTTTTTTATATATTACTGGCCTTTTAAATCATGTCTCTGGTTTTTCTGTGCCCAAGGGCAGACACTTAGAGTCCCTCAGCACTATCCCTCTCCACCATAGTTTGCAGCATCAGGTGTAAGAGTTCCCTTCATTATCATCTCTCAAGCTCTCTTACCATTCTCTATTTGTTTTTTTGTTGTGCCGTTCATTCAGCCCTCTGTTCTTCAGGAGAAACTGCTCTATAGACAAGGAGAGTGTTGGTGTCCATGGAAGTGAATTCAGGGTCTTCCTACATTGCCTTCTTCGATGGGAAGCCATCTTTCATCTTCTCCACACTAACATTTTTCTCTCTTGTGTTTCTGAAGATTGCTATTGTAAGAAGTGTGAGGTGATACCTTATTGTGATTTTGAATTTGCATTGCCTTGATGGCTAATGATGTTGAGTATCTTTTCATGTACCTGTTGACCATCTATATGTCATCTTTAGTAAAATGTCTATTCAAATCATCTGCCCATTTTCCAATTGGATTTTTTACTTTTTATTTCTGGGTTATACGAGGTTTTTTTAATATATATGTTGGATATGAACCCCTTATCAGATGCGTGGTTTGCAAATATTATTTCCCTTTGTGTAGGTTATCTATTTACTCTATTGAATATTTCTTTTGTTATATAGAAAATTGTTTGATTTCTATAAAAGCTTTACCCCAATTGCATTCTTTTACATGTAAATATCCAATTATCCCAGCACCATTTATTTTCTCCATTGAGTATTTGTGGCTCCCTTGTCAAATATTAGTTGACTATACATGCTTGGGTTTCTGGGCTCTCAGTTCTGTTCCTTTGGTCTGTTTGTTTGTTTTATGTCAGTACAGTGATTTTTTTCACTACTGTAGATTTATAGTATAGCTTGAAACACCAGGAAGTTTAATGCCTACTGCTTTCTTATTCTTTTTCAGGATTTCTTTGGCTACCCAGTGTCTTTTGTAGTGGCATACAAAATTCAGGGTTGTTTCTATTTGTGTAAAAAAATGCCTTTGGAATTTTAATAAGGATTTTGTTGACTCTAGATGGCTTTTGGTAGTATTGACATTTTAACATTATTTTTGCAATCCATGAACAAAAAATGCCCTTCCATTTATTTCTGTCTTCTTTGGTATTTTTCATCATGTCTTGTGGTTTTCAGAATAGAGATCTTTAACCTCCTTGGTTAAATTTATTCCTAAGTATTTTATTGTTTTTAATGCTCTTATAAATGGGATCGATTTTTTAATAAATTTCACTTTGAGTGTATAGAAATGTTACCAATACTTCTATGTTAATTTTGTATCCTGCAATTATTTTGAATTTGTTGATTGTTTCTAACAGTTGTTTTTTGTTTTTGTTTTTGTTTTTTTTTTTTGGTTGGGTCTTTACAATTTCCTATATATATAATCACAACGTCTAGAAATAGAGACAATTTTACTTCTACCTTTCCAGTTCTGATGACTTAAATTTTTATTTCTTGCCTGATTGCTCTAGCTAGTGCTTCCATTATTAGGTTGAATAAGGTGGTGAGAGTGGGTACTTTTGTTTCTGATCTTAAAGAAAAAACTCCCAACATTTCACCACTGAGTATTCTGTTAGCTGTGGGTTTGTCATAAATGTCCTTTATTACATTGAGATATAATACATTTTTTCCTAATCTGTGCAGTGTTTTTGTCATGAATGGATGTTAAATTTTTCAAGTGACTTTCCTGTTTGTATTGAGATGATTATACAATTATTTATTCTGTTAATGTGATATATCAATTTATTGGTGTGCATATATTGAATCTTTCTTAATCTCAGGTATAAGTCTCACCTGATCATGGTGACAGATCCTTTAACGTGCAGCTAAATTTGGCTTGCTACTATTTTTTTTTTTACAATTTTTGCATCTACATTCAGCAAGGATATTTGCCTATAGTTTTTCTTCTCTAGTACTGTCCTTATCCCACTCTGATATGATGAGAATACTGGCCTAGTAAAATGAATCTGGGATTATTCCATCCTTTTCAGATTTTTGGAAGAGTCTGAAAAGGAATGGTATTCATCCTTCTTTAAATGGTTGGTAAAATTCACCAGTGAAACCATCTTGTCCTGGGCTTTTCCTCCTTGGGAGATTTTTGACTACTGATAATAGTCTTACAATAATTGCTCTATTCAGATTTTTAATTTCTTCCTGCTTCAGTCTTGCTAAGTTTTTTGTTTCCTAGAATCTTACCATTTCTTATAAGCCTTCCAGTTTTTTGGTGTTTAATTATTCATATTAGCCACTTATAATCTCTTGTATTTCTATTGTGATGTCTCCTTTTTCTATTTTTTAATGTTCTGATAGTTGGTTTTTAAAATTTTTTAATTTAAATATAGTAAACATATACTGTATTATTAGATTCAAGGGTAGAACTTAGTGATTCATCATTTGCATTTAACACCCAGGGCTAACATTAACATCCAGTGCCCTTCTTCATGCCCATTCTTCCACCCACCTCCCCTCCAGCAACCCTCTGTTTGTTTCCTAGAGTTAAGAGTCTCTTATGGTTGACCTCCCTCTTATTTTTCCTTCCCTTCTCCTATGTTCATCTGTTTTATTGCTTAAATTCTGCATTGTAAGTGAAAACATGGGGTTTGTCTTCCTCTGACTTATTTCTCTTGGCATAATACCCTCTAGGTTCCATCCACATCACTACAAATGGCAAGATTTTATTCTTTTCAATGGGTAACATTCCATTGTATATATATACTGCATCTTCTTTGTTATTTCTTCTGCTGATGGACATCTCAGCTATTTCCAAAATTTGGCTATTGTGGACAATGCTGCTAGAAAAATTGGGTTGGAGATGCCACTTCATTGTTTTTTGTTGTTGTTGTTGTTGTTTAAGATTTTATTTATTTGTCACAGAGAGAAATCACAAGTAGGCAGAGAGGCAGGCAGAGAGAGAGAGGGGGGAAGCAGGCTCCCCGCTGAGCAGACAGCCCAATGCGGGGCTCGATCCCAGGACCCTGAGATCATGACCCGAGCCGAAGGCAGAGGCCTAACCCACTGAGCCACCCAGGCACCCCGGAGATGCCACTTCAAATCACTATTTTTGTATCCTTGGATAAATACTGTATAGTGTAATCACTGGGAGGAAAGGTAGTTCTATTTTTAACTTTTTGAGGAATCTCCATACTATTTTCCAGAGTGGCTGTACCAGCTGACATTCCCACCAGAAGTGTAAGAGAGTTCCCCTTTTTGCACATCCTCACCAACATCTCTCATTTCCTCAGTTGTTAGTTTTAGCCATTATAACTGGTGTGAGGTGGTATCTCATTGTGGTTTTGATTTGTATTTCCCTGATGCCAAGTGATGTTGAACATCTTTTCATCTGTCTGTTGGCCATTTGTTTATATTCTTTGGAGACATGTCTATGCATATCTGCTGCCCATTTCTTGACTGGATTTTTTGCTTTTGGGGTGTTGAGTTTGGTAATTTCTTTATAGATTTTAGATACTAACATTTTACTGATACATCATTTGTGAATATCTTCTCACATCCCATAGGTTGCCTTTTAGTTTTTTTGATTATTTTCTTTGCTGTGCAGAAGTTTTTATTCTAACGAATTGTCAGTAGTTCATTTTTACTTCTGTTTCCCTTGCCTTTGGAGACAGGTCTAACAAGAAGCTCCTGCAGCCAAAGTCAGATGGGTTGCTGCCTGTGTACTCCTCTAGGATTTTGATAAATTCCTGTCTCACATTTAGATCTTTCATCTGTTTTGAGTTTATTTTTGTGTATGGTATAAGAAAGTAGTCCAGTTTCATTCTTCTGCATGTGGCTGTCCAATTTTCCCAGCACCATTTGTTGAAGAGACTGTCTTTTTTCTATTGAATGTATCTTTCCTGCTTTGCCAAAGATTAGTTGACCACAGAGTTGAGGGTCCATTTCTGGATTTTTTAATTCTGTTCCATTGATCTATGTGTCAGTTTTTGTGCCTGTACCATACTGTCTTGATGATTACAGCTTTGTAATACAGCTTGAAGTGTGAAATTGTGATGCCTCTGGCTTTGGTTTTCTTTTTCAACATTCATCTGGCTATTCGAGGTCTTTCCTGGTTTCATACAAGTTTTAGGATTCTTTGTTCTAGCTCTGTGAAAAATGCTGATGGTATTTTGATAGGGATTGCATTGCACAGGTAGATTGCTTTGGGTAGCATAGACATTTTAACAATATTTGTTCTTCTAATCTATGAGCATGGAATGTTTTTCCATTTATTTGTGTCTTCCTCAATTTCTTTCATAAGTGTTCTGTATTTTTTATAGTACAGATACTTTATGTCTTTGGTTGGGTTTATTCCCAGATATCTTAAGGGTTTTGGTACAATTGTAAATGGGATCGATTCCTTGATTTCTCTTCTGTTTCACTGTTAGTGTATAGAAATGCAATTGACTTCTGTGCACTGATTTTATATCTTGCAACTTTGCTGAGTTCCTGTTTTCTAGCAGGTTTTTTTTTTTTTTTGGTGGAGTCTTTTGGGTTTTCTGCAGAGTATATTGTCATCTGCAGAGAGTGAAAGTTTGATTTCTTTGCTGATATGAATGGATTTTATTTCTTCTTGTCTGACTGCTGAGGCTAGGACTTCCAGTACTGTGTTGAACAACAGTGGTGAGAATGGACATCCCTGTTGTATTCCTGACCTTAGGGGAAAAGCCCTCAGTTTTTTCCCATTGAGGATGATATTAACTGTGGGTTTTTTTCTATATGGCTTTTGTGGTGTTGCTGCATGTTCCCTATATCCCTGCACTGCAGAGAATTTTTATCAAGAAAGGATACTAGATTTTGTCAAATGCTTTTTCTGCATCTATTGAAAGGATAATGTGGTCCATACCCTTTCTTTTATTAGTGTGGTGTATTTATTGATTTGTGGATGTTGAACCACCCCTGCATCCCAGGAATAAATCCCATTTGGTTGTGCTGAATAATCCTTATAATGTATTGTTAGATCCTGTTAACTAGCATCTTGGTGAGAATTTTTGCATCCACGTTCATCTGGAATATTGGTCTGTAATTCTCCTTTTTTGTGAGGTCTTTCTCTGATTTGGATCAAGGTAATGCTGGCTTCATAGAATGAGTTTGAAAGTTTTCCTTCCATTTCTGTTTTTTTAACAGTTTCAGAAGGACAGGTATTAACTCTTCTTTAAATGTTTGGTAGAATTCTCCTGGGAACCCATCTGGCCCTGGACTCTTATTCTTTGGGAGATTTTTGATTACTGATTGAATTTCATTACTGGTTACTGGTCTGTTCAGCTTTTCTATTTCTTCCTAGTTCAGTTTTTATAGTTTATATGTTTCTAGGAATTTTTCTATTTCTTCCAGATTGCCTAATTTGTTGGCACATAATTCCTCACAATATTTTCTTACAATTGTATTTCTGTGGTGTTGGTTGTGGTCTCTTCTCTTTCATTCATCATTTTATTAATTTTTGTCCTTTCTCTTTTCTTTTTGATAAGTCTGGCTAGGGGTTGATTCATTTAGTTAATTCTTTCAATCAGCTCCTAGTTCATTGATCTGTTCTACTATCTTTTTTAAAAAAATTTCTATATCACTGATTTCTGCTCTTTTTAAAAGATTTTATTTATTTATTTGACACAGAGAGATCACAAGTAGGCAAAGAGGCAGGCAGGTTGGTGGTGAAGCAGGCTCCCTGCTGAGCAGAGAGCCTGATGTGGAACTCAGTCCCAGGACCCTGAGATCATGACCTGAGCCAAAGGCAGAGGATTAACCCACTGAGCCAACCATGTGCCCTGCTCTAATCTTTACTGTATTTTTAAGATTTTACTTGTCTTTATTTATTTACTTATTTAAGATTTACTTATTTATTTTACTTATTTATTTGTCAGAGTGAGAGCACAAGCAGGGGGAACTGCAGAGGCAGAGGAAGAAACAGACTCCCTGCTGAGCAAGGAGTACAATGTGGGACTGGATCCCAGGACCTTCCAATCATGACCTAAGCCCAAGGCAGCCACTAAATTGACTGAGGTCAAGGAGCCTCTTGACTTGGAATTCTTTAGAGATTTTTACATATAAAGGAGCTGGAGAAAGAATAGCAAATAAAGCCATAATCACAGGGTTCTGGGATTAATTCCCACATCTGGCTCCTTGCTCAGCTGGGAGCCTGCTCCACCCTCTGCTCCTCCTCCTGTGATTATGGCCTGAGCCAAAGGCAGATGTTTCACCGAATGAGCCACCCAGGTGTCCCAGATCTTTATTAATTCTCTTTTGCTGCTGGATTTAGGCTTTATTTGCTATTATTTTTCCAGCTCATTTAGATGTAAAGTTAAGTTGTATATTTGAGACTTTTCTTGCATCTTGAGGAAGACCTATATTGCTATGTACTTCCCTCTTAGGAACACCTTTGCTGCATCCTGAAGATTTTGAACTATCGTGTTTTCATTTTTATTTGCTTCCATGTATTTTTTTAAATTAATTTCCTGGTTGACCCATTCATTCTTTAGTAGGGTGTTCTTTAACCTCCATGTATTTGTGGTCCTTCCAAATTTCTTCTTGTGGTTGATGTTAAGTTTCATAGCCTTGTGGTCTGAACATATGCATGGTAAAATCTCAATCTTTTTGTACTAGTTGAGAACAGATTTGTGACCCAGTATGTGATCTATTCTGGAGAATGTTCTATGTGCAAAAGAATGTGTATTCTCTTGCTTTAGGATGACATGCTCTGAATATATGTGAAGTCCATCTGGTCCTGGTCCAGTATGTTATTCAGAGCCCTTGTTTCCTTGTTGATCTTCTGCTTAATCAGTCCATTGCTGTGAGTAGGGTGTTAAAGTCCTCTATTGTTACTGTACTATTATCAGTGTGTTTAATTTTCTTATTAACTGGTTTATATATTTGTGTGCTCCCAAGTTGGGGGCATAAATATTTACATTTCTTAGATCTTCTTTTTGGATACTCCTCTTTCTTGTGATATAGTGCCCTTCTTCATCTCTTTTTACAGTCTTTGGTTTAAAACCTAGTTTGTCTATTACAAGTATGGCTATTCCACCTTTCTTTTGATGCCCATTAGCATAAGAAATGGTTCTCCACCCCCTAACTTTCAATCTGGTGGTGTCTTCAGGTCTAAAATGAGTCTCTCATTTTAAGTGAATAAGCAGCATATTGATGGGTCTTTTTTTTAATCCTTCCTGATACCCTCTGTCTTTTTTTTTTAAATTTTATTTTTTATAAACATATATATTTTTTTCCCCCAGGGGTACAGGTCTGTGAATCTCCAGGTTTACACACTTCACAGCACTCACCATAGCACATACCCTACCCAATGTCCATAACACCACCCCCCCTCTCCCAACTCCCCTCCCCCCATAAACCCTCAGTTTGTTTTGTGAGATTAAGAGTCACTTATGGTTTCTCTCCCTCCCAATCCCAACTTGTTTCATTTACTCTTCTCCTACCCCATTAACCCCCCATGTTGCATCTCCTCTCCCTCATATCAGGGAGATCATATGATAGTTTTCTTTCTCCGATTGACTTATTTCGCTAAGCATGATACCCTCTAGTTCCATCCACGTTGTCGCAAATGGCAAGATTTCATTTCTTTTGATGGCTGCATAGTATTCCATTGTGTATATATACCACTTCGTCTTTATCCATTCGTCTGTTGATGGACATCTAGGTTCTTTCCATGGTTTGGCTATTGTAGACATTGCTGCTATAAACATTCGGGTGCACGTGCCCCTTCGGATCACTACATTTGTATCTTTAGGGTAAATACCCAGCAGTGCAATTGCTGGGTCATAGGGTAGTTCTATTTTCAACATTTTGAGGAACCTCCATGCTGTTTTCCAGAGTGGTTGCACCAGCTTGCATTCCCACCAACAGTGTAGGAGGGTTCCCCTTTCTCCGCATCCTCGCCAGCATCTGTCATTTCCGGACTTGTTCATTTTAGCCATTCTGACTGGTGTGAGGTGGTATCTCATTGTGGTTTGATTTGTATTTCCCTGATGCCGAGTGATATGGAGCACTTTTTCATGTGTCTGTTGGCCATCTGGATGTCTTCTTTGCAGAAATGTCTGTTCATGTCTTCTGCCCATTTCTTGATTGGATTATTTGTTCTTTGGGTGTTGAGTTTGCTAAGTTCTTTATAGATTCTGGACACTAGCCCTTTATCTGATATGTCGTTTGCAAATATCTTCTCCCATTCTGTCAGTTGTCTTTTGGTTTTGTGAACTGTTTCCTTTGCTGTGCAAAAGATTTTGATCTTGATAAAATCCCAATAGTTCATTTTTGCCCTTGCTTCCCTTGCCTTTGGCGATGTTCCTAGGAAGATGTTGCTGCGGCTGAGGTCAAAGAGGTTGCTGCCTGTGTTCTCCTCAAGGATTTGGATGGATTCCTTTCTCACATTGAGGTCCTTCATCCATTTTGAGTCTATTTTCATGTGTGGTGTAAGGAAATGATCCAATTTCATTTTTCTGCATGTGGCTGTCCAATTTTCCCAACACCATTTATTGAAGAGGCTGTCTTTTTTCCATTGGACATTCTTTCCTGCTTTGTCGAAGCTTAGTTGACCATAGAGTTGAGGGTCTATTTCTGGGCTCTCTTTTCTGTTCCATGGATCTATGTGTCTGTTTTTGTGCCAGTACCATGCTGTCTTGATGATGACAGCTTTGTAATAGAGCTTGAGGTCCGGAATTGTGATGCCACCAACTTTGGCTTTCTTTTTCAATATTCCTTTGGCTATTCGCGGTCTTTTCTGGTTCCTTATAAATTTTAGGATTATTTGTTCCATTTCTTTGAAAAAAATGGATGGTACTTTGATAGGAATTGCATTAAATGTGCAGATTGCTTTAGGTAGCATAGACATTTTCCCAATATTTATTCTTCCAATCCAGGAGCATGGAACATTTTTCCATTTCTTTGTGTCTTCCTCAATTTCTTTCATGAGTACTTTATAGTTTTCTGTGTATAGATTCTTAGTCTCTTTGGTTAGGTTTATTCCTAGGTATCTTATAGTTTTGGGTGCAATTGTAAATGGGATGGACTCCTTAATTTCTCTTTCTTCTGTCTTGTTGTTGGTGTAGAGAAATGCAACTGATTTCTGTGCATTGATTTTATATCCTGACACTTTACTGAATTCCTGTACAAGTTCTAGCAGTTTTGGAGTGGAGTCTTTTGGGTTTTCCACATATAGTATCATATCATCTGCGAAGAGTGATAGTTTGACTTCTTCTTTGCCGATTTGGATGCCTTTAATTTCTTTTTGTTGTCTGATTGCTGAGGCTAGGACTTCTAGTACTATGTTGAATAGCAGTGGTGATAACGGACATCCCTGCCATGTTCCTGACCTTAGCGGAAAAGCTTTCAGTTTTTCTCCATTGAGAATTATATTTGCGATGGGTTTTTCATAGATGGCTTTGATAATATTGAGGTATGTGCCCTCTATCCCTACACTTTGAAGAGTTTTGATCAGGAAGGGATGCTGTACTTTGTCAAATGCTTTTTCAGCATCTATGGAGAGTATCATATGGTTCCTGTTCTTTCTTTTATTAATGTGTTGTGTCACATTGATTGATTTGCGGATGTTGAACCAACCTCGCAGCCCTGGAATAAATCCCACTTGGTCGTGGTGAATAATCCTTTTAATGTACTGTTGAATCCTATTGGCTAGTATTTTGGTGAGAATTTTTGCATCTGTGTTCATCAAGGATATTGGTCTGTAGTTCTCTTTTTTGATGGGATCCTTGTCTGGTTTTGGGATCAAGGTGATGCTGGCCTCATAAAATGAGTTTGGAAGTTTTCCTTCCATTTCTATTTTTTGGAACAGTCTCAGGAGAATAGGAATTAGTTCTTCTTTAAATGTTTGGTAGAATTCTCCCGGGAAGCCATCTGGCCCTGGGCTTTTGTTTGTTTGGAGATTTTTGATGATTGTTTCAATCTCCTTACTGGTTATGGGTCTGTTCAGGCTTTCTATTTCTTCCTGGTTCAGTTGTAGTTTATATGTCTCTAGGAATGCATCCATTTCTTCCAGATTGTCAAATTTGTTGGCATAGAGTTGCTCATAATATGTTCTTATAATTGTCTGTATTTCTTTGGTGTTAGTTGTGATCTCTCCTCTTTCATTCTTGATTTTATTTATTTGGGTCCTTTCTCTTCTCTTTTTGATAAGTCTGGCCAGGGGTTTATCAATCTTATTAATTCTTTCAAAGAACCAGCTCCTAGTTTCGTTGATTTGTTCTATTGTTTTTTTTGGTTTCTATTTCATTGATTTCTGCTCTGATCTTTATGATTTCTCTTCTCCTGCTGGGTTTAGGGTTTCTTTCTTGTTCTTTCTCCAGCTCCTTTAGGTGTAGGGTTAGGTTGTGTACCTGAGACCTTTCTTGTTTCTTGCGAAAGGCTTGTACCGCTATATATTTTCCTCTCAGGACTGCCTTTGTTGTGTCCCACAGATTTTGAACTGTTGTATTTTCATTATCATTTGTTTCCATGAATTTTTTCAATTCTTCTTTAATTTCCTGTTGACCCATTCATTCTTTAGAGGGATGCTGTTTAGTCGCCATGTATTTGGGTTCTTTCCAAATTTCCTCTTGCGATTGAGTTCTAGCTTCAGAGCATTGTGGTCTGAAAATATGCAGGGAATGATCCCAATCTTTTCATACCGGTTGAGACCTGATTTAGAACCAAAGATGTGATCTATTCTGGAGAATGTTCCATGTGCACTAGAGAAGAATGTGTATTCTGTTGCTTTGGGATGAAATGTTCTGAGTATATCTGTGATGTCCATCTGGTCCAGTGTGTCATTTAAGGCCTTTATTCCTTGTTGATCTTTTGCTTGGATGATCTGTCCATTTCAGTGAGGGGAGTGTTAAAGTCCCCTACTATTATTGTATGATTGTCGATGTGTTTCTTTGATTTTGTTATTAATTGGTTTATATAGTTGGCTTCTCCCACGTTAGGGGCATAGATATTTACAATTGTTAGATCTTCTTGTTGGACAGATCCTTTGAGTATGATATAGTGTCCTTCCTCATCTCTTATTATAGTCTTTGGCTTAAAATCTAATTGATCTGATATAAGGATTGCCATTCCTGCTTTCTTCTGATGTCCATTAGCATGGTAAATTCTTTTCCACCCCCTCACTTTAAATCTGAAGGTGTCTTCGGGTTTAAAATGAGTTTCTTGTAGGCAACATATAGATGGGTTTTGTTTTTTTATCCATTCTGATACCCTGTGTCTTTTGATTGGGGCATTTAGCCCATTAACATTCAGGGTAACTATTGAGAGATATGAATTTAGTGCCATTGTATTGCCTGTAAGGTGACTGTTATTGTATATTGTTTCTGTTCCTTTCTGATCTACTACTTTTAGGCTCTCTCTTTGCTTAGAGGACCCCTTTCAATATTTCCTGTAGAGCTGGCTTGGTGTTTGCAAATTCTTTCAGTTTTTGTTTGTCCTGGAAGCTTTTAATCTCTCCTTCTATTTTCAATGATAGCCTAGCTGGATATAGTATTCTTGGCTGCATGTTTTTCTCGTTTAGTACTCTGAATATATCATGCCAGCTCTTTCTGGCCTGCCAGGTCTCTGTGGATAAGTCTGCTGCCAATCTAATATTTTTACCATTGTATGTTACAGACTTCTTCTCCCGGGCTGCTTTCAGGATTTTCTCTTTGTCACTAAGACTTGTAAATTTTACTATTAGGTGATGGGGTATGGACCTATTCTTATTGATCTTGAGGGGGAGTTCTCTGAACCTCCTGGATTTTGATGTTTGTTCCCTTTGCCATATTGGGGAAATTCTCTCCAATCATTCTCTCCAATATACCTTCTGCTCCCCTCTCTCTCTCTTTTCTTCTGGAATCCCAGTTATTCTAATGTTGTTTCATCTTATGGTGTCACTTATCTCTCGAATTCTGCCCTCGTGGTCCAGTAGCTGTTTGTCCCTCTTTTGCTCAGCTTCTTTATTCTCTGTCATTAGGTCTTCTATATCGCTAATTCTTTCTTCTGCCTCATTTATCCTAGCAGTGAGAGCCTCCATTTTTGATTGCACCTCATTAATAGCTCTTTTTATTTCAACTTGATTAGATTTTAGTTCTTTTATTTCTCCAGAAAGGGCTTTTATTTCTCCTGAGAGGGTTTCTCTAATATCTTCCATGCCTTTTTCGAGCCCAGCTAGAACCTTGAGAATCGTCATTCTGAACTCTAGATCTGACATATTCCCAATGTCTGTATTGATTAGGTCCCTAGCCTTTGGTACTGCCTCTTGTTCTTTTTTTTGTGGTGAATTTTTCCATCTTGTCTTTTTGTCCAGATAAGAGTATATGAAGGAGTAAGTAAAATACTAAAAGGGTGGCAACAACCCCAGGAAAATATGCTTTAGCCAAATCAGAAGAGATCCCAAATCGTGAGCGGGGGGGAAGGGGATAAAAAGAGGTTCAGAAAGAAAAAAAAAAAAAGAAAAAAGAAACAAATAAAAAAAGAAAACCAATAATGAAAAAAATATAAAAAGGAAAAAAAATATATATATATTAGATAAACTAGTTAAAAAACGTTAAAAAAGAAAAGGGTAAAAGTTAAAAAAATTTAGCAGAAGAAGAGGAAAAAAATTGAAAAAGAAAAAAAATTAAATTAACTGCAAGGCTAAAGAATCATGGGGAGAAAGACATGACTTCCGTGCTTTGCTTTCTCCTCCTCTGGAATTCCGCTGCTCTCCTTGGTATTGAAACTGCACTCCTCGTAAGTGAACTTGGTCCTGGCTGGGTTTCTTGTTGATCTTCTGGGGGAGGGGCCTGTTGTAGTGATTCTCAAGTTTCTTTGCCCCAGGCGGAGTTGCACCGCCCTTACCAGGGGCCGGGCTGAGTAATCCGCTCGGGTTTGATTTTGGGAGCTTTTGTTCCCTGAGCTCTTTCCGTAGAGTCCGGAGGACGGGAATGAAGATGGCGGCCTCCCAGTCTCCGGCCCAGAGGAGCCGAGAGCTCGGGGCCCCACTCCTCAGTGCGCCCTCAGAGAATAGCGCCCAATTACTCCCATCTGCCTGGCCTCCGGCCGCGCTCCAAGCTCACCGAGCCTGCGACCGGTTCAAGGTAAGCCCGAGCTGTGAGCTCACTCCTCGGCTCCGTCTCTGTAGCCGGCTTCCCCGTTCTAATACCTGCAAGCTCTGCGACACTCAGACACCCCGATCCTTCTGTGACCCTGCGGGACCTGAGGCCACACTGGCCCCGCGTGGGCTTCACCCCCGTTAAGCCTCTGGAGCGATGTCCCTCAGCGGAACAGACTTTTAAAAGTCCTGATTTTGTGCTCCGTTGCTCCGCCGCTTGCCGGGAGCCGGCCCCTCCCCCCGGGGTCTATCTTCCCGTCCCTTTGGATTCACTTCTCCGCCAGTCCTACTTTTCAGAAAGTGGTTGATATTCTGTTTCTAGAATTGCTGTTCTTCTTCTCTTCGATCTCCCGTTGGATTTGTAGGTGTTTGCAATCTTTAGATAAGCTATCTAGCTGATCTCCCGCAACCTGAAGTAGTCTCAGCTGCTACTTCTCCGCCATCTTGACTCCTCCCTCTACCCTCTGTCTTTTGATTGGAGCCTTTAGTCCACTTACATTCAGAATAATTATTGAAAGATAAGAATTTAGTGCCATTGTACTACCTGTGAAGTCACTATTCATGTAGATTCTCTGTCCCTTTCTGATCTTTGTTTATTTTGGACTCTCTCTCTGCTCAAAGGATCCCCTTTAATATTTCTTGCAGGCTGGTTTAGTGTTCAGAAATTCCTTATTTTTGTTTGTCCTGGAAACTCTTTCTTTCCTATTCTGAATGACAGCCTTGCTGGATAAAGTATTCTTAGCTGTATATTTTTCTCATTTAGCGCATTGAATATATCGTGTCACTCCTTTCTAACTTGCCAGGTCTCTGTGGACAGGTCTGCTGCTGGCCTTATATGTCTCCCTCTTGTTCCAAGCTACTTTCAGAATTTTCTCTTTATCTTTGTAATTTACAGCTTCATTACAATATGTCAAGGTGTTGACCTATTTTTGTTGATTTTGAAGGAGGGTTTCCTCTATGCCTCTTGGACTTAATGCCTGTTTCCTTCCCCCAGTTAGGGAAGTTCTCAGCTATGATTTGTTCAAATAAACTTTCTCCCCGCCCCCATCTTCTGAGACTTCTATAGTACAGATAATATTTAGCTTTATGGAATCCATGAGTTTCTTAAGCCTACCTTAGTGCTCTAATAGTCTTCTTTTCAGCTTCCTTGTTTTCCATCATTTTATCTGCTGTATCACTGATTCACTCTTCTAATTTGTTCATCCTTGTTTTTATGGTCTCCACTTGGGTCTGCATCTTAGTAAGAGCATTTTTAATTTCAGCCTGACTAGATTTTAGTTCTTTTTTTAAATTTTAGTTCTTTTATCTCTACAGTAAGAGACTCTCTAGTGTCTTCTATGCTTTTTTTGCAAGCCTAGCTATTATCTTCATAATCTTTGTTTTAAATTCTAGTTCAGACATCTTATTTCTAACCATATTGATTAAATCCCTGGATGTGAGTACTGCCTCCTGTTGTTTCTTTTGGGGTGAACTGAAGAAAGAGAAAAAGAAAATTGGTGTAACCAATTCCTAACTCCCCTAGATGGCGCTGTTTTGCTCCATGAAGGCTTTCAGGGCTGATGGGTAGGTTGAAGATGGCTGTGCCCCTCTCTCTAGCCCTGGAGCTGAAAATCACATCACCACCACCCTCACTCTTCAGTGAGCCCTCACAGAAAAGCCCTCATTTTTGTCTCCCCAGTTTCTCTCAGAACTCTGTGTTCACCAGGCCTGTGACCAAGTATTTTTATCCCATGCATATGACTGAGTTTCAAAACTTCAAATTTTATGGACTCCCATGGTGCAGACCCATGCTGTACCTCCTGAGGAGGGGTTTCCCACACTTCTGCCTTCTGATGGACCCCTCTCAGGAAATCAGTGCACACCCTGCAGCAGTTTGCAGTTTATGGCAACACAGCATAAAGATGGGCACATAGACTCCCTGTTCTCAACCAGCTTCCCTGCTCCTATGCCTAGAAACTCTACAGCACTCAGGCACCACCTGTTCTTGCAACCCTGGGAATCCTGAGACTCTGCTTTCAGACCTGGGATTCCACTGCACTTTACCACCTGAGTACCTTTAAGCCAGGGACTCCCCTTGTGTAGAAGACTTCTTAAAGTCTCAATTTTGCACTCCAATGCTTATAATACTTTGCAGTAGCCTCCTTAAGTAGGCTCCTTCTGCCATATCCTCAGCTACCTCACATCAGATTCAAGTCTCCATACCTCCTACCTTCCAAATGGTGGTTGCTTTTCTACTTTTAGATTTGCAGCATTTTTTTTTCTCTGAGCTCTGATTTCTTAGGTGTTCTGAGAGATTTGGTAACTATCTAGTTGTATTCAAGTGACAAGACAAACTTAACCAACTTAACTCCTCCTCTCTTTTCATTTACACTTCTGTTGATTTAAGTTTTCTCTCTTTGTTCCCTGGTTATTCTAGCTAAGGGTTTGTCAATTTTATCTTTCAAAGAACCAAGCCTTAGTTTGGTTAATCTTTTCCACTGTTTTTCTGCTATCTCATTTATTTCTGCTCTAATCTTTATTCTTTTGTTTATCCTATTGTCTTTTGAGTTTAGTTTGTTCTTCTTTTTCTAGTCCTTAAGGCATAGAGTTAGATTGTTTACTTTAACTGTTTATAACCATGAACTTTCATCTTAGAACTGCTTTTTGCTCTATGCCATAAGTTCTGGTATATTGTCTTTCCACTTCTGTCTCAAGAAAATTTTTTATTTCCCTTTTGATTTATTCTATGATCCATTGGTTGTTCAGGAGAGTGTTGCTTGATTTCCATGTATTCATTAATATTTCATATTTCCTCTTGTTACTGATTTATACTTTCATGCCAATGTGGTCATAGACAATACTTAGTGTGATTTCAATCTTGAATTTGCTAAGACTTGCTTTGTGGCCTAACATATGCTCTATCAAAAAAAAATGTTCCATGTGCTCTTGAGAAAAGTATATAATCTTTTCTTATTAAATAGAGTTCTGTATATGTCTGTTAGATCCATTTGGTCTATAATTTTATTCTAACACACTGCTGACTTTTTAAAAAGATTTTATTTATTTACTTATAAGATTTTAATTTATTTGTCAGAGAGAGAGAGAGAGATCACAAGCAGGAGGCATGGCAGGCAGAGGAAGAAGCAGACTCCCTGCTGAGCAAGAAGCCTAATGCAGGACTCCATCCCAGGACCGCTGGGATCATGACCTGAGCTGAAGGCAGAGGCTTAACTGACTGAGCCACCCAGGCATCCCACACTTTTGACTTTGGATGATCTTGTTCAGAGTGAGGTATTAAATTCCACAACTATTAGTGTATTGCTGCTTATTCCTTCTTTTAACTCTTAGTTTTTTGCTTTATATATTTAAGTGCTCTGTGTTAGACTCAAATATTACAATTGTTTTATCTTCTCAGTGGATTGACCCCTTGATTATTATTATATAATGATGTTCTTGTCTATCACTATTTTTCATTTACCATGTATTTTGCTCTATAGAAGTATAGCTACCTCTTGTTTTGTTTTGTTTTTGGTTACTATTTGAGATGTCTTTTTCCATCTCTTGACTCTCAGTCTTTGTGTGTCCTTAAGGCCACAGTTACTCTTATGGGCAGCATATGATTAGATTTTATGTTTTACCAGACAACCATTGCATGTCTTTTGATTGGAAAACTTAGTCTGTTTATTTTTCAAGTAAATATTGATAGTTCAGGACTGTTTCCATTTTGTTCATTGTTTTTTGGTTGTTTTATAGACCATTGTTTCCTGTTTATTATCCTTCTCTTTGGTTCTGGTATCTTCTAATATCATTATACATTGCCTTCTAATTCATGTTCTTTGGTGTAATTGCTACAGGTTTTTCTTTTTAGGTTACCAGGAGAATTACATAAAATACCTTAAACACCCTATTTTAAGCTGATACCAACTTAATTTCAATAAAATTCCTAAACTTTTTCCTTTTACTTCTCTTCCCACCCACATTTTAGGTTATTGCTGTTATAATTATCATATTTTTACTGCTTAATAGTTTATTGTAGTTATGGTTATTTTTACTCTGTTCATTTTTTTAACTTTTAAAGTTTTAAGTGAATTATGCACCATTACCAAAATATAGTATCTAGATTTGACTATATATTTACCATCAGCACTCAGTTTTATAGTACCTTTTTATATCTTTCTGCAGTTAACTAGTATCCTTTTCTTTCGACTCAAACAACTCCTTTTTAAATTTCTTGTAAGGAAGATCTGGTAGTAATGAACTCCCATAGCTTTTCTTTGTTTGAGAAAGTCTTTGTCCATCTTTCATTTCTGAAGGGCACCTTTGCCTGGTATACAATTCTTGATTAACAGCTTTTTCTTTCAATATTCTGAATATGTTATCCTATTCTCTCCTGGCCTGGAAATTCTGTTGACAAATCTGATAATCCTAAAGGGGTTCCCTTGTACATAACTTTTAACTTTTCTCTAGCTACTTTTAATAGTGTCTTTGAAGTCTGACAAATTATAATGTGTATCATGTAGCCCTGTTTGAGTTTATTATTTTTTATTTTCCTTTGCTTTGCATAGGCATTTTAGTTTGATAAAGTCTCATTTGTTGATTTTTGGTTTTGTTGCATGTCCTTTTAATCCTATCCAAAATATCATTGCCAGAACCAATGTCAAGGAGCTTTTTTCCTGTGTTTTCTTCCAAGAATTACATGGTTTTAGGTCTTACATTTATGTCCTTTATCCATTTTGAGTTCATTTTTGTGAGTGGCTGAAATAGGGATCTAATCTTATTTTTTTGCATATGAATATTCAGTTTTCCCGGTACAATTTATTGAGGTAATATAATATTAAATCAGGTAGTATAAAGTGGCCCACTTTGTTTTTCTTCCTCAAGACTTACTTGGCTGTTTTGAGTCTTTAGTGGTTCCGTACAAATTTTCAATAGAATTCCATTTCTGTGAAAGAAAGAAAACATTGGAATTTTGCTGTAAGTTACATTAAATCTGTACATTGCTTTGGTTAGTATGGACATTTTAAAAATCTTAATTCAGCCTGTGAATGCAGGATATCTTTCTATTTATTTGTGTCTTTTCCAGTTATGTTCTTGAATGTTTCATAGTTTTAATTTCCCTGGTTAAACTTTTCCAATTTTTTTTCTTTTTGATGCTGTTATAAATGGGACTATAGATTATAACTTAACTCTTTTTAATTCAAATAGACAAAAAAAACCCAGTAATATGAAATACCTGGAAAGTGCTAACAATAAGCTTGACCTATTGAACAAACACAGAATTAAACATCCAACAAGGAGAGAAAGTAACTCTTCTTAAGAAACCTAATGAAGATATTCTAAACTGGTGATTTACTAAGTTAAAAGCAAGGCTCAGAAAATTTCAAAGATTACTCTTCATATTCTGTACCTTGCTACCTCAGTATAACTTAGAATAACAAAATAACATAAAATCACTGAACTCTGGAAATCTAGAAAATGCTAAATAATCAAACTTATAATGTAAACTTTCAATAAAATAGAGGTGTCAATTAAAATATACATAACAAAAGCACATAAGGTAGTGAAAAGTACTGTACTCAAGAAAATTTAAAGACTTCAGTACTCATAAAACAGGCTCAAAATTCATGAGATGAATGTCCAAATTAAGGAGGTAGAAAATGAGCAACAGAAGATATTAAAAAATAGAAGCAAATATAATTGAAGTTCTTTAAAAAATAAAATCAACAGCCATTTGATAAGATGGATGAACAGAAGAGAGGAGACACAAACATTATGATTAAAAGGGAGACAGATATGGATAGTGGGATCCCAACCCAGACGTGGTGACCCCACAATTGGGAGGGATCCCCAAAATATGAAACTCTCATTTAAGGAGTGAAAGCACCAAGACCTTGGAGGTCAGCACTAGAAAGAAATATGAGACCCCCAAACAACTGGTATTGATCATCACATGGGGATTAAGACCAAAAGATTTGTAAAAATATAGGGAACTAAAATCCTGGTGTTTTTAAAGGGCTCATATGCAAAGGGCTCATATGCAGAGCCCTGAGATCAATCACAAAAGTAGCAGATTGAAAAGGACTTAACCACAAATGATTGAGACCCACTTATTAATTTTAAAATGGCTGCCAGAAAGACAGGAATCTGCATTGACTGTCTAAGAAGAGAAGTGCTGATGGATGCTATTTTTGGTGTCCTCTCTCTAACCTGCTTGCACCAAAGCCTGCGAATTATCCACCCTGCACTGTAATCAGGCTGAGTAAACACCCTACATCCCACCATTCTGTATAGCACCCAAGTCCAAACTAGGCCAAGCAACTACCCAGTTGACATATCCACCCCAAGCAGAGAATGGATCACAACCTGGACAGAGAAGCATCTCACAATTCATTTTCCCACGTAGGAACTGAGCACAACCAAGCCAGTGAGTGCCCACCCTGGCAGCACAGTCCAGTTAAAGTAAGGGAGCACATGCAGCCTACAGAAGAGATACCTACACAGAGCATGGCCTTGATGGCCAGGAGGGATGGTAATTCTGGGAAACATGGAACAGCTCCTAATCAGACCACACCTTCAAGATTAAGAAAGGTAGCCATTTTACCTAATTCAAGAGAGAGAGAGAGAGACAGACACTGGCACAGAGAGGCAAAATGAGGCAATAGAGGAATGTATTCCAAACCAAAAAAAAGGCACATACACAGAAAAATACCTTGATGAAATGGAGATTAGCAACCTACCTGATAAAGGATTCAAACTAATGGCCATAGAGATGCTCACTGATTTTAGAAGAAGATTGAACATAGAAATAAAAAGATATAGAAAATCAAGTACCAAGTATATGTTATAGCTACACTGAAAAATGCACTAGAGTGGTTCAATAGCAGAATTTATGAAAAAGAAGCATGAATCAGTGAGCTTGCAAGACAAAGCAATGGAAAACATTCAGAGTAGCAAAAGGAAAAGTGGATTAAAGGAAGTAAGGATAGCTTAAGGGGCCTCTGAGACAACATCAAGCACTGTAACATTCACATTATAGGCATCCCAGAAGGAGGAGAGAGAAAAGGCCAGAGAAATTGTTTGAATAAATAATGTCTGAAAATTCTCTGAGAAAGGAAATATTCAAGTCCAAAAAGCCCAGAGAGTTCCAAATAAGGTGAACCCAAATAGAAACACACCAAGACACATTATAATTAAGTTAGTAAAAGTTAAGGATAAAAAGAATCTTAAAAGCATCAAGAGAAAAGCAACATCTTACATACATGGGAAACCCCAAAAAGCTATCAGCAGATTTTTTGACAGAAATTATACATCCCACAAGGGAGGGACATGACACATTCAAAGTGCTGAAAGGAAAAACCTGCAACCAAGAATTCTCTACCAGGCAAGATTATTCATTTAGAAGTAAAGAAAAAAATTAAGCATTTTCCAGATAAGCAAAAGCTAACAGAGTTCATCACCACTAAAGAAGCCTTACAAGAAACATTAAGAGACTTTACTGAGGCAAAAAGAAAAGTCCCTTATTAATATGAAGAAAACATATAAAAGTCTCATTGGAAAAGGTAATTAATAAAGGTAGTGGGTCAACAACTTCCAAGTATGGAGGGTAAAATAACAATTACAAAATTAATTAAAACTAAAATAACTAGGGTCTTTGAAGGGTAAGATGGCATGGTAGTGGTAGGACCCTAGGCTTTCCTCATCCCTCAAACACACTTATATAACTCTCTGAATACCCAAGAAATCAACCTGAGGACTGAGAGAACAAACTGAACTAGAGGGACAGAAGAGGCCACTTCAAGGAAGGTCAGAAGTGTGAAGTTGTGGTTTGTGGGGTAAACAGATCAGGGATGCTGTGGAGGGGAGGGAGCCCTGGTCTCAGAGAAAACAGAGGGAGAGAAAGACAGACAGGAGCACACAAGGGGAGCACATAAAGAGAAGAATTCCCCAAAGCCACTACCTGGAAAAAGAGGGGCTGAATTTTGTGTGATTTTGCAACCAGCAAGGTTCAAAGACTGGAGATTCAGAGGTCCCAAGGCTTGACTGTGATAGAGACCTGAAGATGCTGTCCTACTTCTGTAGTAGAGGCAAGCAAACAACCCCCGGGAGGTATGTAGTCATCTGAGGATTGCCTAAGGGGCACTGGGAAAGACTTCATATTTTCTGGAGTGCATGTGTGAGAGGCAGCATTGCTTCTCCAGGGACAAAAGAACAGCAGGAACCATTACCTTCCCCCACTCCTCAGCATATTTGAAGAGACACCCGCTGAGGACAGCTAACTGGGAAACCCCTTTCAGCCAGCTTACTCTAAATCTCATGCCTGTGTGCCCTGGTTAAAAAACATTATCAGTCCCAGAGTGGTAAGATCCTTTTCCAGAGGACCAGCATAGATCCTCGGCACATCAGCTCCCTGAAGTTTGAAATTTGAAAAGTCAGCAGGCCTGGCAACAGTAGAGCCCAATGTGTGCTACATTGCTTAACACAAGCAAGGGACCCAGAGACAGATCATGGTGTGAAATCAGTGATCTGAAAAATGCCTTTGATGCATGAGGGGAAACTATTCACTCCTCTGAAAGTGCTTGCCTAAGAGCAGCATGCTCCGACTCCCCTCTCTGGGGACAAAGAATTGGGCTAGCACCATTTCCCGCAGCATAACCAACTTCAGTGAACAGCAGAGCACCAACACTGGATACCTAACCTGCTCACACCAGGTCCCACCCCCCAGTGCTCTGTTGGTACCTCTTTTCCAGGGCAAGTGTACCTAACAACCTGCTCTGCAGACCCCCTCCCAGAAGATGAGCACAAACCACTGCACTCACCATGTCTACTGACCATAGAGTTCTACAGAGCTTCAGTTCTAGTGGAAATAGCACCAGGTCTGTTTTAGCAAGCTTACCAGAACACACCTAGTAAAATCTTGCCACAATCTGGCCGAGGTCCAAACACTCCCCCACTGCAGGCAAGGAGAGACTCTACAGAGGACTGACCTGAGGGAAAGAGCAGCTATAACACAGCAGCAGAGTGCATGTAGCACACACCAGAAATATTTCCTGAAGTGCCAGGCCATAGACACTATATGACCTCATCTACATTAAGCCATTACTTTCAAGATAATGTTGAAAACATTACAGGCTTTCTTAACACATAGAAGAAGAGACCTAGACAAAATGCCAAGATGGAGGAATTCATCCCAAAAGGAGAAAAAAAGCCACCATCAGAGATCTAATGGAAACAGATATAATATGTCTGATTCAGAATTTAAAGCAGCATTCATAAGGATAGTCGCTGGGCTGGAGAAAAGCATGAAAGTCATCAGGGAGACACCACAGAGATAAAAGAGCTAAAAATGAATCAGGCCAAAATTAAAAAATTCAATTAACAAGATTTGAAACCAACTGGATGTAACGACCATAAGAATGGAAGAAGCAGAGGAACAAATAAGTGATGTAGAAGAATAATGAGAAGTAATGAAGATGAATGAAAGAGAGAAAGAATTAATGGAAGATGCAAATAGAGTTAGGGAGCTTAATGACTCCATCAAACATATTAACATTGGTATCATAGGAATCCCAGAAGGAGAAGAGAGAGAAAAGGGGGCAGAGTTTTTATTTGAGGAAATTATAGATGAAAACTTCCCTAATCTGGGGAGGGAAAGACATCCAAATCCAGGAGGCACAGGGAACTCCCATCAAAAATCAACAAAAGCAGACCAACACCGAAAATACTGTAGTTAAATTTGCAAAATGCAAAGAAAAATCCTGTAGGCAGCAAGACAAAAGAAATCCCTAACAAGGGAAGACCTGTAAGACTAGCTGCAGATCTCTCCACAGAAACTTAGCAAGCCAGAAAGAAGTGGCATGAAATATTCAATATGCTGATTGGGAAAAACGTGCAACCAAGTATATTCTATCCAACAAGGCTATCATTCTAGAATACAAGGAGATATAAGGAGCTTCTGAAACAAAAACTAAAGGAGTTCATGAAAACTAAACCAGCCCTGCAATAAATATTAAAGGGGACTCTTTGAGTGGGAAGGACCAAAAGCACCACAGATTAGAAAGAAACAGAGACAAACTACAGGAACAGCGACTTTACAGGTAATATAGTGGCACTAAATTTCATATCTTTCAATAATTGCTTTGAATGTAATTGGACTTAATGCTCCTAAGAAAAGATATAGGTATCAGAATGGATTTAAAAAAAAAAAAAGACGCTTCAATATGCTGCATACAAGGGACTCATTTTAAAGATTTTATTTATTTATTTGACAGAGATCACAGGTAGGCAGAGAGGCAGAGAGACAGGGAGAGAGAGAGGGGAAGCAGGCTCCCTGCAGAGCAGAGAGCCCGATGTGGGGCTCAATCCCAGGACCCTGGGATAGAGCCCAATGCGGGGCTCGATCCCAGAACCCTGGGATCATGACCTGAGCTGAAGGCAGAGGCTTTAACCCACTGAGCCACCCAGGCGCCCCAAGGGACTCATTTTAGATGCAAATACACCTCCAGACTGAAAGTGAGGGGATGAAAAACATTTTACCATGCTAATGGACATCAAAAGAAAGCTGGAGTAGCCATCCTTATACCAGACAAACTAGATGTTAAACCAAAGACTGTAATAAGAGATGAAGAAGGACACTATATCATAATAAAGAGGTCTATCCAACAAGATCTAATAATTGTAAATATTTATGCACCCAACATGAGAGCACCCAAATATATAAAATAATAAACATAAAGGAACTCATTGATAATAATACATAATAGCATGGGACTTTAACACCTCACTTACTGCAATGGACATATCACCTAAGCAGAAGATCAATAAGGAAACAATGGCTTTCAATGACACACTTGGCCAGATGGATCTAACAGATATATTCAGAACATTTCATCTTAAAGCAGCAGAATATACATTTCAAGGGCACATGGGGCATTCTCCAGATTAGATCACATACTAGGTCACAAATCAGGCCTCAACAAGTACAAAAAGAGCAAGATCATACCATGTACATTTTCTGACCACAATGCAGTGAAACTTGAAGTCAACCACAAGAAAAAAATTTGGAAAGACCACAAACACATGGAGGTTAAACAACATGCTACTAAAGAATGAGTCAACAAGGAAATCAAATTAAAAATAAAAAAATAAATACATAGAAGCAAGTGAAAATGAAAACACAATGGTCCAGAGCATTTGGGATACAGCAAAAGTTGTCTTAAGAGGGAAGTATATAGCAATACAGGGCCACCTCAAGAAAGAAGAAAAATCTCAAACAACCTGACTTTACACCTACTCATTAGTAGCTCACCTACTAATGAGCTAGAAAAAGAACAATTATATTGAGTGGAAATAAATGATAAAACAGATCAATGAAACCCAGAGCTGGTTCTTTGAAAAAACTAATAAAATTGATAAGCCCCTAGCCATGGAGCCAAATAAATAAAATCACAAATGAGAGAGGAGAAGTAACACCTCAGAACTACAAGCAGTTATAACACAATATTATGAAAAACCATATGCCAACAAACTGAACAACTTGGAAGAAATGGATAAATTCCTACAAACATACAAACTACTAAAACTGAAACAGGAAGAAATAGAAAAGCTGAACAGACTGAAAACCAGAAAAAAAAATGTATCAGTAATCAAAAATCTCCCAACAATAGGAGTCTAGGTCCAAATGGGTTCACAGAAAATTCTACCAAATACTTAAAGAAGAGTTAATACCTATTCTTCTCAAAGTATTTATGTGTGTGTGTATGTGTGTGTGTGTGTATATATATGGGGAGAGGGAGAGAGAGAGAGAATGAACTTGCAAATGCATTCTATGAGGCCAGTATTACCATGATTCCAAAACCAAAAAAAAAAAAAAAAAAAAGGCTCCACTAAAAAAAGAGAACTATAGGCCAATATCCCTGATGAACATGAATGCAGAAATTCTCACCAAGATACTAGCAAATTAAATCCTACAGTACATTAAAAGACTCATTCACCATGATCAAGTGGGATTTATTGTAGGGCTGCTAGGGTAGCTCAATATTCACAAATCAATCTATGTGAATTATCATATTAAGAAAAGAAAGGATAAGAACCATATGATCCTCTCAACAGATGAAGGAAAAGCATTTGACAAAGTACAACATCCATTTATAATAAAAACCCTCAACAAAGTAGGGTTAGAGGGAACATACTCAACTTAATAAAGGCTATATATGAAAAAGCCACAGCTAATATCATCCTCAATGGGGAAAAACTGAGAGCTTTTCCTCTACAGTCAGGAACAAGACAGGATGTCTACTCTAACCACTTTATTCAACATAGTACTAGAAGCCCTAGGCACAGCAATCAGACAACAAAAATAAATGAATGGCATCCAAACTGGCAAGGAAGAAGTCAAACTGTCACTATTTGTAGATGGCATGATACTCTATACAGAAAACCCAAGCATCCACCAAAAACTTGCTAGAACTATTACATGAATTCAGTTAAGTCACAGGATACAGAATAAAAACACAGAAATTGGTTGCGTTTCTATATACAACAATGAAGCAGCAGAAAGAGGAATCAAAGAATCAGTCTCATTTACAACTGCACCAAAAGATACCTAGGAATTAAATTAACCAAAGAGGTAAAAGATCTATATTCTGAAAACTGAAACATGTATGAAAGAAACTGAAGATGACACAAAGAAATAGACTTTCTGTGCTCGTGGTCTGGAAGAACACATATTGTTCAAATGTCTATAATCCCCAAGGCAATCTACACATTTAATGCAATCCCTATCAAAATACCAACAGTGCTGTTCACAGAGCTACAACAAACAATCCTAAAATTTGTTTGGAACCACAGGAAGACCCCAAATAGCCAAAGCAATCTTGAAAAAGAAAAGCAGATATGGAAGCATCACAATTCCAGACTTCAAGTTATATTAGAAAGCTGCAGTGATCAAGACATCATGGTACTGGCACAAAAACAGACATAGATAATAGAACAGAATATAAATCCCAGAAATGGACCCACAACTCTATGGTCAATTACTCACAACAAAGCAGGAAAGAATATCCATTGGCAAAAAGACAGTCTCTTCAGCAAATGGAGTTGGGAAAACTGGACAGCAATATGCAGAAGAATGAAACTGTACCACTTTCTTATACCATACACAAAAAAAAGACTCAAAATGGATTATAGACCAAAATGTGAGACAGAAAACCATCAAAATCCTACATGAGAACACAGGCAGTAACCTCTTTGATTTCAGCCACACCAACTTCTTATTAGACACATCTTCAGAGGCAAGGGAAACAAAAGTGAACTATTGGGACTTCATCAAGATAAGAAGCTTCTGCACAGTGAAGGAAATGATTAGCAAAACTAAAAGTCAGCCTACAGAATGGAAGAAAATATTTGCAATCTATATACCCCATAAAAAGTTAGTATCTAAAATCTACGAAGACTAAGGAGGGCATGTGTTGAGATGAGCACTAGGTGTTTTATGCAACTAATGAATCATTGAGCACTATTTAAAAAATTAATGACGTACTATATGTTGATTAATGGAACATAATAAAAATAAAATCTATGAAGAACTTACCAAATTCAACAACCAAAATATAAATAATCCAGTTAAGAAATGGGCAGAAGACATGAATAGACGTTTTTTTTTTTTTCCAAAGAAGACATCCAGATGGCTGACATGAAAAGATGTTAACATCACCCTCATCAAGGAAATACAAATCAAAGCTGGGATGAGATACCACCTCACACCTGTCAGAATGACTAAAATTAACAACTCCAGAAACAGTAGGCATTGGCAAGGATGTGGAGAAAGGGAGACCTTCTTCACTTTTGGTCAGAATGCAAACTACTGTAGTCACTCTGGAAACTAGTATGGAGGTTCCTCAAAAAGTTAAAAATAGAACTACCCTACCACCCAGGAACTGCACTATTAGGTATTTACTCAAAGGATATAAACATAGTCATCTAAAGGGGCACCTGCACCCCAATGTTTACACTAGCAGTACCCACAATAGCCAAAATATGAAAAGAGCCCAAAAGCCCATAGACTGAAGAATGGATAAAGAAAACATATATCTATATCTATATGTCTATAGATCTATATATCTACAGATATCTTTTAGATGGGTATTAAGAAGGACACTTGTTTTGATGGGCACTGGGTGTTGTATGTAAGTGATAAATCACTAAATTCTATACCTGAAATTAATATTACACTGTAAGTTAACTCAAATTTAGTTAAAAAGTTGGAAAAGAAAAAACTAAGTATAAACAAAATGAAACTGCATTGGAAAATATATGGCAATGAAACAAAAGAACCTATACAATTCAACACCAAAACCACAAATAATTAAAAAATAAAGGACCCCAATAAACATTTGTCCAAGGAAGACATGCACATGGCCAACAGACACATGAAAAGATGCTCAATATCACGAATCAGCAGGGAAATGCAAATCCAAACCGCAGTGAGGTATCATCTCACACCTGTTACAATGGCTAACATCAAAAAGACAAGAAATAACAAGGGTGGGTGAGGATGTGGAGAAAAGGGAACCCTCATGCACTGTACATTGGAATTTAAATTGGTGCAACCACTGTGAGAAAGAGTATGGAGATTTGTCAGGAAAAAAAAAAAAAAGCAGAAATGCCATATGACCCAGTAATTCCACTGCTGGGTATTTAACCAAAGAAAATGAAAATTTAAAAGATATATATACCCCTTATGGCAATATTATTTTCAGTAGCCAAGATATAAAAGCAATCTATGTGTCTATCAGTAGATGAATGGATAAAGCAGTGCTATATATACACAATGGAGTATTTCTCAGGCATAAAAATAAGATCTTGACAATTACAACCACATGGATGGACCCAGAGATTCCTATGCTAAGTGAAATAATTCCAAGAAAAACAAATACCATATGATTTCAATTATACATGGAATGTAAAAAATAAAACTAACAAAAATAGAAACAGATTCAAAAATACAAAGAACAAACTGGTGGGTTGCTCAGAAAGAGGTGTGGGAGAGTGGGCAAAACAGGTGAAGGTGATTCAGAGTATATACTTTCAGTTATAAGTTATGGAGATGAAAAGTACAGCATAGGGACTATATACAATAAGATTGTAACAGCATTATTTTGTGACAGATGGTGACTATACTTTTCATGGTGAGTAGTGTATAGAATTGTTGAATCACTGTTGTACACCTGAAACTAATATATGAAGGTTGGACTGCCTGATACAGGACATGATACACTTGTTCCTCAGAGAAAAGCTCTGATTTGTGAGATCCTTCTTGAGTGTGTGCACTGTGCCAGGGTTATGATTTATGCTAAAACCATTTCTCATTTCTCTGCCTCTCCTACCTGTCTTGAATATCCCTTTTATCATTTGTTGTGAAGTAGCTGTTCAGGGAGTTTTTAGGTCTTTTTCAAAGGAATTTTCCATATGTCACTATAGACTCAGTATGTCCAGTGGAGATGAATTCAGGATCTTCCTATGATCCCATTTTGCTGTTTTGTTTTTATTTTATCTGCTTTAGGTGATGGATGCTAACTAAACTGACTGCGGTAATAATTTTATAATGTGTGTAAATCAGACCATCCTGTGGTGCACATTAAATTTATATGCTGATGCATTTCAATTATTTCTTAATAAAACTGGAAAAAAAAGTAAAATTAAAAATTGTGACCTCAAGGTTCTTTGGCCTCTTCCAAAGTGGTTTTTCAAAGGTTTCTTTAGAAGACATTAAAATTCCTTTGCATTCAAATTTTGTTTAAAAACAGTCTAAAATACACTAAAAAATTAAGATTTCTAAGTTAATTTCTTAGAATTAAGCTTTACCTTATAATGCTAGAGTATGTGATAATGTTTCTACAAACCTATCTACTACCTGCCTCCATTCACTGTACATTCATTCCTGTCCACAGAAATAACAAAAGCAGATAGAAACTGATGGGAAAACCTGAGCTTAAAATCTCGGAAGGAGCAAGAGAAAGAGAAAAACTAATTTTATTAATCAACTATAAACTGAATGACCTTCTATCTTTGAATTTCTAAAAGAACTTTTGTTCTTTC
Organism: Lontra canadensis; assembly: GCF_010015895.1. Taxonomy (NCBI): domain Eukaryota; kingdom Metazoa; phylum Chordata; class Mammalia; order Carnivora; family Mustelidae; genus Lontra; species Lontra canadensis. The sequence continues at coordinate 528,390 of NW_022631145.1, forward strand.
TTTCTTGTTCTTTCTAAAAGAACTTTGAATTTCTAAAAGAAACATATAATGAACATTTATTCAGTTATTCATTAATCATTGTAAATACATAGATTTTGGTTGCAAAAGCTATTAGTGATAGGATAATTCAGTCTATTATGGTATTAAATTGCTAGAATATAAAGTTAGTGGTCAGAAAAATACTGAGACAATGAAACAGGAACAGTGAAATGCAGAAAAGTTTCTAAAAGCCCCTCATTTTTATCAAGATGAAAAGTATAAAGCAATGAATGTCATTTCTACAGAGTTTAATGAGTATGCTCACATTATTGCCAGGCCCTAAATTGTGATATTTGCTATTCTTACTTTCTAAAGGAAAATTCAGTTCATGGGAACTGAATATAAGGTATGGACAAAATGAGATCATTCATCTCATACAGTAATTATCCCTAAAGCAAGAGCTTCACTAGGGTATTCCCTTGGCAGCAGAAGGGTCATTTTATCTTAAGGTCATGCCTATCTAATTTTTCCCATTCCCTGATGTTAACATCAATAACCCATGCTGGGATTAATACACTGTACCTTTCTAAAATAACCTTCTATTACAAGGTTGGATAGTTCTCAAAACTGCCTTCAATATCAATCTTATGTAATGATGAAAACACAGGTTAGAAAGTTTGGGTTTAATATGAATCTTTGAGATTCTTCTTCGTAATATCATGGGATGATAATGACTCAAAGTAATGGGAGAATCTGTAGCTTGCTATTGATTTCTTCAAACTACAGACAAAATATAAAACTCACAAATTAGGCAAACTCTTCATGGACAAATAGCTTAGCATCAGCTTAATTACTGTGCTGGGGGTATAAGAAAGCTTGTCGCAGATACAGTATTGCTTCAAAATTTTGTTTGACAGTGTTGTAAAAAGGGTTTACTTCATCTTATCTGCTTAATTTTTATCCCTATTTGGGGAAAGGTATACTACCAGTTATTCCTCAGGTATAAAAGTAAATGTTAAATAAAACATGCTACGATAGCAATATAGTACAATGCAAAGAGAATCACATTTGAGGAAACACATTTGGGTTCAAATCCTGGTAAGACTTCAGAAAAAGTAATTATTCAGGTAATTACAACCCATTTGTAAAGGGTTATAAAGATCCCACAGTATTGATGTGAGGACTCAGTTATATTACCTACATAAAACACCAAGCAGGTAATTGGTGCTCAAATGCTTTGTTCTTTTTCAGTCTCATCAGTAACACCCTGTGGATTGTTTGAAAGAGTAGATGCATGTCTGACTATTTAAAAGCCACAGCAATTTATAATTTTAGACTATTTTTTGAAATGCAGGGGCAGTCTTGGGGCACCTGGTTGGCTCAGTCGTTTAAGTGTCTGCCTTCAAACCATGAGAGATTATGGACTCTGAAAAACAAACTTAGGGTTTTGGATGGGAGGAGCGTGGGGGATTGGGTGAGCCTGGTGGTGGGTATTAAGGAGGGCAAGTAGTGCATGGAGCACTGGGTATGATGCATAAACAATGAATCTTGGAACACTGAAAAAATAAAAGTTTAAAAAAAAAGTAAAAAAAAGTTAAAAAAAAACAGTAAAAAAAGAAAGAAAGAAAGAAACAACAGATTTTGGTAAGGATGTGGAGAAAAGGGAAACCTCTTACATGTTGGTGAAAATGCAAACTGGTCCAGCTACTCTGAGTATGGAAGTTCCTCAAAAAGTTAAAAATAAATCTACCCTATGACCCAGCAATTGTACTACTAGGTGTTTACCCAAAGGATAAAAAATACCAATTCGAAGGAACACATGCACCCCAATGTTTATAGCAGCATTATCAACAATAGCCGAAGTATAGAAAGAGCCCAAATGTCCACCGACTGTGATGAATGGATAAAGAGGTGATTTTGTGTATATATATATATATATATACACACACACACACACACACACACACACACACACACACAATGGACTATTACTCCGCCATCAAAAAGAATGAAATCTTGCCATTTTCAACAACATACATAATGCTAAGTGAAATGTCAGAAAGATACCATATGATTTCACTCATGTGGAACTTAAGAAACAAAACAGATGGACATAGGAGAAGGGAGGGAAAATTAAGAAAAACCAGGGAGGCAAACCATAAGAGAATTTTAACTATAGAGAAAAAACTGAGGGTTGCTGTAGGGGAGGTGGGCAGGGGAGGTGCTGTAGGGCAGGTGGGTGATGGGGTGGGTTAAATGGGTGATGGGGACTGTTTTATTGAACACTTAGTATTATATGTACGTGATAAATCACTGAATTCTACTGTTGAAACCAGTATTACACTATATGTTAATGAGAATAAAAAATTAAATAAAAAACAAACAAAAAAATGTCTGCCTTCAATTTAGTTCATGATCCTAGCGTCCTGGGATTGAAGCCCACATCCAGGTCCCTGCTCAGTGGGGAGTCTGCTTCTCCCTTTGTCTCTGACCCTCCCCCCCCCCCCCCCCCCCACCGCGGCCGCCCCCCCCCCCTCTCCTCTCCCCCCACACCCCCCCCCCACCCCCCCCCCGCCGCTTGTGTTCTCTCTCAAATGAATAAAAGATCTCTAAAAAAAAAAAAGAAATGCAGGGGCAGTCTAAAAACTGAAGTGAAATGTGATTAAGACTCTTTCATATAATGTCAATTCAGCATCATCTTCAAATGATATTTATATAGAAAAAATATGTACTGTATCTGATCTGATTATGAACACAAAGGCAGGAATACATTATATAAATGTACTGTTTTATAGATCACCTTCTATATAAAGCATACAAATATATACCATTCTAACTATATTATATACTAAATATAATATTCAAGAATATATATTATTGACTTTGATATGTAATTATGTTTATATAATTTATATTTGTATTATCACAAGTTAATATCATGGGATGCCTTGTATTACATAATGCATTGCATATTTGTGTATATATATTTGTACATGTTTATGTAAAATAACCACTTATAGCATTTATTGTTCTTATTTTCTGCAATTAAAGAGGGATATTTTGGGGTGCCTGGGTGGCTCTATTGGTTAAGCGACTGCCTTCCGCTCAGGTCATGAACATGGAGTCCAAGGATTGAGTCCCGCATTGGGCTCCCTGCTCAACAGGAAGCCTGTTTCTCCCTCTCCCAGTCCCCCTGCTTGTGTTCCCTCTCTCACTGTCTCTCTCTCTCTGTAAAATAAATAAATAAATAAATTTTTATTATTAAAAATATTTTTAAAAAGAGGCATCTTTCATTGAGAAAGCATATTTATTAGTTTTCAAAGATTTTTGTTTCATTAGTAGCTGCCATGTGTTAGGAAAAATAGGTTGAAGAGTTCTTAGAATTAAGAGTATTAAAACAGAATTGCAAAAATGAAAATATAACCCAGTGATATATAAAACTATTTTTATAATTTGGAAACAATAGTTTTACTTTATATGGTTCTACTTTCTCTCACTTATTTAAATTTTTGTCTGATTCCAAATTTTATATGTGATTTTAAACAGGAATGTTAGAATAGAATTCAATCTGCCTAGTTGATTTGAAGATTTCTCCCATTTGTGAGCATCCTGTGTGAATCATTTCAATATTACCAAGTACTCTCTGTGATTACAGAACATCTAGATAAATTTAGTTTTATGAACACAGACTTTGTGTTCCTAAAACAGTATGCAGTGATAAAGTACTCATATTTTTACTTTATTCTTAATTTACTGAGCCATTAAAGCATACTTTTTGATATTATAGTGTATAAACTTTATTATAACTTTTAAATGCAATAAAAAAAAACTTTCTCTTCCTTCTTTAGCATTGTACTTGCAGGCTTTCAGAATGGCTCTGACTCTGGAAAGGGTCAAATATTAGCTTTCCATGCAAAAAGAAGACACTAATATGTATCTTAAAATAATGAGTAAAAACAAATGAAAAGCCAAATAGTTTTTCCAATCTGCTGTAATTATCAGCTCACAAAAATTCTCCCATGCATCTCTGCAAACTCACCATACAGGAAAGGGAGCCAAGTGAGGTGGGAGAAGCACAGGCCAAGGAGTCAAATGGACACATTTTACAGTCTCATTCTGACACTAATGAGATGTGTGACTCTGAGCAAGTTATATTATCTCTCTAAGCTTTGGGATTTATTGGTTTTGTTTTTCTGCAAAACTGAAATAAAGCCTATCTGAAATATTTTGAAGAGATATATATTTATTATGTGCAAAATATATAGCGTAGAGCCAGGCCTATATTCTGAACTCATGCATTACTGTATATCCTCATCTTACTTTGCAATAGCCTTCCACCTGGTCTCCTTGCCTCTAGTCCTCCTGAAGAATCAATCCATTTTTTACTGAAACTCCTTACTCTATAGGGGGATTCTTTTTTTTTTAAGATTTTATTTATTTATTTGATAGACACAGATTACAAGTAGGCAGAGAGGCAGGCAGGGAGAGAGGAAGAAGCAGGCTCCCCACTGAGCAGAGAGCCCAATTCGGAGCTCGATCCCAGGACCCTGAGACCATGACCTGAGCCGAAGGCAGAGGCTTTAACCCACTGAGCCACCCAGGCGCCCCTAGGGGGATTCTTAATAAACTTATACCAACCAGCCACAATCTTTCTAACTTTATCTTTAAACATTTTTCCCCTCACAACAAACTTTAAATTGACATACATGGGCCTACTCACTTTTCTTTCATTCAAGTAGGCAGTCATGCCACATGCAATTCATATACAAATATTTAAGAAGTCCCCAAAAGGAACTTAATTAAAACAAACTGTATGTACTAGTACTATGCTAGGCAACGAGGAATGATATACATATATTAGAAACAAACCCTGTTTTCAGGAACAGGCAGCTTTCTGATTGTAGAAGATAGATCTTTTTTTTTTTTTTGACTTAATTTTGTTTTTAACTTGTATTATCTAGGACTAAAAACCAACTATATTTGAATATCTTCCAAATGTTAGTATTATTCTAATTATCCAGGCCTCAGTTTTATTCATCTTAATAATATTAAAAGAATGAAGGGTTAATAAAGCAGAGGATCATAGGGGAAGAGAGGAAAAAATTAAACAAGATGAAACCAGAGAGGGAGACAAACCATGAGAGACTCAATCTAGGGAGTTTAACATTTATATCACAGCCACAATGCTTGTAAAGCAGTAGCAATGACAAGCTTTCAGTGCATGGTAATGTAAACAATATAAGCATGAAGCTGTTTGGGTTCATAAAGACACTGTTAAGTGAGAATAAATTTGTTCTTTATTAAGTAATTTGTTCCATGTAGTCCAAAACAATAGAAACAGAAAGAGAAAAATTAAAAAATCACAGTTAACATTCTCAGCCCTTAGATACACATATTACAAAGGGATATATTATTTGTAAACATGTACTGTTTTTAAATGATTTCCAGAAGTTCCCACGTGTATGACAACTTTAGTGTGCCATCCATGGCAGAGAGAAGGAAGGCAGAGTGAAGAGGAAGTTTATATGTATTTTCTATGTTGACAATAAATAAATTGAAAGGCCAGACTCATTCATTAGAAAATAGAAAAATTGCACAGAGAGGTTAAAAATTGGATTCTTAACTCTTGCCAGAAATATTATAAAATGTATCCAGATTGCTCCAAGTTAGTTAGAAGTTTTGCTGGAAATACTGTATTGTCTTTCTGTATGCTAAGACCACTTTCTTAGTGGCTTAACAGAAAAAGGAGACAGCATAGAAATTTCTGCCTCTTTCCTTATCCTCCAGTGCTCTGAAATCAGTTGAAAGACTGAAATGCCTTCTCTGCTACTGGAATTATTTTCTATTCCTTATGTGCTCCTGGACCATATAAAACTATTTTATAGTACCTTAGACATTCCCACGTGCAACTTTAGCTTTTATCACCTGTAGTCTCTAAAATTCCTTTAACTAAATAGGTAGCCTAAAGTGTACAAGAGAATCAGGCCTCTGTCCCAAGGAAGTTTGCGTTTCTAAGGATTTCCAAGGTAAACCTGATAAAGGAATTAAAAGTCAGAGGGCTAATAGAGAGCTCACCTACACTAACTACCCAATGAAAGCAGCAACTCTATTTACAGATTTCAGGAAAATGATAAACCTACCAGTTATTGTATTTGTACAGAGAGGACAAGTTTAGTTCTTCATATCATTGTTAAATATCTTCAGTTACAGGGAAGATGCTAGCTTACACTGAGCGGTAATTATCCTTCCAGTAACTTCCACTCTTTGGTAGTGTCTTAAACATCAAAGGATTATTTTCTTCCTCTATATGTTCTATTCTCAAGTGAATATATTTATACAAACAAAAGCATGTGCATTAATATCCCAAATGTTCAGTGTCAAGGGGTAATTTGGAGTCAAAACTCTGTTCATTGTTTAAGGAAATAATTTTTTTTTCAAATAGAAAATCAGCCTCTTAGAATATTCTGAACAAAATTTATATTTTGCTCAATGGTTATACATCATCACCGTTATTAAAGGAAATTATTGTAGTGTGTTTTCATATGTTGATGACTTCAGCGTTTATGCAAGTTGGTAGAAAAATTTGTCCCTGTACTATGTTTTTAGGAAATTTAACTCTGGGGCTTTGTGTATTTTTTTCTATAGATTTTTCCCTTTTGTTTCTTAGTATCAGATTGTGTAATCTCATCCTGCCACTGTGCTCCTTCTAGCTGAAAGGTTGTGCTTTTAATCTTATGTGACTTTAGAAATTAGATAGCCAGACTCATTGCAAAGGTATCTAAAAGCGTCTCTGAGTGATACTTTCTTATAAATAAAATATATAAACTTAAATGCATGCCCTAGTGAACAGACTCTGGTACCTTTTCCGTGTCCAAGCCTTTGTGTATTCCCTTCCTCTTAAGTGTGAGCACAACCTCTGACTTGCTCCTAAACAAAAGAATATGGCAAAGTAGAGAGGATGCCATTCCTTTGATTAAGTTACATTAATGGTAACTGTGAAGGGATTTTGTGGATATAATTAATGGTAATTTGGTTGATTTTGAGCTATCAAAAGGGAGATCATCTTGGATGGGCCTGACTAAATCAGGTGAATCCCTTATAAGAGGAAGTGGACCCTTCCCTAAGTTAGAGACTCTCTCTCCAGTGCTGGCTTTGAAGATGCACACTGCTGTGTTGTGAGGGCCTGTGGTAAGGACCATGTGGCAATAAACTGCAGGTAGCCTCTAGTATGGGAGAGAAGCTGACAGCTGTCAAAACTGCTGAAGCTGTCAGTCTTACAGCTGTGAAAAAAATGAATTTTTCCAACAACTTGAAGGATCTTAAGAGCAAATCTTCCCTCAGACAGCCTCGTGAAAATCCAAAGTCCGGCCGATACTTTGAGTGGAGCCTTGTTCGAGACCCTGAGCAGAGGACACAGCTAAACCATGCCCTGAGTCCTGCCCCACTCAAACTGTGAGATAATAAATGGGTATTGGTTTAAGTTTCTGAGTTTGTAGTAATGCATTCAGCATAGATAACCCATACATATGTGCTATATGCCATTCATTTTGTATGTACAGAGAAACTTTGGATCATTTTCTTATCCTTTCCTGGGTTCAAGTTGGTTAACCTTATCTTCACTGATTAAAATATTAACCAAAATATTTAATATACACATGTATGTTGTACAGTTGAATGTATGCATGTTAAGCACCTTTTTCAACTAACATATAGGCCATGAAAATATAAGGTTATTCTGAATGTGCCTGAATTGCTTAAGAGGATATATAGTGATGGAGTGACAGCAAAGAGGCTCTCTCAGCACAGGCGTATGGCACCTTATACAAAGGTTCTCAACAATTATTGACAATGTAACAAATACTGAAAGAGCTGAATTTATTTTATTTTTGAAAAAGCTGAATTCAGAATATATATACATATATATTCAGAATACACACACACACACACACATATATATATATATACTATATATATAATATAAATAAAATTTGTCAAAATATATATATTCACAAATTTAATTTCCTACCCAGGCCTATTTTACTTAAATGAGTGAATCTGGCCACAGAATAAAGAATAAGGAGTGATGGAGACTGTGGTGAAAATGGCCCAGCCCAAAGAGGCAGCCCTTACTGGGTAATTTTCATGTGAGTATGTGAATGCAATTTTTTCAGACATGCTATTTTTCAAAAAGAAGGTAAAAGTTTAGATGCTCATGTGGTATCTCCATATTTTTAAAAGTTGCTTACAAAATGCAAAATTTTAAGAATAAAATAAACAACTGTACTGGCCAAATATCTGGCTATCAGTTTGTATCTTGAATAAAAATTAATGACTTATATGCAAGAGTCAAGAAGCATACATGTTGTGGAGGCCGAGAAAATTAAGGCCATCTCACCTCAAGTTTAGCTGATGTGGGAAACAGAGGCAGAAATTCCTTTAAAATTCCTTACCTACTGACAAGCCCTTGAAGCAGACAGAGTGGCTCTCCCCTGGGGACTTAACTGCCCTCACCTTGAGGTTTTGCTAAGGACAATCCTAGCCTGACCAACCCCCTACCCCAACAGGTCCGACCAGGATCCTGTAAGTCTACTTTAACAATTCCTTTATCTCTTACCTCCCTGTCCGAGGTAGTACTCCAGAATAGAAGAGGGCTTAATTTGTTATTCCTCCAACAAGGGGGACTATGTGCTGCATTAGGAGAAGAATGCTGCTTTTATGCTGACCATACTGGGCTAGTGAAAGAATCCATGGCTATGGTGAGAGAAGGATTAGCCAAGAGGAAGAAGGACAGGGAGGTACAGGAGAACTGGTTTGAGACTTGGTTTAATAAGTCCCCCTGGTTCACCACCCTAGCTTCTACCTTAGTTGGCCCATTTGTTTTGCTTGTGCTCATTCTAACTTTTGGCCCTTGCATTCTAAATAAGCTTATTAATTTTGTAAAAGATCGTGTTAATACCGTCCAGCTCTTGGTCTTAAGACAGCAGTATGAGAATTTGCCCGCTCCTGAGGACCCCCACAACTGCCCTACAAATGAGCAAGATTCCTCATTATGAACAACTGAAAGGGAGGAATGTAAGAGTGGGTTAGCATTAAGTACAGCCATTTTAGCTTGGGCAGCCATCTCAGGCCCAAGGGCTGAACTTTCCCCTACTTTATTTTAGTTCCAGGGACCCCCACCCTGCTTTAGTTCCAGAGACCCCCCCACCCTGCTTTAGTAACAGGAATACCTAACCCTGTAAACACTTCCAAGAAAGTACCTAACCCTGTAACCAGCCCGGCAACAGCTAATCAGCTTACTGCAGAAAAGTCTGAAATTTCTCCTCCTCTCCGCCCCCCCAAGCCTCCTGTAATGACCCATAAAAACCCCTGCCTTAACTAGCCTCGGGGTCCAAGTCCCTACTCCACTGTGTCGGGTATACTTGGGCCCAAGCTTAAGCTTGTCAAATAAACCTCGCTGTGTGACTTGCATTATCGAGAGTGTTCTCTAATTGAGAGGTGGTCGACTCCGTACCCTAACAATGTCTAATTTCCTTAATCAGCACTAATGAACATGTCAGTGGACTACAGGGGCTTTTACTGATATCCTAATGAAGGATATACAGTATTCTTTACCTTTTGTCACTCCCATTTATGTTTCATTTCCATTTAATGCATGAGTAAACAAAATCTGTATCTGGCAAAGATTTAACGATTCTCAGTTTAGTATTTTGGTGACAGTAAATGAGGGGAAGTGAGAGGGGATTAGTAGGAGTAAGGAGAAGAAAGATAAGGTACATTGTTTAATATTACTCATTCAGTTCCAGAAAGTGATGGTCCACACCTGACTCTCCTTTTCCAATAAATTTTTACACTAAATGTAACTTCAAATTAATGGATTTCAGACAGCAGTTTATAAGGAGAGGATGACCTGTTTCTTGAAGTTTTATTTGCCCAGGGCTTGAATGGTTTCAGAGTAATAGTAACTACTCCTATTTCTATAACCCTTACCACAAGCTGCTATTACAGCCATCCAGTCTACTACAAATTCCACTGTCTTCTCCTACTCCAAGTTACATATGAGAGCTCTGTATAGCTATTTTATGAGAGATCATGAAAATGCCCTGTCATGGGCACCTGGGTGGCTCAGTGGGTTAAGCTGCTGCCTTCGGCTCAGGTCATGATCTCAGGGTCCTGGGATCGAGTCCTGCATTGGGCTCTCTGCTCAGCAGGGAGCCTGCTTCCCTCTCTCTCTCTGCCTGCCTCTCTGCCTACTTGTGATCTTTCTCTGTCAAATAAATAAATAAAATCTTAAAAAAAAAAAGAAAGAAAATGCCCTGTCAGCAACCACAGAGTATCTTTCAAATCCTTCCTCTCTTGCTTCAATGGCATCTCAACTGTAGGCCCAAGAACCCTACTCTGTTATTTGAATACACATAAGCCATAGTTACTTCAGTTGGTGCTGGTGCGGATACAAATCAACATGATTTAGAATTGGCACTATGTCAATTACACAATGATTTACATGTACCTTGAGGCTCTCCTTAACAGTATTCCCCCAAGGTGTGCTTAGCATTATGCAAGCACCTTATGCAAACCTCATTTAGTGCTTAGCAATTCTCTTGCCATAGACCTCAACTTTTTTTTTTCTTTTCAGCATAACAGTATTCATTGTTTTTGCACCACACCCAATGCTCCATACAATACGTGCCCTCCTTAATACCCACCACCTGGCTCCCCCAACCTACCACCCGCCCCCCTTCAAAACCCTCAGGTTGTTTTTCAGAGTCCATAGTCTCTCATGGTTCACCTCCCCTTCCAATTTCCCTCAACTCCCTTCTCCTGATCGATGAAGTTTGAGTAAAGCCTCCTCCCTAGCAGCACCAGCATCACCTGTGATCTTGTTAGAAATGTGGAATTTCAGGCCATATTTTGAAACTACAGGCTCAGAACCCAAATTTTAGCAGGTGATTTGTATGCATCTTAAAGTCTTGGCTAAAGGACCAATACCTGAGACAGATATATTGGCATCTTCTAAATCTGTCATAAATACGTAAGCACCTCCTACAACTTCTATTCCCCCTACCCCTTTAGATCGCCCTTAGGTCTTCCTGAATTGTATTTTGTTTACTTAAAATGAATTAGCCAACATATAACACATCATTAGTTTTTGATATAATGTTCAGTAATTCATTAGTTACATATAACACCCAGTGCTTATCACATCATAGGCCCTCCTTAATGGCCTTTACCCAGTTACCCCATCTGCCCCACCTACCTCCCTTTCTGCAACCCTCAGTTTGTTTCCTGGAGTCAAGAGTTTCTTCCGGAATTTTACAAACAGCCCTGCCAAAACAAAACTTACTTTTCTTTTTTCACTGTACAAAGTTATCCTGGAAGCTGCTTGAGTTTTCACCAGAAACTGCCCTTTGTATCTAATATAAAACTGGACATATTTTCTCCCATTATAATTACAAACCTAATTTTCATCTATTTTAAATCCCCATTAAGAAGATTTAAAACATGCATACCTTTTAATTCAGCAGTTACACTTCAAGGAATTTATCCTGAAGATCTACTCACATAGGTGCAAAAATGTTGTATGTTCTAGGATGATCACTGTAACACACGGATAATAGTACTGATACCTAAATATATAATCCATCCATAAATGCCAAATAATTACATGTCCATATAACCTGCGCCTTTACAAAGTATGAAGAAAATCTGCATATGGCTGATAAGGAAAGGTATATGATAAATATTTAAGAATGCCAGCCAGGTTATAACATTTTATATCACATGTTATCATTTGAATATTCTGCATTTAAATGCATATATATATATATATATATATGTTTGTGTGTATATATGTATGTGAGTATATATGTATATATGTATGTGAGTATATAGAAGCTGTATAGTTGTCACTGTACTTTGGCTTACCTGACCTCATTTTTAATTCTCTTTTGTCCTACCTGCCTTTTCCATGGAGGCTTTAAAAGATAAAATCAATTTCTCAGATTCCCTTGAAGTTGAGGTTGAGTATGTCGAACTGTTATGACTAATGATTTATAACCAGAAGTCTCCCACTGCTGCCTCTTCCTCTTCCTTTACCCTGCTTGGAATACCACCGTGAAGGCTGGAGGCATAGTAGCCTTTTAGTGACCACAAGACAGCAAGCATAAGGACCAGACCCAACACCCCAGAAAAGAAAAATACATTTGAGTCTTCCTGTGGCATCTTAGGGCAACAATACCAGCACTGTGTTTTTTCCTATGAAAGATAATTAAGTCCTTGGGTATTTAAGCTACTATATAGGAGGTTTTTGTGGTGGTGGTGATTAGGCATCACTAACAAATTCAAGCGTTAACTCTAGAAAGTGTGCAGAGGCACTATTTTTACTTTCCAAAATTTTTACTCCTTTGTGATGCTTGAATTCTATAGTCAAAGAAATGACCCACAAAGAAAACCCTGATTTTAAAATGCAGTTAAAGTCACTGAGTTTTATGCATAGTTGTTTCAAGCCCTGGCTTAAAAGGAAATTATTTTTTTCACAAAATTGTTTCTGGTATTTATATTAGATAAATAATAACAGAAACAATTTAATATTTCACTCCATAAAAGAGTGGTTGCTAAAAGGACAAATATAATTACATTAGTGTTCATACAACTTAGTTGAAAAATAACTACTCTTCTCAGGGAAAGGAGATAATTTTTCTTGTTTTAAAGAAAATTAGTTATCTATCTCTATTTATAGAAAAATGGTAATGATCAGGTTGAATGATAATGCCCTTCACATTTTTTCTTCTTGCTTTTTGATGTTTAAAGAAAGAAGAAAACAGAACTCAGAAGAAATGAGAAATATTTAGGGGATTGTTTCTCATGAAGCAGGTTTTAAAGCAGTGGTCACAGATGTATTCTTATGTAGGAAAGGACTAATTCAGTAGATGTGGATTGTTTAAACTCTGCACAATCTCAAGAAAGACCTCTTTTTGGGAATGGCCAGCTCCTGAGAGCTGAACTCTGAGCTCTTAAAATGTTCTTCTTTTACCATTTTGACCCAACAGTTTATGCAAACAATGTGATTTATGGTAAACACTTTTTTTGTTGTTGTTAGCTCTGGCAATGTGCAGTCTAAATACCTATGGTCAGTTATGCAGGTACTGCATGCCTACTTGACTGACCTCTGATAAAAACCCTAGACATCAAGGCTTTGATGAACTTCTATGGTTGGCAAAACTTTGCATGTGTTGTCATACATTGTTGTGGGGAGAATTAAGAATACCCCATGCCAGGGAGTAAAGTGGGGAGGGATTTGGAAGCTTCCTCCAGTTTTCTGCTGGACTTCACTCCCTGAGCCTTTTCCCTTTACTAGTTATCATCTATATCACTTCTGCTATAATAAATCACAACATGAATATAACAGGTTCTGAGTCCTTTCAGTCAGTGAATCACTGAGCATGGGGGTGGTCTTGGAAACCCCTGACACAGTTCCCTAAATAGACAGAACCTAAATAACTACAAAGTGGCTTGATGCTAAGTCATTATGAAGTTATACATAACCCTTCAAAATATCATTTTATTCTACAAAATGGATTAAATATAAAAGCATATTTTTTAAAAACACAAAAGCATAGTAGAAATAGGAGTCAGCAATCAAGAATTACTGAGAATTATACCAGTTACGTTTTCTAATACTTTGGTTTAACTCTTTTAATAAAACATTTAATTTGGCATTAAAGAAAATAATTGCATGGGAAAATACATTACTCCTTTAGTCAGTCATGTCGATGAGAAGTAAAAGAGAGTCTCTGGCCAAGGTAGTTAAGACAGTAAATTTTTCCAGACATACAGATGGCGAACAGGTACACGAAAAGATGCTCAGCATCACTAATCATCAGGGAAACGCAAATCAAAACCACAAAGAGATACCAGCTCACACCTGTCAGAGTGGCTATTACCAAAAAGACAAGAAATAATAAAATCAATATCATAACAATATCAATAAAACAAGAAATAACAAGTGTTGCCAAGGGTGTGGAGAAAAGGGAATCCTTGTTCACTACTGGTGGGAATGTAAATTGGTATAGCCACTATGGAAAACAGAAACGACACTCCTTAAGAAGTTAAAAACAGAACTACCACATGATCCAGCATTTCCACTTCTTGGTATTTATCCAAGAAAAATGAAAACACTAACTCCAAATGTATCTGTACTCCCAATTTCATTGCAGCATTATTTACAATAGCCAGGATATGGAAGCTACCTAAGAAGGGTTCATCATTGGGTAAATGGATAAAGAAAATGTTGCATATAAACATAATGGAGTATTATTTAGCCATAAAAATTATGACATTTTGCCATTTGTGACAACATGGACAGACCCTGAAAACATTATGCTAAGTGAAATAGGTCAGGGAAAGATAATACCATATGATCTCACATGTGGAATCAAAAAGAAAAAAGAAAAAAGAAACTCAAAGATGCAAGGAACAGATAAGTAGTTGCCAGAAGCAGGAGCTGAAGGTAGGTGAAATGGATGAAAGGAATCAAAAGGAACAAACTTCCAGTTAAAAATAAATAAGTCATGGGGATGGAATGTACAGCTTGGGCACAATAGTTAATACTGCACTGCATATTTGAAAGTTGCTAAGAGAGAAGATCTTAAAAGTTCTCATCAGAAGAAAAAAATTATGTATGGTGATGGATATTAAAAAGACTTACCATGATGATCATTTCATAATATATACAAATATTGAATCACTACATTGTACAACTGAAACTAATATTAAGATACACACACACACACATATATATATATCAATTTTTCCTCAATAAAAAAAGACAATGGAACAAATATAAGAAACAATTTCAAGAGGTAAAACTTTGTGCCTGAATGAAAAATAGCTTCATAAGTGGTCTGAAGATACAAAAAGGCTTACATCTTTTAATTTTCTAACTTTTTATGCTGTTGACAATCTCTTTGCTTTCTATTTGTGGATTGACACATTTTATTTTATTTTTTTAATTTTATTTTTCCAGTGTTCCAAGATTCATTGTTTATGCACCACACCCAGTGCTCCATGCAATACGTGCCCTCCTTAATACCCACTACCACTGACACATTTTTAAATATATATATATACATACATGTATGTATGTATATATGTATACATATATGTGTATATATATATATATATATATTTAGCAAGAAAAAGTCTGCCTAATCTTAAAATATGAAGAGTGTGACTATTAAGAATATCTTCCCCTTAAGCTTATAAAATTGTTTACTTGTTATTTCGTTTGGGATTTATTTATATTTCTATCTGGCCTCATTCCAGAAAGGAATTCTATTTTTCTAAAATTCTATTTTTACTCTGAATGTGGAGAAACTGAGACATATGATCCTTTAATGAGAACCATTAAGGTACCTGGAAAGGACATTGGTTATAAACTATAGCAATAAGAAATTTTCCAGCATGTTCTCAAAGGCTGATATAAACCTGGCAGAAGCCTAGAATTAATTATCAGAAGAATCAAAATATAAAAGGTCAAAGCATAAATGAACATTCACCAGTTCATTTAGTCAATGGTTAGTTCTTCTGTTTCAACTATGTGCCCAACCTTTCTCTAGAATGAGATAACAGTAAAATTGTTTCTTCATCATGGAATTTACATTCTTTAGGAGGAAACAGTCAATGAATAACTCCACAAATAAAACATTTCTATATATAAGACATTGCAACGTGCTATTTAGAAAAATAAAACAAGGAAAAGGCTTAGGGACACAGTGATGTGTTTTGCAAATTTAAATAACATCATGATAGACTTACCATGCTTATAGATCTAAAAGTCCTCATCAGTAAAAAAAAAAAATCTGTATGTACAGTAATGGATGTTAACTAGACTTACTGTGATGATCATTTCACATATATGGAAATAATCATTACATTGTACAACTGAAACTAATATACAGCTATATGTCAATTATTCCTCAATAAAGACAATGAGACAAGTATACACACATGCATGCACACATGCATGCACACATGCATGCACACACACACACACACACACACACGATGCTTGGAAAGATTACCAGAAAATACAGTATAAGTTTAAAACATACTTGAAATTACAACATACAGTAAGTATGTATCATGAGTCAGATCAACTTTGGTATGATTCACCAGAAGAATCATATGAGAATAATGTTAAAGTAATATTTAGTTGGAATGGAGATAGAGAAGTATTGCTTATTAGGTAGTCCACTGCTTTTTTGTGATGATGTATACAGAAATAGTGTAAAAACATCTCTTGTAAATCAGAGCAATGTCAACACACACATCCTCAATTAAAAACTACAAATAGAATTGGGGGAAACTGGAGGGGGAGATAAAGCATGAGAGACTGTGGACCCTGAGAAACAAACTGAGGGTTTTGGAGGGGAAGGGGGTGGGGGGATGGGTGAACCTGGTGGTGGGTATTCAGGAGGGCACATATTGCATGGAGTACTGGGTGTGGTACCTAAACAATGAATCTTGGAATACTGAAAAAATAAAATTAAAAAATAAAAATAAAAACTATAATGCACCTCAATCATTTGAGAAAAAAATCTGATTCAAATCAAATTCCTAAATGTACCTACCTACATTGTTATTAAACTGAAAAACAGGAAGTGCATGTGTGTTAGACTGCCTTCTCAATTGGTGCCGAATACTCGCTCTTTTATCTCCCAGTATTTATGCCCTTGCATAACCCCTTCCCTTTGTGTGTGGGCTGAACAAAGCAATTCCCTTTTAACAAACAGTACAGCAAAAGAGACGGCATGTCACTTCTGAGAATAGATTGCAAGACTGAATTCTGTCTTACTGGCACTCTCTTAGTCTCACTACCTCAATTTGATAAAGCAAGCTGCCATGTTATGAGCTACCCTATGCAAAGGCCCATGTGGAGGAACTGAGGGCACCTTCCATTCAAACTCCAGAAAGAAATCAAGGCCCTCAGCTCAAGAGCTTTCAATGCACTCAGTCCTGCCAACAATACTGAGTCAGCCTGGAAGTGGATAATTAATGCTCTAGCTTTACCCTGGGATGACTAAGGCCCCAGGTGACAACTTGATCACAGCCCTGAGAGCCTGAGCTGGAGGATGCAGCTAAACCATGCTTGGATTCCTGACCCATAGAAAAAGATGTTATTCTTGGGTCACTATGTTTGGGGGATCATATGCAGGCAGCAATAAATAAGACATCACTATTCCCTGAGATTTCTAAGGCGGTATCCATTTTCTTACACTTGGAAATTTAATACAGTATTTCTGTTGTCTATTTCAGTGATTTAAAAGATCACTGGTTAAAAGCAAGTTAAACCTAGTTCAGACTTTGTTATGTGAATTAGTAAATTAGAGCCTGTAGTTCCCACTAAATGACCCAATCAAGAGTGGAATATTAAATTACAAAGTTTAAAATATTAAACTTTAAGATTTTTTCATTTTTTATTAAATGCTTACTAAAATTCAGTGAAGAAGGGGAGAATAGCATAGTAGGAGAGAACAATTGGTGTAAGAATTTCACTTTGTAATGTCAAAAGTAATAGTACCTAATAACATAATTATACATTAATATATTTTGTAATTATAATTTTATGACAAATAATAAATATATTCAATAAAATCTATAGGAAAATTCAGTCATTTTGAAGTGGACACACTGAGATAATATTGTGATGAAAGCAAGCAGGAATGACAGAGCAGTGTATATAGAGAAGTATATATGCTTGTAGACTGAAAATAGAGGAAGTGGAAAGATTTTTCCTGACACAGACCACAAAAGTGACAACAAAAGCTATAGTAGTACTGGCTACTTTAATATTCACAGAGTACCCACTATTTCATATTTTTGAAAGGTAAGATAACTTTTTTGCATTTTTATTTCCAATATTCTTAACCTGCCTTGCTGTCTATGCCTGTTACCACGGAAACAAATTGGGCTTTTGCACAAAATATGTAAAATCTCTCATATAAGGTAAACATGGGATTTGCCATTCATACTATGATTTATCCATCCTCTGTATTTATTTATGTCTTCTCTTTCTGACCTGTGATATTTTCCAAATAATAGAATACCCTATTGCTACTTTCATTTAAGTACTAGCGTCTTGTCATCCTTTCTCCTTCATGCCCTACGTTGGAACAATCATTAATAATGGACTTCAATTTCCCCAACTCACCACTACAGCATTATTCACAAATGCCAAGCCAA
Source organism: Lontra canadensis (assembly GCF_010015895.1). Lineage (NCBI taxonomy): Eukaryota > Metazoa > Chordata > Mammalia > Carnivora > Mustelidae > Lontra > Lontra canadensis. Next base: position 546,609 of record NW_022631145.1, read on the forward strand.
GATACGGAATCAACTTGTGTACATCAGTGAATGAATGGACAAAGAAACTGTGAGGTGCATACACACATACACACATAAAATGAAATACTTTTCAACTTCAAAAAAGAGAGAGATCCTGCAATTTGCAACCATATAAATGGACCTGGAGGACCTTATGCTAAGTGAAATAAACCAGACACAGAAAGAGGGGAAAAAGCTGCATTATCTCACTTATGGATGAAATCTAAAAAAGATTCAAATACAGAGAAGTAGAGAATATAATGGTGGTTATCAGAATTGGGAGGTGGGAGAAATGGAGAGAGAGAGATCAAAGGATACAAAGATGTAGTTATATAAGATGACTAAATCAAGATTTAATGTACAGTATTTGGATAACAGTTAATATTGTATTGAACACTACAATTTTGCTGAGAGTAAATTTCATGTATTCTCATCACACAAAAAATGGTAATTGTGAGGAGATATGTTAATTAGCTTGACTCTGGTAATCATTTCACTATGTATAACAAATCACGTTGTACACCTTAAATATTAAAAATAAATCTTGAAAATTATTGTAATTTCCAAAAACCAACCTATATTAAACATACTTTGATTTTATTTTTTCAAGAGTCATCCATTTTCTAGAATAGGGTACCTGCTGAGCTTCTGTGTAAATGTATGAAAATTTATAACATCAACTGTATTAATTTTCTATGGCTGCCATAATAAATTACAACAAACTTGGTGGTTTAAAACAACATAAATTTGTCCTTTCATGGTTCTGGAAGCTAGAAGTCTGAAATCACTATCCCTAGAAACAAATCAAGGTGTTGAAGGGGTCACACTTTCTGGAGGCTCTAGAGGAGAATCTGTACCTTGTCTCTTATAGTTTCTCCTGGCTGCTGGAATTCCCAGGCAGTTCTGGGCTTGCAGCTACCTCACTCCCATCTTTGCCTCCATGGTCACAATGCTACCTTCTTTTCTGTGTCAAATTTCCTTCTGCTTTCCCTTAAAAATGATACTAGTGTGTTAAGGTTCCTTTGGGTAAACAAATTTAATCTCCCCATGTCAACATCCTTAATCACATATATAAAAACTCATCTTCCATATACAGGTTCCACAGATGCAGACTTTAATGCCTTTAGGAGCCATTATTCCAGGTACCACATCAACTAACTTTAAATTATAAAATAGTACTCTTTAACAACCTGATCCATTACATACTTATATCACTGAGTAATAGAATGAAATTGGAGGATACAAGCATTAAAATAGATCTGGCTTTCATCAATTCCTGGAGGAAAATGAATTCCATGAATGGAAACACTTTATGGGAAACACTTGATAATGAAGGTTAAATCATTATCAATTTAAATACTACAATTATTTCACATGCTGAATCAGTGTCCATGAAACAGATTAACTGGAATGCAAGCAAGACCATGAGCTTCTAAATTGCTAAGGTCATCTTTTATCAACATGCAGATGCAAACAGGTAGCTTCTTTACCATCAAAAAACCCAAACTGACAAAATAGTGATTAGATGCAATCATCTATATATTAAAAGGTAGCTGTTGTACATTCCCCTCTCAGTGAGTCATATAATGATGCACACACACTTTCTCTAAGTGATAAATTTCATTGACTTTGTTTATGGTCATTATTGACTTTTTTAATGAGAAATTATGAATGGTAAATTTGATGTCTCCTCCCATGTTGAGAAATATTTTACATTTTATTATGTTTAAATTACATTTTTTCCTGAGTTTCAAGATTAAATTTTAAAAACTTTTTCTTACAGAATTTTTAAAAGTATTCTACTGTCTTCTAAACTGTAAATATAATGTTTGCATTCAGATGCATAAATGAAACTAGTTTATTATATTTATTGGTACCATTTTATTGGCTTTTTCTAGAACTACTAGCCTTGCTTCACAAAAGCAGGGAATTTCCAACTATTCTATGGCCTGCAAGTTTTAAATGACATCTGAATAATCTTTATTTTTTTCAAGGTGAGTTGTTAACTGATCCAATGACCAGTGTTATTTTAAATAATACCTTACTAATAAGTTTTCAGTATCTTCCATGACAATTTGTTTAAACCATTTTAATAATTTAAATCCTATTAAAAAATAATCCACCTCATTTGGTTTGTCAAATTTATCAAATTTATGTAACATTTTCTATAATTATTTTAAGTTCTCCATACAGCTGATAAGTTTTCTTACATATATGTGTGTGTGTGTTATGTGTGTGTATGGTTTGTTTTAGAGAGGGGGGTGAGGGGCAGAGGGAGAGTTGGAGAGAATCTTAAGCAGGCGCTACACCCAATGCAGAAGCCCAATGCGGGGCTCAGTCCCACGACCCTGAGATCATGACTGGAGCTGAAAACAAGAGTCAGCCACTTAACTGACTGAGCCACTCCAGTACCTCTGTTATTTTTTCTTAATTTGACTCATAAGATGCTATTCTACTCTATGTAACAAAGACACAAATTGGAGTTCATCTTGCTAAAAAAGAAATACCTGGATAAATACCCCAGGCTTTCAGATGCGACCTCTGAAGGAATACATTCTAGAAGTAACAGCAAACCAAAGACAATCAACTGGTTCAAAGTAAGAAATACAAATTCAAATAATCTGGGATCCAGTGAATCATGGTAATATGCCCATATGTACTTTATTGCCAGAAGAAAATTATCCCAGTAGAAAGATAACATCATCTAGGGATACTGATATTGTTATACATTATATCTAGCATTTGATCAAAATTATCAGGCATCTCATTTCATGTAGTGGAATACTATTTATCACTAAAAAAAAAGGCCTATCTGTTAAAAGGCAGATCCCCAAGTTTTTATTTAAATTCCAGTTGACATACAGTGTATATTAGTTTCAGGTGTAGAATCTAGTGATTCATCATTTACATACAGTACCCGGTGCTCATCACAATACATACCCTTCTTAATACCCACCACCCATTTAACCAATACCCACCACCACCACCTGCCCACTCCCCCTCCCATAACCTTCACTTTGTTCTCAATAGTGAAGAATGTGTTTTCTGCTTTGCCCCTCTTTATCCCCCTTTGTTCATCTGTTTTTGTTGCTAAAATTCCAAATATGAGTGAAATCATATGTTATTTGTCTTTCTCTGACTTATTTTGCTTAGCATAATATTCTTTAGCTCCATCTATGTTGTTGCAAATGGCAAGATTTTATTCTTTTTGATGGCTGAGTAATATTCCATTGTTTGGTGTTGTGTGTGTGTGTGTGTGTACGTACACATCTTCTTTATCCATTCATCATTTGATGGATACTGGGGCTGTTTCCATAACTTAGCCATGGTTAATAATGCTGCAATAAACATCAGGGTCATTTATCCTTTCCCATCAGTATTTTTTTATCCTTTGGGTAAATACCTCGTACTGCAATTGCTTGATCATAGGAGAGTTCTATTTTTAACACTTTGGAGAATCTCCATACTGGTTTCCAGAGGGTCTTCACCAGTTTGCATTCAACATGGAGGAACTTTAAATGCATGTTGTTAAGTGGTAGAAGCCAGTCTCAAAGGCTACTTATTGTATGGTTCCAACTATAGATATTTTGGAAAAGGCAACACTATAGAGGCAGTAAATATATCACTGGTGGCCAGAGATGTTCAGAGGGAAAGAGGGAGAGATGAACAGGTGGAGTTACAGGGGTTTTTAGGGCAGTAAAACTATTTGTTATTGTACTATAATGGAAGACACATCACATTATGCATTTGTTAAACCCATGGAACAGTATAACACAAAGAGTGAACCATAAAGTACACTATAAACTTTAGTTATTAATAATGTTATCAATGTTGATTCATTAATTTTAACAAATATGCCATACCAAGGCAAGATGTTGTAATATGGGAAACTGGGGTGCTGTGGGGTGGGGGAAGAAAAAGGGTAATCAAGAATTCTCTACACTTCCTGTACAATTTTTTTATAAATCTAAAACTTCTCTAAAAATTCAAGTATATTAATTAAAAAATAATTTCCAAAAATGCAGAGACTAAATCAATGGACTAAAAACTGAAGGAGAGTATTAAAAAAATAAAACAAGTCCACAGGTGATCTAGATGGTTTTCAGACAAAGACTTCAAAGTAAATAGCATAAGATGACCACCTTGAATTCACCTTCTCATGGATATATCAACTTCATACCTAATATAAAACAAGTTCTCCTGTAGTAGGATTGAGGAATGATTGAACAGCTTCCCCACAACAAAGGATAAAGGGACCAAACAGAATAGCAAGAGGACAGACACCACTACAAGAGGACCTCGACCCCTAATTCTGCAAATAGCAATCAGAAAGGATAGCAGTGAAGGACCCACATGCAGATTCACCCACCCTGGGACACAGAAGGAAAAAAAAAATCCAGGGTTTAGAGGGCAACCAGACTATAAGTGAAAACTCATTTACTAACTTGAGCATTTGCTCTAACTCTCTCTAGGGTCAGAAGTGCTGGCAACCACCACTGTTTATGCTCCCCTTTCACCATGACAGTGAAAACAGAGCAGGGTCTAGTATTTAAGTGGCTTGTCCCCTCAGTGAGCATCAGCTAGGGCCCACATAAGTTCCAGCATACCTCCAAGGCAGCTCCAGCATGAGACACACCAGGACATGCCTAGCCCACACCCACTTCAGCTCTAGCTATCTTTCCAGAATACCCTGAGCACAGAGCACCACAGGACACCCAGCCCATGCCTTTTTCAGCTCCAGCTGTCCCACTAGGGTAGTCTCAGCAAAGGGTACCCAGCCTGGCCCAGCCTCAGGAGTCCCACCAGAGTGACCCTTGCACAGAACACCTCAGAATTCCCCAGCCTTTGCCCACTTCATCTCCAGCCATCCTACCAGGATGCTCCTTGTGCAGAGCACCCAAGAGTCCCATGGCTAACACCCACTTTAGCTCCAACCATCTCACCAGGATGGCCCCTGTGTAGAGCACCCTGGAACCCCCTAGCCCATACCTGCTACAGCTCCAGCCAGCCAGCTAGCCAAAGCTGTCAGGCACTTGTAGCCCATACAAGGCATCTCCTTCAAGGCTATTTCACCTAATTCATAGAAATCCATAAAAACAATACAGAAAGTTAAAAAAATGAGGAGGCAGAGTTCAAAGTAATAGTCATAAACATGCTTACAAGAATTGAGAGAACAGTGGATGAACCCAGTGAGAACTTTAACAAAGAGATAAAAATACAAAAAAGAGCTAGTCAGAATTGAAGAGTACAATAACTGAAATGAAAAATACACCAGAGAGAATCAATAGCAGATTAGAGGATGCAGAATCAGCAATCTGGAAGACAGGGTAATGGAAAGCACCCAAGTAGAATAGTAAAAGGAAAAAAGAAAAAAATAATAATAAGCAGAGGTTAAGAGACCTCTGCGGTAACATCAAGGATACTAACAATCACATTACAAGGGTCGCAGAGAGAGAAAGGGGTAAAAAACTTATTTTAGGAAATAATACCTGAAAACTTCCCTAATCTGGAGAAGCAAACAGACATTCAGGTCCAGGAAGCACAGAAAATCCCAAACAAGATGAACCAAAGGAGATCCTCACCAATACACATAATAATTAAAAGAATTATATCATCACTGGTAAAACTAGTATGAAGGTTAACAGACAAAAGTAGTAAAATCAATTATATCTGAAACATTAACTAAGGGATTCACAGGGATGAAAAGATATAAAATATGACAACACATGTGTAAAACATGGGGGGGGGGCTAAAAATGGAGTGCTTTTAGAATGTGTTTGAACTTAAGCAACCATCAACCTAATATAGACTCCTATATACCTAGAAGTTATATGTGAACCTCATGGCAATGACAAAACAACCTATAATATATACATAAAAACATAAAGAGAAAATGAGTCCAAGCATAACCCTAAAGACTGTCATTAATCACAAGAGAAAAAAGAGGAAGAAAGTAACAAAGAAGAATTACAAAAAACAAAAAACAATGAACAAAATGGCAATACACCCATACCTATTGATAATTATTTTAAATCTAACTTGTCTAAATGTGCCAATCAAAAGACACAGGGTGACTGAATGGATGAAAAAACAAGATCTATCTATAAGCTGCCTACGAGACTCAATTCAGGCCTAAAGACACAAACAGATTGAAAATGAATGGATAGAAAAATTCTTCAGGTAAATATAAGTGAAAAAAAAAGCTGGGTGGCAATGCTCTTATCAGATAAAATTGACCTTAAAACAAAGACAATAACAAAAAGAATGGATGGCATTGCATAATGATAAAGGGATCAATTCAAGAGGACAGAAAAACTGTAAATATCAATGAATGCAACATAGAAGCACCTAAATATATAAAGCAAATATTAGCAGACATAAAGGGGGAAATTGACAGTAATATAATAATAGTAGGGGATGTTAACATCCCACTTACATCAATGGATAAATTAACCAGACAGAAAATCAGTAAGGAAACAGTGGCTTTGAACATCACACTAAAGCAGATGGACTTAACAGATATATACAAAATTTTCCATCCAGTAACAGAAGAATACACATTTAAGGGCACATGGAACATTTTCTAGGGTAGATCAAATATTAGGACACAAAACAGAACTCAATAAATTTAAAAAGACTGAAATCATATTAGACATTTTTTTCTGACCACAATGACATGAACCTAGAAATTAGGAGAAAAAGAACTGGAAAAAAATACAATCATGGAAGCTAAACAAAATGCTACTAAACAACAAATGGGTCAATGAATAAATTAAAAAGGAAGTAAAAAAATACCTGAAAACAAATGAAGATGAAAACACAACAGTTCAAAATTTGGGGGACATAGCAAAAGCATTTCTAAGAGGAAGTTACAGTCATACTGGCCTACCTCAAAAAAAAAAAAAAAAGAAAGAAAGAAAAAACGAAAAATCCCAAGTGAACAGTCCAACTCTATACCTAAAGGAACTAGAAAAAGAAGGACAAACAAAGCCTAAAGTTAGTAGCAGGAAGGAAATAAGAAAGACAAGAAAATAAATGAAACAGAGACTAAAAAAAATAGTAACGATCAATCAAAATAATCGGTTCTTTGAAAGGATAAACAAAACCAATAAAATTTTAGCCACACTCATCAAGAAAAAAAGAAAGAGGACTTAAATAAGAAATTAGAAATGAAAGAGAAGTTACAATGAACAAAACAGAAATATAAAGGATTATGAGACTAATATGAACAATTATATGTCAAAAAATTGGACAACCTGGAAGAAATGGATAAATTGCAAGAAACATACCATTTTCTGAGACTTGGAATCAGGAAGAAATGGAAAATCTGAACAGATCAATTTCTAGTAACAAAATTGTATAGGTAATCAAAACACTTCCAACAAACAAAAATCTAAGACCAGAAGGCATCATATGTGAATTCTACCATTAATTTTCTATTTTTTCTATTTCTTATTTAAATTCAATTAATATATAGTGTATTATTAGTTTCAGAGGTAGAGTTAAGTGATTCATCAATCTTATATAATACTCACTGCTTATTATAGCACATGCCTTCCTTAATGTCCATCACCCATGTACCCCATTCCCCAACCCCCCTTTTTTCCTTCCACAGCGTTCAGTTTGTTTCCTAGAGTTCAGCATCTCTTATGGTTTGTCTAACAGTCATTTAAAGATGAGTTAATACCTATCTTTCTCAAACTCTTCCAAAAAACAGAAGAGGAAGGAAAACTTCAACTTCACTCTATGATGCTGTCATTACCCTGACACCCTGACAGCAAAACTAGACGAAGAAACTACAAAAAAGAAAAATCCAAGGAAATATCCCAGATGAACACAGCTGGACATAGCCTCAACAAAATATTAGCAAAACAAATCCAATAATTCATTAAAGGCTCATTCACCACAATCAAGTGGTATTCATTCCTGAGATACGAAGATGGTTCAAAATCCACAAAACAATGAACATGACACATTACCTTAACAACTTTTAGACCATCAGCAAGATTGACAGCTTACTCTTCAACAGAAACGGAAAAAAAGAGTGGTAGTGGGAATAAACGTCAGTTAGCTACTTAAACTTCTGAAAGTGGGTAAGAGCTAAAACTGTGTAATTCTCAAAAATTTCCTCCAAAAAAGCAAAACAAAATACATTTATTTTTAAAGACAAGCCAAGGTTTGGGAGCGCATGGGGCTAGGAAACCTTCATTAAAAGATTATTAAATTGAATTATATAGTCAAAAGAAAAATGACTCCATGTGGAAGTACAATAATGCAGAAAGGAATAAAGTGTTCCAGAGAATATAAAAGGACATTTGAATGAACATCAATGATTTCAAAAGATAGAAGTGTATTTCTCTGCTGTATTCAGAAAGTATATATGAGGTAAGAACTCCAGGGCCAGTAAGCAATTCCAAAGATCCAGCTCTATTTTTCTGCCCCATGACAACCAATATTTCACAAACTTTAAAATGAATGAATTAACCCATTCATCACTTCCACATTCTTTCCAAGATAAAGGAAGGATGAAGAACACACTTCTCCCTGGTACTAATTGCAACAGGGCAAGAACCTGTCCTAACTAGAACAATTTCTATTTATAGCCCATTGACCAGAAGTAAGTTATGTAGACACACTTGGCTGTTAAGCAAGCTGAGAAATATAATCTTCATTCTGGGCAGCCATGTGCCCCACTAAACATCAGGACATCTAGGACTAAGTTAGAAATTGATAGAAGGTTGATTTATGGAACACCTAGCAGAACTGCAACCCAACTATCCATGAACTTTTTGTTATATAAAATCATATCAACCCATTTTCAAGAGAACTCCAGTTTACCAAATAGTTACTATATCTCAAAATCTAAGCTCTTCCTGTGAAAACCATCTTTTCCCTCATATTCATATTTGGTATTGGTATTCTAGACATGTTTCATGAGCTCAGGTTATTTAATATTAATTGATTGTTAATGTAACTAAAATGAAGTCCCATTCGAAAACACAAAAATAGGAAACACAAACAGCAGTAACTCCTTAACCAGTATCAAAACCTGCAGGGCAGGGACTCCAATAGTGCCTATCATGGCAGTGCCATAGTTGCATGTTCCCCTGGTTGTCTTCTTAGAGCATTTTTTCCCCTCTATCTTCCTCCATGATGCCTGTCTTTGCCCTTTGGGAGGCTCTTTTCTTTTCTTTTCCATTATCCTCCATTGCCAAATTTGAAGCATAGTAGGAGAACTTTAGCAGTTCACTTCATGCTGTTGCAGCTTCAGTGGCCTGGGGACTGCTTTATGGGGTAAACAGTGACAGGATTTTTCAGTCTAGCTTGTATTTTGTGTTTGTTTTCTTTTGGACCTTTTATGGTAAAAATTATTTCAGAAAATATATTATTTCTGTCCTATTTGCTACAAGCCAATTCCATATCTAGACATGTATTTAAGCCTTAAGACTCTAGTCTTTTATTTACTGGCCTCCAAATCATACTCAACCCCTGTCTCTCTGACTAGCAGCAGTTTTTTGTGGCCATCTGAACCCCTAGACTTTGATGAAAAGGAAATATCCCTAATCTCTTCCTTGATTCTTAAAGGTTCACTGCCCTTTATGTGAGCATATCCTTCTAAAGCTACCCTTTGGGGCACCTGGGTGGCTCAGTTGGTTGGGCAGCTGCCTTCGGCTCAGGTCACGGTCCTGGAGTCCTGGGGATTGAGTCCCACATGGGGCTTCCTGCTCAGTGGGGAGTCTCCTTCTCCCTCTGACCCTCTTCCCTTTCTGGTTCTCTCTCTCATTCTCTGTCTCTCAAATGAAAAAATAAAATCTCAAAAAGAAAAATAAAGCTACCCTTTCAACTACTGCATATGTAGAAGGTTATTTTTCAAATACATAAATAAGTTCTGGAAGTAAGTAACTTGGGTTTTATAATCTTCAGGTATTCTAACACTTTATGTGTTTTTTTAGGGATTTTTTTATTATGTTCAATTAGCCAGTATATAGTACATCATTAGTTTTTGATGTAGTGTTCCATGATTCATTAGCTGCATTTAACACCCAGTGTTCATCACAACATGTGCTCTCCTTAATACCCATCACCTGGTTACCCCATTTCCCCAGCCCCCTCCCTTCCATACTTTCTATCTTAAAGCTCTTTTCAACTCAACATATGGTTTCCAACTCATGGTCCAAAATAACTACTGAGCTTTAGCCATCATATCTGCATCCCAGCCAGGATAGAAGACTTTACTGGAAACATGATCTTTAAGTCAGGCAGCCACTGATGATTCTACTACTTTTTAGAAAGGGAAGGATCAATAGGCACTGAGGAAAAACTAGCAGCCTTTCCCACAGTTATCCTTTATTCTCTCTTTTGTGTTTTTAATTAATAAAATTCTACATTTTAATTCTACCTTACCACTAGTAAAACCTTCAATCCTGTGTTTAATATATATTGTTTTTCTAATTTCTTCTGATTTTAATTTAATATGGTTATTCTCTATTTTTTAGTATTCTTCTTTATTAACAATAAAGACATTTAATATTTAAGAGCACCTTTTGGTGTTTTCCATATGTTCTGGCATGAAGTGTTCTCTTTTACATTATTTTATAGGTATTTAGTAATTTCCTTCCTGTTCTAGTAGTATATATCTTTACTTCAAACTTGCTAAAAATCATAGGAAACATATACATGGGAAGAAAATATTTGTAAACCATGTATCTGACAAAGAACTGGTATCTAGATCATGGGATAAACTCTTTAAACTTACCAGTTAAAAAAAAAAAAAAACAATCAGAAACTGGATGGAAGACATGAAGGTACATTTCACCAAAGAAGAGGATATGTACATGGCAAAAAAGGTATTCAACACCATGTGTCATTAAGGAAATGAAAATTAAAAACCACAATGAGATTTTACTATATACCCATCAGAATAGTAAAAAAATTAAAAAAGTTAATAAACATTGACAGCATCAAATATTAATGAGTATGCTGAGAAACTGCATCACTTGCTATATTACTGGATTACTTATACATTACCACTGAGGTGGGAATGTAAAATAGTGCAGCCACTCTGGAAAAGAGTTTGTTAATTTTTTTCTAAAATTAAACATAAAATAATCTTATGACTCAGCAATTGCACTTATGGGCATTTTTATCCTAGAGAAGAAAAGAACTTATAGTCACACAAAAATTGCTACACAAAGGTTCAGTGAAGCTTTATTCATAACCAAAAACTTGAAACAACCCAGATATTTGTAGATGAGTTGTTAAACTGTGGTAATTCTATACCATGAACTACCACTCAGTAATGAAAAGGAACAAACTACACATATACACATTGGCTTGGATGGATTGCCACAGAATCAGATTAATGAAAAAGTCAATCTCTAAAATTGCATAACAGTCCATTTAGACAACATTCTCAAAATTACAGAATTATTGAAATGGAAAACAGACTTATAGCCAGGGAATAAGTATAGGTGGGGTTGGGGGTTAGACAAGTATGAGTGGTAACAAAAAGACAGTATGAGGGATCTTTGTGATGATGGAAATGCTCTATATCTTGACTGTGTCTATGTCAATATTCTGATTGTGATATTGCATTATAGATTTGCAAGATATCATCATTGGGAAAAACTGGATCAAGAGTACAAGGGAATAAACCATAAGTGACTCTTAATCTCACAAAACAAACTGAGGGTTGTTGGGGGAAGGGGGGTTGGGGGGGTGGAGTTATTATGGACATTGGGGAGGGTATGTGCTATGGTGAGTGCAGTGAGGTGTGTAAACCTGGCGATTCACAGACCTGTACCCCTGGGGAAAAATATATGTTTATAAAAAATAAAATTAAAAAAAAAAGTACAAGGGATCCCTCTACATTATTTTTTACACTTACATTTGAAACTAGAGTTATTTTAAAATAAAAATGTAGGGGCACCTGGGTGGCTCAGTGGCTTAAAGCCTCTGCCTTCAGCTCAGGTCATGATCTCAGGGTCCTGAGATTTAGCCCCATATTGGGCTCTCTGCTCAGCATGGAGCCTGCTTCCCCCCGCCCCCCGCCTGCCTCTCTGCCTACTTGTGATCTCTCTCTCTCTCTGTGTCAAATAAGTAAAATCTTTTAAAATTTTTTTAAAAAATAAAATAAAAATGTTAATTTTCAAAAGCCAAATAATTATTCTGATGAAATTTTTATCCTGCAAAGTATATAAGGTATATAAGGCATATAGCATGCTGGTTTGATTTACCTATACTGAGAAATGATTACCAGAATAGGTTGACTTATCTGTCACTTAATATAGATAAAATAAAAAGAAAAATTTTTTCCTTGTGATGAGAACTCTTAGGATCTACTCCCTTAACAACTTTGCTATATATTGTACAGCCATAATCATAGCTATAGCCATCATGTAGTACTAGTACTTATTTATCTTTTAAATGGAAGTTTATGCCTTTGACCACCTTTCTCCAATTCCCCTTAACCATGCCCCCCACCTATGGTAACCACAAATCTGAATTTTTTAATTAGTTTGGTGGTTTGTTTTAGATTCCACATATAAGTGAGATCAAAGAGTATTCATCTCTCTGATTTTTTTCACTTATACTTCCCTCAAGGTCTGACCATGTTGTCACAAATGGCAAGATTTCCTCGTGTTGTTTTTTTTACAGCTGAATAATATTCTATTTATATATACCATAACTTATTTATCCATTCATCAAAAGACATTTTGTTTCCATGGAAGAAGTAAAACTTCACTACTTGCAGATGACATGATACTATACATAGAAAACCTGAAAGACTCCACCAAAAAACTGCTAGAAGTGATAAAAAAAAATTCAGCAAAGTGGCAGGATATAAAAATCAACATCCAGAAATCTGTTTCATTTCTATATGCCAATGAAGCAGTAGAAAGAGTCATTAAGGAATCAGTCCCATTTACAACTGCACCCAAAACAGTAAGACACCCAGGAATAAACCTAATAGAAGAGGTAAAAGACTTATGCTCTGAAAATTATAAAACACAGATGAAAGAAATTGAAGATGACATAAAGAAATGGAAAGACATTCCATGCTCACGGAAGGATGAATTTGGTTAAAATGTCTATACTACTCATATTTTGGCTACTTAAATAACATTGTGAACACGGGTTGGGGTGTGCAGATGTCTTCTTGAATTAGTGCTTTTGTTTTCTTCAGATATATTCCCAGAAATGGGGTTGTTGGATCGTATGTTAGCTCCATTTTTAATTTTAGGGGAACCTCCATACTATTTTCCATAATTTGCATCAATTTACATGCCTGCACCAACAGTGTACAAGGGTTCCCTCTTCTCCACATTCATGCCAGAAAGTCAAACTATTTAACATACAATGCCCTTTATAGCCCAAAATCATCAATTTTTTCTCCTTTCCTACCATCCAGTCTCACCAAATGACTGATCTTTCATCAAGACGTGCATCATCATAATGTTACTTTTCCTTGTCCTTATTTCTTCCTGGAGTTGTATTGTTCTTGCCCATCTCCCCAGCCCATTTTCCTCCTCATCTTTGAAGACTTAACTAAAAATGTTATTACTTCCTCAGTGAAAGTCTTCTTTGGGCACTCTAGGCAGTAATAGTTGTTCTCCTGCCTCTGTGTTCCTATAGCATTTTCCACTTTGTTTTTATGGCTTATTACTTGGTACTGAAATGGTTTATTTTTAAGACACTTCCAATAGATTGAGGGCAATGGTCTTGTTTTAATGTATCTTTGTATATTCAGGGTATAGTTCAATGCTTTATATTCAGAACTTAATAAATAAAGAATTACTAAATAATAACCACTCCATCCACTGCCTCAGTCATCATTTCGAATATTCCACTCATATTTAGTACAACCATATCTGTAAAAGGCAGAATTGAACTAAATCTTTATTTCTCAAACATTTGTTTTAATCAGCAATTACAAATGATGTTGGTTTTTTTCTACCTCTGTTGGCCAGCTAGTGTCTTTCTAGAATGTGCTTGAAGGGTACCACATTTTGATGAGGAGAAGGTGAAAAGTATTCTGTTTAATCAGTGCTGTTACTGATACGAGGAGGGTGATAGCTGGATTTTTACTATTAATTTGCCATTAACAGTCTTGTTTTCCTAAATCTGTAATATCAATTTCTTTCATGTTGTATCTGTGTTTTTGTAGGTGCCAAATGCAAGGGCCAAAAGAGAAGAGAAAAGTACAGCTAAGAATTTATGATCAAAAATATGTCTAAACTGAATTTTTCTAATGTGTGAACTATGACTATATTGTTAACCATGCACAGAATACACATTTTACAATCAAACTGTGCTGTACTGATTTCTGTTCTTATATGATTGATCTCTTTAACATCATAACATTCTAAATGATTTGGTACCAAGCAATGGTTTGTGAAAACAGAAGGTATATTAAAATAATATATTTCTAACATTCTTACTTTTCAAAAGTAGAAAAGGAAATCAAGTAGAAACAAAGAAACTGACATGAAAAGAAAAAGCAAGACATGTCCATAGATTAGCAACTTTTTATAGTCATTTAAATGCTATAAGAGAAGGATGAATTATTTATAAGTACCCTAAATCCCTTATCTGTAGGTTTTAAAGTTTATATTCCCTTGATTCAATGCCTAAAGGGAGTGTGATAGCAAAAGAATAAAATCCCTGGATCGACAGTCATACAATAGTTCACATAGATAACCTGTGCACTTCCTATGGGTAATATGGACTTCAAAAGAAGTCTTAAAAGACTACCTATTGTGAGCGCATTTTGATTTCCATCCACTCCACAATCTAAACTGACAACAAAATGTTATCTCTTCAGGAATATTTAGAATGTATCCTTCCATTTAACATTTGCTTTTCTTTCTTGCTTTTAGTGTACAACTATGGAAAATGGAGAGTATCTTAAACAGCATGCTATTTATCAAAAAGTGAATGAAAGGGCATTTGACAACATTCATAAACTGGACTAAATATTAAAAGGATATGCCCTCTGAGTGAAGAAATATTTGTAATGGAAAGATTGAAGTTCCTCTTTTATTTCTTCAAGTAAAATATGAATTCTGAAATCCACTCAATTCTCAATCATATAGTATTTATTAACCATTTATGAAGCACCGGTATTCTTTATAGTACTATTCTAGATAGTTATTAGATGTTTAAAGAAATTAAAGATATACAAACAATGTAAGAACGGGCTGTATTTATAATTGGTTCTCACCTAAATTTCCTCCACATACCCAAAAGCCTGATGGAAATTTAGAAACTAAACATGTTTACAATCTGCTGACCTCAAAATTTCTACTTACCCTGAGGTCTAAGGCATTAAACCCTCCTTACAATCAAATGTGGAATTCCTCATTATAATAAACTGTGAAATTCCTAACAATAAATTCACTATTTCTACCGAAACAACAATGACAAGGATATTGTACTTCATTATGTTTAAATAGTCCAGAATAACATAATAGACTGAGCCTAGCTATAATTATTCCTCTATAAATATATCAACAAAATCTCATGGATTATTTTATCGGGCTACTTAGTTTGATGGTAAGCAAAAGAAAAGATGAAGCTATAGGTTATGCTTTTGAAAAGCAATCTAAGTAGGATTACTTACAGAGGTAGGGCAATGCAGAGTCCTGTTTGGAAAGTGGGCTAGGTAAGTATTACGGAAGAAATTTGCATATGTTTGCAAATTTTGCATATCTGCATACATTTGCCTACATGTCTTTCAGTATATATTTTCTAGGCTAAAAGCACGTTAGCACATAGCATAAAAAATAAAAGTCCATATTTCATTTAATATCAAACTTTGCAGGATCTTACAACTGGAAAAACATTTTACATTATTCAACCAAATTTTCCCATTTCCCACATGAAAAAATTATTTTAACATTGCCCTTACCCCACAAAGGCCCATTATTTTCAGCTGTTACAGATAATTTTAGCAGATACAAAATATGGAGATAGCAAGAGACATGAAAAATCCTTACTCTAAATAAATGCCCATTAAAAATATTTGTGATTTAAGATGTATTTTAAAACATCTCATTAAAAAAGTATTTCTTACTGATAATTGGTTACATGTTCTTTGTGATTATTTACTATGGGCCAAGCACAGTGCTAAATTCTAGAGATTTCATTTGGTTAAATAATTTCTTCCATCATTAAGCTCATAATTTAGAAAGAAAAATAAACTTGTATCCCCCTATGATTTTTCTAAATGTTATGAGAATTCAGATGATGTAATATTTAATTTCATAAAATATACCTGGTAACCTTGTATTGCTTTATGATGTGCAAAAATCTTTCACATACTTGTATTCATGAAATTCTTATAACTCTGTGAATTTGGTACTGTTATCATTGCTAGAATAATAATTACAGATAACCAAGAATAGACATATATATAACTGAGAAGACCATACTCTTGTCAAGAAAATCATGCCTATTTAACAGAAAAATAAGTGTTTCATTTCTAAGAGATTTATATCATTAAAAGTTTAATTAATATTATACCATATGATTTATGACATTATTTTAGAAGGCTATGTTCTACTAAAACAAAGAAATCTCAACAATTATCAAGACATTATTATTGCATTCTAGGAATGGTTAGAGAAGGGGGTTTTAGTTAAACTGAATTACAGTTTAACTAAGAATCCTCTATGCGTTAAATAGAACAGCCTAAGGCAAGGACACTGATGCATAAGCTATGGGAACATGTGGCCCTAAGCCCTCTCATGAATGTGCAATTATATTGCTTGCTTTCACAAGTTATTTCTTTTTAGAAATATAGCACTTACCAACCACAAATCTTTAATATAGTGAAACATAGCACCAACCACAAAGTTGAAAAAGAGGTCAGAAATCATAAAGCTTAAATTATTGCTTCTGACATTCTAGAAAATTAAGTAACTTGAACAAACCATTTCAATAGAAAAAAAAAACAGAAAACAAAAATGCTGGACAAAATATTTTAAAAATATTTTAACTGCATCCAAGAATTAAAAAACTAGTAAGGAATTACTCAGAAGCCAGTAAGATAAAAGTAAGCTAGGACCCAGAAGAAAAACAAGTTGAGGGATGGCGTTCAACTTGTCAACATTGACAAAAAGGTCAACCTGAACTTCAGTTTTCAGATCCTCTCAAGACCCAGAGGAAAATATGCAAATCCCAGGAGTGAGCCAAGTTGGGTTATCTAATAGGCAATAACCGCCCCCCCCCACCCCAACATACACTCAGAGAGCTAGGGTCTCAAGGACTATGCCTTCAAAATAAGAATATACTAAAATCAAGACTGCCTCCCTCCCCACCTATCTCAAGAATGCAAAAAAAAAAAAAAAAAAAAGAAGTCCCACTGAACTTCGATACTGAATTCAGGGAAAGAGAAATAAATCCTCCTTGAGGAATCCAGCCTTATGTGAATTTCCAACTTGAATTTCCCTACATGAGTAGTCTGAAAAATCTCTAGCCAAGAATTTAAAGCACCCAGAGCTGGTAAAATCTCCTGGTAGCCTGCAGAAGAAAATGAACATAATTTTTGGATAAACTCACCATTAAAACCCAGGCTTCAAAGGATTTCCAGAGGCAAAGGTTCCACAATGATGAACTCAAATTCAAAAATCACAAAATACAAAATGAAATAAAATATAAGAAAGCCAGCAAAAGCATCAAACATTGTAATCAGACCTACAGATATTCCACATATTTGAATTATTAGAAAGAGAACATAAAAATAATATGACAGATTTAAAAATAAGTGGTTAAATATCAGATAAATAAGGAAATATAAAATAAACAAAAATATCAGTATTGAACTTGAAGAATTGAAAAATATAATACTGAATATGACAAGTTCAATAGGTGAGGAAACATGTTTGATGAAATTTAAAATCAATTTTTAATTTAAAAAATTATTAAAAAAAAGTAATAGAAGGAAACTTCCTTAGTTGGATAAAAGAGAAGGCCACAAAACCTATGATAAAAATCACAATTAATAGAAAAACATGAATGTTCCCTTTAGTTTCAGGAACATGGTATGACTTCTATTGGACATTATGCTGAAGTTAAAAACCAGTATAATCAGTGAAGAAAAATAAGTCAAATTATTAGAAAGGGAAAACAAGATTATCATTTTTCTCTGATAATAGCACTATGTTTTAAAAAAAAACACCATCTAGGGGTGCCTGGGTGGCACAGATGGTTATGTGTTTGACTTTGGTTTCAGCTCAGGTCATGATATCAGGGTCCTGAGATCAAACCCTGTGTCAGACTCTGTACTTAGCTTGGAGTCTGCTTGAGATTCTCTGCCCCTGTCCCTCTGCCCCTCCTGCTTGTGCTCTCACAAACACTATCTCTCTCAAATAAATAAATAAATAAATAAGTCTTTTAAAAAATCAAGGGTACTAAATAAAAAAAAAACAAATACAGCCAAGAAATATTTTATCCAGCTAGGCTGTCACTGAAAATAGAAAGAGAGATGAAAAGCTCCCAGAAGAAACAGAAAATAAAAGAATCTGCAGTCACCAAACCAGCCCTACAAAAAATATTGAAAGGGATCCTCTAAGCAAAGAGAGAGCCCAAAAGTAACGTAGACCAGAAAGGAACAGAGACAATATACACTAACTGTCACCTTACAGGCAATACAATAGCACTAAATTCATATCTCTCAATAGTTACCCTGAATGTAAATGGGCTAAGTGCTCCAATGAAAAGACACAGGGGATCAGAATGGATTAAAAAAAAAAAGACCCATCAATATGCTGTCTGCAAGAGACTCATTTTAGACACAGAGACACCTCCAGATTTAAAGTGAGGGTAGACAACAATTTCTCACACTAATGGACACCAAAAGAAACGTGGGGTCGCAATTCTTAGACAAATTGGATTTTAAACCAAAGACTGTAATAAGAGATGAGGAAGGACACCATATCATACTTAAAAGTCTATACAACAAGAAGATCTAACAAGTGTAAATATTTATTCCCCTAACATGGGAGCAGTTAATCATATTTAAGCCAATTAATAACAAAATCAAAGAAACACATTGACAATAATACAATAATAGTAGGGTACTTTAACACTCCCCTCCTGAAATGGACAGATCATCTAAACAAAAGATCAACAAGAAAATAAGGCTTTTGAATGACACACTGGACCAGATGGACTTCACAGATATATTCAGAACATTCCATCCCAAAGCAACAGAATACACATTCTTCTCTAGTGTACGTGGAACATTCTCCAGAATAGGTCACATCTTGGGTCACAGATCAGGTCTCAACCAGTACCAAAGAACTGGGATCATTCCTTGCATATTTTCAGACCACAGTGCTTTGAAACTAGAACTTAACCACAAGAGGAAAGTTGGAATGAACTCAAATACATGGAGGCTAAAGAGCATCCTACTAAAGAATGAATGGGTCAACAGGAAATTAAAGAAGAATTTTTAAAAATTCATGGAAACAAATGAAAATGAAAACACAACTGCTCAAAATCTGTGGGACACAGCAAAAGGGGTCCTGAGAGGAAAGTATATAGCAATACAAGCCTTTTTCAAGAAACAAGAAAGGTTTCAAGTACACAACCTAATGGAACACCTAAAGGAGCTGGAGAAAGAACAGCAAAGAAAGCCTAAACGCAGCTGGAGAAGAGAAATATTAAAGATCAGAGCAGAAATCAATGAAACAGAAACCAAAAGAACAGAAGAACAGATCAATGAAGCCAGGAGCTTGTTCTTTGGAAGAATTAAAAAGACTGGTAAGTCTCTGGGCAGACTTATCAAAAAGAAAAGAGAAAGAACCCAAACAAATAAAATCATGAATGAAAGAGGAGAGCTCACAATCAACACCAAAGAAATACAAACAATTATAAGAACATACTATCAGCAACTATATGCAAACAAATTAGACAATCTGGAAGAAATTGATGCATTCCTAGAGACATATAAACTACCAAAGCTGAACCAGGAAGAAACAGAAAACCTGAACAGACCCATAATCAGCAAGTAAATGAAAGCAGTAATCAGAACTCTCCCAATGAACAAGAGCCCAGGGCCAGATGGCTTCCCAAGGAATTCTACCAAACATTTAAAAAGAATTAATACCTATTCTTCTGAAACTTTTCCAAAAAATAGAAATGGAAGGAAGACTTCCAAACTCATTTTATGAGGCCAGCATTACCTTGATCCCAAAACCAGACAAAGACCTCACCAAACAGGGGAATTAGAGACCAATATCTCTGATGAACATAGATGCAAAAATTCTCACCAAAATACTAGCCAATACGATTCAACAGTACATTAAAAATTTATTTACCACGACCAAGTAGGACTTATTCCTGGGATGCAAGGTTGATTCAACATGTGCAAATAAATCAATGTGCTGCTACAATACATTCATAAAAGAAAGGACAAGAACCATATGATACTCTCAATAGATGCAGAAAAAGCATTTGACCAAGTACAACATCCTTTCTTGATTACGACTCTTTGCAGTATAGGGATGGAGGGTACATACCTCAATATCATAAAAGCCATCAGTGAAAAACCCACAGGGAATATCACTCTCAACAGGGAAAACCTGAGAGCTTTTCCCCTAAGGTCAGGGACACATCAGGGATATCCACTATCACCACTGCTGTTCAACATAGTACTTGAAGTTCTAGCCTCAGCAATCTGACAACAAAAAGAAATAAAAGGTATCAATCAGCAAAGAAGCAGTCAAACTCTCAGTCTTTGCAGATGATATGATATTTTATGTGGAAAACCCAAAAGACTCCACCCCAAAACTGCTAGAACTCATGTCAGAATTCAGTAAAGTGGCAGGATATAAAATCAATGCGCAGAAATCAGTTGCATTTCTATACATCAACAATGAAACAGAAGAAAAAGAAGTTAAGGAGTCAATCCTATTTATAATTACACCCAAAACCATAGATACCTAGGAATAAATCTAACAAAAGAGGCAAAGAATCTGTACTCAGAAAACTATGGCATACTCATGAAAGAAATTGAGAAAGACACAAAGAAATGGAAAAACATTCCATGCTCATGGATTGGGAGAACAACTATTGTTAAAATGTCTATGTGACCTAGAGCAATGTATACATTCAATGAAATCCCTATCAAAATACCATCAACTTTTTTCAAAGAAATGGAACAAATAGTTCTAAAATTTGTATGGAACAAGAAAAGACCCCAAAATCCAGAGGAATTTTGAAAAATAAAAGCAAAACTGGCAGCATCACAATTCTGGACTTCAAGCTCTATAATAAAGCTGTAATGATCAAGACAGTGTGGTACTACCACAAAAACAGACAGGTCAATGTAACAGAATAGAGAAGTCAGAAATGGACTCTCAACTCTATGGTCAACTAAGCAGGAAAGAATATCCAATGGACAAAACAGTCTCTTCAAGAAACGGTGTTGGGAAAAGTGGACAGCCCTATGCAGAAGAATGAAACTGGGCATTTCTCTTACACCATACACAGAAATAGACTCAAAATGGATGAAAGACCTCAGTGTGAGACAGGAACCCATCAGAATCCTTGAGAAGAACACAAGCAACATCATCTTTGACCTCGGCCTCAGCAACTTCTTCCTGAACACCTCACCAAAGGCAAAGGAAGCAAGGGAAAACATGAACTATTGGGACTTCATCAAGATAAAAAGCTTCTGCACAGCAAAGGAAACAGTCAATAAAACCAAAGGACAATTGACAGAATGGAAGAAGATACTTGCAGATGACATATCAGATAAAGTATCAAAAACCTATAAATAACTTACCAAACATAACATCCAAGGAACAAATAATCCAATCAAGAAATGGGCAAAAGAGGGTGCCTGAGTGGCTCAGTGGGTTAGCCTCTGCCTTCAGCTCAGGTTATAATCTCAGGGTCCTGGTATCAAGCCCCGCCTCAGGCTCTCTGCTCAGCAGTGAAACTGCTTCCCCTCCTCTCTCTGCCTGCTGCTCTGCCTGCTTGTGATCTCTCTGTCAAATAAATAAATAAATAAAATCTTTAAAAAAAAAAAGAAATCAGCAAAAGCCATGAACAGACATTTTTGCAAAGAAGACATCCAAATGGCCAACAGAAACATGAAAAAGTATTCAACATCACTCGGCATCAGGGAAATACAAATCAAAACCACAATGAGATACCACCAATCAGAATGGCTAAAATTAACAAGTCAGGAAATGACAGATGTTGGCAAGGATATGGAGAAAGGGGAACCCTCCTACTCTGTTGGTGGGAATACAAGCTGGTGCAGCCACTCTGGAAGACAGTATGGAGGTTCCTCAAAAAGTTGAAAATAGAGCTTCCCTATGACCCAGCAATTGCACTACTGGGTATTTACCCAAAGATACAAATGTAGTGATCTGAAGGGGCACGTGCACCCCAATGTTTATGGCAGCAATATCCACAATAGACAAACTATGGAAAGAGCTCAGATGTCCATCAGCAGATGCATGCATAAAGAAGATGCAGTACACACACACACACACACACACACACACACACACACACAATGGAATATTATGCAGCCATCAAAATAATTAAATTAGGATGCCTGGGTGGCTCAGTTGGTTAAGCAACTGCCTTCAGCTCAGGTCATGATCCAGGAGTCCCAGGATCAAGTCCTGCATCAGGCTCCCAGCTCCACGGGGAGTCTGATTTTTCCCTCTTCTCCCCTCTCCTCCCCTCTCATGTTCTCTCTCTCTAGCTCTCTCTCAAATTCATAAATAAAATATTTAAAAAATAAAAATAAAATAATGAAGTCATACGTTTGCAATAATGTGGATGGAACTAGAGGGTATTATGCTAAGCATAATTTAAGAAACATGGCAGAGGATATTAGGGAAAGAGAGGAAAAAAAGAAACAAAAAGAGAGGACAACAAGCCATAAGAGACTCTTAATCTCAGGAAACAAACTGAAGGTTGCTGGAATGGGGGTGGGAGAGATGCAGTGGCTGTGTTATAGACATTGAGGAGGGTATGTGTTGTGAGGAGCATTGTGTGAATTGTGTAAGACTGATGAATCATAGACCTGTACTCCTGAAGCAAATAATACATTTTATGTTAATAATAATAAAAATAATAAAAATAAAAAAATCACCATCTACAGATTTTTAAATTACAAATAAGTTTCTAAAAAGTTGCTTGATTTTAAAAAAATCAATGTATAAAAATCAGTTGCATTTCTAATTAATAGTAGCAAGCAGATGGAGAGTGTAACTTTTCAATTTTCACATTTATATTCAGAGTAGAGCATACATTGCTATTCACAGTTAAACAAATATTAATGGAGTGAAGAACCACATAACTAATGTTTAGTCACAAAGTAGAATATTGTCAGCACTGCAGCAACCCCCTACATACTTCTCCTTAATCATAACTACTTCCTTCCCCCTAAGTGTCAACACTATCCTGGTTTGGGACATAATAATTCCCTTATTTTTATCACTAACTTTTAAAAAAATATTTTATTTATTTATTCAAGAGAGAGAGAGAGCATGAATGTAGGGGTATTGGTTAGAGGAAGAGTGAGAAACAGACTACTAGCTAACCAGGGAGCCCCATATGGGTCTTGATCCTGGACCCTGGGATCATGACCTGAGCTGAAGGCAGAGGCTTAACTGAGTCACCGAGGAGCCCCTACAACTAAATTTAACATACATGTAGGCATTCATAAACAATATAAATTACTTTTGCCTGGTTTTCATCTTTATATAAATGTAATCATACTTAACATTCTTTCATATTTTACCTCTTTTGTCAAGGTATCAATAAGAAAAAGAAAAGTAATTCAATAGAAAAAAAAATGGGCAATGTACCTAGAGAAGGACTTTGCAAAAGAAGAAACTTAAGTAATGAATAAACATATAAATAATCATATCAATCTCATCACTAACTAAGAAAATGCAAATTGAAGTCACAATTAGATGCTGTTTCATACCCAACAGAGTCAGGGGAAAAAAAAATCAAACACATATAGTGATGTGAACTAACTAGAACTCTCATGTACTATGGTGAAATGTGACTTGGTATAACCACTTTGGAAAATGAACTGGCTTTATAAAGTGCAACTAGAAATGCATATATTCTATGTTCTAACTTTTCCACTTTCAGGTAAATTATAATAAACAAGTAAACTCTTGCTTAACTAATCATGACATATTCTTATAAACAGTTCTTGGGAGTACTGTTTTTAGAGCAAAACCAGGAAGCTACTCAAATGCAATAATAAAACAGATAATTGAAATAATAAATGAATTACAATTTATAAATACTATACAATACTACACAATTGATGAGTTATAGTTACAAATCATGAGGGTGAATACAAATACTATCATTTCTGGACCTCAGATCCTTTTTGTATAAAATTAAGGGTTTTCCCAGAAAAGGAATTTGTATTATCCCTCACAAGCAAACTGAAAAGGAAAATCCTTTAAGAACATATTTTTAATACTAAAAAAATAACATTATTCATTAATAATTCAGGATAGTGGCTCCTGGGTGGCCCAGTTGGTTAAGCAAATGACTCTTGATTTCTGCTCAGGTCATAATCTCAGGGTTGTAAGATTGAGCCTTCTTAAAGATTCTCTCTCCCTCTCCTCCTGTCCCTCCCCCAAGACTCTCTCTAAAAAAAAAAAAGATTCTGGATATATTATGCAGGAGTTTGGTGATTTCATTTACATAATTTTTCACTCAACCCTTTTTATTTTTATTTTTTTAAGATTTTATTTATTTAAGAGTGAGCGACAGAAATAGTGACTGAAATAGTGAAAGAGAGCACAAGCAAGGAGGAGAAGGAGAAGCAGGCTCCCCACCAAGCAGGGAGCCCAACATGGGGCTAGATTCCAGGACTCTGGGATCATGGCCTTAGCCAAAGACAGATGCTTAGCCAACTGAGCCATCCAGGCAGCCCTCAACAGTGGTGGTGGTGGTGTTGTTGTTTTACAGGGGTCTTTTATATGCAGATGAAGGAATAGTCCATAGTGCAAGGTTATGCCCAAGCAGAATACTGGCCAAAGTGGGTAAAAAATGTGACTAGTTACAACATTTTACCAAGAAATATTTACAATTAGAAAACCAGGATGAGGAAATGTGCTGTCAGGAGGGAAAATATAAGTCCAAAGCTGAACAGAACAAAAAAATGCTAAGAATAGAGAGAGGGAGCTGATGAGTAACATCTGAAGAAGGTAATCAACAGGCTGTTAAGTATATGTCAAAATATACTGGAAGAGGAAGTCTGAGTAAGTTTGGTCCTGTTATTTCTGTTAGGAGTGCTTCCTTATATTGGCAAAACAACACTGGACATCTTAAATGACTCTATGTAAATAAAATCAACTAAATCCATTTGAGAGGTTGGGATGGGGAAGGAGAATTGATTTTCACCAGCATTACAAATTGAAAATTAATTTCCAATCACTTTTACATTTTTGAGAAACTGATTACATAATCAATAGCAGAAGGGGAGGCACTAGAATGACATAGTAACAGGGAGATTATATTTAAACATAGGAACATGGATCATTACAGTAAAATATTTACTTTCTCCCTTATGACTTTTAATGAAACATCAATAATTGAAAATGCAGGTCAATTTGATTTTGTCTACTAGGAGACAAGTATCATTGTAGCCTTGTATCCTACAGACTCTCAAATTGTGTTTCTCAGCTGCTGGCCATTGGCTTACCAGGCCATACTTCCATTGCTTTGCACCTAGAACCATCTTTTCCCCTCATTAATTTGACAGCAATTGGTTTCTCTACCCTCTTTGTTCTCTCTCTCATTCATGGGTCCAGACCAAAGAGGTGGTCTTCAAGTTCACCATTCTGGACCATTTTTGTAAACTGATGATGGTCAGATTAAATTATTTAAAATCCTACATCAGATACCTGTTGTATCATGTCTAATTTACTATTATCCTAGGTAGGCAGTATAGGCATAGTAATTCAGTATCTTCATATTTGCAATAAAACATTGGAAAATAAAAGCCAAATTTAAGTCAGAAATAATATTTAATTTTAGGAATATTGAGTTGGTTTTCCCAAAGGCAGAGACAGAGATGGGGATTCTTGAGCAAGTAATTTATGGGGGAATGTTCTCAGGAGAAAGGAAGTTAAGGAAGCAGATACAACAGGTAAAACAAACAAACAAACAAAAAAACAAGAATGTGGTTTATCCTTGAGTCTACATTGAGCATGAATCTTACAGGGAATGCTGGAGCATGAACTACACCAGAGTAGGTACTGCCATTTGTATGCCCATACCAGTCTGCTTCTGAGAGTGTGGGTAGCACTAAGTTTAGGGGAGTACATTCTCTCTCCAGGAAGATGAAGGCAATTCTCTAGAGAGGGGCCAGCTATAAATGTTGGTAGCCAAAACCCATGACAGCTGAAGGATAGGAACAACAGCCAGGTAAAGAGGATCTTGATATGGTGCCAAGAAAGTCTACTAGAAGCAGAAAGAAATTTTCTAGAAACACTTTCAATGATTACTGGACCAAGGAATTGATAGAATAAAAGTTGCCAAGTTTGAATTCTGTACAATATATTGTTTGATACTTCACAAGCATATTCTAATTTACTAGAACAAAAAAAGACTGGTTTTTAAGAATACCTTCAGTTTAAAATGAAATAGGATCTACTCTTGCAGGGCATATTTTCTAATAAGATTTCACTGAGCAACAATACTTATAAACCGAATCACTGATGATTGTCAAATGGAAGGAACTATACCAATACAAATTGCAGCATTTCAAAATATTTGACAGAATAATGAGGATTTGGGCATTTTAAGATTCTTATATAATTTTTAAAATATTATATTTATAAAATACAAGTAAATCACATTTATCTGACCAAAAAAGGGGAAAAATTCATAAAGAGAGATATTTCCCCAGAGAACTCTGAGTAGATACACATAGCTTTTCCCTCAAAAAAAGTCTAAAATCAACATTCATAAGTGATCCCAAATCAGATATAATTTTAAAAAGACCCACTGGCAATAAGATTTATCATCATTTATAAACAAAAGAGCTGACTAATTACTATAAATGGTATCCATTAGCTTTAAGCCAAGCAAGATCTTAGGCTGCAGCTCAGGCTAGGGTGCTATCCAGTTTTACTACAAATACCTTAACTTAGCAATTTTCCTTTCCTCCTACCTCATATAAATGACACTGACCATCTTTCCATACCACCTAGTGTAAGACCCCTGAGCTTCACTCTTCTATTTCTGATGACACACTAAACACTGCTCCATTCCATTGTGCTCACTCCTACCCATTATTGAAAATAGTAGTAATTTGGGACGCCTGGGTGGCTCAGTCAGTTAAGCAGCTGCCTTCGGCTCAGGTCATGATCCCAGTGTCCTGGGATTGAGTCCCACATCGGGTTCCTTGCTCTGCAGGGAGCCTGCTTCTCCCTCTGCCTCTGCCTGCCATTCTGTCTGCCTGTGCTCGCTCTCTCTCCCTCTCTCTCTGACAAATAAATAAAATCTTTAAAAAAAGAAAAAAGAAAATAGTAGTAATTTTATTGCAAGGGGAAAGTGGAAGATATCAGTATTTGTTGAGTATCTCTTAGGAGACAGGAAATGTATATATGTTTTAAACAAGTAAGTTTTGGAGGCACTTGAGTGGCTCAGTGGGTTAAGCATCTTCTTTGGCTCAGGTCATGATCCCAGCATTCTGGGATTGGGCCCCAGGTCAGGGTCCTTGCTCAGAGGGGAGTGTACTTCTCCCTCTGGCCTTCCCCCTTCTTGTGCATACTCTCTCTAGCTCTCAAACAAAATATTTTTTTTAGAAAAAGTAGTAAATTTTCACTTCTATTATCTTTTAAAATAAGCCTATAAACTTTATTCTCATCCTAAAGCTAGAGAAACTCAACTTAAAAGAAGCTAAATAACTTGCCAGATATCTCACAAATAATAAATGACTAGGTAGATACTTGAGCCCAAAGATTGGCCTCTTTAAAAATCTGTGCCCTATTATACCAGTTACTCCCAAAGTGCAGTCCCTGGACCAACAGCATTACCTCAGAACTTGTTGGAAGCTCAAGTTCTTGTACCTTTTCCAGACCTACTGACTAGATAATGCCAGATGTAGACCCAGAAATCTGCATGAAACTTTCAGATGATTTAGGTGCATCCTAAAGTTTGAGAATCTCTGTCCTATACTGTATTTCTTTTTTTTCAGTGAAAAGAAACATGATGTCTATGATCCAGCTTTATGTACTTTTTCCTATTAGAAATTCTATGATGTATGGATCCCAAAGATAACCCCAAACTTTTATTTTAAACACTGTTTCTATTAATAAGTTTATTCAAGGTTTTGTTTACTTTTTCCTTGATGCTAGTAAATAGGCCTATTTCCTGGACATCAACCTGAGTCTCTCCAACATTACCACACTTTTCACTTAATGCCTATTTATTCATTCATTCATCCATGCACTCTTCCATGCAACAACTATTATTTGAAAGCCTTCTGTGCCTCAGGGTCTTGTGCAAGGCAGGTTAATGGCCTTGCAAAGAGGTCCATATTCTAATGTCCAGAAATTCTGAATACGTTATGCTACAGGGCAAAGGGAAGTTAAGCTTGCAGATAGAATTAAGGTTTGAACCAGCTACTTTAAAATAGTGAGATTTTCCTGGATGATTAGCACTTAAAAAAATGGAATACCTAGGAAGGGAAGGAAAATAAGATAAAAACAGAGAGGAAGGCAAGCCATAAGTGACTCTTAACTCTAGGAAACAAACTGAGGTTTGCTGGAGGAGGGGTGGGTAAGGGGATGGGGTAACTGGGTGATTCATTAATGCGGGTACTTGATGGAATGAGTACTGGGTGTTATAAGCAACCGATGAATCACTAAATTCTACCTCTGAAACTAATAACACACTACATGTTAACTAAATTTAATTTAAATAAAAAATTTTATAAAATTAAAAAGATCTGTATGAGAAAAACCCAAAACTCTGCTGAGCAAAATCAAAGAATAACTAAATAACTATATAAATGGAGAGATAGCCTGAGTTCATGGACAGGAAGATTCAATATTGTCAAGATGTCTTTTTCTCACAATTTGATCTATGGATTCAATACAATCCCAACCAAAATCCCAGAAAGTTATTTTATGGATGTCAGTAAACTTACTCCAAAGCTTATATGGAGAGCAAAAGACAAAACGAAAAACTTAAACAATATTGAGAGAAAAGAAGAAATTTGGAGGACTAATGCCACTGGCTTCAAGATTTCATACAAAGCTACAATAATCAAGGCAATGTGGTTTTCAAGAAAGAACAGTCAAAATAATGGGACAGAACAGAGACCCAGAAACAGACCCATGTAGTTACCTGATTTTTAGTAGAAGGGCAGCAGAAATACAATGGAGCAAAGATAAGGCTCTTCAAGAAATGGTGCTGGAATAACTGGGCATTCACATGCCAGAAAAAAAAATTAATCTAGACAAAAATCTTACACCTTTCACAAAAAAATACCTCAAAATAGATCATAGAGTTAAATGCAAAATTCAGAACTATAAAATTCTTAATAAGATACAATAGAAGAAAACCTAGAAGACTTTGGATGTGGTGGTGACTTTTTAGATATAACACAAAACACAATTCATGAAAACATAACTGAGAAGCTGGACTTCATTAAAATTAAAAATTCTGCACTGTGAAAAATAACATTAAGAGAATAGGAAAACAAACCAAAGACTGGGGGCAAATATTTGCAAAAGACATCTGATAAAAGACTGCTATCCAAAATGTACAAAGAACTTTTTTTAGAGTTTTATTTACTTCTTTGACAGACAGAGAGAGACAGCAAGCACAAGCAGGGGGGTAGAGAGGGAGAAGCAGTCTCCCCACCAAGCAGGGAGCCTGATACGGGGCTTGATCCCAGCACCCTAGGATCATGACCCGAGCCCTAATGCAGACACTTATCCGACTGAGCCATACAGATGCCCCTGCAGAAAGAGCCTTTAATATTCAACAATAAGAAAAAAAAAAGAACCCTTATTTTAAAATGGGCCAAGACCGCAAAAGACCCCTTACCAAAGAAGATATATAAATGGCAGATAAATATATAAAAATGATGTTCCACACCATATGTCATTAAGGCAATGTAACTTAAAACAACTTAAAACAACAAGACAGCATGAAGCGCATATTAGAATGGCCAAAATCTGAAACACTGATGACATCAAATGCTGACAAGGAGGTGGAGTATCAGGAATTCTCATACGTTGCTGGAGGGAATGCAGAATGGTTCTGCTATTCTGAGAGATGGTTTAGCAGTTTCTTACAAAATTAAACATTATCTTACCATACAACCTAGCAATTTACCCAAAGGGGGTAAAAACTTATGTCCACATAAAAACCTACACATGGATGTTTAGAGCAGCTTTATTCATAACTGCCAAAACTTGGAAAAAGCCAAAATGTTCTTCAGTAGGTGAATGAATAAACTGTGTTATGTCCAGTTAATGGAATATTTTCAGTGTTAAAAATAAATGATCTCTCCACCCATGAAAAGACATGGAAGAATGTTGTATTCATATTACTGAGTGAAAGAAGCCTATCTAAGAAGACTAATACTGCATGATTCCACTTGTAGGACACTCTGGAAAAGGTCAAACTATGGAGACAATAAAAAGATCATTGACTGTTGGGGAGGGGGTGAGGGGAAATAAATAGGCAGAACACAGTGAATTTTTAGGGAGGTGAAAATACTTTGTATCATATTATAATGCTGGGTATATATCATTATACATTTGTCCAAAATCACTGAATGTACAACACCTAGAGTCAACACTAAGGTAAAGTATGGACTTTGAGCAATTATAATATATCATTATAGGTTTATCCTTGTTAAAAAAAAGTACTACACTGCTGAGTGATGTTGATAAGGTATGCATATGTGTGATCAAGGTATATATGGGAAATATCTGTACGTTTTACTCAGTTTCATTGTAAATCTCAAACTGCTCTAAAAACTAAAGACATAAAAAAAGTTCTACTTAAAGAGTAACTTTAGGTCCTTTAAAAATGAGTTTCTTCCTTAGCATTTCTTTCACCAGTGTGAGTGTGTGGGAAGAGAACTTGTTTTTCTTAAAGGCTTCTAAATGATAATTCTTTTTAGCTACAGATTTTGAAAAGCATTTAAAAAGATTTTCACAGTGTACTCTCCTGGATGACATCTTTCTCTTGATGTAAAGGACTGACTTAAAAAAAAAAAAAAACATATGTTTTAAATAGTTGCTCTCCCCAAGGCAAAGGTACCTCATTCTAATATCTCTTCAGCCTCTTGCCTCTTTTCACCCTTCAATTTTTCCAAAGTCTTTCAACATTACTGATAAAATTCCCCAATATTTTATTAGGTAGGCTGGACCAAATGAAATATTTTATTCTATGTTGTCTCCATTTTGAAGTTATGAAGAAAAAAAAATTCTAGGTAATAGAACTCAATTTTTGCTGTATTTAATTCCATTACCCATCCTGTTAATTCAACCATTTTTCTCTAATTTTCTTTTTTTTAATAAAACACAAAAAGCTCAAATCCACATGGTTGGAAGTAGAGATATTAAGATTAAAAATGGATGTGCTATAAGTGCTCAACAATTAAAAATAAAGAAAATAAACAGTGTCCTGGAGTTTTACTGCAACACCCACAGTAGCAGGAGAGAGGTGTCATATTTACTGTGATCTTTCTTGATATTTCACCAAACTGTATAATGTAATTTTAATTCCCCAGGCCTTGCTAATAATACAGGAACCTCATATTTGTACATAAACTTCTTCCTGGAGAGTTCAAATCTCTTTCATAACATTTTCTCTAACCATACCAACATTCTACTTGGAAGTCTTAGTTATTTGTTTTCTTCCCAATGGCACAGATGAGAAAATGAGATGTAAAGACTCAGGATATCTGATAATCTGAGAAATTGTTGAATCAAAACTATGATGTATCACTTAAGTTCCAAACTAATTATCAAGTCAGCTTTGGTTCTTTCCTAGGTTAAAAGTTAACATTTATTCTTTCTGGTGAGAAACTCCCTCTTCTATCCAAAACTAGATTTAGCTTCCTATGTGAAACAACTAAAAACAAAGCAAAATGTGTATTAAAAATGGGTTAGACTCTGTATATAAGTATCATAAAATAATGATCCCTAAGGTAAGGAAAACCCATGGGATAATACCCTGATTATACCAGATTATCTAGAGAAAGTTTCTAAGCTATAACACAGGGATGGAGAGCACAAGAAGAATGTGAAGGACACCCTAATTTAGGATATGGAGCTAGAATCTGGGAATACCAAGACAAGTAGAGTTTTCAGGACAGTATACTAGACAGGAAAGAGTTTCAAAAAGAGTGAATTTAGAGACCTGCAGAGGGTCCCCAAGTCATCTTCTTAGATCAATGCACATATGTGAGGAATTATCTCATGTCAGGGAAAACTATTTAATGACAATTCTCTATGGGTCTCTACATTAGTATTGCAGGGCTTGCATTACAAAATACCACAAACTGGGTGATTTAAACAATAGAAATTTATTTTATCACACTTTTGGTGGCTGGAAGTCCAAGATCAAGGTTCTAACAGGGCTGGTTTCTCCTACCATCACCCTTGACTTGCAGATGGCCCCTTCTTGCTTTGTCCTCCCATGGTCTTTTCTCTGGGAATGTGTAACTCTGGTATCTCTTCTCGTTTTTCAAGGACATAAGTCATGTTGGATTAAAGTCCAGACCCTATGACCTCAATTAATCTCTATTACCTCTTTAAAGGCCCTATCTCCAAATACAATCACATTGGGGATAAAAGCTTTGACATATAAATTTTGGAGGTTTATAATTAAGTCCATAACAATCTATAATTTCTGCAAGTCATCCAAGCAGATTTACTAACTGCCTCTGTTCTAGTATATCATTTCAAGGATGTTTATACATTGAACTATCTTATAAGATAGAGACAATGTCTACCTTGGAAGTAAGGGGTGGCATACTTACTGTCCAATATAAAATATCTATATTCACTAAGCTTAGAGTTTCCTCCTATAATGAAACTGCATGTTCAGGAGTCACCTGGTCCTCTTCACACTGTCCTGTGAGAACTGGGACTCAAAGAAGTTAACTCTGTTCAGATCTTATATCTTCTGCCAACATTTATGATACTGTGTCAGCTGTTGTTGGCTTGCAGGTAGAACAAAAGCTCAGACTCTTCAGAGAACTTCAAAAGAACTATACAAAAGAATTAGAACAGGGCCAGAAATAGTTCTTGGTCCCACCAATCAAAACGGAAAACTGTAAGTCACAAGGTATATCAGAGAGGACTCAGAATGACACTGATGTAATAATGGAGAAAATTTAGCCCTCAAGACTTCTTTATTCCTATCTGACAAAGCTTAAAAGCAAGCCTTGAAAGGATGAAAGCATTTCAAAATAATTTAACTGAGAAGAAGCTCAGAAGAAAGTTCAAGAATATCTAGGGCCTAACAAGGTTTTCTAACATTCAATAAAAACGTGACTAGATTCGCAAAGAAGCAGGAAAATATGTCCATAATAAGGAGAAAAAGAGATCAATAGGAACTGATCCAGAAGTTACACAAGTATTAGAATTATTAGATAAGGACTTTAAAACAGTTATCATAACTAATGCCATATGTTCAAAAAGGTAGAAGAAAAATTTAGCATATTAAACAAAGACAAACTCATAGAAATTAAAAAATCACTGACTGAAAAAAATTCATTGTATAATATTAACAAGAGATTAGCCATTACAGAAAAAAAAAAAAGTAGTGAACTTGAAGGCATACCAAGTAGGAACTGTCCAAAATAAAAGAGAAAAAGACTTAAAAAAAAAGAGCCATATTATTGAATTGTGGTATATCAAGTTTTCTATGTATATGTAAATGGAGTCTTCAAAAGTGAGGAGGAGTATGGTGAACAGAAAAAAAAGTTTGAAGAACCAATGGCCAAAAATTTTATAACTTTGAGGAAAACTATAATTCCAAATTCACAAAGTTCAACAACCCACAGGCACAAGAAATATCAAGATATATTTATCATTACACACCACAATCAAATCGTGTAAAACCACAGATAAAGAGAAAAAATCTTAAAAGGAGCCAGAGACAAAAAAGACATTACATACAGGGGAACAAAAGTAGGAATTATAGCAGATTTTGCACTGGATTCAATGCCAATGAGAAGACATTAGAACAGCGCCTTTAAAAGAATGGAGGGAGGGAAGGGAGGAAGGGAGGGAAAGAAAGTAAAAATGTAAGGAGAAAGGAAGCAAGAAAATCGTAAATCCTGAATTATGTACCTAGCAATAATATCTTTCAAGATAAAATTGAAATAAAGACTTTTCATACTTAGAAAAGATGAAATAACTCCTCATCCAGACTTTCATTACAAATAAAAGTTAAAACAATTCTTCTGGTAGGATGAAAATAATACTAGTTGAAAATCTGTATTTTCACAAAGGACTAAAGAACACCAGAAGTGGCAAATACAACAACTTTTCAAATATTTTTTAACACTCCATGAAATATAATTGTCGATTTAAAAACAAAATAATAATAATGCAGGGTATTGTTTATAGCATATATAGAATAAAATCTATAAAGACCATAGCGCAAGGACTGAGACAGGGGAAAACTGTTGGAAGATTTTTGTACCATAGAAAGTACTATAACATTAAACTAAGGACTAGGAAAAATTATATATATGTCCTGTAAACCTTGAAGCAATCACATAAAAAGAAGAAACACAGCTACTTAGCCAACAGAGGAAATACAATAAAATCATTAAAAAACCCATTCCCCCAAAAAAGGCAGAATAGGAAGAGAAAAAAAATAATTGATGCATGTAGATAAAATATACAGATGGTAAATTTAAATCCAACCATATCAATAATCACATTAGATTTAAGTTGTGTAAATGCCACAATAAAATACAGAAATATATTGAATAATGTAGAAAGGAAGACTAAACCATAGGTTAAACCAAGAAATCCACTTTGAATATGAAGACGAAAGTAGGTTAAAAAAATAAAATAATGACAACAGATATTTCATGCTAACACTAACCAAAAGAAGACCAGACCAGTTATATTAATACCAGAAAAGGTAGATTTCATAACAGAATATTCTTTAGGGTGGGGTGCCTGGATAGCTCAGTCAGTTGTATCTGACTTTTGGTTTCAGTTCGGGTCATGATCTCAGGGTCATGAGATTGAGCTCTGTGTTGGGCTCTGCACTGGATGTGGAAACTGCTTAAGGTTCTCTTTCTCTATCTCTCCCCCGCTTTAACCCTCCCCCACTCCAATAAGAACCAAAAAGAGTATTCTTTAGGTGGAATAAGAGGTTACTTTGAATACTATACCTCCTGAAGAACAATAAAATATGGTAAATTATTAACTCAAATCTGAATTCTGGTCACTATCCACCTTTTTATTTTTCTGACCTTTATTTTCCTCAGGTATGTAAGAGGGATTTGGACTAGAAAATTCTTAATTCTTGAACATTATTAGAAGTCTAGTTTTTAGTAAGTTTTCCACTACTGAAAATTATCCAACTATTTGGCAACTCGTGGGTAATGCTTTTGATGATATTTAGGAATGGTATAAAATATGATGCTATAGTCATCAAGTCTCTTATAAAACTGGAATTCTAAGTTTTTATATTAATATCAGTAACACCATATTTTACAAAAGTTTATGAATTACTGAATAAATACCTTACAACAACTCCATGGGAGTTTCATTAGTAGGTCCAAAAAATTTTCTTCCTTGAAAGTCCAGTTAAATACTTAAAAAAAAAAACTGTACACTTTTAAATTCTACATTGGTAGAGAGACCCAAAAGGAGATGAGGAAAACCTGTTTCAAGGCTAAGCAACAGATGGCAGATAAAAAATGTTTCATATACCCTCAACCAGGCAAGATAAATTGTTCAAATATATTTTAGCAGCTGCTAAAACAAATAGAGATAAGAATGAGATAAAACAAAAGAATTTCAAATGATCCTATGGAGACCAAGGAATTGTGCAGTTTTAAAGCTATATATTTCTGTAAATTCCAGACTTCTCTAAGTTCTTAATTGTTCTTTTTAAATTTTTAACACATCTGGGAACTGTTAATCCTGTGTCTTGGTGCTCTGCCCACCTTAAAGAACTACCAAAAAGTCTAGAGGTGTCTCCTGTGGGAAAAGGGAAACTCAAGATAACCAAGGCCAAGTCAATTTCTAGCTACAGAATTGGTTGCTCTCCACACTGAAATATATATCCTAATTGACTTATGGAATTGACTTGACAGGCTAAAAGGTCTGAAGTCACAGTGACCAACAGGGTTGTGTGCTGAGAAGAAAAATGGTCCAGGAATCAGGAGAGAGGTCTTTGTTACTATAGTAACAATTTTATGGTCCCTGATAAGTTACTCAGCATTTTATGGCTCCGCATCTTATTTATACAGAGGGAATTCATCCCTGCCTATCTCAGAGACCTCTTTTTTGGATCAAATTATATAAATTCCATAAAATATTTAGAAATAGTAAATATAATAAAAAGATAAAATGGACAATAGCCAGGGTAAAATGATTTGTGGATTATTCTAAACATTTTAAAGTTTAGCAGTGCCTAGATGGCTCAGTTGATTGAGTGTCTGACTCTTTTTGCTTGGGTCATTATCTCATGGGTCATGGGTTTGGACCACATCAGGCTCTGAGCTCAGCAGGGAGTCTGCTTGAAGATTCTCTCCTTCCCCTCACTGGCTCTCTTTCTCTATGTCTCTCTCTCTCTCTCTCTCAAATAAATAAATAAATATTTAAATAATAAATATTTTAAAGTTTGCAATGCTTAATATTTTATACAGTTGACATGTGTACTTATTTCATTATTTTGCCATTATTTTATTATTAAAACTACCCTTTGTATTACATAAAATAAATATTTAACTTTCCAAAAGAGAACCTGAAAAAGGTATTGCCCAAGTTCAAAATCTAATTCATAATATAGTCAACTTATCTTCTATGTAAGGAAGATGTTTCCCAACAATTTGAGGTACCCAGAAAATGGAAGAATCTATCTCCTAAAGAAATAAGTTCCAGTTCTCTAGAAATTATACAGATTATTCCTGCATTGAAAGGAAGGAGGTAAATGAATATTAAGTGAACCCTAAGCTGCCAACTGGGTCTATGTAAAAAAAAAAATGGCCAAAGAACCCTAGAGCCTAGTGATTCTCCCACAGAATGGAGTTTGGCCTTGATGTGCAGGCAAATGCAAGATCTGAGCAAACTGCAAACTATGGGAGACGATGGAGGGAGAGGCTTGCACAAACTACATTTTTCTATGGGATAGGAGAAAACAGTGTATTGTACCATCCTCTAGTTGTGATACATGAAAAACGTCTCCCCCAGTTGACAATGGCAGTGAACATTCTGTTGTCCAATTTAAGAAGCCACTGCTCTAGAATATTAACCAAACCTGGTAAAATTCTCATTAGATGCACTAATGTCAGACTTAAGGTTAACATAACACACACATACCCACAAACACACAACTCTGCTATTAGGCCAGGGTAATCCCCTTGTTCATCATATCTCAAAAATTAAGTTTCATACATTTCAATGTCAATATATATATATATATATATATATATATATATATCTGTAATAAATAATAAAATTTAAATTCCCACATCTGTTCAAAATCCAAACAATAAAACTGACCTGAGGTTACCTATAAGATACTTGTGTTCATTGAAGAGGAAAAATTTTCAACAATTATATTTTAGAGGAAAAGCAAATATTCCCTAAAGGTCTATGTTCCATTTTTTTCTTTAATTGTAAATAAAACTTTAAAATTTACAAATTGTTATTAAAGCATTGAGCTTTTCACTGAGTTTCTAAGAATGACAGTACTGTATTAACAATATATATCAAACAATTACTAATCCTTACAAGAACCCTATGAGGTAGGTACCATTATTAGCTCTGTTTCAAAATAGGAGTATTGGATTTAGAGAGATTAAAATACTTGCCCACATTTGCAAAGTGGAGAAGCCTGGATTTGAACTATTTATGTCCCCAATATGGGAGCAGCCAACTATATAAGACAACTGTTAATCAAGATAAAGGGTCATATTGATATGAATATATTAATAGTAGGGGATCTTAACATGCCACCCTCAGTAATAGAAAGATCATCCAAGCAGAAAATCAATAAAGAAACAAGAGCATTGAATGGCACATTGGACCAGATGGACCTCATAGATATATACAGAACATTCCACCCTTAAATAAAAGAATACTTATTCTTCTCAAGTGCACATGGAACTTTCTCCAGAATAGACCACATACTGGGTCACAAATCAGGGCTCAACTGATACCAAAAAAAATTGAGATTATTCCTTGCATATTTTCAGACCAAAATGCTTTGAAACTGTAACTCAACCACAAGAAAATGTTTGAAAGGAATTCAAACATTTGGAAGCTAAAGACCACCTTGCTTAAGAATGTTTGGATCAACCAGGAAATCAAAGAACATAAACAATTCATGGAAACCAATGAGAATGAAGACACTTCAGTCTAAAACCTATGGGATACAGCAAAGGTGGTCCTAAGGAGGAAATACATAGTCATCTGAGCCTCCCTCAAAAAAATTTAAAAATCTAGAATACACCAGCTCTCTTTACACCTTAAAGAACTGGAGAATCAACAACAAATTAAGCCAACCCCACACACAAGAAGGGAAATAACCAAGATTAGAGCAGAGATCAATGAGATAGAAACTAGAGATATAGTACAACACATCAACGAAACTAGAAGCTTTTTTTTTTTTTTGAAAGAATCAATAAGATCAATAAACCATTGGCCAAACTAATCCAAAAGAACAGAGAGAGGACCCAAATTAATAAAATTATGAATGAAAAGGGAGAGATCATGACTAACACCAAGGAAATACAAGGAATCATCAGAAATTATTATCAACAGTTACATGCCAATAAGTTAAGCAACCTAGAAGAAATGGATGCATTCCTGGAAACCTATAAACTTCCAAAATTGAATCAGGATGAAACTGAGAATCTGAATAGACCAATCTCTAGTAATGAGATTGAAGCAGTGATCAAAAATCTCCCAAAAAACAAGAGCCCAGGACCTGAAGGAATCCCTGGAGAATTCTACAAACATTCAAAGAAGAAATAATACCTATTCTCCTGAAGCTGTTTAAAAAAATAGAAACAGAAGGAAAACTTCTGAACTCTTTTTATGAAGCCAGCATTACCCTGACGCCCAAACTAGGCAAACACCCCACCAAAAAGGAGAATTTCAGACCAATATCCCTGATGAATATGGATGCCAAGATTCTCAACAAGATCCTAGCTAATAGGATCCAACAGTACATTAAAAAGATTATCCACCATGACCAGTTGGGATTTATCCTTGGGATGCAAGGATGGTTCGACATTTGCAAGTCAATCAATGTGATAGAACAAATCAATAAGAGAAGAGAAAAGAACCACACGGTCCTCTCAAATGATGCAGAAAAAGCATTTGACAAGATACAGCATCTGTTCCTGATTAAAACAATTCAAAGTATAGGAATAGAGGGAAGTAATTCATTTAGAATGAGATCATAGCTGTATGTGATAGCTCTCTGGAAGGAACCATGGTAAGGAATTTGCTTACACTGTTCCACTTAATCCCCTATAAGTCCATTAATTCAGTACTATCATGATCCTCTTTACAGATGGGCAAACTGAGATTAGTGAGATCTAGAGTCTCCTATGGCCTCTGAAAAACAATCTGAGGGGTTTGAAGCAGCAGTGGGTGGGAGGTTGGGGGAACCAGGTGGTGGGTATTAGAGAGGGCACCGATTGCATGGAGCACTGGGTGTGGTGCAAAAACAATGAATACTGTTATGCTGAAAATAAATAAAAGAAAAGAAAAGAAAAACAAAGATATCTAAGATTTGGGATTCTCCCCAGGCAGTCTGACTCTAAAGCCAATGTATTTAATTCCTGCACTCCACTGTTTTTGCAAAGTAAAAGAGGTACTTAAAATGACTTCTGCATAAAAAATACTATAATCATCTTATCCTTTATACAATGCAGGAGCATAAATCTTTCCAATTCTTCAAACTTTATTCTATTTTTCATTTGTATTAGTTACTTTCTTAAGAACATGGTACACATTACAAATTTCAAAAACATCTATTCACTGGAGCATCATTCTGGGTTACATGGACCTAAGTTCTCTCACTGTGTGAGTACAGTATCCTTTTAGATAGAAAACTTGGTGTTGTTAAGTACAGCCAAATGGTAAAAACCTTTCCTAGTTCAAGAATAAAAACCCCAAACACTTACAGAACTAAAAGGC
Organism: Lontra canadensis; assembly: GCF_010015895.1. Classification (NCBI taxonomy): domain Eukaryota; kingdom Metazoa; phylum Chordata; class Mammalia; order Carnivora; family Mustelidae; genus Lontra; species Lontra canadensis. Next base: position 587,000 of record NW_022631145.1, read on the forward strand.
AAGTAAACTGCAGAAATGCATTTACACAGTATTATTTATCCTTACTTCACTTTTTCAAAAACAGGAAGGGGCTATCATTTGATAACATTTCCTGAAAACCCCAAATAACAGTATACCTAGTACTTGTTTCTTCTAAAAGGGCTAGCACACAAAATCATTTGTGTGATATTTCTACAAAAAAAATGCACAACCTGAAACTAATCATGAGGAAACACCATACTAACTTAAATTGAGGGCCATTCTACAAAATAACTGCCCAGTAGTCTCCCAAAATATCCCAGTCACGAAAGCAAAGGAATCGAAGAGTTCTACATTAAAGAGGACTTAAGAAATATGACAAATGAATTCAACATGCGATTCTGGATTGGATCATGAACTAGGGAGAATTTTTTTTTCTAAAAAAGGTATTGGCACAATTAGCAAAAATTTGCATCAGATCTATGGGTCAGCTAACAGGATTACATCAGAATTAGTTTCTTGATTTAAATAATTGTACTGGGGGATGTAAGAGGTTGTCTTTGTTTTAAAGAAATAAGTAAAGAGATCTTATTTTTACAAATCTCAAATATTTTGGGAAAAAAAAAGTATGTACCAATCCACTATTTTTATGAAACCAACTTTCCATGCTTTAACTCTATATTAAATTATATATGGATTCACTGGATGCCAAGAGCCAATTTGTTCATTTTTGAAGCATTGGGCATACATTAGCATTTTAGAAAACATGAGTAAAATATTGGCGGTGTTGTTACCTATATTAGCTTTATGAAAAATCTGACTTTGGATGATTACTACTCTATAAACCATATCTGTAGTTTGAAACCCTGTTATACCCTATAAGCTGGCTTAGCTTTTCTAGGCAACATAAGAAAGATCAATCAACACAACGTGCCTGTCAGTTCTCATCCTTGTCTTAGCCAGCCCTGAGTATCCTGGAAAGCCCTGGTGGTATTGGACTCTGATCCCTGGATGATTTAGACTCTGTCAATATACTGATCTGCATCTACTTTCTACCACACTGCAAGTCTCAAATTCTTGAAACCCTCTATGACCTCAAATTGACCCATGGCATATTATTTCAAGGAATATGTGGATCCTCAGATTAAAAGAGGCACTCTCACCACAAACCCTCTATACTTTCGTCTACTTTTATATCTTTTGATTTTTTTTTTATTTTTTATAAACATATATTTTTTCCCCAGGGGTACAAGTCTGTGAATCGCCAGGTTAACACACTTCACCGCACTCACCATAGCACATACCCTCCCCAATGTCCATAATAACCCCACCACCCCGTCCCAACCACCCTCCCCCCAGCAACCCTCAGTTTGTTTTGTGAGATTAAGAGTCACTTATGGTTTCTCTCCCTCCCAATCCCATCTTGCTTCATTTACTCTTCTCCTACCCCCTTAACCCCCATGTTGCATCTCCTCTCCCTCATATCAGGGAGATCATATGATAGTTGTCTTTCTCCCATTGACTTATTTCGCTAAGCATGATACCCTCTAGTTCCATCCACGTCGTCGCAAATGGCAAGATTTCATTTCTTTTGATGGCTGCATAGTATTCCATTGTGTATATATACCACATCTTCTTTATCCATTCGTCTGTTGATGGACATCTAGGTTCTTTCCATACTTTGGCTATTGTAGGCATTGCTGCTATAAACATTCCAGTGCATGTGCCCCTTCGGATCACTACCTTTGTATCTTTAGGGTAAATACCCAGCAGTGCAATTGCTGGGTCATAGGGTAGTTCTATTTTCAACATTTTGAGGAACCTCCATGCTGTTTTCCAGAGTGGTTGCACCAGCTTGCATTTCCACCAACAGTGTAGGAGGGTTCCCCTTTCTCCGCATCCTCGCCAGCATCTGTCATTTCCTGACTTGTTAATTTTAGCCATTCTGACTGGTGTGAGGTGGTATCTCATTGTGGTTTTGATTTGTATTTCCCTGATTCCGAGTGATATGGAGCACTTTTTCATGTGTCTGTTGGCCATCTGGATGTCTTCTTTGCAGAAATGTCTGTTCATGTCTTCTGCCCATTTCTTGATTGGATTATTTGTTCTTTGGGTGTTGAGTTTGCTAAGTTCTTTATAGATTCTGGACACTAGCCATTTATCTGATATGTCGTTTGCAAATATCTTCTCCCATTCTGTCAGTTGTCTTTTGGTTTTGTCAACTGTTTCCTTTGCTGTGCAAAAGCTTTTGATCTTGATAAAATCCCAATAGTTCATTTTTGCCCTTGCTTACTTTGCCTTTGGCGATGTTCCTAGGAAGATGTTGCTGCGGCTGAGGTCGAAGAGGTTGCTGCCTGTGTTCTCCTCAAGGATTTGGATGGATTCCTTTCTCACATTGAGGTCCTTCATCCATTTTGAGTCTATTTTCGTGTGTGGTGTAAGGAAATGATCCAATTTCATTTTTCTGCATGTGGCTGTCCAATTTTCCCAACACCACTTATTGAAGAGGCTGTCTTTTTTCCATTGGACATTCTTTCCTGCTTTGTCGAAGATGAGTTGACCATAGAGTTGAGGGTCTATTTCTGGGCTCTCTGTTCTGTTCCATTGATCTATGTGTCTGTTTTTGTGCCAGTACCATGCTGTCTTGATGATGACAGCTTTGTAGTAGAGCTTGAAGTCCGGAATTGTGATGCCACCAACTTTGGCTTTCTTTTTCAATATTCCTTTGGCTATTCGTGGTCTTTTCTGGTTCCATATAAATTTTAGGATTATTTGTTCCATTTCTTTGAAAAAAATGGATGGTACTTTGATAGGAATTGCACTAAATGTGTAGATTGCTTTAGGTAGCATAGACATTTTCCCAATATTTATTCTTCCAATCCAGGAGCATGGAACATTTTTCCATTTCTTTGTGTCTTCCTCAATTTCTTTCATGAGTACTTTATAGTTTTCTGTGTATAGATTCTTAGGCTCTTTGGTTAGGTTTATTCCTAGGTATCTTATAGTTTTGGGTGCAATTGTAAATGGGATGGACTCCTTAATTTCTCTTTCTTCTGTCTTGTTGGTGTAGAGAAATGCGACTGATTTCTGTGCATTGATTTTATATCCTGACACGTTACTGAATTCCTGTACAAGTTCTAGCAGTTTTGGAGTGGAGTCTTTTGGGTTTTCCACATAGAGTATCATATCATCTGCGAAGAGTGATAGTTTGACTTCTTCTTCGCTGATTTGGATGCCTTTAATTTCTTTTTGTTGTCTGATTGCTGAGGCTAGGACTTCTAGTACTATGTTGAATAGCAGCGGTGATAACGGACATCGCTGCCCTGTTCCTGACCTTAGCGGAAATGCTTTCAGTTTTTCTCCATTGAGAATGATATTTGCGGTGGGTTTTTCATAGATGGCTTTGATAATATTGAGGTATGTGCCCTCTATCCCTACACTTTGAAGAGTTTTGATCAGGAAGGGATGCTGTACTTTGTCAAATGCTTTTTCAGCATCGATGGAGAGTATCATATGGTTCTTGTTCTTTCTTTTATTAATGCGTTGTATCACATTGATTGATTTGCAGATGTTGAACGAACCTTGCAGCCCTGGAATAAATCCCACTTGGTCGTGGTGAATAATCCTCTTAATGTACTATTTAATCCTATTGGCTAGTATTTTGGTGAGAATTTTTGCATCTGTGTTCATCAAGGATATTGGCCTGTAGTTCTCTTTTTTGATGGGATCCTTGTCTGGTTTTGGGATCAAGGTGATGCTGGCCTCATAAAATGAGTTTGGAAGTTTTCCTTCCATTTCTATTTTTTGGAACAACTTCAGGAGAATAGGAATTAGTTCTTTCTTAAATGTTTGGTAGAATTCCCCCGGGAAGCCGTCTGGCCCTGGGCTTTTGTTTATTTGGAGATTTTTGATGACTGTTTCAATCTCCTTACTGATTATGGGTCTGTTCAGGCTTTCTATTTCTTCCTGGTTCAGTTGTGGTAGTTTATATGTCTCTAGGAATGCATCCATTTCTTCCAGATTGTCAAATTTGTTGGCATAGAGTTGCTGATAATATGTTCTTATGATTGTATTTCTTTGGTGTTAGTTGTGATCTCTCCTCTCTCATTCATGATTTTATTGATTTGGATCCTTTCTCTTTTCTTTTTGATATGTCTGGCCAGGGGTTTATCAATCTTATTAATTCTTTCAAAGACCCAGCTCCTAGTTTCGTTGATTTGTTCTAATTTTTCTTTTTTGTTGGTTTCTATTTCATTGATTTCTGCTCTGATCTTTATGATTTCTCTTCTCCTGCTGGGTTTAGGCTTTCTTTGTTGTTCTTTCTCCAGCTCCTTTAGGTGTAGGGTTAGGTTGTGTACCTGAGACCTTTCTTGTTTCTTGCGAAAGGCTTGTACCGCTATATATTTTCCTCTCAGTACTGCCTTTGTTGTGTCCCACAGATTTTGAACCGTTGTATTTTCATTATCATTTGTTTCCATTAATTTTTTCAATTCTTCTTTAATTTCTTGGTTGACCCATTCATTCTTTAGAAGGATGCTGTTTAGTCTCCATGTATTTGGGTTCTTTCCAAATTTCCTCTTGTGATTGAGTTCTAGCTTCAGAGCATTGTGGTCTGAAAATATGCAGGGAATAATCCCAAACTTTTGATACCGGTTGAGACCTGATTTAGGACCGAGGATGTGATCTGTTCTGGAGAATGTTCCATGTGCACTAGAGAAGAATGTGTATTCTGTTGCTTTGGGATGAAATGTTCTGAATATATCTGTGATGTCCATCTGGTCCAGTGTGTCATTTAAGGCCTTTATTTTCTTGTTGATCTTTTGCTTGGATGATCTGTCCATTTCAGTGAGGGGAGTGTTAAAGTCCCCTACTATTATTGTATTATTGTTGATGTGTTTCTTTGATTTTGTTATTAATTGGTTTATATAGTTGGCTGCTCCCACGTTAGGGGCATAGATATTTACAATTGTTAGACCTTCTTGTTGGACAGATCCTTTGAGTATGATATAGTGTCCTTCCTCATCTCTTATTATAGTCTTTGGCTTAAAATCTAATTGATCTGATATAAGGATTGCCACTCCTGCTTTCTTCTGATGTCCATTAGCATGGTAAATTCTTTTCCACCCCCTCACTTTAAATCTGAAGGTGTCTTCGGGTTTAAAATGAGTTTCTTGTAGGCAACATATAGATGGGTTTTGTTTTTTTATCCATTCTGATACCCTGTGTCTTTTGATTGGGGCATTTAGCCCATTAACATTCAGGGTAACTATTGAGAGATATGAATTTAGTGCCATTGTATTGCCTGTAAGGTGACTGTTATTGTATATTGTTTCTGTTCCTTTCTGATCTACTACTTTTAGGCTCTCTCTTTGCTTAGAGGACCCCTTTCAATATTTCCTGTAGAGCTGGCTTGGTGTTTGCAAATTCTTTCAGTTTTTGTTTGTCCTGGAAGCTTTTAATCTCTCCTTCTATTTTCAATGATAGCCTAGCTGGATATAGTATTCTTGGCTGCATGTTTTTCTCGTTTAGTACTCTGAATATATCATGCCAGCTCTTTCTGGCCTGTCAGGTCTCTGTGGATAAGTCTGCTGCCAATCTAATATTTTTACCATTGTATGTTACAGACTTCTTTTCCCGGGCTGCTTTCAGGATTTTCTCTTTGTCACTAAGACTTGTAAATTTGACTATTAGGTGACGGGGTGTGGACCTATTCTTATTGATTTTGAGGGGGGTTCTCTGAACCTCATGGACTTTGATGCTTGTTCCCTTTGCCATATTGGGGAAATTCTCTCCAATAATTCTCTCCAATATACCTTCTGTTCCCCTCTCTCTCTCTTCTTCTTCTGGAATCCCAATTATTCTAATGTTGTTTCGTCTTATGGTGTCACTTATCTCTCGAATTCTGCCCTCGTGGTCCAGTAGCTGTTTGTCCCTCTTTTGCTCAGCTTCTTTATTCTCTGTCATTTGGTCTTCTATATCGCTAGTTCTTTCTACTGCCTCATTTATCCTAGCAGTGAGAGCCTCCAATTTTGATTGCACCTCATTAATAGCTTTTTTTATTTCAACTTGATTAGATTTTAGTTCTTTTATTTCTCCAGAAAGGGCTTTTATATCTCCCAAGAGGGTTTCTCTAATATCTTCCATGCCTTTTTCGAGCCCGGCTAGAACCTTGAGAATCATCATTCTGAACTCTAGATCTGACATATTCCCAATGTCTGTATTGATTAGGTCCCTAGCCTTTGGTACTCCCTCTTGTTCTTTTTTTTGTGGTGAATTTTTCCGCCTTGTCATTTTGTCCAGATAAGAGTATATGAAGGAACAAGTAAAATACTAAAAGGGTGGCAACAACCCCAGGAAAATATGCTTTAGCCAAATCAGAAGAGATCCCAAATCGTGAGGCGGGGGGGAAGGGGATATAAAGAGGTTCAGAAAGAAAATAAGAAAAAAAAAGGAAAAAAAGAAAAAAGAAACAAATAAAAAAACCCAATGATTAAAAAATATAAAAAGGAAAATATATATATATATATATATATATATATTAGATAAACTAGTTAAAAAATGTTAAAAAAGAAAAGTGTAGCAGTTAAAAAAATTTAGAAGAAGAAAAAAAAATTGAAAAAGAAAAAAAATTAAATTAACTGCAAGGCTAAAGAATCATGGGGAGAAAGCCATGAGTTCCGTGCTTTGCTTTCTCCTCCTCTGGAATTCCGCTGCTCTCCTTGGTATTGAAACTGCACTCCTTGGTAGGTAAACTTGGTCCTGGCTGGGTTTCTTGTTGATCTTCTGGGGGAGGGGCCTGTTGTAGTGATTCTCAAGTGTCTTTGCCCCAGGCGGAGTTGCACCGCCCTTACCAGGGGCCGGGCTGAGTAATCCATTCGGGTTTGCTTTAGGGAGATTTTGTTCCCTGAGCGCACTCCGTAGAGAGCTTTTGTTCCCTGAGCGCACTCCGTAGAGTTCTGGAGGACAGGAATGAAGATGGCGGCCTCCCCGTCTCCGGCCCAGAGGAGCCGAGAGCCCGGGGCCCCACTCCCCAGTGCGCCCTCAGAGATCAGTGCCCAATTGCTCCTGTCACCCTGGCCTCTGGCCGCGCTCCGAGCTGACCGAGCCTGCGACCGGTTCAAGGTAAACCTGAGCTTAGAGCTCACTCCTCGGCTCTGTCTCTGTAGCCGGCTTCCCCGTTCTAATACCTGTAAGCTCTGCAACACTCAGACACCCCGATCCTTCTGTGACCCTGCAGGACCTGAGGCCACGCTGACCCCGCGTGCGCTTCACCCCGGTAAGCCTCTGGAGCGATGTCCCTCAGCGGAACAGACTTTTAAAAGTCCTGATTTTGTGCTCCGTTGCTCCGCCGCTTGCCGGGAGCCGGCCCCTCCCCCCGCGGTCTATCTTCCCCTCACTTTGGATTCACTTCTCCGCCAGTCCTACCTTTCAGAAAGTGGTTGATTTTCTGTTTCTAGAATTGCTGTTCTTCTTCTCTTCGATCTCCCGTTGGATTTGTAGGTGTTTGCAATCTTTAGATAAGCTATCTAGCTGATCTCCCGCTACCTGAAGTAGTCTCAGCCTGCTGCTTCTCCGCCATCTTGACTCCTCCCCTCTATATCTTTTGATTTTTTAATGCTAGATTAAACCCCTATACACTGATGGTTTCTAAGGGATAACCTTTTGAAAAAAATATACAATAGTTGATCAAATTACCATTCAAACAATAAAAAAGGAAAGTGTCAGTAAATAAGAAGCTTAGATAGTCTTATGTATTTTAAGAATAAATGGATCTTTCCTGAGTCACCCTTGGGGATGAAAATCTTTTCTAAAGTAATCCTCAGATCTGTTCACTATAAATCTGATTCTCCATGTAATGTGAGTATAGGTTAAAGGGAATTTTAAACACTTCCATGGTTTGTCATTGAGGAAATACTCCCTTTTACCATATGCTATACACTACAAAGCCCTTAATTGTCTTTACTTTGAAAACCAGAGATATGGTCATCTAAATTCTTGGTTGATAAGGACCAACAAAAGACCATTAATTAAAGCAAACAATAAAAATCTAAAAACAAACATAGTCTACTGAAACACCTCAAATACATAATAATTTCTTATTTTGAGAAAAAGCTTTATTGTTTGTAAAAGTTTTTACCAATGTTTTCTAAAACACAGATCAGAAGATCTTAGTTCCATGACCACTCTAGCCTCAACATCGGGACATCCTTCTTTTTGTTCGATCATAGTTTCTGAGCATTTTATATCCCTTATACTTTCACACCTAGTAACTTGTGCTTATATTCATGCTTCATTCTATAATTCCTTCATCAATGACAACCTTCTAACTTCTTAGTATCTGCCCAATTTTTATCTGCCTTTCCAGCATCAAGTACAGTATTACCTTCTCACCTACCCTCTCAGTAAGTTAAAGTTAAATTTCTCATAAGCATCCCACAACACTCACATATATGGACTATGGAATATCTCACATGGTCTATATTAATATTGGGTAGATGTGGTAGTTATTTTGTACGTGTCAACTTGGCTAGGCTATGGTATCCAGATATTTGATCAAACATAATTCTAAATGATTTTGTGAAGATACTTTTTATAGGAGATTAAAATTTAAATAAGCAGACTTTGAATAATGGAGACTACCCTCCATAATGTGGACTGGACTCATCTAATCAGTTGAAGGACATAACAGCAAAAGACTGAACTCTCCCTAGGAGGGAATTCTGCCAGCAGTCTTCAGACTTGAACGGCCTTCCTCCTCCTCATCTCCCCACCCTCTCTAGATATATATATATGGATATAAACATATACACACACATCTTACTGATTCTGTTTCTTTGGAGAATCCAGACTAAACTAATACATTGGAGGATACTGGAATGTTTTACTTTTATTCCCTGTATTTTTATGTATCTTTAAATTTTTCCATAACTAAGATCCCACTGGAATTTAGATTAAAAAAATGCAGAGGTCTTTTGTTAAATTGGATGTACATACTCTAAAATGCTAACAATTATTATATTAGTGTGTCTTTCATAATTTTTATTTGTATTAGTCCATTTTCAAAGTACCATGTCAAGAATAGTATTACTTATGTTAAACAGAAAGAAAAAAGTTTCCTTCTGTGAGAAAGCATCAGAAATCCCTTTCGGCTAGTTAATAGGAGATTCCATTTATCTCTAGGGTTATTTGCACCCTGATTTGAAGACAGGTGAATAAACGCTTGAGGTCAGCCATTTTGGAAGGTCAATAAAAAATGATAAAAACTGTAGTGAACTAGAGAATGTGTGCCTCATCAATAAATGGCAGTAGCTATAGGTCCAGTAGATCACAATTATAAGTCCTAAAAATATGTTAGACTCTTCTTTTGTTCAAAATATAACAATTTTAAAATGACAACTAAGTAAACAACAACAACAACAACAACAACAACTAACCACTTTGCTTTTCAAACAAACCACTGACAACCCTAATTTCTGGCCTTAGGCTGATACTCCTTTAAATTGATTTAAGTTCCCAGAAATAAAATGTTTTAGCATACCCCACTGAGACTATCATCTTTCAGAATGGTTCCAAATGCTTCTACACATCGACTAGGGTATGAATTTCAGAGACAGAATTAAAGAATTGCACATATCTATTGATGAAGGATAATTAACTGCATTTAAAGCAGAGTGTTTCATCTGTCTCTCTTTAGTCAATTCAAGGGATCTCCCAACCTAAAAATTACTCAGTCACATAACTCTAGGCTATTTTAAAAATATATATGAATAATAAGCTTAAGAAATCACGGACACAATGAATCATGGAATACTACATCAAAAACCAATGATATACTGTATGGTGACTAACATAATAAAAAGAAATAAATCAAGGAGATCTCTTGCTGACATAGTTAATTTAGATCAGTGGTTTTCTAAGGTCATCTGTATCACTCACCCCAGGGAAATATTTTAGGTTACCAAAGTGATGGAGGTGGAAAGGTACCGGAATGGGGTATACAGAGGTCCAGAAATGCCCCAGATTGTCCCAAGCGTAAAGAACTAACCTGTCCTTCTAAGACTTCCAAACATCCCCAGTGAATGTTCATGACATGAGAAGCTCATCTCATTTTATAAAGAAACACAAAGCATGTTTGTAAAGTTTTAAAATAACCTAAATTTTCTAGAAATTCAACTTATAGGTACATTGAGAAAAGCTGTGCTTTGCTCTCCAGAATGTTACCAAGAATTTCTCAGTATTCTAGAAAATTATGCCAGTGAAATCAATGCTGCATGGCATTTCAGTAGTCCATACTACACATCTGCATCTGTCAGTATGTATAGCTGTCGCAAGTCCACTGATTCTATGGAAAGCTACAAGCACCTGACTACCTCATCATATCTTCTATAATGGTCATACCTAAGAATTTACATAATGAAAATACATTAAAAAAATAATAAAGCGCTTAGCATTTATGTCTCCTGTAAAGTCAGAATATTATATTGCTTTTTAAAATTTATGTCAGTAGGTTCTATTACCTATAAATTTTATTTCAGGATATTAAATGAGGCATTAAAATATTTATTATTAAAAGAGATTGTTAGGTCCAATTGAGCTGAGAAACACTAATTTAGACTATATCCTGATTGATAAGCCTAATCCATATTCATGTCCTCAAGGTTAGAAATGCAGTATAGTCATTCCATCTCTGAAATGAAATGTTTTACTTTTGCCAAATTATGGACTTAACACAGTGCAGAACATCATTTCTTAAAATTTTATGAAAGCTTTCTTGTTTAAAAATTCAACAACTTGATTTTGCACCTAACTTTTTTTTTTATAATCATTGAGCAGGATTTAGGTATACTTATTTTACCACTCTTCACTATTATGGCTTGTGCTATCTCAAAAAAGAAATAGTAAAACACATTAAGGGTACTCATTAAGCATTTATAAAATTTGATTTATGTGCACACCATTACTAGAGAACCTGTTATTAATGATGCTTTGAAGACTATTACTGTCTATTGCCAAAATCAGAGCCCTGTGAGCTACGGTCCCATCCTCTAATTTTTTTAGATTGCATCTAAAACACTTGGCACACCAAGCTTAAATTGTTCAAGTCTCATTGAGATTTGACTAATAATCCCATTCTAGGAGAAATAAAGAAGTCTTTGTTATTAATAACTTAAGACAGCTTAAATTCCACTTTAAACTGACCTCCAGAACTTTTTAGAAGTTCTACCTGGAGGTCAGATGCAGCTATATGCTTATCAAAACCACTTAAGTAAGTCATCATCTGAAATGAAGCATACAGCTTCAGGAAGAAAACAAGATAAGTGGTAAGTATAGAAAGGAGCCACACACCTGGCCACCCAGACGAGCTAAATTAATTCTGGATGAATCAATAGGTTGAGGTAGCTATAACCCAATTTCACCTGCCAGAAATATCTTCCTACAATGTCATCTGAATCTATTTCAGCTATTCAAGTCTGCCGTAGACATTCTCCTCATTATCTTGTTACGGACTCCTTAATATCTAATTAGAATGCAGCATAATAAACAATTAACCAACAAGTAAACGAATGGAAATATTCTCCCTCCAACCTTTGCTTTTTCAGTCAGGGCTACTATCACCACTGCCCCAATGATTTTAGCAGCATAGTATAGCTCTCTTTTTTTTTTTTCCTAATTATTTCATATAACATTTAGCTCATTCCTATTTTCATTATTTACTTAAACCAAAAAAGTCCTGTCCTGTTTCTCCTTTATTCTCTTACATCTGCAAATAAATTTCACCGTGTCACTTTTCCGACCTAAACTCAAAATCTCTGAACCTGATATTATTGAACAAGTTGGAGTGAGTGGGTTAATATACTGAAACAGCTTTATTTAACTCATCCTGTTTTCATACCTTCACTGAAATATAACTCATATACTATCATTCATTTAAAGTATACAGTTCAATCCTAAGAGAGACCTCATACCCATAAGCAGTCAATCTAAACCTTCCCTCCTCTACCCCAGCCTTAAGCAACACTAATTTACTTCCCATCTCTATAAATTTGCCTATTCCACGCATTTCATGTAAATATAATCATACAATATGTGGTCTTTTGCAATGGAGTTCTTTTAACTTCACATTTTCAAGATTCATCCAAGTTTTAACATGTATTGGTACTTCATTCCTTTTTACAGATAATCTACTATACAGATATAGCACACTTTATTTATCTGTTCATTAATTGATGGATATTTGGGATGTTCCCACTTTTGTCTCTTATATGGTGCTATAAAAATTCATGTACAGGTTTGCGTGTGGACACATGATTTCCATTTCTCTTCAGTATGTGCCTAGAGTATGTTGCTACATCATATGGTAACTCTATGTTTAACCATATGAGAAACCACCAAAAATTTTCCTAAGTATTTGTAGCATTTACCTTTGTAAGGTGCCAATTTCTACATATCCATGCCAAATCTTGTTCCTGTCTTTTTTTAAAATAGATTTTATTTATTTATTTATTTATTCATTTGACAGATCACAAGTAGGCAGAGAAGCAGGCAGAGAGAGAGGAGGAAGCAGGCTCCCTGCTGAGCAGACAGCCCGATGTGGGGCTCGATCCCAGGACTCTGGGATCATGACCTCAGCCGAAGGCAGAGGCTTTAACCCACTGAGCCACCCATGTGCCCCTCCTGTCTTTTTTATCACACTGATAATATAGGAGTTAATTGGTTTTGATTTGCATTTCCCTAATGACTAAGGATGTTGAGCACCTTCTCATGTTCTACCTGGTTTGTGTATACTTTCTTTAGATAATTATCTATTCAAATTCTTTCCTTATTTTTTTAATTAGGTTATTTGTCTTTCTAATCAAGTTGAGAATTTATATATTCCAGATACAAGTCACATATCAGATATATGATTTAGAAACATTTTCCCCATTCTGTGAATTTCCTTTTCACTTCTTTGATGATGTCTTTTGAAGAAAAGTTTTTTAATTTTAATGTAGTCCAATTTATCTACTTTTTCTTTTATCATTTGTACTTTTGATATCCTACCTGACCTAATGCAAGTACATGAAGATTTACTCCTATATTTTCTTCTAAGAGTTTTATAGTTTTAACTCTTACATTTAGGTCTATGATCTATTTTGAGTTAATTCTTTTGTATAATCTGTTTAATATGCTGTTGAATTATATTTTATGTGCCTTATTTTTTTAAAGATTTTATTTATTTATTTGACAGACAGAAATCACAAGTAGGCAGAGAGGCAGGCAGAGAGAGAGGAGGAAGCAAGCTCCCCACCAAGCAGAGAGTCCGATGTGGGGCTTGATCCCAGCAGCCTGGGATCATGACCCGATCCGAAGGCAGAGGCTTTAACCCACTGAGCCACCCAGGCTCCCCTTATATGCCTTATTTTAAAAAGTGTTCATACCAATGGGTAGAAAAGATTTAACAGTGAATGCAGCACCCCTTAAAAAGTACCAATTATGGTGTGTCACCATTCAGTGTTTGCCCTAAGAACCCAAATTCAGGGATTTAATTTTCACTGTCACAGATATTTTTAAGAATCATGATAATAGCCACTATGTTCCATATACTTTATGTGGCACATTGAGAGGAATCAATGGATATCTACAGGATATTTGGCAAGTCATCCTATAGACTTCAATTTTGTCATTAGTAAAATGATGATATAATAGAGCTCTTAAAGGATTGTAATAGGAAATAGCAAAATGCATGTAAAGTGCTCAGAATAGTACTTGGGACACAATAAGCTTATTAGATCTCTTTAATAATAGCAGTCTTACTGTTCGTATTACTAATATGTTTATTGTATCTCATTTAATCCCCACAACACAGTCTGTTGCAGACAGATTGTATCAGTTAGGAAAACACATATTTCAAAACAGGTAATTTAAAACCGAGAACTAGGTGCAGAGGTAATAGAGAGGGACACAAAAGGGCCAGGGAAGGAAACTGAGAGAAGAAAAATAGCAAACTCCCACCAGTTCTAAAGCCAGAGGAATAAAAAGGGTAGATTATTTTAGTTTATCTCAGAAGACAGGGTTGCCAACAGAACAGGTGATGTCTGAGAAGCTGGTCAAGCAAGAACTGGGAACCTGGATATAGGGCTACCATCCAGAGGAGAGCCCCAGTGCAACTGGGACCAAGGAGAACAAAGTGTCCTGCAGAAACTTCAAGAGATGATGCAGGCTCTGCTAGAGCTGCCACCTTAGGAAGAGAAAAAGCAAAGAGACAGTCTGGGGGACTACTCCTATCCTCCAGTGTCCTGACAGTGCTACCCATTGGTTAAACCTAACCAGAAGCAAGGCTGCCCAGGGAAATGTAGTTTGCAGTAAAGGGCTGAGAAGAGATCTGAGAGCAAACATGCAGACATCTGACACAGAGGCTAAGTATGTGTAAGAATCTTGTCTCCCATCCCTGCTGAGTAAGGATTTGGGATGGGAATTCTCTTTTCATCATTAAATAAAACCTCTCTACAATGCTTAAGGGAAAAAAAAAAAAAGCACTGGAGGATGCCTGGCCTAATCCTGGCAGCAGTAATTTAGATAGTAATTAATTTAATAACTTAGGTGGCAGTCTGCTTTCACTTTAATGGAGACTCAGATTGTTTTACTAGTCCTAAAATCATAAAACTACTCTGATTATTTCTGTCACCACCTGAAAGAGTCAACTATATTAAAACACAGAGACAGAGAGAGTGCTACCTCAAGGCTTGAGGTAGTGAGTTGAGTTCGGTCATTTTACTCAGTCAGTCTGTGGTACATTATCCCACACAAGGACCCAGTTTTATGTACTGATTTAATACCTGAATACCTCCCTTTTCTCTATACTCCACTCTTTTCTCCTTCTGTTTTCAGTTCCCATTTAAATTGAATCTTTATATGCGTTTCTTGCAAAGTGTATATTGTTTCATGTGAACACAGTTTTAATGCATGTGCAAGTAGTTTTAGTTCTCATTCTGCTCAATTTTTATCACTCAGCTCCATCAATATCTTTAAGATCTATACAAATTGCTACTTGTACATCTAATGTCTTGTTTCTAACTGCTCATAATATTTTAAGCTGTGCACCTACCACATTTGACCTGAACACTCTCCCAGAGATACACAAACAGACTGCCCCTATCTCCCAGGCATATAATCAACACTTCAATAAACTTCCGGTACACATACTCTCATGTGCTTCTGTGAAAATTTCACTGGCATATAAATACACAAAATCACTGAAACAGGTATATTATATACCTAATTAAATAAAATATTATATATTAATATTTATATTAATATATATTTTATTAATACACATTAATATAAATATTATATATATTTAATTTTACTATGTAGTACATATTGCTTCCCTGAATGGCTGCGCTGGTCTATAGTTTCAGAAGCAATGATGAGGCTTTTGATGTCCCCAAATCTCTGACTGCACTTGGCACAACCCAGCTATCTAATTATTACCAGTCTAATAGCTGTAGAGTGATTTTTTTCTTTCCATTTCTATTTCTCTAACAATAATTTAGGGAATCTCATCACATTCTTGTTACTTTCTTGGGTTTTCTCTTTAGTAAGGTGCTTCTTTAAATCTTTGATCTATTATTTTTTTGTAACGGCAGTAATATTCTTTATTTGCAGATCATTTATATAAAACATAAAACTCTTCTTGATTTTAGACATCACAAATAGATTTTTCCATTTTGTTAACTGTGAATTAAACTTGTCTAATGTTCTTCACTGAAAAAGAATGGAAATCTTTAACTTTTATACAGACTCATTACATTTTTGCCTTTTGGTTGGTATTTTTGAAGTTTGAAAGAATGCTTACCTCTGGATAGTACCCTTCTACCTTTTCATCTATTAACATTGCTGTTTTACCATTCAAATTTTGACCTTTAAGCTAGTTATGTTACTTTTCCTTGTGGTGATAGGTAATAATCAAGTTTTACTTTGCTCCGTATAGTGATCCTTTTTGCCCACCATTTATTAAACTATCCATTTTCCCCATCAGTGTGTGCGTCACACCTGTGTGAAGTTCCTACCTATGTCTGTGAACATACTTTGATGTTTCATTTGCTGAATTTTTCTTGCTTTGACAGCACACTCCATTTCTCTGTGGCTTTGTTTTATGTCTTAATATCTGGCATGGTCAGTCCTCTACTCTTATTTTTAAAGACTGGCCTAGTTATTTCTAAATTTTCATTCATCCATATACTTTTTATAGTAAAAAGTGAGTTTAGTAAGCTCCTCAAATATTATATTGTAATTTTGGTTGGAGTATTATTAAATTTATCAATGAATTTAAAAGAATCAGTATCTTTCCAATATTTTGTCATCTGAATCAAGAGCTTGGAATATTTTGTGTCCTCTATTTGTTCTAAACTTCAATTATAAAGATCTATTTTTCTTATTAAAGCAAACTCCTCAATTACTAATGACAATGTGTTCTTTTATTAAATGTTCCAGTGGCTATTTCTGATCATTTTTCTAGAATGATCTTGTTATCAGCAACATAGCAGGTGAACACTTTAAGAATCATTAATTCTGATAGTTTGTTTGGAATCTGTCGGTTTTTCTAGGTAAATCATTTCATCACAAAAAGAGTGTCGGGGCACCTGGGTGGCTCAGTGGGTTAAAGCCTCTGCCTTCAGCTCAGGTCATGATCTCAGGGTCCTGGGATGGAGCCCTGCATTGGGCTCTCTGATCGGCGGGGAGCCTGCTTCCCTCACTCTCTCTGCCTGCCTCTCTGACTATTTGTGATCTCTGTCAAATAAATAAATAAAATCTTTAAAAAAAAAGAGTGTCAATTTTATTGTCCTATATTCCAATCCTTACATTTCTAGTTTCTTTCTCTAATGCTGGCTAGGTTGTTCAATCCTAGATTAAAATGCAGCAGTGATAATAAATATACTTGTCTTGTTCTAAATCACAAAAAGAACATATTTCAGTTACTCCAGTAAGTATAATATTTGCAATAGTGTGTTAGAATACAAATTTACCAAGATAAGGAAGTTCCTTTATATTCTTGCCTTGATAGAATTTTCTATTTTAAATTGATGAAGAACTGTATCAAGTATTTATTCTGAACTAGTTAAGATCATTGTATGAATCCTCCCTTAATTGACTTATGTGGAAAACAGTATTGATAGATTTCCTGAATTTGGGGATAGTTTTGCATTTGTAGGATAACCTTGATTATGTTGTATTACTTTAAGAAGCTATTAGATTTAATTTAATATTTGGGATATTGGCAACTATGTAAGAAAAAGGAAAATTCTTATCTGATTTTCTAATCAAGATTATATTATCTTCACAAAATGACCTAGGCATAAGTGTTCCTGGTTTTATATTCTGGTGCATGAAACAAGGGGAAATGTAAAAACAGATCCTTGACCGTTGGGAAGGACTCATATGTAAAACCAACTATTCTTGGACTTTTCTCAGAGAGGTGGGCCTAACACCATTTCAATTGCTTTGATTCTTATTGGCCTACTGAATTCTCCTTGCACCAATTTAAACATTTTACATTTTTCTAGATTATAGACTTCAATCACATTTTCACCTATATTAATATATGTTTTCACATGCAGTTACTTTCTAAATTATTGGATACAAATTCTTTTATTTCATTTTGCCTATTATTTATATCTTCTCTTTTTTCATCTTGACTACATTACAGAAGGTCTGACTACTTTATTAATCTTTTCAAAGTATAATCTTCTATTATGGTAATTTTATATTAATGCTGGTCACTATTTGATTTCTACCCTTATATTTTTCTTTTTATTTTTTACTGAAGTATAATTAACATGCAGTGTTATAGGGGTTACAATATAATGATGCAACAATTCTATACATTGCTCAGTGCTCATCATGCTGAGTTTACTCTTAATCTCCTTTATCTATTTCACCCAATATTGTTTACAATAGCCAAGATACAGAACAGCCCAAAACCTTTTCTCAATTTAAAAAATGCTTGTTTTCCATGACTTTTTACATTATTTATTATATTGATTCTGCTTTTGAACCAGTGACTTTAAAGGATTTATATTTATATTATCTATTTTAGAAAATATTTATTTACACTATTCCATATTTTTTCTTTGACTTTGTCATTTACCTTTTCACTCTTCCCTGTTTTCTATTGGCTACATCAGTATTTCTTCTCTAGGTTTAAAATTTAAACATTTTATTTTAAAGATATATCTGCACTCATGTTTATTGTAGCATTATTCACAATAGCCAAGATATGGAAAGAATCTAAATGCCCATTAATGGATAATAAAGATGTGGTATCTACACACAATGGAATATTATGCAGCCATAAGAAAGGAAGATATCCTGCTATTTGTAACAATTTGGATGGACCTTGAGTTCATTATGCTAAGTGAGATAAGTCAGATAGAGCAAGACAAGTACTGTATGATATTACTTATAGGTGGAATCTAAAAAAAAAAAAGGCAAGCCCATTAAAAAAATAAAAGCAAAATGGTAGTTACTAGGGGAATAGGAGATGGAGAGGTAAGACTGATTTATTTAAGGGTACAAACTTGAAACAAGTAGTAAATAAGCCTTAGTGATCCAGTAATCTAATGTACTATGTGATGAATATAGACAAAATATTTACCATAATTTTGTAATGTACTATGGCTATAAAGGCAACCATATTATAATATATAAATGTATCAAGTAACACACTGCACATGTAAAATTCAGATGTTATATGTCAAATATAATGGAAGGCAGCTATGCTCACCACTATACCACCAATGCCAATATGTAAAATACAATGAGCTCAAGAAATAAAAAATAAAATTGAAACATTTTATTTTGCTCTTACATTGTTTGCCAAAAATTATGATACATCTGTGTATTTATTTAGCCTATTGGTATTTCAAACCATATCAGTATCTATATTGTCCTTATAAAAAACAAAGTACATTAGCACACATTTCTCTTTGTTTCCCCACCCCAATGTAACAATAATGTCTAAACTTTTCTTTTACTTCTTCTAGAATTTTTCTTAGATACAACAATTACCAGATGTTTATTTACCCATGATTAATAGAAATTTTTCATTTTCACCTGAATTTAACTATAAAAAAGCATTTAAAACCAATTTGTGTATTTCACTCATAATTACCATGGCAATTTGGTCAAAGTGTCCTAAAAGAGACTGCCCTTCCAAACAAAATATATGGTATAGTATAGAAGATAAAATAAAATCCTTTTTTGTTTCTAGAATTTCTTGCTGGGACAAAGGAAGGATTCATTTTGAAATAATAAATAAAAAGTTAAACTCTCTCCTCCAAAAGTCATAAATTTCAGGTCTTCCTTTTCAAGAGATGAATTCAGGATCTTTTTGCAAAACTTAAAAAATCCCAAGAGCCTCTTATTTTAGTATGATGTTAGAGCTTTCAACAGAATATGAATTATAATACTAACTTAAGTTTAAAGATGTGGCACAATCCATTTTAATACAGGTTTTGAACTGAAGTAGGTTAATTGAAGTAGGGGGTCAACTAAGGGCATAAACATTACCAATTTGGGATCCTGAAATAATCATCCTGTTCAAGAAATAATTAAGCTTTAAAACTCAGGAATGTGTGGGGATATACCAAAATGACAAATCAACTGATATCATTATACTTTTTCAAAACAGTAATTTAGAATACACCCGTTTTTAGCAGTTTCAGAGATACAGTTGGCTAATAAAGTATGTATCAGTGGAGACAGGGCATAGATGAGAACTTTACTTTCTCATCAATTTTGCTGTGAATTTAAAATGAGTTTAAAGAATAAAGGTTTTAAGAAAATAAATTAGTGACTGGCCTCATCATGCCAAATATCCCCACTAAAACTGGAACTAAAAATGTCTTTGAAATAAATTGCATTATCCACTATGCAAAGAAACACAATAAGACAAAGCAATTTAGTAACTCCTTCACTGATCTGTGTGTATTAGAGAACTCTTCCTTGGAAAAGGGATTACTAGTTTAGACATAAGTCTTCCTTTGTCGGGTGTGCACAGATTGAGTATATGCTCATTCATAAACATATTTCTTCATAATTAGACTACATTATTCTGGAGGATTCTGAGCCAACTGCAATGGTCATAAAAGATACTTGAAATCAGTTAAAGCTGTAGGTATAAATCTAGCACAGATGCCTTCAGTACCATTAGGTATTTCAACATTTATCATTTCTTCAGTAAAAATCTATTAAATTATTTCTACAGATTCAAGTTCTCTTAGTATACAGTAGCTTTATATAACCTCAAGAGAATAATCAAAATCCAATATTATTAATCCAGGCACCATCAAATTTAAGAATATGTGGTTATACTTATTTTGTCAGTAACCTCTTAGACTCAATGTTCATTATACTGTGCATATTCAGTATTTTTTTAAAGATTTTATTTATTTATTGGGCAGACAGAGATCACAAGTAGGCAGAAATAGAGGAGGAAGCAGGCTCTCTGCTGAGCAGAGAGCCTGCCCAATGTGGGGCTCAATCCCAGGACCCTGGGATCATGACCTGAGCGGAAGGCTGAGGCTTTAACCCACTGAGCCACCCAGGTGCCCCCATATTCAGTATTTTTAGAAGGACTTATTTTCTAGCCTAAGGAAAAAGAAGTCATGGATTTACATTCCATATCTATAAGTCAAGCAGAGAGAGTCAGTTATTTAGTTTCACTTACTTGTGGAGCATAAGAAATAACACGGAGGACATTGGGAGATAGGGAGAAGTGAGCTGGGGAAAATCAGAGGGGGAGACAAACCATGAC
The DNA here is from genome assembly GCF_010015895.1 of Lontra canadensis. Classification (NCBI taxonomy): domain Eukaryota; kingdom Metazoa; phylum Chordata; class Mammalia; order Carnivora; family Mustelidae; genus Lontra; species Lontra canadensis. The sequence goes on from NW_022631145.1 coordinate 607,752, forward strand.
AGACTGTGGACTCTGAGAGACAAACTGAGGGTTTTGGTGGGGAGGAGGTTGTGGTTCGGGGTGAGCCTGGTGGTGGGTATTAAGGAGGGCACGTGTTACATGGAGCACTGGGTGTGGTGCACAAACAATGAATTTTGGAACACTAAAGAAAAATTAAATTAAATAAAAAAAATTCCATATCTATGATCTGGACTCTAGGTTTTTCTCCATCACATGGGAGGTGGTTGATGTCTGGAGTGTTAATGCCTATGTTTGAATCCCAGACATAGTACTTAACTTGTAGTGTTACCGAAGTAAAGTTACTCAACACTCCTGAGCTTCAATTTCCTTTTCTACTAATAGCAGCTAACACTAAAATTGTACTAAGTCCCAAGAATTCTTAAGTATACATAATTTGACCTTCACAATAAACCCATTCCTAGATTCTATTTTTATTCCCATTCTTAAAGAGTGTATCCTAGAGAATTGATACTAAAGTGCCTTGCCCAAATCACACACTTTATCAGTGACCAGCACTGATACTGAAGCAGGCTGATTTCAGAGTCAACTTCTTTGTGAAGATTAAAAGCTATCAATTCTGTAAAGCATTTATACTGGTTATAGACTTTCACTAATCATTGGTTAAATGTTAACTAACTAATCAAGTATCATAGTATGTGTATTCAGGGGGTGGGGGGTTTAGGCTTCACGTTTAGACTTTTGATATAAGACAAAGTATGTTTATTCAGAGAGATATAAATTTTAATCTTTCTATGCAAATATTTTAATTTGTTGTAACTAAGAATTTAAATTATACTATGGTTTTTGTTATCACTCTTCAGCACCTCTCTTTTTTCTTTTTTTAGAATATGTGTACTTTTTTAAAGATTTTATTTATTTATTTGACGGAGAGAGTGAGAAATGAAACACAAACAGGGGGAGCAGCAGGCAGAGGCAAAAGCAGACTCCCCCCGCGAGGAAGGAGTCCGAGATGAGCCTCGATCCCAGGACCCAGGGATCATGACCTGAACTAAAGGCAGACGCTTAATGACTGAGCCACCCAGGCGTCCTGACACTTCTTCATTTTTTTAAAAATTTGTGAGATACATTAAAAAATGAAGGCCCAGACAATGAAATATGATTTGATAATAAAAAGGAATAAAGAGCTGATACATGGATGAAACTCAAAAACATTATGCTAAGTGAAAGAAGGTAGACACAAAAACTATGTATTATAGGATTCCATTTATATGAAATATGTATAAAAGAAAAATCTCTAGGGACAGAAAGTAAATAGTGACTGCCTGGGACTGGGGGTTGTGGGAATGGGAGTGAATATAAATGGGCATAAAGTTTCTTTTCCAAGTGATGGAAATGCATCATGTTATAGTACAATCTAATTTTAGTACAATTTTATTGTATTTTATGGTATGTATTTTATCTTCCAATGAAGCTATTAAAGAATATGCAAGTAACCTAGTCTCCCTTAATCTCTGTGAACAACTATAATTAAATACCTGGGTGCTCTTAAACAATTACCTTTTTCTGTTACATCATTCCATCTAGCAGAACACTCACTCATCTATCTTTTTTGTTTCACTTTTTAAGTTTCAATGTATAATTATTATATAAAAACTGCATATGTTTAACATATACAATATGATGAGTTTGAACATTGACATACACTTGTGAAACTATCACCACAATCAAGATAATATATCTATCACCACCAAAGTCTCTTCTTGCCCTTCTTGTGTGTGTATGTGTGTGTGTGTGTGTGTGTGTGTGCGCTATGAATATTTAAAAGGGGATCTACCCTCTTTAATTTTATAAATGCACATCAAGATGTTGTTAACTATAGGCTTTATGCTGTAGAGCAGATTTCTAAGACTTACTCATTTTGCATAACTATAACTTCTTACCCACTGAACTCCCCATATTCTACTCCCCCAAACCCCTTGCAACCAGTATTTTACTCTCTGATTCTGTAAGTTTGACTAATTTTAGATAGTTCATATAAATAGAAGCATGCCTTACCTGTCCTTCAGGTTTATTCATGCTGTTATGTATGGCATAATTTCCCTTTTTAAAGAAAATTATTTATTTATTTGACAGAGAGAGATCACAAGTAGGCAGAGAGGCAGGCAGAGAAAGAGCGAGAGAAGGAAGCAGACTCCCCACTGAGCAGAGAGGCTGACACAGGACATGATCCCAAGACCCTGAGATCATGACCTGAGCCACACAGGTGCCCCCATAATTTTCCTTTTTTAAGGCCAAATAATATCCTGCTGTATGTGTATACTCCATTTTCTTTATCCATTCGTGTGAAGTGACATTTACTTTCTCATCTAATAGTCCTATCCTTGATAACAGATACCGTGTCTTTTTTCTATCACTGTGCCTCCAAGAAGCACTGCAAACATCTGTTTAATAAATGAACAAATGGGGTTATTTTTCTTTTATGTAATTAATTCTTTCAATAAGCCCTGAGATTTGGGCAACTTTTCTTCCTTTTACAAATGCAAAAACAAAGGCTGGGCAGGTTAACTTAAAAAGTCTTGGATCATGTAATTTGTAAGTATTTGTAGGTAGAATTTAGACTAAGAATGATGTCTGTGTCTCTATTATATCTGAACAAAAAGCCTTATGTCTACCCTTACTCCAGTCCAGGACTGACACACTCTGCAGGAAAGACATAAATCCCTTTAGTCTAAACATCTGAAGGGTGTTTAATTTGACTTTAATTTTCCCTGAAATGCAGAAGCCACTTCTCTATTACAAGCAGTACTATTTCTCTAACTTCCCAATTTTGACCAAGGCTTTATTAATTTATGTCTGATTATGAGCCAAGGCCACCATCCTCTAACATCCGAATTAAAGGAAAAGTGGCATGAGTTTTACAAGAGATAAACAATTATAAAGCTCCATGTCTGAAAATGTTGATGATGCAGATTTCTTTAGCACTTATCTTTTTAAGCAAATAGTTTAAAATAGTTTGGAATTTTTAACAAAACTTTTCTTGCAATAAATAAGCAGGGATTTTTAGTAGCTTTGCTTATGATATTAAACTTCTGTAGGAGGGTAAGAATAAATATATAATGAAATATAGACATTTCTACTCTAGGTTATGGATGGTGAGTACTTATATCACTTGTAATCAATAAAAAAAACCCTTATCTCTGTAGATATATAAAATTGGGCTTTTCAAAGAAAAGGCATAGAGTTTGGATGTGAGAGAAAGAGAGGACTAATGTAACAATTTATATCCTATGCTTCTATTAGAGACATCTCCAAAAATAAGAATCACATTCCTTAATTAGGAATCTAGCACTATGTGGATTTTTCTACCTTAATGTGTTCATCTCAACTCTCTTTTAAGTACATTTGAAAAGTTATTACTAAAATAAAAGAGATACTGAGATCAGTAAAATAAAATGGCATTTCCAGAATTCCAGATAATTGAATAATCCAAACAAGGTAGTAAAGATAAGAAAAACATTTTCCTTGTATTTTACCTTCTAAGGGTAACATTTACATGTTTAATGAAACCCAGTAATTTGACAAAACACAGAGGTTAAGTCCTGTTAATTATTCTATCACATCATATATTTTTGTTTTTAATCAAACTCTATGTCTACAAAGAAATAAATGACACATATGCTTTCAAATAACTATATATAACAAATATTAAGCCAATGTTCCAGAACTGGCTGGCAACTGGCGTAAGATCATAATGTCTAACTAGCCAAGAATGTTATTTTCCTTCTTGGAGTTTCTAGAGTACATACATCCTCTATCACTTATCACATAGTGTTCACAGTCATTCTTTATATTGCTGTCTAGTTTTATTATTCATTCTTGTACAGTGATTTATCATCCACTGTCATGACTTATGCCCAGTCTAGATTGACACTTCTTATTGAAAAGGACTGGGTATTATATTTCTGAGTGTCCTCTACTGCCTCAAAAGCAGGTGCTGCATACATGGCAGGCCATCAATATTATTTGTTGAATGATTGCAGGGAGGTTGCTGGGCCCAGCATTCCTGTTCAATTGCCTAGGAGAGGGTATACTGATGCTGCCACCCTTTTATTATGTAGGAGAGATATTTTCCATTTGCAGCTGCATGTTCAAGAGAAAAGTACATTCTTCGTGTTGTTTTTTCCCCTTTATTCTGATGTTCCTGTTTAAAATTGAAGAAGTTTACTGAAGATATTTGCTGATTTGGAAAAAAATATATTTCTGACACACTGATAGGAGAAAAACTGAAAAATTCAAATTCATTTCCAGTCAAATTAGAGAAGTGACTACTCTGTTTTCTTGAGACCTACTTTCACACTTCAATGCACATTTATTAAAACTCTTTTATTTCTGTATCATGGAAATTATAGAATCAAATGTTTCACCTAGAAAGAAATGTCAACTGCAAACAATTAGGGCCTGAATTTGTGAATTTTTGTTTTAGAATGTCTAATTTCAAAGTATTCATGAATGTGAGCTCTAGAAATTGTTTTCAATAATTGCTTTCTTAAAGTTTCTTGCTTTCTAGAGTTTGGAAGATGAGTAGTCATTTTTGTTAATAAACATACTTATGAAAATAAGTTTAGTGTAGATTTAGAGATATTCCAGTAGAAATATTTGTATTTTAAAATTAATGGCATACTTTGAGTAACTCCCATTTATACAAGCATGAAATTCAGGATATTATCGCAAATTGAACATATCATCAATAAAAAAGTATCAACAATTTCTACCCCTTAAAAATAGATTACACTTCTTTACCAAATTTTAAATTAAAATTACATGTTAATTAGGAGTTCTTTCCAATTCAATAGTCTCCCTTTTGAAACATACCACATGTACTCATAAATATGAAAATATATAAGAAATGCTTTTTCCTTTTTTAATGAAAACAATCTTTAATCTTTGAATAAGTCAAAAAAGGCCTCAGAAGAGACAAAAATTATAAAATGGCAGTTTCTATATCTCATTCTACCAATCAACTAAGTAGAATTTTAGTAACTGACAGTTCAATAGATATACTAGGAAAAGATGAAACTTGGCTTACTTCCTATTTATTTCTATTTGTATTTAAAATTTAGAATGCATATGAAATTCAGGTATAAGCATTTAATACCAATACTGAAATATGAGGCTTTTACAACTTTGTTACAATAAACATGAATTATTAAATATTGTGTCCTATTATAATATTTCTCCATTTCTAACTGAATTATAAATCTTTTAAAGGCAAACAACATATCTTGTACTTTTCTTTATTTCCTCCAGTTGCTTGCATGAGCCATTGTCCAGTTTCTGTTGATCTTATTCTGATCACAAATCTCACAAGAAAAACTTTTTCTGATTTCATAATAAGGAAGAATTAGTAGAAAGTTTGTCATTAAATAATGAAATACATTTTAGTCTTCCCTTTAATTTGCTAAGGTATTCCTCCAAGCACTGTGACAAACTGTTGAACAATGTAATTATGAGATCTCCATTTAGAATGAGGTAAAATTCTAAACTGAATAAACATATTATTCTGAAAGCATTATGCTTAATTCTAGGTACCATAATATATGGAAGATGCCAATCACATTGACAATGAATCTCAAGGGTTGTTGTGAAAGCCAAGGAAAACAAAGAAATGAAGAATTCCACATTTTCTGGCATGATGAAAGGCAGCAATACACCTAAGTACTCAGAACAATCAAAACTTGGCAGATGAAAACAGTCCTTTAAACCAAGAGTATTAATACCACCGCTGGATGTGTATATCTTCCCCCACCCATGGCTCTAGCTTTTGCCACTAAGTGATTATTATTTAACAGATGAATACACACGCAATAAAGATGACTTTAGAATAATAAGAAACAAAGATTCATGCAGAGAACCAGGATTAAATCACAAACTGGCAATACAACAGAACCTTTATTTCCAGAATGCAAATATCTCATCATTAATTTGTAAACGCTGCTAATATAATTCTTTTAAACTTGCATTACTGAACACCGGATAAATATTTTTTAATGAATTAGATGTATTAATAACTTCATTCTTCTGTTGGGTTCACATGTGAACAATGATAAAACCATCTCTAACTCATATGCCTTTTCCATGTGTCCTGTAGGAAATCATTTAATTATAAAATGATGCCATGTACACATGCATGCCTTACACACATCCTCACATTATATTTAATAATAAATCACTACTAATTAGTATATGAAGTAATACATTTAATAAATGTTAGATGTGAAATCTTGTCCTTTCATGTGAACAGAAATACTGACTCATCCACTTATTTAATTAAAAGCCCATACTTATGGGTGCCTGGGCGGCTCAGTCGGTTAAGCATCCGACTCTTGATTTTGACTTGAGTCATGATCTCAGGTCCTGGGATTGAACCCTGTCTTGGGTTCCCTGTTTAGCAGGGGTCTTCTTGTCTCACTCTCCCTCTGCTCATGCTCTCTTAAATAAATAAATCTTTAAAAATAAATAAATAAAAGCCCATATTTAACTCATATGCATCATTTAACAGTTTGCACATCCTTTAATTCTGAAGAGATTTGCCAGGTGAAGACATTTCATGATGTGCAATAACTTTTTTTTGAGAGAGAAGGAGAGAGTACATGTGGACACTTGCAAGTGGGTTGGTGGAGGAGCAAAAGGAGAGGGAGAGAATCCTAAGCAGTTTCCACACCCAGTGAGAGCCCAACCTGGAGCTCAATCTCATGACCTTGAGAACATGACCTCAGTAGAAATCAAGAGTAAGATGCTTAACTGACTGGGCCACTTACACTCTAAAGGGCATTAACTTCTAATGGAAAAAAGTTCTAAAGAAAAATTACCCCCAAAACGTATCTTCAAAATTCTTTTAAAAATACCTATTTATAACAGGAAAAGATTTGAGGAATAAATACTCTCTCAAGGATAAGGAATTATTTAAAAAATCCATATTTCTAGTGAGCAGATCTGATTCTCAGTTCTATCTAGTTATGTCACATTGAGCTTATATTCAAACCTTTTAAACCTCATTTTCTCATCTGTAAAATAGAGACATTCATAACCCCCAGATTTCTGCTTGTTCTCAAGCTCTCTTTGCTAGTTCTGGAAATAGATTAAGTTTTCACTAAATATAAGAGAAAAGGATGCTGGTCCCTCAAGATAATTTTTCATTTTTTTATACATGATGACACATTTTCATCTAGGTTCCCTTAAAAAATTTATCATAAATATAACACACATGTAAAAAACTGCACAAAAACCTACAGCTCAGTTGTATGCCATAAAGTAAGTGCTCATGAAACCACTCTCCAATCAAAATTTAAAACATTACCACTATACAGATGCCCCTCCTGGGCCACCTTTCATTCTGTCTTGCTCACAGGTATTCACTCTCCTGATTTTCCTAAGAATTACATTCTTATTTTTCTTTACACTTTATAAAAGTACATCCCTAGATTTTCCTGTGCTTCGAAATATATATCCATAATATTATATACCACATATCTTGCTATCTTCTTTCTTTCATTCAACATTGTATCTGTTTTTCATCTATGTTGCTACATGTGTTTGCAATTCTCCTTTTCATTACTTTGTAGTATTCCACTGAGCAAACATGCAAAAATTTAGGTTTTTATCCATTCTACTATTGATGAATGTTTCTGTTGTCTCCAGTTACTAATGTAATGGATAATGTGTATGAACATCCACTCTCATGTGTACTGGTAAGCACATGTGTACATTTTTAAAGGTGTATTTCTTGAGTGGAATTGCTAGGTAATAAAGCTAAAATATTTTCTCAAGTGACAAAGACCAAAATACAGAATTCTGTTTTTTTATATCATTTTGCTAAGATTTTTGTACTATAATTTTAATATTAGCTATTCTGCAGCAGTATATCATATTTAAACTTACATTTCACTGATGACTGAAGGAGTTTGAATCCCAGATTATATGTTTATCAGCCATTTGGATATCATCTTTCAAAAATATTTTTTAAAAGTTTATTTTCTAATTGTTGCTTATCCAAAGGGGAATAGAAGACACAAAAAAATTATGCCTTTTGGTCTCTGTCCTTCACTTCAATCAGATATTGTTGGCCTTCAAGAAGGTATGTTCAATACTTTTGCCCTGTACGTTATTTTCAGTTATCAGATTAAGTTTAATTACCTACTACACCATTTCTAGAAGACTTGTAACTCATTTGTTATACAGCAATAGCAATTTAAAGAACCTGTAGGAACACGCATACTTTTTCCATCTTATACCACACTAAACTTACCTTATTGAAGGCCATCCCATTTTCCCAGTTTGAAACACCCTTCTTTCTGTACTCAGTATCATGGAGCTTCCAAACTCGTGATTCTTATAGTCAGTATTTGGAATCTTCTAAATACAACTAAAAGGAGAAAAGAGGCTCAAAGTAGAAAGGTGACTAGAATCAAGCTTATATCCATATTTCTGTTCCTTGGGTCTGTTGTCTTTCCTCCTCTATGCCTGACTCTTGTTGGATTTTACTTATTAATAAGCTCACCCTACTTTGCTTTGAATGGGCCCCTCAACACACATCTTCAGTTTTCTCTTTCCCTCAATTATCCACAAACTTCTTGGAATCATCTTGTCCCTCCAGCATTCCAAATACTTTTGCTTTCTAGCCCATCTGAGACAATGCCTTCAGACCTACTGGTCCATGAAACCAGTTAATTCAGTTCATTCTGTATGTGTCCAGGTTCTGAGATGACATAGACACTCATAGTGTTTAAATTCCCCTGTCTGTCATTTTTGTGATAATGTATTATCCTAATTCCATCTTACTTTTTACAGTTCTTACTTACTCCTTCAATTGTGTTTCTTTCTTTTCTTATCCCCCAAATGTATATTTCTCTGGATACCAACTCCTTTGAAAAGCACAAAGGTCAGGATTCCATTAATTATTATTCTACTATCTAAACCTGCATTAAAAGTTCTGACTTCTGGGGCGCCTGGGTGGCTCAGTGGGTTAAGCCTCTGCCTTCGGCTCAGGTCATGATTTCAGGGTCCTGGGATTGAGCCCCACATCGGGCTCTCTGCTCAGCAGGGAGCCTGCTGCTGCCTTTCTTTCTGCCTGCCTCTCTGCCTACTTGTGATCTCTCTATCTGTCAAATAAATAAATAAGTTCTGACTTCTACCAAAATTACAGCTAATTCTAATTGCCAATGGGTCACAAAATCCAAAGCTGTCGTCTTAATATCACCTATATTTGTCAATTTGGTATTTTAATGACATCATTCTTTCCATTGTCCCTCAAGTTAGTAATCTGAAAATATGAATGCTAATTTTTCTTAAAATATCCTTCTAATTTGTCTTCTACTTTATATACCCAGTACATAGAAGTAGAGTATGTAGACTGGGGTTTTTCATTCAAGGGTCCATGGAGTTATGGGGAAGTGACAGAGAATCTGTGAATCCATAGAAAGTATACATAATTTTGCATATACCTATGTGAATTCATAAAGCAACACTATTAATTTTCATTAGTTTATTAAAGGATTAAGAATCAATGTTCCAGATTTTAATCACCTTATACTAGGATTATTGCAATAACCCCTTGGGTTTAATAGGCTTGCTTTCTAAATTTGGCTGATCCAGGTGATGAATCTTTAAAGAGCTATTTTAATCCATCCAATATTAATTTATTAATTTAATAAATATAAATTGAATATCTCCTATGTGACAAATATTATTCCAGGTTCTGGTTTACAGTGGTAGACAAGATAGAAAAAAATCCCTCTTCTCATGGAGCTTACATTTTAATGAGCAAAGAAAAATCAAATAATCTATCAATAAACAAAGAATCAAGGAAATACCCATTAGTCATATTTGCTGTCCATGTAAGTAAATAGGGAGATTTCATAGTTATGGAGTAGCTATTTCAGAAGAGATGGTCATGAAAAGCCCCTATAAGAACACGACAGCTCTAAATGAGAAGAAACAACACACATACAACCAGGAAAAGCATCCCAAACAGAGGTATACATTAACACAAAAAGTCAAAAGGGGGTAATGACCTGGTATTTTGTAAGAACAAAAGAAGAGGGCAGTTTTGCTCAAGTACAGTGAACAAGAGGGAAAAGTGGGGGTGAGGTCAAAGGGATAGGTAGAAGCAGGCAATTTAAGTCTTTGGAAGTGAGAACAGAGTTTGGATTAAGTGTAAACACGATGAAAATTCAGCAGAAGAGATGGTATCTGATTTACCTTCTGTAAAGAATGAAAACATCTTGACAAAGTAGCGGAGAGGCAATTGAAGTATTGCAGCTAGGAGATTGTGGAGGTCGAAATACTTGTCTCTGCAAAGCCTACACTATTTTCTTCTTGGGGCCTTAGTGTAGTCATGGTGACGTTACCTGTGCTTTATTTGTCTCCCCTCACTTTTGCATACATTACCTCCTTTCCTCAACATCACAACTCCACAGTATTAAACCTGTTACACAAAAACTATTAAAAAAAAAAAAAAAAGGAAGACACCAGAATGGTTGAGATTGATCTTGAAACAATCAAGTGGCAAAGTGAACTCATTATTATATACATGTGTCCTTTAAATTCTTTTATAACTTTAACTACCTTATTGACAGACCCTGGCCTCTGTACTATTTGTACTAATACATGTATTAAGCATTATGGTAAAATGTAAAAGTTCAGGTTTTGAAGTACTTTATTTATAAAAATAATAGTCAAAATACTGTTTTATCTTTAAAATGCTAATGAATACATTGTAAAAAAGGAAACATTTTTAAATCAATATTAATCAATGTCATCTTTAAAAGAAATTATACATCATGAGTCGTGATATAATTGTATGGAAACTACCTTCAGCTAATAAACAAGTAGGATTAAAATTAAGATGTTTTGAGGGTAGATTTGATCTATTATAACTAATTTGTGTTACTTCTACCCTAATTCTGTTCTTAAACGCCATTCTCTTCAATTTTCCTTATATATCATCCTATCCCCTTTTATTTCAAATATTCGTGCCCAACCTTGTCTCTATACATGTATTTTTAAAACTCTTTTAGCTATCAGCAAAGTTTAAATATTATGTGCCAGAAAGTTATTAAAAACTGATGGTGAAAGGAAGCAACATGAAACTCATATTATGTGGATTCTTAGCAGACCATTATGACATTTGTGGTTGGAGAAATCGAAGTTAGGTTCAACAAATGCATTTAATTTTTCTTATACCTAATTTCTAGTTAATCTTTCTACAAAGGAAAAAAAAACTGATTAAAAACCCTTGGAAAACTTAAGGCTTAGAAGGACCTTAAGGCTTGCATTAGGCAGAAAGTTAGTTTTGTGTAGGTAATATTTGCACATTATCTTGAATGTACAGAGGAAAGATACTAGAATAAGTGAAAATTCCATCAAATTAACATCAAACCTGAATATTCCTGACTCCTACAAGCAAACCAACTATCTAAGCTAAAATTCAAAGATTTTATTTATTTATTTATTTGACAGACAGAGATCACAAGCAGGCAGAGAGGCAGACAGAGAGAGAGGAGGAAGCAGGCCCCCTGCCGAGCAAAGAGCCTGATGTGGGACTCGATCCCAGGACCCTGAGATCATGACCTGAGCCGAAGGCAGAGGCTTTAACCCACTGAGCCACCCAGGCGTCCCTAAGCTAAAATTCAAATCAGGGCACAATTATGCTGAACTTGTGATTATCAGAAATAACCAAGTTCTACCAGTAAAACATCATTTATCACTTCATTCATTTTCCAACTTCTTGAAAATTAATTACATATAATCCAGGAATTCCACTTCAGGGTATCTATCCAAAATAATTAAAGTCAGTATCACAACAAGATAATATTAGCACCCCCGTGTTCATTGCAGTATTATTCATAATTGCCAAGTTGTGGGAACAGATGAAAAATTCTTTAAAGGTGTGGTATATACATACAATGAAATATTATTTGGCTTTAACAAGGAAGAAATTCTGACACACATTACAACATGAATGAAACTTGAGGGCATTATCCTAAGTGAATTAAATTATAGAAGGACAAATGCTGAATGATTTCACTTATATGAGGTATTGAAAATAGTCAAATTCACCGATTCAAATAATAGAATGGTGGTTTCCAGTGGCTGGGCAGAGGGGGAAATGGGGAGTTTGTAATCAATGGGTATAAAGTTTCAGTGTCAGCAAGATGAATAAGCACTGCTGATCTACTGTACAAAGTAGTGACTATAATCAGAAACATTGTATTCAACACTTAAAAATTTATAGACCTCATGTAGTCATTACTGCAGCAAAATAAAAAGTAATAATTATCCCTATATAAAAACTAACCATTCTGTTGTTCCTATAGTGCAGTGTTTTCAGTTCTATACTTATTTCATTATAGTTACTAGTTCATATGTCTGCTTTTCCTATCAGAAGAAAAGTTTTGGCCATTACATTTTATCTCCATCTTTACAACATCCTTATGAGACAGAAACAACAGAGATCCCAGACTATATATTAAAAAAGCAAAGCAAATTGATTCAACTGTCAAGAACAAGGTGGAATATCAATCTACTTTCTCAAACTCCAAAGCCATGTTGTATTCATTAGTCCATACCCAGTAGTCCTTGTATTAAGAACTCTTACAACAGATGGAAGGAGGGACTTACATTTGCTTAAAAGCTCCTTAATGCCCTCAGCCTGTGGGTCTAGATGTCATCCTTAGTTATCCTATATTTCAGAGATGAATCAATATTGCAGTGTTTTATAATGGGTTCAGGAAAAAAGTTAGAAAGCTATATGTATGCAACCTCCAGAAACCATGCTTCATCACCTCCTCAATTATCATCAATTGAAAAAGTTGCTTTAACTACTTTTCAAGATGCACTTCTGATAAATGTATGACAAATGAATTACAAACAGAAGGATACCTTCCTGAATAAAGAAATCCAAATTAAACACAAAAAAAATTCAATTATGTCAACTGATAGGAACATTTCTCCAAAAATCATCATATGTTGTATTAAATACAAAGTTCGGTTTTTTTTTTTAAAGATTGGTTTATTTATTTGACAGACAGAAATCACAAGTAGGCAGAGAGGCAGACAGAGAGAGAGGAGGAAGCAGGCTCCCTGCCAAGCAGAGAGCCCGATGCGGGACTTGATCCCAGGACGCTGGGACCATGACCCGAGCCAAAGGCAGAGGCTCAACCCCCTGAGCCACCAGGTGCCCCCAAAGTTCAGTTTTTAAAGCAACTTCTTTTCAAAGATCAACTGTCAAGATATGGTTTTTGCCTTCAAAATACCAGTACATTCAGATACACAAATGTAAAACAGAAATGATTCCTAGACAATATTAATCAACGTCATTTGTTTAAAAAAGCAATTGGTGCACATCATGAGTCATGATTATAAATGCATGCAAACTGCCTTTGGCTAATAAACAAGAAGAAATAAAACTGTACTGAGTGTCAACCAGATCAATGATAACTAATTTGTATAGATTTAAATTATATCTACCTACCTCAGGCAATCACTGATTTCTTTAATAACTGTGTTGGAACATACTTTTGAGCAATTAGAACTCAACTGCTATCAAACAGCTAAGATTTTAAAATGGCATTTAAAAATTACATGCTTGAACATTTAGAAGAAATTAAAATCCTGTTTATTTCTGATTGCTTATTATTTAGGCCACTGAACATCTTCTGAGTTCAATTTAAATAATTTCCTGTGGTATTTTCTAACATTCTTGATATTTGTAGGCTTCAGGAATGAAGGTTAAAATAAAACACACCTTTGCTGCAAACCACATAAGTAGGATTTATTCTTAACAAATAAAACAGTGACTAGCCTATGTATCTTGTCTTAACTTGAAAACTCCAGAACTCAAATTAAAGAATCCATTTGACTGAAAAAGTTCCAAGTAAATTTTCTTTCTCTAAATTTCTGGGATAAAAATCCAAGAGCATCTCCTATGCCATGCATAAGGGAAGAGGTCTGAGACTGTCTATGTTCTCTGATACAATCAAGTTGATTCTAGAAAAATCACTTAAATCTCTACCATCTACCTCCAAGTAGATAACGGGCTTTTTTTAATTTTATTTTTTATAGGCTCCAATGTCCTATAAAAACCCCTCTCCCTTTCCCTTAGATTCCCTTCAGGACCAGTATTTTTATGCCTTAATTTGAGAGAATGATTAATAAGATATACTCTTATTCCTTACAAATCATGAAGAGATAATGAAGCCAGCCTCTGAAGCCTGAACCATTACAGTGCCTCACAAATCTGTGCTAAGGGCTAACCATAAAACTATCCTCCTATTTTAAAAAAGTGATCATTGAAAATATAATTTAAAGGCCACCTAGATGGCTTAGTTGGTTAAGCAACTGCCTTTGGCTCAGGACATGGTCTTGGAGTCCTGGGATCAAGTCCCCCATCAGGCTCCTGGCTCTGTGGGGAGTCTGCCTCTCCCTCTGACCTTCTCCCCTCTCATACTCTCTCTCTCTCTCTCTCTCTCTCTCAAATAAATAAGTAAAATCTTCAAAATTTTAAAACCAAGACTGTTTAGATTTTCACTTCTTGAAATCAAGTAGATAACAGATTCCAACTCTCCCTTAGAAAACAATTTCTAAAAACTCTTTAAATAGCTTCTGAAAAACAATGAAGAGACAATATGATAGTGAAGAAGATATAGAAGTGAAAACCTGAAAGAATTAAAAGAGCCCTCAAAGCTTATTTTGTAAGGCAAATGATGACATTTTCTGATCTGGAATAAATATCTAAAAAACTAAGCTGCAATTTTGGCAATATCATACAACAACAGGAAAATACAAAGTTCAGGGCCTTCCTAATGTTGGTATGACATTCCACTCATTGAGAATATATGTATATGCATACATGTTTATATATAAACAAAATGAATGGCAATAATGTTAAAAGGAACAGGAGGGGGAAATTAGGATCACTTGTTATGGTAAGGCATTCATACTACCCTTGAAGCCATTTACTGTCACTTGAAATTGGATTGGATTAGTTGTAAATGTATACTGAAAACTCTCCAGTAACAACTTTAAAAAGAAAAAAAGAAGTATAACTGATATGCTATGCTAAGAGAGGAAGTAAAGGGGGCTTATATAATATGCTCAATTAAAATCAAAGAAGACAGAAGAAGAGTGGAAGTTAAAACTAGAAACAAAGAATAAGAGAAACAAATAGAAAAGAGTAACAGATACTAATCCAACTAAGTAATCAATAAAGACTGAATGTCAGTGATCTAGACACATTGTCAGAGAGGATCAAAAAACAAGATTTTATCTTGTATACCAGAAACTCACTTTAAATATAAAGATACATATACGGTAAAAGTAAATGGTTGGAGAAAAATGTGTCATGCTAACACAACTCAAATACAAACAGAAGTAAGATATATTAACTTCAGACATATCATACTTCAGAACAAGTAAAGTTATCATCCATAATGAGGGACAGTGCATCATGATGAAATCCATTCTCCAAAAAGATGTAACAATCTCAAAATGTATGCAATTAACAAGAGCATCAAAATACATGAAGCAAAAACTGACAGAACTGTAAGAATTAACAGACAAATCCACTATTACAGTTGGACATTTCAACATCCATCTATCAGAAATGGGTGGATCCAGCAGGCCAAAGTCCATAAGATATAGATGAACTCAGTAACACAATCAACTAGATATGATGGATATCTGCAGATTACTTAAGCCAACAACAGAATAAAAATTCTTCTAAAGTTCACATGGAACATTCACCAAGATAAACAACATTCTAGGCCATAAAACACAACAAATGTAAAGGAATGGAAGTCATACAATATCTATCCACACATCACGAGAGAATTAAACTAGAAGTCCACAGCAGAAAGGTAGCTGACAAATACAACATACCTGGGGATTAAACAACACATTTCTTAGTAACATACAGGCCAAAGAAGAAATCATGAAAGAAATTTTAAAATAGTTCAAACTAAAGGAAAAAGACAAACAGCTTACCAAAATTTGTGGGATGCACTGAAAGCAGTGATGAAAGGGAAATATATAGCATTGACTCTATATGTTGGATCAGAAAAAAAAAAAAAGATCTAAAAATCAATAATCTAAGCTTCCCTTTAGGAAACTAGAAAGGGAGAAGAAATTAAACACCAAATATGCAGAAAAAAGAAGCAATAATAAGAGAGAAGTTAAGATGGCTGCATAGTAGGAGGACCCTAGGCTTGCCTCGTCCCTGGAAAACTATCAAATCATTCTAAGTACTTCAGAAATCAACTTGAGGACTGACAGAACAAACTCCATAACTAACGGGAGAGAAGAAGCCACATCAAAGAAAGTAGAAAGTGCAGAGATGTGGTTTGAGAGAGAAGTGGATCATCTGTGCTGCAGAGGGGAGGGAGTCCTGGGTGCAGAGAAGGGTGAGGGTGAGAGGGACAAAGGGAGAGAGGAGCACATGGGGGAATAAACAAGGAAGATATTTCCCCAAAGCCACTGGCTGGGAAAAGGAGAGGAGATGATCTTCCTGAGTTCTTGCTACCAGGGGCTTGAAGACTAGAGTTTTAAAGAACAGCGAGCTTGGCTGCAATAGAACCCAGAGGGTGCTGCCTTACTCCTGAAGAATAGGCAGGCAAACAACCCAGGGACAGATGGGCGTGGAAAGAGAGATTCGAAGAAAGCTTGGGGCACACAGGGGGCAGATGATTTGCTCATCTTGGGGCTGGGGCACATCCCTGAGAGGCAGAGTTCTGAGAGATGCCTCTCCAGGAACAAAGGAGCTGATGGGCACCAATTCCTGCCCTGTCCCTCATCATTAACACAGGGCCACGGGCAGAAAACAGCTCAACCCTGACACCAGCTGCCTAACCTGCTTACACCATGTCCCACACCTCTGTGCACTGGCAAGACTTGCCTCAGTTCCAGTGTGGCAGGGCCCTCCCCCAGAAGACCAGCATAGGCCCTTGCCCACACCATGTACCTAAGCCTGGACTTTTAAAAGTCAGTGGGCTTGGCTGGAATAGTGCCTAGAGGGCACTGCTCTTCTCCTGGAGAGAAGGCAAGCAAATAACCTAGAGGCAGACAGTGTGGAAACAGCATCTGCAAAACACAGGGGGCACATGGGGGAGGCGGGGATTATTCACACTTCTTGGAGCACTTCCCTGAGAGCAGTGGGCATGGAGACTGCTCTCTGGGGACAAAGGAGCTAGTTGGTGCCGTCCCTCCCACAACTCTGAACATAAACAGAGTCACCTGCAGGAAGCAGCACAGCACAAACCCTGGCTGCCTAATCTGCTTATTCCAGGGCCCACACCCCTGGTTTTGGTAGTACTGTCCTTCTCCATAAAGCCTGCCTCAGTTCCAGCCAGGCAGGCCCCTTCCCCACAGGACCACAGGAAGCGCCTTCCCAGACCATGTCTCCCAACCAGAGAGTTCTGTGGGCCTTCAGTCCTAGTGCAAGTAGTATGGGGTCTCATTTCATAAGCAGGTCAGAGCACTCCATATTCTGTCCAGGGACCAAACACTGCCCACTACAGGCAAGGAGAGCCTCTGCAGATGACTGGTCTGAGGGATAGAGCAGCCAAAACGCAACAGCAGAGTGCACACAGCACACATGGAAGACATTCCCTGAAGCACGAGGACCTGGACAATACATGACCTCTTCATAAAGCAATTACTCTCAGGAACAAGAAATGTATGGGATTTTCTAACACAAAGAAGAAGACAGAGACTTGGACAAAATGCCAAGATGGAGGAATTCATCCCACATGAAAGAATAAGATAAGGTCACAGCCAGAGATCTAAGTGAAACAGATTTAAGTAACATCCTGATGAAGAATTTAAAAGCAACACTTATAAGGATACTCACTGGACTTGAGAAAAGAATAGAAGATTTTAGGAAAACCCTTATCACAGAGAGAAAAGAGTTAAAAAAAATCAGTGTAAAATGAAAAATGCAGTAACTGAAATTGGAAACAGTCTTAATACAATAAACATGAGGCTGGAAGACCAAAAGAATGCATAAGTGATATAGAAGATAAAGTAATGGAAAATAATGAAGCCAAACAAAAGAGAACACAAGAATAGACTTAGGGAACTTAGTGACTTCATTAAACATATTAACATTTGTATTATAGGAGTCCCAGAAAATGAAGGAAAGGGAAAAGTGGGCAGAAAATTTATTTTAGGAAATAATAACTGAAAACTTCCCTGATCTGGGGAAGGAAACAGACATCCAGATCCAGAAGGCACAGAGAACTCACATCAAAAATCAACAAAAGCAGGCCAACACCAAAATATATTGTAATTAAATTAGCAAAATAGGATAAAGGAAAAAAAATTCAAAACAGCACAAAAAAGAAGTCCCTAACTTACAAGGGAAGACCCCTATGGCTAGCTGCAGATCTCTCCACAGAAATCTGGCAAGCCAGAAGAGAGTGGCAGGATATATTCAACACGCTGAATGGGAAGAATCTGGAGCAGAGAATAATCTATCCAGTAAGGATATCATTCAGAATAGGAGGAGAGACAAAGAGTTTACCAGAAAAACAAAAACTGAAGGAGTTTGTGACCACTAAACCAGCCCTACAAGAAGTATTAAAGGGGACTCAATGAGTGGAAAAATCTCCAGACAGAAGAACAAAATAAGTAGTAAGATGACAATAAATATATATCAATAATTACTCTGAATGTAAATGCACTAAACTGTCCAGAAGACAAAGAGTGTCAAAATGGATATTAAAAAAAATAAAAATAAAAAATTTAAAAAAAAAAAAACAAGACTCAGGGTGCCTGAGTGGACCAGATGATTAAGTCTCTGCCTCCGGCTCTGGTCTTGATCTCCAGGTTCTGGGATAGAGCCCCGAGTTGGGCTCCCTTTTCTGAGGGGAGTCTGCTTTTCCCTCTCCCCCTCCTTGGGCTCTGAATAAATAAAATATAAAACAACTACAACAACAACAAAAAAAAACAAGAGTCATCATGGCACCTGGGTCAGTCAGTCAGTTAAGCGTGTGCCCTCAGTTCAGGTCATGATCCCAGGGTCCTGGGATAGAGCCCAGCATTGGGCTCCCTACTTACTGCAACATATGCGTCCCCCCTCCTGAAGCCCCTCCCCCAACTTGTGTCCTTGCTTTCTCTCTCTCAAATAAATAAATAAAATCTTTAAAAAAAAACCCACAAGATTCGGAGGAGTCAAGATGGCGGAGAAGTAGCAGGCTGAGGCTACATAAGGTAGCAGGAGATCAGCTAGATAACTTATCTAAAGATTGAAAATACCTACAAATCCAATGGGAGATCAAAGAGAAGAAGAACAGCAATTCTAGAAACAGAAAATCAACCACTTTCTGAAAGGTAGGACTGGCGGAGAAGTGAATCAAAGCGACAAGAAGAAAGACTGCGGGGGGAGGGGCTGGCTTCCGGCAAGCGGCGGAGCAACGGAGCACAAAATCGGGACTTTTAAAAGTCTGTTCCACTGAGGGACATTGCTCCAGAGGCTAAACCGATATGAACCCCATGCGGGGTGAGCGTGGCCTCAGGTCCCGCAGGGTCACAGAAGGATCGGGGGTGTCTGAGTGTCGCAGAGCTTACAGGTATTAGAACAGGGAAGCCAGCTACAGAGAGCTGAGGAGTGAGCTCTCAGCTCGGGGTTACCTTGAACCGGTCACAGGCTTGGTGAGCTTGGAGCACGGCCGGAGACCAGGGAGATGGGAGTAATTGGGCGCTATTCTCTGAGGGAGCAGTGAGGAGTGGGGCCCAAGCTCCTGGCTCCTCCGGGACAGAGACTGGGAGGCTGCCATTTTCATTCCCGTCCTCCGGAACTCTACAGAAAGCGCTCAGGGAACAAAAGCTCCCAAAATCAAACCCGAGCGGATTACTCAGCCCGGCCCCTGGTAAGGGTGGTGCAACTCCACCTGGGGCAAAGACACTTGAGAATCACTACAACAGCCCCCTCCCCCAGAAGATCAACAAGAAATCCAGCCAGAACCAAGTTCACCTACCAAGGAGTGCAGTTTCAATACCAAGGAGAGCAGCGGAATACCAGAGAAGGATAAGCAAAGCATGGAAGTCATGGCTTTCTCCCCATGATTCTTTAGTCTTGCAGTTAATTTAATTCTTTTTTTCAATTTTTTTTCTTCTTCTGCTAATTTTTTTAACTTTTACCCTTTTCTTTTTTAACGTTTTTTAACTAGTTTATCTAATATATATATATATTTTTTTCTATTTTATATTTTTTCTTTATTCGTTTTCTTTTTTTGATTGTTTCTTTTTTTTTTCTGAACTGCTTTTTATCCCCTTTCTCCCCCCCCATGATTTGGGATCTCTACTGATCTGGTTAAAGAGTATTTTGCTGGGGTCTTTGCCATCCTTTTAGTATTTTATTTGCTCCTTCATATACTCTTATCTGGAAAAAATGACAAGGTGGAAAAATTCATCACAAAATAAAGAACAAGAGGCAGTACTGAAAGCTAGGGACCTAATCAATACAGACATTGGTAAAATGTCAGATCTAGAGTTCAGAATGACGATTCTCAAGGTTTTAGCCAGGCTCAATAAAGGCATGGAAGATATTAGAGAAACCCTCTCAGGAGATATAAAAGCCCTTTCTGGAGAAATAAAAGAACTAAAATCTAACCAAGTTGAAATAAAAAAAGCTATTAATGAGGTGCAATCAAAAATGGAGGCTCTCACTGCTAGGATAAATGAGGCAGAAGAAAGAATTAGTGATATAGAAGACCAAATGACAGAGAACAAAAAAGTTGAGCAAAAGAGGGACAAACAGCTACTGGACCACAGGGGGGAGAATTTGAGAGATAAGTGACACCATAAGACAAACAATATTACAATAATTGGGATTCCAGAAGAAGAAGAAAGAGAGAGGGGAGCAGAAGGTATATTGGAGAGAATTATTGGAGAGAATTTTCTTAATATGGCAAAGGGAACAAGCATCAAAATCCAGGAGGTGCAGAGAACCGCCCTCAAAATCAACAAGAATAGGTCCACACCCCGTCACCTAATAATAAAATTTACAAGTCTTAGAACAAAGAGAAAATCCTGAAAGCAGCCCGGGAAAAGAAGTCTGTAACATACAATGGTAAAAATATTAGATTGGCAGCAGACTTATCCACAGAGACCTGGCAGGCCAGAAAGAGCTGGCATGATATATTCAGAGCACTAAACGAAAAAACATGCAGCCAAGAATACTGTATCCAGCTAGGCTATCATTGAAAATAGAAGGAGAGATTAAAAGCTTCCAGGACAAACAAAAACTGAAAGAATTTGCAAACACCAAACCAGCTCTACAGGAAATATTGAAAGGGGTCCTCTAAGCAAAGAGAGACCCTAAAAATAGTAGATCAGAAAGAAACAGAGACAATATACAGTAACAGTCACCTTACAGGCAATACAATGACTCTAAATTCATATCTCTCAATAGTTACCCTGAATGTTAATGGGCTAAATGCCCCAATCAAAAGACACAGGGTATCAGAATGGATAAAAAAACAAAACCCATCTATATGTTGCGTACAAGAAACTCATTTTAGACCCGAGGACACCTCCAGATTTAAGTTAGGGGGTGGCTAAAGTTTACCATGCTAATGGACATCAGAAGAAAGCAGGAGTGGCAATCTTTATATCAGATCAATTAGATTTTAAGCCAAAGACTATAATAAGAGATGAGGAAGGACACTATATCATACTCAAAGGATCTGTCCAACAAGAAGATCTAACAATTGTAAACATCTATGCCCCTAACGTGGGAGCAGCCAACTATATAAACCAATTAATAACAAAATCAAAGAAACACATCAACAATAATACAATAATAGTAGGGGACTTTAACACTCACCTCACTGAAATGGACAGATCATCCAAGCAAAAGAACAACAAGGAAATAAAGGCCTTAAATGACACACTGGACCAGATGGACATCACAGATATATTCAGAACATTTCATCCCAAAGCAACAGAATACACATTCTTCTCTAGTGCACATGGAACATTCTCCAGAACAGATCACATCCTGGGTCCTAAATCAGGTCTCAACTGGTATCAAAAGATTGGGATCATTCCCTGCATATTTTCAGACCACAATGCTCTGAAGCTAGAACTCAATCACAAGAGGAAATTTGGAAAGAACCCAAATACATGGAGACTAAACAGCATCCTTCTAAAGAATGAATGGGTCAACCAGGAAATTAAAGATCAATTGAAAAAATTCACGGAAACAAATGATAATGAAAACACAACGGTTCAAAATCTGTGGGACATAACAAAGGCAGTCCTGAGAGGAAAATATATAGCGGTACAAGCCTTTCTCAAGAAACAAGAAAGGTCTCAGGTACACAACCTAACCCTACACCTAAAGGAGCTGGAGAAAGAACAACAAAGAAAGCCTAAACCCAGCAGGAAAAGAGAAATCATAAAGATCAGAGCAGAAATCAATGAAATAGAAACAAACAAACAAAAAAAATAGAGCAAATCAAGGAAACTAGGAGCTGGTTCTTTGAAGAATTAATAAGATTGATAAACCCCTGGCCAGACTTATCAAAAAGAAAAGAGAAAGGACCCAAATCAATAAAATCATGAATGAAAGAGGAGAGATCACAACTAACACCAAAGAAATACAAACAATTATAAGAACATACTATGAGCAACTCTACACCAACAAATTTGACAATCTGGAAGAAATGGATGCATTCCTAGAGACATATAAACTACCACAACTGAACCAGGAAGAAATAGAAAGCCTGAACAGACCCATAACCAGTAAGGAGATTGAAACAGTCATCAAAAATCTCCAAACAAACAAAAGCCCAGGGCCAGACGTCTTCCCGGGGGAATTCTACCAAACATTTAAAGAAGAACTAATTCCTATTCTCCTGAAACTGTTCAAAAAATAGAAATGGAAGGAAAACTTCCAAACTCATTTTATGAGGCCAGCATCACCTTGATCCCAAAACCAGACAAGGAGCCCATCAAAAAAGAGAACAACAGACCAACATCCTTGATGAACACAGATGCAAAAATTCTCACCAAAATACTAGCCAATAGGATTCAACAGTACATAAAAGGATTATTCACCATGACCAAGTGGGATTTATTCCAGGGCTGCGAGGTTGGTTCAACATCTGCAAATCAATCAATGTGATACAGCGCATTAATAAAAGAAAGAACAAAAACCATATGATACTCTCCATAGATGCTGAAAAAGCATTTGACAAAGTACAGCATCCCTTCCTGATCAAAACTCTTCAAAGTGTAGGGATAGAGGGCACATACCTCAATATTATCAAAGCCATCTATGAAAAACCCACCGCAAATATCATTCTCAATGGAGAAAAACTGAAAGCTTTTCCGCTAAGGTCAGGAACACGGCAGGGATGTCCGTTATCACCACTGCTATTCAACAGAGTACTAGAAGTCCTAGCCTCAGCAATCAGACAACAAAAGGAAATTAAAGGCATCCAAATCGGCAAAGAAGAAGTCAAACTATCACTCTTCGCAGATGATATGATACTATATGTGGAAAAGCCAAAAGACTCCACTCCAAAACTGCTAGAACTTGTACAGGAATTCAGGAAAGTATCAGGATATAAAATCAATGCACAGAAATCAGTTGCATTTCTCTACACCAACAAGACAGAAGAAGAGAAATTAAGGAGTCAGTCCCATTTACAATTGCACCCAAAACTATAAGATACCTAGGAATAAACCTAACCAAAGAGCCTAAGAATCTATACACAGAAAACTATAAAGTACTCATGAAAGAAATTGAGGAAGACACAAAGAAATGGAAAAATGTTCCATGCTCCTGGATTGGAAGAATAAATATTGGGAAAATGTCTATGCTACCTAAAGCAATCTACACATTTAATGCAATTCCTATCAAAGTACCATCCATTTTTTTCAAAGAAATGGAACAAATAATCCTAAAATTTATATGGAACCAGGAAAGACCGCGAATAGCCAAAGGAATATTGAAAAAGAAAGCCAAAGTTGGTGGCATCACAATTCCAGACTTCAAGCTCTATTACAAAGCTGTCATCATCAAGACAGCATGGTACTGGCACAAAAACAGACATATAGATCAAAGGAACAGAATAGAGAGCCCAGAAATAGACCCTCAACTCTATGGTCAACTCATCTTCGACAAAGCAGGAAAGAATGTCCAATGGAAAAAAGACAGTTTCTTCAACAAATGGTGCTGGGAAAATTGGACAGCCACATGCAGAAAAATGAAATTGGATCATTTCCTTACACCACACACGAAAATAGACTCAAAATGGATGAAGGACCTCAATGTGAGAAAGGAATCCATCCAAATCCTTGAGGAGAACACAGGCAGCAACCTCTTCGACCTCAGCCGCAGCAACATCTTCCTAGGAACATCGCCAAAGGCAAGGGAAGCAAGGGCAAAAATGAACTATTGGGATTTTATCAAGATCAAAAGCTTTTGCACAGCAAAGGAAACAGTGAACAAAACCAAAAGACAACTGACAGAATGGGAGAAGATATTTGCAAACAACATATCAGATAAAGGGCTAGTGTCCAAAATCTATAAAGACCTTAGCAAACTCAATACCCAATAAACAAATAATCCAATCAAGAAATGGGCAGAAGACATGAACAGACATTTCTGCAAAGAAGACATCCAGATGGCCAACAGACACATGAAAAAGTGCTCCATATCACTCGGCATCAGGGAAATACAAATCAAAACCACAATGAGATACCACCTCACACCAGTCAGAATGGCTAAAATTAACAAGTCAGGAAATCACAGATGCTGGCGAGGATGCAGAGAAAGGGGAACCCTCCTACACTGTTGGTGGGAATGCAAGCTGGTGCAACCACTCTGGAAAACAGCATGGAGGTTCCTCAAAATGTTGAAAATAGAACTACCCTATGACCCAGCAATTGCACTGCTGGGTATTTACCCTAAAGATACAAACGTAGTGATCCGAAGGGGCACATGCACCGGAATGTTTATAGCAGCAATGTCTACAATAGCCTAACTATGGAAAGAACCTAGATGTCCATCAACAGACGAATGGATAAAGACGAAGTGGTATATATACACAATGGAATACTATGCAGCCATCAAAAGAAATGAAATCTTGCCATTTGTGACAACGTGGATGGAACTAGAGGGTATCATGCTTAGCGAAATAAGTCAATCGGAGAAAGACAACTATCATATGGTCTCCCTGATATGAGAAAGTGGAGATGCAACATGGGGGACTAAGGGGGTAGGAGAAGTGTAAATGAAACAAGATGGGATTGGGAGGGCGACAAACCATAAGTGACTCTCAATCTCTGAAAACAAACTGAGGGTTGCTGGGGGGAGGGGCGTTGGGAGAGGGGGGTCAGGTTATGGACACTGGGGAGGGTATTGGCTATGGTGAGTGCTGTGAAGTGTGTAAACCTGGCAATTCACAGACCTGTATCCCTGGTGATAAAAATATATGTTTATAAAAAATAAAAAAAATTAAAAAAACCCCAGAAGATTCATCTATATGCTGCCACAAAAGACTTATTTTATACCTAAAGACAACTACAGATTTAAAGTGAGGGGCAGAAAAATATTAACCATGCAAATAGATATCAAAAGAAAGTTGGAGCAGCAATACTTCTAAAGGACAAACTAGACTTTAAAACAAAGACTGTCACAAAAGATGAAGAAGGATATTGCATCAATAAAGGGGACAATCCAACAAGATCTAACAATTGTGAATATTTATGCACCCAACATGGGAGCACCCAAATATATAAAACAATTCTTAACAAACATAAAGGAACTCATTGATAGTAATACGATAATTGTAGGGGACTTATCACCTCACTTAGAGCAATGACAGGACATATCACCTAAGCTGAAGATCAACAAGGAAAACAGTGTCTTTGAAGGATACACTGGACCAGAGGGACTTAAGAGATATAGTGAGACCACTTCATCCTAGAACAGCAGAATACACATTCCTTTCAGGCGCACATGGGGCATTCTCTAGAATAGATCACATACTAGGTCTCCCATCAGGCCTCAACAAGTACAAAAGAGTGAGATCATACCACGCACATTTTTTGACTACAATGCTATGAAACTTGAAGTTAACCACAAGAAAAATTTTAAAAAGACTGAAAATACATGAAAGTTAAAAAACAGGAGCAAACAATGAATGGATCAACCAGGAAATAGAGAAAAAACTAAAAAAATACATGGGAAAAAATGAAAATGAAATCATAATTGTCCAAAACATCTGAGGTGGAGCAAAAGTGGTCCTAAGAAGGAAGTATATAGCAATACAAGGCCTACCTCAAGAAGCAAGGAAAATCTCAAATAAACAACCTAAACTTACTCCTAAAGATGCTAGGAAAACAACAAATGAAGCCTAAAGCCAGTAGATAAAGGGAAATAATAAATCTGAGAGTAGAAATAAATGAAAGCAAATTAAAAAACTATAGAACAGATCAACAAAACTAGAGCCGGTTCTTTGAAAAAAATTAATAAAATTGATAAACCCATAGCCAGACATATCAAAAAGATAGGGCCAAAATAAATAAAATCACAAATGATAGAGGAGAAATGACCAACAGCACAGAAATAAAAATAATTATAAGAGAATATTATGAAAAACTAAATGCACAAATTGGACAACCTAGAAGAAATGGATGAATTCCTACAAACATATAAACTGCCAAAACTGAAATAAGAAGAAATAGAAAACTTGACCATGCCCATAACCAGCAAAGAAATTGAATCAGTACATCAAAAATTACTCAACAAACAAGAATTCAGGACCAGATGGCTTCCCAGGGGAATTTTACCAAATATTTAAAGGAAATTTGATACCTATTCTTTTCAAACTCTTCAACAAAAGAGAAACAAAAGGAAACCTTCCAAATTCATTCTATGAGACCAGCAGTACCCAGATATAAAAACCAGAGCAACGCTCCAGTAAAAAAGAGAACTACAACCCAATATTCCTGATGAACATGGATGTAAAATTTCTCAGTAACATACTAAAGCCAATTTCAACAGTACATTAAAAGAACCATTTACCATGACCAAGTGAGATTTCCTCCTGGGCTGGTAGAGTTCATTTTTTGCCAATCAATTAGCATGATATACCACATTAATAAAAGAAAGGATAATAACCATAGGATCCTTGCAACAGATGCAGGAAAAGCATTTGACAAAGTACAACATCCATTCATAATAAAAACCCTCAACAAAGTAGGGATAGAGAGAACAAATCTCAATATAATAAAGTTCATCTGTGAAAAATCCACTGATAGTATTATCCACAATGGGGAAAAACAGAGCTTTTTCTCTACAGTCAGAAATAAGACAGGGATGTCCACTCTCACCAGTATTGTTCAATATATTACCGAAAGTCTTAGACACAGAAATCAGAAAAACAAAAGCAAATAAAGGGCATCAAAATTGGTAGAGAAGATGTCAAACTATCACCATTTACAGATGACATGATATTCTATAAAGAAAACCCAAAAGATTCCACCAAAAGCTTGTAAGAACTGTTACACTAATTCATTAAAGTCACAGGATACAAAATCAATGTACAGAAATTGGTTTCATTTCTATACATCAACAATAATGAAACATCAGAAAGAGAAATCAAAGAATCAAACCCATTTACAATTATACCAAAAATAGTAAGATACCTAGGAATACACCTAACCAACAAGGTAAAAGATCTATACTCTGAAAACTGTAAAACTGAGGTGAAGGAAATTGAAGGTGACACAAAGAACTGGGAAGACATTCCATGCTCATGGACTGGAAGAATATTGTTAAAATGTTGATACTATCCCAAGGAATCTACACATTTAATGCAATACTTATCAAAATACCACTTGTATTTTTCACAGAGCTAGAACAATCCAAAAATTTGTACGGAACCACAAAAGACCCCAAATAGCCAAAGCAACCCTCGGAGAGAAAAACAAAGCTTGAGGCATCACAATTGTGGACTTTAAGTCATATTACAAAGCTGTAGCAATCAAGGCAGTATGGTACTGGTACAAAAATGGACACATAAATAAAATAAACAGAAAAGGAAATGTAGAAATGAACCCACAAGTATATGGTCAATTTATCTTCAACAAAGAGGGCAAGATTATCCAATGGAAAAAAGACAGTCTCTTCAACAAATGATGTTGGGTAAACTGGACAGAAACATGCAGAAGAATGAAACTGGACCACTTTTTTACACCATACACAAAAAGTCAAAATGGATTAAAGACCTAAATGTGAGACAGGAAACCATCAAAATCCTAAAGGAGAATACAGGCAGCAATCTCTTTGACTTTGGGCATACCAACTTTTTACGAGACATGCCTCTGGAGGCAACAGAAACAAAAACAAAAATAAACTACTAGGAATTCATCAAGATGAAAAGCTTCCACACAGAGAGAAGAAAACAATGAACACAACTAAAAGGCAACCCACAGAATGGGAGACGATATCTGCAAATTACCTATCTGATAAATAGTATTCAGTATCTATAAAGAACATAACCAACTCAACACCCAAAAAACAAATAACCCAATTAAAAATGGGCAAAAGACATGAATAAACACTTTTCCAAACACATTTAGATGACCAACAGACACACGAGAAAATGTTCATCATAACTTATCAGGGAAATGCAAACAAGACTGCAGTGATATATGACCTCACATCAATCAGAATGGTTAAAATTCACAACAAAGGAAACAAAAGGTGTTGGTGATGATGCAGAAAAAGGGAATCCTCTTACACTGGGCATGGGAATGCAAATTGGTGCAGCCAATCTGTAAAACAGGTTGGAGGTTCTTCAAAAAGTTAGAAATAGAATACCCTACCACTCGGGAATTGCAGTACTAGGTATTTACCCAAAGAATACAAAGATACAAATTCAAAGGGATACATGCACTCTGATGTTTACAGCAGCATTATCAACAGGAGCCAAATTATGGGAAGAGCACACATATCTATCAACTGATGAATGGATAAAGAAGATGTGTTATGTGCAACAGAATATTACTCAGCCATCAAAAGAATGACATGGACGGAGCTATGGAGTATTAAGCTAAATGAAGTAAGTCAGAGAAAGACAAACAGCACATGATTTCACTCATATGTGGAATTTCAGAAACAAAACAAAAGATCATGGGGGGCGTAGGGAGAAAGAGAAAAATCAAGAAACAAACTCTGAACTATGGGGAACAAACTGATGATTACCAGAGGGAAGAAGGGTAGGGGATGGGGTAAATAGGTGAGGGGGATTAAGGAGGGCACTTGTCATGATGAGTGTTGGGTGTTGTAAGGAAGTACTGAATCACTAAATTGTACACCTGAAACTAATATTACACTCTGTGTTAACTGGAATTTAAATAAAAACTAAAAAAAATCAATAATATGAATTAGAGCAGAAACCAATGAAAAAAGAAACCGATAAAGAAAAACAACAAAACCAAAAGCTGGTTCTGCAAAACTTTCAGTAAAACTGATACACCTAAGCCATAACAACCAATAAAATAATAAAAAAAAGAGGACATAAATTACTAACATGAAACACGAAGGATAAGACCTCACCAGAGATTCCATGGATATAAAAGGATAATAAAATAATACTATAAATATCTCTATATTCTCAATTTTTATAATCTAAATAAAACATATTACTTCTTTGAAAGAAGCAATATTCCAAAATTCATACAAGACAGAATTGAACTGAAGTTATGCTATCCACACAAGAAGAAAAAGACAATCTGAATAGACCCATATTTATTAAATATGTTAGATCAATAACAGAATGCATCAAGCCTAGATGGGTTCACTGTTCCAGTCTACATTTAAGGAAGAAGTTGTGCCTATTTTCTACAATCTTTCTCAGATGATAGTAGCAGAGGACTCATTTCCTAATGCTTGGCATGAGGCCACACATCGACAAATGATGCTGGATATCCACATGCTCAGGGGAAAAATCTAAACACACACACCTTAGACAGTTTGCAAAAATTAACTCAAAATGGACCACATACCTAAATGTAAAATGAAACTTCTAAAAGAAAACAGGCGAAAACCCAGACAATGTTGAGTGCGGAGTGGACTTCTTAGATCTATCACCAAAGGCATGATCCATGAAAGAAAGAATTAATAAACTGGATTTCATTAAAATTAAAAATTTCTGTTCTTCAAAAGACAATATCAAGAGAATGAGAAGAGAATCCAGACTAGGAGAAGTATTTGTGCAAGACACATCTGATAAATTACTTTTATCCAAAAACATACAAGGAACTTTTAGAACTCAACAGTAAGTAAAGACGTCAAATGAAAAGTAAGCCAAAGACCTTAAGAGACACCTCACTGAAGATACAGAGATAACAAATAAACCTATGAATAGATGCTCCACATCATATGTTATAAGGGAAATGTAAATAAAAACGAGATAGCACTATACATCTACAAGAATGGCCAAAATCCAGATCACTGACAATACCAGATGCTGGCAAGGATGTGGAACAATAGGGTTCTCATACAGTGCTGGTGGGAAGGCAAAATTATACAGCCACTTTGAAAGACAGTTTATCAGTTCCTGATAAAATTACACACACACTTACCATGCAATCAGTATGCTCCTTGGTATTTACCCAAATGAACTAAAAACTTGTGTCCATATGAAAACCTACACATGGATGTTTACAGAGGAGTTTTATGACAATTCTATAGAATACTAGGATGGTAGAAATTCTATAGAATACTAGGATGGTAGATAACATGTTTGTTAAAATCCACAGACTGTACAATGTTAAAACTGAACCCTAATGTAAAGCATAGACTTTGGGGTGATAATGCTTTATCAGTGTAGGTTCATCAATTCTCACAAACGAGATGATGACTTGGGGGAGGACGTGCATCTGTGGGGATAGAGGGTATATGGGAATTCTCTGTACTTTCTGCTCAATTTTGCTGTGAACCTAAAAGTATTCTAAAAAAATTAAGTTTATTGTAATTAAAAAGCTTATTTGATCTAAAAGAGTGGGTAAGAAGAACATTTATAAGGCTGTTTATTCCATGGCAAGGAGTGTGGTTACAGCCAGTTAGCAACTGACCTCGCCCCAAATGAATAAACTGTATTCACATAAAAAAAAAGTTCACAGGAATTTATTTTTGTGGATATATGAAAAAATATGCTGTATTTTGATAAATTACCTCCTCTTTTTGTATTTTAATCCTTAGGGACAAGTATGACAAATAACTTCTTAAAAAATCAATGTCTAGATCATACACACAGATAGGAAAATATGACATAAGTGATAATAATCTGAATAAATAGCACAAACCAAATCAGAGAAATTTCAGCTATTGAAATTAATTGCAGCTCCATATTTGTAGTAGAAATGAAATCCAAGCCGGAAAATATGGATGGAAAAAGAGGATTCTAAAAAGTGATGGACTGGGGTGCCTGGGTGGCTCAGTGGGTTAAAACCTCTGCCTTCAGCTTAGGTCATGATCCCAGGGTCCTGGGATTGAGCCCTGCATCAGGCTCTCTGCTCACTGGGAAGCCTGCTTCCTCCTCTCTCTCTGCCTGCCTCTCCGCCTACTGTGATCTCTCTCTGTCAAATAAATAAATAAAATCTTTTAAAAAAATTAAAAAATAGAAAGTGATGGCTAAGTAGATATTGGAAACATTGTAAGTAAATGAAATAAAAATTCAATGTATAGTTTTAATAGTAGATAGATACAACTGAAGATAGAACTATTAGAAAACTTATTGATAATTCAGCCAAAAACAGACAAAATAGATGGAAAATACAGAGGGGGCACAGAACTACAATGACAAGGTCTAACTTATATTTAGCTGTCCCTGAATGAAAGTAGAGAAATATCGGAGAAGGGAAATTTTAGGACCTAATGACAAATATCCAAAACTTAAGCAAGGTTACTATTCTACAGGAAAATATATATCCATGGGTGGGGGAATGGGTTAAATTGATGATGGGTATTAATAAGGGCACTTGCTGTGATGAGCGACTCATGTTGTATTTAAGTAATGAATCACTAAATCCTACACCTGAAACTAATATGACACTATATGTTAGCTGGAATTTAAATAAAAATTGATGAAAACACATACAGACAGAAGCGCTGCAACAGACTCCAAAAGAAAACACCACAAATGCCCATCGAAAGTGGAATGCACAGGCAGTGTGCCCAGCAGTTGGGAGGTCTGTCTTTTGTTCTAGCAGTGTTTGGACGGACCCTTCTACCAGCCTCCAACCACCTTACAACCCTTTATCGAGATACAACCTTTGGAGCCATCTTCTTGGCCACCCTCTGCCTCCAGGACCAGCCAACACCCAATTTTGAGCTTAACTCCTTATCACTGATCAACCATGAGCTCCCACATTCATTTGTGTGTTTTTTTAAATATTTTATTTTACTTACTTGGCAGAGAGACACAGCGAAAGAGGGAATACAAGCAGGGGGAGTGGGACAGGGAGACCAGGCTTCCCGCTGAACAGGGCTCCATCATGCAGGGCTCCATCAGAGGACCCTGGGATCACGACTTGAGCAGAAGTCAGACTCTTAACAACTGAGCCACCCAGGTGCCCCCAGCTCCCACATTCCTCAGTAGTATGCCCCCAATGGGGAGGCCACAGTCAACTGGCTGGTCAATGTGCATCTGTGGGCCTCCTATACCTACCTCTTTCCAGGCTTCTATTTCCACCTGGACGATGTGACTCTGGAAGGTGTGGGACATATCTTAGGCTAGTTGGCTCAGGAGAAACCCCAGGGTGCCCAGCATCTCCTGAACATGCAAAACCAGCCCAGCGGCGCCCTCTTCCAGGATGTGCAGGAGCCGTCCCAGGAGGGGTCTGTAGTAAAACCGTGGATGCCAGGGAAGCTGCCCTGGTTCTGGAGAAGAACCAGAACCAGGCCCATATGGGTCTGCATGCCCTGGGTTCCGCCCACACAGACCCCCAGCCTTGTGACTTCCCGGAGAACCACTTCCTGCATGAGGAAGGGAAACTCATCAAGAAGATGGCAATCAGCTGACTCACCTCCGAAGGCTGGCCGGCCCCCAGGCTGGGCTTGGCGAGTATCTCTTTGGAGGCTGACCCTTGAGCACCACTAGGACCCTCTGAAGCTCAGCAGTCTTTGAGGGACCCCTCTGGCATCATGCTGGTGCCAAGGCTTGTGCCCTGAGCCTTTCCCTGAAGCCACTAGGCAGTTTTTCAACCACCTAGGAGTCCTCTCCCAACCCGTGGACCAAATGGAAACAATAAAGCTTTTTGCATCAAATAATAATAATAATAAAAAATACTTCTATGTATAATGCTTAAATAAATTGTGACATACATTCAGTGAATAGTACAAAGCAATAAAAATGGACAGATTTCCACCTCATGTCTCAACAATGAAGAATCTTATAAACACAATCCTGAATGATAGAAATGAGACTTCAAATGATACAATGTGATTAGAGATAAAGTAAAAAAAAAAACAACTTAATTTTATATACGAGATGAAATTACAAAGTAAGTAGTTGTTTCAGCCAGCAATGGGGTTCAAATCCTCTCAGTACATCCCCCTGCCCTCTTCCATAGCCCCACCTCCTCTGACCTTCTCTTCTGCAGGCCAATATATTCTGATTACATTGGGCCCACCTGGACAGCCCAAGACAAAGCTTTTAAGGTCATCCGATTAGCAAACTTAGTTGAATCTCCAACTTTGATTGCATTTTGCCATGCAGCATAACATAGTCACAGGTTGGAGGGGGTAGGGGGAGAGAATAAGGAAGTAGGTATCTCTGAGAGGGTGGTTATTCTGTCTACAAGTTATATTTTTATTTAAGTTTTGAAACACTTTTTTCTCTCACTATGTTTCTTTTCAGCTCACCTCAAGCCACATCTTGAAGTTAAATTCACATTCAAAATTGCGGTAAAATGTGATGCCAAATTTCATTACTGTTCTGCCAGTGGGATTTTACACATTTACTATGCCAATATGGAAATTAAGTTGAATAATTTCCTCTTCCAGCTCACACCCAAATATAAAATGAAACTAAGTAGGTAGATATTTGTAAAAACATATTGATACTCTGGCATTGTATATGGTCTGTTGATATTATTATTCCTTCATTATCATCAAATTCTGATACACATCTTTGAACTAATTGCAGCTACTGCCTAATTCTATATCAAGCAAAGGAATGATTTATAATATACCTATTGTAGAAAAATTTCACTATGAAGAATGAAAGCAATGGGATACACACACACACACACACACAAATAAAATGCATGTTGCTTCATACGTCTCTCTCTATATATGCTGTTCTCAATCAAGTGAAGTTCTTATAGTCCTAGTAAGTCCAGTTAGAAAGTAACTGCCACATTATTATTTGAGACTGTCTCAGGTAACTATTGGTCTATTTCCTACATTTACGATAAATGAAAACTGGAGGAAGTATCAAAAATAATTTTTTGTTGTTGAACTTGCAATAATACAACCCAAACAGTACTGCATTGAATTTTTCAGACCATCACAATCTGGAAGGTAGTTCTGTATTTTTAAAGGTGGGAAAGTACCAGCTTATGTAAGCATTTCGTCTTACTTACAACACTACTGAGGCACAGGTAAGTTGATTTCTATATCCAAAGAAGAGTTGTTAACAGACCTGGGACTGAAATTTAGTCAAGAACACTTAAGGTCACAGGAAATGTGCTAGATCTTTGGTCACCTGACAGTGTTTTAGCAAAAGTAGGTACTCTTTGTAGAAATGGCCAATAAAATTCTTCCTTAAATGAGAACAACTCCTCCATCCATTTTCCTATTCATCTCTCATTTCTTCCTCCCCTCCCTCCCTCCCTCCCTCCCTCCCTCTTCTTTACATAGCCTAATAGCATCTACTAAAATTAGTTGAACTTTTATTTGACAACATATGTACTCCAAACTTCCATTAAGATGATAATGTGCAATTTTAAAAATTCTTTTGAAAAAAAAAATCAAAGTAGCTCACCCTTTCTTCAACCTTCAATATTGCTTTCTTTTAATGTCAAAAATTACCTTATTTTAACAGAGAAACTACTTTCCAGTTAGCATCCCCAACTGTCAAAGTAAAGAATGCTTTAGGAAGTTCCCAACAGCTTTAAAAATTACATTGTTGGAGTGCCTTTAATCTTTACTGACTTGCACACTTGTCCAATAGATATTAACTGAGCACTTAATACATAAGTAATGAAAATCTAAGATTTTAAAAGATAATCATTAGAATAGCACTTAAGAACCCATCTCATTTGATAGTTACAATCAAATATATTTGATCTAAAACCTTTTCTCATAGCCTATGATTTTTCAGAATACAAATCGCATCTCTAATTACTAAAGGACTTGTTTCTAGTAATTACCCCGAGTTTCTACGTAAAAAACTATCAATTTGCATAATCCTAAATTTAAAATGTCTGATAACTCCAATTTCTTCATTAGCATTTTAAAATCCCCATTTTTATGCATTTGTCCCTCACTTAAAATTTTATCATCTCTCAAAAATCTCAGTTTGAAGTTGACTTAGAATTCCAATTTGACAATGACTTTCTTCCTGTGAACTTCTTCGTCTGAATTTCACACAGGAGAAAATAATTGCAAAGATAAGAACTCAATTTAAATATATGCTTTTTGGTAAAAAGTTATGTTTCTAGAGCTTGTATTTAAGTGTTGTTCATGCTTTACTAAGTTATGAACAGAAGACACAAATAAAGGTCTATATTTCCATGGCAGCATATGTCCCAGGTTCTATTATTTACAATCTGGGTCAGTGTAGGCTGCTTGGGCTGCCATAACAAAATACCACAGACTGGGTGGCTTCAACAACAGGAATTAATTTTTTCGCAGTTCTGGAGGCTAAAATCCAAAATCAAGTCATGATCAGTTTTCTGTGAGAGCACTCTGCCTGCCTTAGAGAAGCTACCTTCTCACTATTTCCTCACATGGCCTCTCCTTGGTATGTGTACACAGAAAAAAAGAGAAAGAGACCAAGCTTTCTGGTATACCTTTTTATAAAGACACTAATCCTCTAAAATCAGGGCCTTACCCTTATGCCCTCAGTTAATTTTGATTACTTCCTTAGGGTGCCATCTCCTAATACAGCCACACTGGGGGCTTAGGGCTTTAGCATATGAACTGGGGAGGACAGAACATTCAGGCCACAACAGTCAGTTTAAATAGCCATATGTAATGGTAATTCATCTTTAAGTGTAATCTGGAAGTATATGTTAGGAGTGCTTTCCTGGCCAGGAAATGCAGGGATACAAACAGGTACCATAAGCCTTTAGGAATTATGCCTCTCCAGAATTCTCTTAAAACAGCCCTCTTAAGCCAGTTGTAAGCATAGTTTGTTAATGAATGATATCCCAATACCAGGTCTCCTTCAGAAATATACACTTTTTCAAGCATGTCTCTGTGATGGTCATTACTTTCTGGATGTGATCCATGACAAACACAAGATGTGAAAAAGAAGGTGACACTGTTTTTTATGTGGAGAATTTCCAAGTCTGCCAAATTTGCTCCAGCTGTATTGGCCTGAGTCACCAGATTCCAGAGCCATTTGTGGTAACATTAGCTAGGTTTAAAGATAGCTGTATACATAGAAATTCTCATCCCAAACAGGTAAGTGCTATTTCCTGGGACCAGCAAGGGAATAAAATAGGCATAGGACAGAGGTCTGAGGCTCTGTTGTTGCCTAAGTCAAAGAGGCTCAGCTGTTGCCAACAGTTGTGAAGGTGAGGATTGAAGTGGGTAAGGGATCGACTTCAGATAGCAGTCAATATAAACAGAGGTCTTCAGAAGTTTTCTACAGACCTGACCAAGGCCTTTCTTTTGTGAGGTTATACAACATTAGTGCTATGTTATGTACAAAGCCCTGCCACTCTGTTTGGGATCAAGGTCCCAAGGAATTCCTACTGCACTGTGTGGCTCTTGCACTTGAGTCAGATTTCAGCTTCACATTCAGAACAGAAAGTGTCCCAGCTTAATGGGCTCGTACACTTCAGCCATGAATTCCATTTTACAGGTGCAGTAAAAAATGGCACACAGAGAGGAAAGCTTGCCCGAAATAATGTATTCATTTTTCCCAGAAATCTTACCAGAGTTGCACTGTGACCTGTTTTGTTAACCAAGCACGAAAACATGAAGAAAATCTATATTGCCCCCACTGGGAATCTCAAGCATAATGTACTCTCATGTAACTGCGAGAGCAAGAAAAAGAGGACTGAGATCCTAAGTCATTGGTTGATATTTCCGTGAGCAGTCTTCCTGCCATGATGAAATTTAAGGGAATTTGGTGTTTAGTTTCGGAGACTGCGGGAGTTAGTCAGTTGCAGTTGAACTCATTACCACGGGGAGGCGCTGTTGAGCTGTGGGCCCTCCCTAGACTCTACCTTTAGGGATGTTGGCACCTGAACCCGTGTTCTGTGTTGGGAGCCCAGAGAGTACCACAGTACACTCAGCAAGCTGCACCTCACATAAACAAAAATCATCAAAGGCTGGACAGCAGGTCCCAGCAGAATGTCTTTAGTCATTGGCCCACATAGACGTAATGACTTAGCAAATAATGGACATCAAATGCTAAGCATTATTCTAGGCACCAGAGGTATGTCTGAACAAAATGTATCAAAATTTCTGCTCTCAAGAACCTTTCATTTATAAGAAAAAAATTTTAAACCTAGAAACTTGGTTTCAAGAGAAAAAAATCACACTCAAATTGAAAGTAAGCAGTTCAGGTCATGATCCTAGGGTCGCAGGATCGGGTCCTGGGATTGGGTCCCGCATCTGGCTTCTTTCTCAGTGGGGAACCTGCTTCTTCCTCTACCTGCTTCTCCCTCTGCCTACAGCTCTCCCTGCTTGTGTGTGCTTGCTCTCTTTCTGACAAATAGAATCGTAAACAAACAAACAAACAAACAAACAAACAAAAATAGGGTTTGGAAGTGGGTTAGAGTACCAAGAACACTGAGTTTGACTTGGGAAATGTGTAAGCTCTTAGAAGCCTGAAGTATTAGGGATGGACCAACAGGTAAGGACACGATAAAAAACTGACTATGCACACAATGGAGACACACAAAGTGGGATTAGTGAGATCAGGAGGCAGAACCAGGATAGAGCCTGAGAGAACATACAAGAAAATCATGTTTTATTTAACAGCTATGGCTTTACCATGAGCAGGGAGGATGTTAATAAGAGCACTTATCTCATTTACACAAGCACAGTATTTATGATTAAATTTTATGTTAATACTGAGGAGCTATAGAAAAAAAATCTGGATTAAGATCCCATACTTTGAAATGTTCCCAGAACAAGTTCTAGCTTTAGCTGCTCACCTTTATTTATTCTTCCATTTTAATTGGACAGCTATCTAGAAAGAAGGCTCTGCACTTTCTTTGTCATGGGATTTACAACAGGTTCCTTTAATTGTCAGTCTCCCTTACTAAACTGTAAGTTCTGAAAGAAAAACTACTTTGATGCCATTATCCTTATATTCATTGCTGGCACCTATCACAGTGCCTCATTTCATATTATGCAGGTCCACCTTATATAGTTGTGCAGGTTGTGCACTGCACAACTCCAGGGGCACGACACTTATAAATATGATGTGAATGGTACCCCTAAAGTCACACAGTCCACAACCTCACAAACATTTACGGGTGCCCTGGATCTCATCAGTGTTCATCAAATTAATGAAAATATTTGCACCACTTATGACTTGTTGTCAGATGTCAAATAAATATGCCAACTTGTGACATACATAAGTGTACATGGCAAGGACAATGACATTGTATAATAAATGAAATGGATTTCTGTTTTAATCTTCGACTAAAAAGAGATGGCTTTGAAAATCTGTGTTGATTACTTAATGAAGTGACACTCATTTAAAAAAAAAACAGCCTTCTAGCTTGAGAATAAGTAGATTCCAGTTTCCTATGAGATGGATGATTTTAAAAAGTGGAACTTTTAATATAGTTAAATTAGCAAACTAGAAGATTCACTTACTTCGGTGAACAGCAAGCCTGGGGAAAATATTTTATTGTAATAGAATTCGGTCTCCCCCAAAACATCCCCACAAAGTAATCTTAATAGTTATATATGCTTTGACAATACAGCTACCATTTTTTCCACATCATACAGCCTATAAAGGTAATGTAAAATACTTTTTTTCCCTAATTAGCTTCAAGTTTCCTTTAACAGATACAAATTAGCAGGCAAGCCAAAGTGATGAATGTCCACATGTAATCTTACAAATAATAAGTGGAGGTGAAGTGACTGAAAGCATCATCATTTCCATCTGTGCAAGAAATTTTGCAATTTTGGTGTCTTTCTTAATTTTATTGCCTATGATTTCTTGCTCCTTTGATTTCTTGCTCATGTACATTGTTAGCATAGATAGATGTGTGTGTCTTTAAGAACAGTAGGCAGACGTAGTCTACTAATTTGTATCCAATCATGCTGTCTATGAATGTTTCTATCATCCCAAATGAACATTCATGATCTTTTCCAAATTGTCACTGTAAAATGTAATATAAACCATTGCAATCAGAATAAATTGAACTGAAGTTATTTTATCCACAAACACAATGCCTGTTAGAACAAGCTGACATGGGGAGCTTTTGAATATGGTGTCCTCCACTGGTCTCTAACGTGTCATTGATGAGCCATCTAAATATGGTTAACCACTTATAAGGCCTCAATATTTTGAATGAAGCATTTTCTTTAGTGAATAAATAACGAATGTAGCTTTGCTATCATGATTCTACAATTCCATTTAAAGCAGATACTTTTTCAATAAAGAAAAAATAAATTCAACTACTAGAGCAACAAAAATAATTGGTGGTAAAAAAAAAAAATCTGGATCTCAAAACAAGGACCATTTGGGGCACTGGTTAAACGTTCAGATTTCTGCAGTCAAAGCCGGAATATAATCTCAGGTAGATGGAGCTGCAACAGACATGTGATTATTAGACAACCTCCCAGGATAGACTTGCATGTGCTACATCTTGAGAACAAGTGACTTACAGAATAGTTTTCAAGTTTGTTTAATAGTTTTATTTAGTTCATGTGGCCTGAGGAGTTTGGACATCTGCTTTCTAAACATGGAAATATTAAAGAGGCCATGGGTATCTAAAATGAGACTTCTGTTTAGCTCTCTTTACGTTATATTTAGATATGTTTGCTAAAATGTCTAAATTCAATTCCCAAAGGAAAAGTCATAGTTTCAAGAACCTGAGGTTTCACTCTGCTTTGCAAGCTAACAAGTTATCCTGTCGGTTTCATGGATACTGGTAGGTAAGTGACTACTGGCTCAGAGATCTTGGGTGGGGGTAGGGTGGGCTCTCCTGGATGGTCAGGAGGGCCTGTTCTAATCACATGAATCCTGGAGAAACTTTCATGGCTGGGGTCAGAGGAAGAGATGTGAGGATGAAATCAGGGCCAGAGAGATGCTACCTTGCTGGCTCTCAAGATGGAGGAAGGGAGCCATGAGCCAAGGACCAAAGTGTCAGCCTTTAGAAGCTGGAAAAGGCAAAGAAATGAATTCTTCCCTGGAACATCCAGAAGGAAGGTCCAGAAGGAACACAGCCCTGCCAACACCTTGATTTTAGCCCAGTGAGAGCTGTGTTGGTCTTCTGACCCCCAGAACTGTAAGATAATACATGTGTGCTGTTGTTTTCCAATGCAGGGCTTGAACTCACAACCCTGAGATCAAGACCTGAGCTGAGATCAAGATTCAGAGGCTTAATTGACAGAGCCACCCAGGCACCCCATATATGTGTGTTGTTGTAAGCCACTAACTCTGAGGTAATTTTTTAATAGCAACAATAGAAAATTAATACAAGCAGTAGCCAGAGCATCAGCATTTTTGTGCCAGTTCTCCCAAGCCCCAGTTCTCACAGGGTAATTCAGAGAAAGCCAGGTGACAGTCGCACACACAGTGATTCTCTTATAAGAGAAGAATCCTGAATTTAGGGAGCCTGAATCTTTTGTAATGAGAAATAAGCAGGCCTGACTTTCACTCCAGAAGGAGACACTATCTCTGTCTCCCAAGGCTGTTTGCTCTACAAATATCCTTGAAAAGATTCTCTGAAGCAAAGGGCAGTTGGTTATTTCACTGGCAAGGTTAGCAGAAACACAACAGACGAATACACAATTGTTCTTCAACACAAGATGCCATCCAAATTCATTACTCAAGCGTTCCTGAAATACAGAGTTTTCATAATTCAAACTGAGTGACTATAGTTTTTAGCATAACAATAGGTGAAATTGATACAGCTGTATAAGCAATGTCTGCTAATGAGAAAAAAAAAATGAAATCCATTATTATAAAACCAAAATTAACATGAGCATATGCTGGGGTGGTTTTATTTATGATACTAAACATACACGAACACACAAATATGCCATCACTATTGAAATTGCTACAGGTAAAGAAATCTCATTATTGCCAGTCTGGAACTTTTTGTACTATAAACTGCTTTCCACTTGAAACAATTGTTTTTATTACGGAATTTTTTAATACTGTCAAGTTTTTTAGTACTCTCCCTCATATTATAGCAAAAGTAGGCTGTGCTTTTTTAAATAAGATTTATTTTTCTATAAAACTTAGAAATAGATTTTTATTGGTATCTTGGTTAAATTGGCCCAAGTTGCAAAGGGATGAGTATAAATTGCATTTTCCAGTAAAAACAGCTGAAAATACCAGCGTGTGATAAACTTCCTTGTCCTTCTTGAGTTGATAGGCTAAATTAAACCCTAGTTACTCATTTAAAAGAAGTACTTTACATCCTCTAGCTATTATTAAATGAAATAGTATCTATAAATGGAGATATATTTCAATAGCAGTAGAAAATATACTGGGTCATGCAGTTTGCCTCATAAACATTACAGTCACCATGGTTACTATTATAATCCCTAAATCACAGGGCCCTCTATTCTGCTCAGGTTTGCCAGTATTTGTGAAATCTGTTCTGTGTGTCCTTCTATCAGAATATGCTCCTTTATCCAGGTCTGCTCCTGAGGATGTCCAGGAAGTTCCATTTCATCTCAGAACTTAGGGGACCATTCAAGCTTGCCATTTGGTCTCTCTGAAGACTAAAATA
The DNA here is from genome assembly GCF_010015895.1 of Lontra canadensis. Lineage (NCBI taxonomy): Eukaryota > Metazoa > Chordata > Mammalia > Carnivora > Mustelidae > Lontra > Lontra canadensis. The sequence goes on from NW_022631145.1 coordinate 649,899, forward strand.
ATACTCAAGAGAGCAGTTTAAGCACTGACCCTTAATCCCTTTAGAAGAGATGAAAGGGTTACACTTCTGAATTCTAGTTTAGATCCTGTTCCCTCATCCCCACTGTGCTGGCCCTTAAGTTGTTGCCTCTCAACCTCAAACCTACCCCTCTGTACTCTGCTTTGTGGAGCTCTGGCTAAGAGTATAGACCACATTTCTGTAATTCCAGCTGCTCTGTGTTAGGCTTTACCAAGAAAGAGTTCCATCAGGAGATTGTAGGGCTCAACATGGGAGGGAGAAATGGGAAGGAACTATTCTGCGGGAACCCACCTTCAAGCCTCTCTTTTTGAATATTATAAGGTCTTTCTTTTGCTCCCCAGTGGTAAGGATAGCAGCTACTTTTTGCAGCTACTACCACTCTGATACCTCAGGGTCCCTTTTTGGCTTTTTCAGTTCTCAGTAATTTAAAAATATTGATTCTTCATTTTAAGTGATTTCTTTTAAAACAACTAGTGAGCTTTGGCACTCTGGTTCTTGACTGATAGAACCCCCAGTGTTCAGGTTAAACATCTCAGAGTTAACTCTGGACATGAACACAGACTATCTTGGGGGAAATGAATTCCAGAGCACAGAGTCCTCAAAGAGCCAACAGATGGTCTGATATTTGATACAAGGAGTCACATATTCACTAAACATGAATGGAATACCAAGGGTTTCTCAGGCACCTTGCTTAATGAGAGGTGAAATCTGTTCTCAGGTGACGTAAATCCAGAATAATATGGAGCCAATACCAGAAAGGTTACAAAGTACAGTAATGTTAAGTTGAAAAGCAAAAGAAGTCCTAATAGCATTACAGGACACACATAAGGTAACAAAGGAGACTGCTTGATGACTTCCTGGCCAGAGAAGACTTCTCTGGCCAGGAAGTCATCGAGCAAAAGAGAAGTAGAAGCAAATTTAGGAAGAAAGAACCATGCATGCTTAAACCAAGAGGTTTGCAAAAGTAGGACCACTGAAAGAACTGAAAATCATTCCACATAGGTTATGAGAAATAAGGCCTTACTAAAGATGAGGATGTAAATGTGGATAGGGACCATATTATGAAGAGACTTTTCTGTCTTGCTTGGAAGTTCAGCCTCCAATGGACAAAAGAGGAGGGCCATTGAAAGCATTCAGGACAACTACGACTCTGACATACTTTTTTCCAATGCAGCTTTTTAATGAACTATAACATATAAACAGAGAAGTGTACACATAATAGATATAAAGCTCAGATTTTTAGAAAACAAACATACCAGTGTAAACAACACCCAGATAGAGAAATCAAGTGTTACCAGTATATCTGAAGGATCTCTCCTATACCTGCCTACTCATGGTCTCCACCAAAAGTAACTGTTGTCTTAACCTAAAACCATGGGTTAAATCAGTGTTTTTTAATTTTATAGAAATTGAACGGAACAGTATGAAGCTCTTTGTTTCTGGCCTCTTTGGATCAACATTACTTGTGGGATTCACTCATGTTTTGTATAGATTTGTTCATTCTTACTGCTATGTACCTTTCCACTGTACGAATAGTTTACAAACTATTTACATTCCAATGTTGATGGACATTCAAGGCTTTTTCCAGTTTTTAGTCATTAAGATATGTTGCTATGTAAACTTTCATTCAAGTATACGTCACTACTGTGTATCTACTAAACAAGTAGACTTGTTGTTTATATGTATGTTCACCTTAACAGGATACTGCCAAAAGAGTTGACCTAATTCACATTCCCACCAACATTTTGAGAGCTCTATTCCACATACTTGCCATCATTCTTCCTGTCACTTTTTTTTTCTTTTTGCATTTTAGTCTTGTGACAGGTATTTAGTTCTATCTCATGGTAGTTTTAGTATGTGTTTCCCAAATGTATAATAAGATTGAACATATTTTCATATTTTATTAGCTATTTAATTTGATATCCTCCTTTATGAAATGACTAGTAAAGAGTTCTTTTTTCAGTATGTCTGGGTGGCTCAGTCGTTTAAGCATCTGCCTTTGGCTCAGGTCATGACTGCAGGTCCTGGGATTGACTCCTGCATGGGGCTCCCTGCTCAGCAGGGAGTCTGCTTCTCCCTCTACCTCTGCCTGCTGCTCCCCCTGCTTGTGCTCTCTTGTTCTCTTTCTTTCTGGAAAATAAATAAAATCTTTTTTTAAAAAAGTTTTTCCTTTTTTGTATTTTTAAAATTTTATTGTTATTTTATTATTTTATTTTAATATTATTATGTGTTAGTCATCATACAGTACATCATTAGATTTTGATGTAGTGTTCCATGATTCATTGTTTGTGCATAACACCCAGTGCTCTAAGCAATATGAGCCCTCCTTAATACCCATCATCAGGCTAACCCATCCTCCTACCCTCTCCCCTCTAAAACCCTCAGTTTGTTTCTCAGAGTCCACAGTCTCTCATGATTTATCTCACCCACTGATTCCCCTCCCTTCATTTGTCCCTTCCTTCTCCTAATGTCCTTCATGCTATTCCTTATGTTCCCCATATAAGTGAAACATGATAATTGTCTTTCTCTGACTGACTTATTTCATTTAGCATAATCCCCTCCAGTTCCATCCATGTCGATGCAAATGGTGGGTATTCATTCTTTCTGATAGCTGAGTAATATTCCATTGTCTATATGGACCACAATTTCTTTATCCATTCCTCTGTTGAAGGCCATCTTGTTTCCTTCCATAGTTTGGCTATTGTGGACATTGCTGCTATGAACATTGGGGTGCATGTGCCCCTTCTTTTTACCACCTCTGTATCTTTGGGGTAAATACCCAGTAGTGCAATTCCTGGGTCATAAAGTAGCTCTATTTTTAATACTTCGGGGAACCTCCACACTGTTTTCCAAAGTGGCTGTACCAACTTGCATTCCCACCAACAGTGTAAGAGGGTACCCCTTTCTCCACATCCTCTCCAACATTTGTTGTTTCCTGCCTTGTCAATTTTGCCATTCTAACTGGTGTAAGATGGTATCTCAATGTGGTTTTGATTTGAATTTCCCTGATGGCTAATGATGATGAGCATTTTTTCATGTGTCTGTTAGCCATTTGTATATCTTCTTTGGAGAAGTGTCTGTTCATGTCTTCTGCCCATTTTTGACTTAATTATTTGTCTTTTGGGTGTTGAGTTTGAGAAGCTCTTTATAAATCTTGGATACCAGTCCTTTATCTGTAGTGTCATTTGCAAATATGTTCTTCCATTCTGTGAGTTGCCTCTTTGATTCATTGACTGTTTCCTTTGCTGTGCAGAAGCTTTCTATCTTGATGAAGTTCCAAAAGTTAATTTTTGTTTTTGTTTCCCTTACCTTTGGAAAAGTATCTTGAAAGAAGTTGCTGTGGCCAATGTTGAAGAGGTTACTGCCTATGTTCCCCTCTGGGATTTTAATGGAATCCTGTCTCACATTGAGGTCTTTCATCCATTTTGAGTTTATCTTTGTGTATGGTGTAAGAGCATGGTCGAGTTTCATTCTTCCGTATATAGCTGTCTAATTTTCCCAGCACCATTTATTGACGAGATTGCCTTTTTTCCATTGGATATTTTTTCCTGCTTTGCCAAAGATTAGTTGACCATAGAGTTGAGGGTCCTTATCTGGGCTCTCTATTCTGTTCCATTTGTCTATGTATCTGTTTTTGTACCAGTACCATGCTGTCTTGGTGATCACAGCTTTGTAATATAACTTGACATCAGGCAACATGGTACCTCCAGCTTTGTTTTTCTTTTTCAATATTTCCTTGGCAATTTGAGGTCTCTTCTGCTTCCATACAAATTTTAGGATTGTTTATTTTGTTTGTTTTAGCTCATTGAAAAATACCATTTTTATTTGATCAGGATGGTGTTGAAAGTATATATTGCTCTGGGCAACATAGACATTTTAACAATGTTTATTCTTCTAATTCATGAGAATGGAATTTTTTTTCCATCTTTTTGTATCTTCAATTTCTTTCATGAGTGTTCTGTAGTTCCTCAAGTACAGATCCTTTACCCCTTTGGTTAGGTTTCTTCCTAGGTATCTTATGGTTTTAGGTGCTATAGTAAATGGAATTGATTCTCTAATTTCTCTTTCTACAGTTACATTATTAGTGTTTTGTTTTTAACTCCTGGATTGAAGTGCAGTACTTAACCTCTAAATATTTGTTGATTTTCTAGTTACCTTATTGATACTGATTTCTAATTTAATTGCATTGGAATCATAAAATATAACTTGTATTTTAGTCCTTTGAAATTTATTGAAACTTGTTAGATGGCCCAGAACATGTGTAAGTGCATGTTCTATGTGCACTTTTTAAAAATGTGTGTTCTACAGTTGTTGGCTATAATGTACAAAAATATTAGTTAGGAAGTTTGTTGGTAATGTTTGTCAGGTTGGGTTATCCAAAAGCAGATATTGACAAGTTGTCAGTGTAAGATATTTACTACATAGCAACACCTGTGAATAGGGTGGGGGTAGGTTAAGATTAAGCAAAGAGAAAAATTAAATTGTATTGTAGTCCCAGCAAAGCCTCAGACAATACCATACCACTGTCTGCAATGTACACAGCCCATCAGGATTATCCCTTAGTGGACTGAAAGGCTTTGATCAGGCATGAAATGTAGAACCCTACCATAATCAATACTTGGATGTGGGTTGCCCAGGTTAACAAGTATGCTCTTGTGGCTCTCTGCAGCTGAGGCAAAATGTGAGGGAAAAAATAATTGAGGGAACAAATTCTTCCTTGAAGAGATTATTGGTTGTGAATCTTTGTGACCACTAGTATTCTTTAAATCTGCATTCATACTGATTTTTTCTGCTACTAAAGCTTGTTTCATATGTTTTGAAGCTTTAATGTCAGATATATACTTATTGTTGAATCAACTCTTATATGATTATAAATTGAACTTTTTTTTTTGTCTCTGATAATGGTTCTTGTTTGGGGATCTACTTCAGTAATATAAACACCATGTCTGTCTTATACTTAATAAGTGTATGGTATTAACTTTTTTCAATTCTTTAATTTTAACAGTTTCTGTCTTCAAATTTAAAATGTATGTTTGAAAAGACCATGTAGTTTGGTCTTGCTTTTCTTTTTTTAATTTCTTTTCAGCGTAACAGTATTCATTGTTTTTGCACCACACCCAGTGCTCCATGCAATACGTGCCCTTCCCAATACCCACCACCTGGTTCCCCCAACCTCCCGCCCTCTGCCCCTTCAAAACCCTCAGGTTATTTTTCAGTGTCCATAGTCTCTCATGGTTCACCTCCCCTTCCAATTTCCCTGAACTCCCTTCTCCTCTCCATCTCCCCATGTCCTCCATGTTATTGGTTATGATCCACACATAAGTGAAACCATATGATAATTGGCTCTCTCTGCTTGACTTATTTCACTCAGCATAATCTCTTCCAGTCCCATCCATGTTGCTACAAAAGTTGGGGTCTTGCTTTTTTAATCAGATTGAAAATTAATCTTTTGAATTTTTTAGCTCCTTAATACTTAATATAATTATTGATATGGTTGAATTTAAATCTACCATGTTTCTATTTTCTATGTGACCTCTGTATTCTTACAAACTCCTTTTTTTATATTGACCCAATATTATCATAAGAATCCCTTATGTCTCCTCTATTGGTATGTCTAAATGCTTGCTGCAGTAATAAATTACCTTATCATAGTATACTCTGAATTAATAGTATAAAAAGTTGACAGTAGTTTAATTCCATTTATACTCTTTTCAATACTTTGTCCTGATAATTTTTTACTTTATTCCACACTTTATATATGAAAAATTTCAAAGGCTTTAGAAGATATTATCTTCTCTCAGGAGAGTTAACCATATATTCAGAGAGAAAAAGTAAAGACAGATTACCCTAATCCAATCAGAGACTGAATGTAATAAAAAAACAGGTTGCAATTTTCATGAAGTTCCATTTCTCTCCGTTTTACATTCACTTTTGGGAGTGTAACCTGCCATAGATCCTGAATTAGAGGCTAATGGATTTACTAAGGAGTCCCCTTTACTCAGTTCTGAATTCCAATTCCAATTCTAAGTCTGTCCTCTCAACACTATGAAATGGATATGAACGCTGATCTGCTTTTCTTCAGTGAGACAAAGTATTTTTTAAAGCTGAGCATACCAATATATCCTATCTCATATGATGTTATTGCAATTTAATGCTGACAGTAAGAGGTAAAATCCATGTTTTTTTGAATATGGGTGAGTCTGCTTCTATGGCAGAAGTGATGCTCTGTCACTTCTGTAACTAAGTCATAAAAGGCAACATGACTTCCTTCTATATGGTCCTTTGGGAATATTCTTCCTTGGAACCCAGCCACCATGCTATGCAGAAGCCAAAAGTCACCTAGAAAGGCCATAAGAAAGTATTTGGGTCACAGCTCCCAAAGGGATCCCAGACAATAGCCAGTATCAACTGCCAGAAACCTAAGTGGTGAGGAAATGAGCTTTTGTATTATTTCAGCCTTCAGTAGCAAGCAGGCCCAGCTGACAATGAGTAGGGCAGAGACAATCTATCCCTTCCAAGCTTTGCCTAAATAGCAGAATCATGAACCAATTAAACATTTCTGTTGTTTTAAGCCGCGTAGTTTGGGGGTGGTTTGTTACTCAGAAAGAAATCATCTAAACACGTGGCTTTCTCTTTAATGTTTTTAGCTGCTGGTAAAATATGAACAGCTACCTGGAGAATACTGTCAAGTGCTGCAGGTCACTAGTCTGCCTCCATTTTCACCAGGATCTCAGCCCCATAAGTCCTGGTTCCAAAATCCAATCTTTGTTTCTCAAGCCCCAAGAGACTGCCAAACTTTCTGTTGGTTTTTCTGCTTCTTTTTCCAAGGGGTAGGAGGGGGAGGTTGTAGCCCATACCTCAGGATCTTTATCTTTGTTTATTTTTTCCCACATTCACTAAGGCATAATGGAGAAATAAAGTTGCATACATTTTTCTCTCCTTTTTCATTATACCCTTCAGACAGAATTCTCAGCCTTTTGCCCAGTGTCAAGAAGTGACAGATGCCAGAAGTGGGAAAGGAGCTTGTAAAATGTTGGCTTGCCTCTCTGTACTTCACTTTGCACAGGGATCATAACTGTTTAAATGGATATTTCTAAGTTATTTTTCTTGGTTTTGTTTTTCTGGTTGTTCTCAATGGCAACAATGGCCTGCCACAATTACTTCATCAGGAATAAAAGTGGAAGCTCATACTGCGTTTTTCAAGATCTTCCTGGTATTAATATAGAGAACAGATCTGAGGGAGACCATCCTGGAGTAATAGTCAACAATCTGGGTGAGAAATGATGATTGACAGAGCTATAGTAAAAGTAGCAGGGCTAGAAAAATTTGTCACTAGTATTTGATGAATAATTAGAGCAGGTACTTTGCAGTGTTTGGTATGGGTATAAGGGAGAAGAAAGTATTGGGAGCTTTGTAGGATTCTTGCATGTATACTGGAGTAAAGGGTAAGGTCTTTCACTGAGAAAAGGAATATTCCTCACCAAGGAGGGATACACAGAGTTACTATGTTAAATGTGGAAATTGATAGGTTTGATCTGTCATTAGGATATCTAGGTGGAAATGACCAAATGCAAATGGATTAAGAATTCATAAAAGAAATCTTGACTAGAGATAAAAAGATAATTGGGAGAAAAGTGTATTAGTATTATTTTAACACAAAGTGAATTAAAACTACCCAAGAATAACACACAGTGAGAAGTAAAAAGATGAGTCTCAGACAGAACCAACTTGCTTCAGCATTCCTTGGAAGGAAACAAAATGGAACAGAACCATGAGCATCAATTTCATGGTTTTACTTCTTTTATTTTCTCATATTGCTGTGTGTCTCCAATATAGATTTAGATGAATGTTTCCCAAACTGTAGAACACACTTTTTTTTAATGAAAAGAGGGAAAAAATCTGAAAAGTGTTATGAGTCAAAGACAAAGGGAATAGTTTCCTGTGGTTCTCAATTTTAAACAACATAAAATTTCTAAAATAAGTTGGATAAACCATTACATGCTCATATTACAAACCATGCTTATGATCTTGATTGACAGGAAAAATCAAACACTCCAGAAAACACACAACCATAATTTCACTGGATTCATTTCAAAAAAGGAGAGCTTTAATAGAAATTTCATGAAATATAGATAAAATGGGACAAATATAGGGAGGATGTGTAATATTATCAGAAAAGTTTGTTACTTACAACTAAAATTAAAACTTCTTGAGAAATAACAATAAAGAATGCATTATTTACTATAACTCACAACCACAACCATATGCTTTTAATTGCCTGATGACAAATACATTAAATTCTATTTTAATTCTGTTCACAGTGGAACATAATAATTCAATGTGTCATAAAGACAAAAGAAACTACCATTTCTAAAAAAGATAAAATAATGTAATCAAATTAGTGTATAATAAATGAAATAACATGAAAATATACACAGTCTACTATGGACATTTTGTTTCTTTTTTCTTTTTTTAAAGTTTTTATTTATTTATTTGACAGACAGAGATCACAAGAAGGCAGAGAGGCAGGCACAGAGAGAAGAAGGGAATCAGGCTCCCTGCCACACAGAGAACCTGATGTGGGGCTCGATCCCAGGACTCTGGGATCATGACCTGAGCTGAAGGCAGAGGCTTTAACCCACTGAGTCACTCAGGCACCCCAACATCTTTGTTTTTTAACCTATCATCCATTCCTTCTCCTTTTGATGATGGAATATTCATTTCCTTTACACAACCAGATATGCCCACTTAACTGTTTATGGAATTTTTGAGCTTACATTAGTTCTAGAAACAAGCAAATGTCCTATGCTAGCTTATCAGTGTACCTCATTTTTCCTGCCATGGCTTTTGGTTCAAGAATACTCAAGTAACCCAAAATGAAAATCAACTACATGGTTCTGCTGGAACATTAAGTAAGAAATATTTCCAGTGGGGCTTCAAAGTGGAAATATGTAAGCCTGGAGTTACTTGCATTCATCTTGTTAAGGCCTCCATATGTCTCAATTACCTGGGACAACCCTAGCTTATACTTGGGGTCTCACTATACTTAGTATACAATTTATTGTTCAAACCAAGACAGCGTTTTATGACTAACTTTACTCTTTCAAGAAAACCTGCCTAAGAATAAATTTCAAATGGAAAAAAAGGAAACCTGAGAGATGAAAAGCAATCACAGATTCTAGACATCATTTGATCACCCAGAGTCGGGTGTACCTGCAACTAGGTCTACCTTGGATTTCTGTTATGTGTAAGTAAATAAGTAAATAAATAACTCATTTTGTAATTGGGTTTGAGTTTCTACTACTTGCAGCTAAAACAGGAATGATTATGACTATACACTATGTTAAAGTTTTACTTAATGACAAGACAAAGCATACATTTATACAGAGATTTATACAAGGATGAGTCTGAATCTTCTCTATTCTTTCAAGAATGTAGAGACAGGAGAGGGAGTCAAGATGGCGGAGAAGAAGCAGGTGAGACTACTTCAGATAGCGGGAGATCAGCTAGATAGCTTATCTTAAGATTGCAAACACCTACAAATCCAACGGAAGATCGAAGAGAAGAAGAACAGCAATTGTAGAAACAGAAAATCAACCACTTTCTGAAAGGTAGGACTGCCGGAGAAGTGAATCCAAAGGGACGGGAAGATAGACCCCAGGGGGAGGGGCCGGCTCCTGGCAAGTGGCGGAGCAACGGAGCACAAAATCAGGACTTTTAAGGGTCTGTTCCGCTGAGGGACATCGCCCCAGAGGCTTAACTGGGGTGAAGCCCACGCGGGGCCAGTGTGGCCTCAGGTCCCGCAGGGTCACAGAAGGATCAGGGGTGTCTGAGTGTCGCAGAGCTTGCAGGTATTAGAAAGGGGAAGCCGGCTACAGAGACGGAGCCAAGGAGTGAGCTCACAGCTCGGGCTTACCTTGAACCGGTCGCAGGCTCGGTGAGCTCGGAGCGTGGCCGGAGGCCAGGCAGACGGGAGTAATTGGGCGCTGTTCTCTGAGGGCGCACTGAGGAGTGGGGCCCTGAGCTCTCGGCTCCTCCGGGCCGGAGACTGGGCGGCCGCCATCTTCATTCCCGTCCTCCGGAACTCTACGGAAAGCGCTCAGGGAACAAAAGCTCCCGAAAGCAAACCCGAGCGGATTACTCAGCCCGGCCCCTGGTAAGGGCGGTGCAACTCCACATGGGGCAAAGACACTTGAGAATCACTACAACAGGCCCCTCCCCCAGAAGATCAACAAGAGACCCAGCCAGGACCAAGTTCACTTACGAGGAGTGCAGTTTCAATACCAAGGAGAGCAGCGGAATTCCAGAGGAGGAGAAAGCAAAGCACGGAACTCATGGCTTTCTCCCCATGATTCTTTAGCCTTGCAGTTAATATAATTTTTTTTTCTTTTTCAATTTTTTTCTCTTCTTCTGCTAAATTTTTTTAACTTTTACCCTTTTCTTTTTTAACGTTTTTTAACTAGTTTATCTAATATATATATATATTTTTCCTTTTTATATTTTTTTCATTATTGGTTTTCTTTTTTTACTTGTTTCTTTTTTCTTTTTTCTTTTTTTTTTTTCTTTCTGAACCTCTTTTTATCCCCTTCCACCCCCCCTCACGATTTGGGATCTCTTCTGATTTGGCTAAAGCATATTTTCCTGGGGTTGTTGCCACCCTTTTAGTATTTTACTTGCTCCTTCATATACTCTTATCTGGACAAAATGACAAGATGGAAAAATTCACCACAAAAAAAAGAACAAGAGGCAGTGCCAAAGGCTAGGGACCTAATCAATACAGACATTGGTAATATGTCAGATCTAGAGTTCAGAATGACGATTCTCAAGGTTCTAGCCGGGCTCGTAAAAGGCATGGAAGATATTAGAGAAACCCTCTCGGGAGATATAAAAGCCCTTTCTGGAGAAATAAAAGAACTAAAATCTAATCAAGCTGAAATCAAAAAAGCTATTAATGAGGTGCAATAAAAAATGGAGGCTCTCACTGCTAGGATAAATGAGGCAGAAGAAAGAATTAGCGATATAGAAGACCAAATGACAGAGAATAAAGAAGCTGAGCAAAAGAGGGACAAACAACTACTGGACCACGAGGGCAGAATTGGAGAGATAAGTGACACTATAAGACGAAACAACATTAGAATAATTGGGATTCCAGAAGAAGAAGAGAGAGAGAGGGGAACAGAAGGTATATTGGAGAGAATTATTGGAGAGAATTTCCCCAATATGGCAAAGGGAACAAGCATCAAAATCCAGGAGGTTCAGAGAACCCCACTCAAAATCATAAGAATAGGTCCACACCCCGTCACCTAATAGTAAAATTTACAAGTCTTAGTGACAAAGAGAAAATCCTGAAAGCAGCCCAGGAGAAGAAGTCTGTAACATACAATGGTAAAAATATTAGATTGGCAGCAGATTTATCCACAGAGACCTGGCAGGCCAGAAAGAGCTGGCATGATATATTCAGAGTACTAAACGAGAAAAACATGCAGCCAAGAATACTGTATCCAGCTAGGCTATCATTGAAAATAGAAGGAGAGATTAAAAGCTTCCAGGACAAACAAAAACTGAAAGAATTTGCAAACACCAAGCCAGCTCTACAGGAAATATTGAAAGGGGTCCTCTAAGCAAAGAGAGAGCCTAAAAGTAGTAGATCAGAAAGGAACAGAAACAATATACAATAACAGTCACCTTACAGGCAATACAATGGCACTAAATTCATATCTCTCAATAGTTACCCTGAATGTTAATGGGCTAAATGCCCCAATCAAAAGACACAGGGTATCAGAATGGATAAAAAAACAAAACCCATCTATATGTTGCCTACAAGAAACTCATTTTAAACCCGAAGACACCTTCAGATTTAAAGTGAGGGGGTGGAAAAGAATTTACCATGCTAATGGACATCAGAAGAAAGCAGGAGTGGCAATCCTTATATCAGATCAATTAGATTTTAAGCCAAAGACTATAATAAGAGATGAGGAAGGACACTATATCATACTCAAAGGATCTGTCCAACAAGAAGATCTAGCAATTGTAAATATCTATGCCCCTAACGTGGGAGCAGCCAACTATATAAACCAATTAATAACAAAATCAAAGAAACACATCGACAATCATAAAATAATAGTAGGGGACTTTAACACTCCCCTCACTGAAATGGACAGATCATCCAAGCAAAAGATCAACAAGGAAATAAAGGCCTTAAATGACACACTGGACCAGATGGACATCACAGATATATTCAGAACATTTCATCCCAAAGCAACAGAATACACATTCTTCTCTAGTGCACATGGAACATTCTCCAGAATAGATCACATCCTTGGTTCTAAATCAGGTCTCAACCGGTATCAAAAGATTGGGATCATTCCCTGCATATTTTCAGACCACAATGCTCTGAAGCTAGAACTCAATCACAAGAGGAAATTTGGAAAGAACCCAAATACATGGAGACTAAACAGCATCCCTCTAAAGAATGAATGGGTCAACCAGGAAATTAAAGAAGAATTGAAAAAATTCATGGAAACAAATGATAATGAAAATACAACAGTTCAAAATCTGTGGGACACAAAAAAGGCAGTCCTGAGAGGAAAATATATAGCGGTACAAGCCTTTCTCAAGAAACAAGAAAGGTCTCAGGTACACAACCTAACCCTACACCTAAAGGAGCTGGAGAAAGAACAAGAAAGAAACCCTAAACCCAGCAGGAGAAGAGAAATCATAAAGATCAGAGCAGAAATCAAGGAAATAGAAACCAAAAAAACAATAGAACAAATCAACGAAACTAGGAGCTGGTTCTTTGAAAGAATTAATAAGATTGATAAGCCCCTGGCTAGACTTATCAAAAAGAAAAGAGAAAGGACCCAAATCAATAAAATCATGAATGAAAGAGGAGAGATCACAACTAACACCAAAGAAATACAGACAATTATAAGAACATATTATGAGCAACTCTACGCCAACAAATTTGACAATCTGGAAGAAATGGATGCATTCCTAGCGATGTATAAACTACCACAACTGAACCAGGAAGAAATAGAAAGCCTGAACAGACCCATAACCAGTAAGGAGATTGAAACAGTCATCAAAACTCTCCAAACAAACAAAAGCCCAGGGCCAGATGGCTTCCCGGGGGAATTCTACCAAACATTTAAAGAAGAACTAATTCCTATTCTCCTGAGACTGTTCCAAAAAATAGAAATGGAAGGAAAACTTCCAAACTCATTTTATGAGGCCAGCATCACCTTGATCCCAAAACCAGACAAGGATCCCATCAAAAAAGAGAACTACAGACCAATATCCTTGATGAACACAGATGCAAAAATTCTCACCAAAATACTAGCCAATAGGATTCAACAGTACATTAAAAGGATTATTCACCACGACCAAGTGGGATTTATTCCAGGGCTGCAAGGTTGGTTCAACATCCGCAAATCAATCAATGTGATACAACACATTAATAAAAGAAAGAACAAGAACCATATGATACTCTCCATAGATGCTGAAAAAACATTTGACAAAGTACAGCATCCCTTCCTGATCAAAACTCTTCAAAGTGTAGGCATAGAGGGCACATATCTCAATATTATCAAAGCAATCTATGAAAAACCCATCGCAAATATCATTCTCAATGGAGAAAAACTGAAAGCTTTTCCGCTAAGGTCAGGAACACGGCAGGGATGTCCGTTATCACCACTGCTATTCAACAGAGTACTAGAAGTCCTAGCCTCAGCAATCAGACAACAAAAAGAAATTAAAGGCATCCAAATCGGCAAAGAAGAAGTCAAACTATCACTCTTCGCAGATGATATGATACTATATGTGGAAAAGCCAAAGGACTCCACTCCAAAACTGCTAGAACTTGTACAGGAATTCAGGAAAGTATCAGGATATAAAATCAATGCACAGAAATCAGTCGCATTTCTCTACACCAACAACAAGACAGAAGAAAGAGAAATTAAGGAGTCCATCCCATTTACAATTGCACCCAAAACTATAAGATACCTAGGAATAAACCTAACCAAAGAGACTAAGAATCTATACACAGAAAACTATAAAGTACTCATGAAAGAAATTGAGGAAGACACAAAGAAATGGAAAAATGTTCCATGCTCCTGGATTGGAAGAATAAATATTGGGAAAATGTCTATGCTACCTAAAGCAATCTACACATTTAATGCAATTCCTATCAAAGTACCATCCATTTTTTTCAAAGAAATGGAACAAATAATCCTAAAATTTATATGGAACCAGAAAAGACCGCGAATAGCCAGAGGAATATTGAAAAAGAAAGCCAAAGTTGGTGGCATCACAATTCCGGACTTCAAGCTCTATTACAAAGCTGTCATCATCAAGACAGCATGGTACTGGCACAAAAACAGACACATAGACCAATGGAACAGAATAGAGAGCCCAGAAATAGACCCTCAACTCTATGGTCAACTAATCTTCGACAAAGCAGGAAAGAATGTCCAATGGAAAAAGGATAGCCTCTTCAATAAATGGTGCTGGGAAAATTGGACAGCCACATGCAGAAAAATGAAATTGGATCATTTCCTTACACCACACACGAAAATAGACTCAAAATGGATGAAGGACCTCAATGTGAGAAAGGTATCCATCAACATCCTTGAGGAGAACACAGGCAGCAACCTCTTTGACCTCAGCCGCAGCAACATCTTCCTAGGAACATCGCCAAAGGCAAGGGAAGCAAGGGCAAAAATGAACTATTGGGATTTTATCAAGATCAAAAGCTCTTGCACAGCAAAGGAAACAGTTGACAAAACCAAAAGACAACTGACAGAATGGGAGAAGATATTTGCAAACGACATATCAGATAAATGGCTAGTGTCCAGAATCTATAAAGAACTTAGCAAACTCAACACCCAAAGAACAAATAATCCAATCAAGAAATGGACAGAAGACATGAACAGACATTTCTGCAAAGAAGACATCCAGATGGCCAACAGACACATGAAAAAGTGCTCCATATCACTCGGCATCAGGGAAATACAAATCAAAACCACAATGAGATACCACCTCACACCAGTCAGAATGGCTAAAATTAACAAGTCAGGAAATGACAGATGCTGGCGAGGATGCGGAGAAAGGGGAACCCTCCTACACTGTTGGTGGGAATGCAAGCTGGTGCAACCACTCTGGAAAACAGCATGGAGGTTCCTCAAAATGTTGAAAATAGAACTACCCTATGACCCAGCAATTGCACTGCTGGGTATTTACCCTAAAGATACAAATGTAGTGATCCGAAGGGGCAAGTGCACCCGAATGTTTATAGCAGCAATGTCTACAATAGCCAAACTATGGAAAGAACTTAGATGTCCATCAACAGACGAATGGATAAAGAAGAAGTGGTATATATATACGATGGAATACTATGCAGCCATCAAAAGAAATGAAATCTTGCCATTTGCGACAACGTGGATGGAACTAGAGGGTATCATGCTTAGCGAAATAAGTCAATCGGAGAAAGACAAGTATCATATGATCTCCCTGATATGAGGGAGAGGAGATGCAACATGGGGGGTTAGTGGGGTAGGAGAAGAGTAAATGAAACAAGTTGGGATTGGGAGGGAGACAAACCATAAGTGACTCTTAATCTCACAAAACAAACTGAGGGTTGCTGGGGGGAGGGGGGTTGGGATGGGGGGGTGGGGTTGTGGACATTGGGTAGGGTATGTGCTATGGTGAGTGCTGTGAAGTGTGTAAACCTGGAGATTCACAGACTTGTACCCCTGGGGGGAAAAAATATATATGTTTATAAAAAATAAAATTAAAAAAAAAAAGAATGTAGAGACACTAAACATTCTTCTGCTATAGAAAAATCACTAAATCCAAGAATAAATGCATGATTTATTTTCAGTGATTTGCAGGAATCTTCTGGCTGAAATTCCATTCCGTATTTCATTATTAACAACCCATACTCATCTTTCAAGGGTTATAAAATAAACTTTGTGTCCTCGGGGATGCTTATTTGAACAGCCAAGTGGGAGAACACAAATGCCTTTGTGTCTACATGCAGCAAACTTCTATAACTTTCACAATAAAACTTACTATGTATTTCTTAATCATCTTTATTGAGGTTATTATTTTCGTATATTAAAATTCACCCATTAGGGGCACCTGGGTGGCTCAGTGGGTTAAGCCTCTGCCTTCGGCTCAGGTCATGATCTCAGGGTCCTGGGATCGAGCCCCGAATCGGGCTCTCTGCTCAGTGGGGAGCCTGCTTCCCTGACCCCCACCTCTCTCTGCCTGCCTCTCTGCCTACTTGCGATCTTTCTCTCTCTCTCTCTCTGTGTCAAATAAATAAACAGAATCTTTAAAAAAAAATTCACCCATTAAAAAAATTCACCCATTAAAAGTGTATATAGTCCTGACATGCATACATTTTTGACAATTGCATACGATCATGTAACTATCACCACAATAAATATGTAAAATATCCATCTCTTCCACAGTTTTCTCTGATTCCTTTGCATTCGATCTCATTCTTCCACCTCAGCCACTGGCAATCATTGATCTTTCTGATACTATGGCTTTTTTTTTCTAGATTTTAAATAAGATGAATGAGAAAATATGTAGTCTTTTATGTCTGGATTCTTTCACTTAGCACAACGCTTTTGAGAGTTATCCTTGGTCCTTTAAAATCAGGAACAAGATGGATGGCAAGAATGTGCATTCTCACCGCTTTTATGTGACAGAGTATTGAAAGTTATAGCCCAAGAATTAGGCAAAATGAAATAAAAGGCATCCAAATTGGAAAGGAAGAAAGAAAACTACCACTATGCAGATGACATGAATTTATATATATAAAACCCTAAGCACTCCACCAAAAACCTACTAGAAAAAAATGAATTCAGTAAAGTTGCAGAATACAAAGCTAATATACAAAAATCTGTTATGTTTTTATACACTACAACAAGCTTTAAGAGAATTTAAATGATGGGTATTAAGGAGGGCACATGATGTGATGAGCACTGGGTGTTACATGCAACTCATGAATTATTGAACTCTACATCTGAAACTAATGATGTACTATATGTTGGCTAATTGAACTTAAATTTAAAAAAGAAAAAAGAAAGAGTCAATTATCATATGGTTTCACTTATTTGTGGAGCATAACAAATAGCACGGAGGACATGGGGAGTTAGGAGAAGGGAGTTGGGGGAAATTGGAAGGGGAGGTGAACAATGAGAGACTATGGACTTTGAAAAACAATCTGAAGGGTTTGAAGAGGTCAGGGGGTGGGAGGTTGGGGGATCCAGGTGGTGGGTATTAGAGAGGGCACGGATTGCATGGAGCACTGGGTGTGGTACAAAAACAATGAATACTGTTATGCTGAAAATAAATTTAAAAAATGATTAAAAAAATAAAAGAAAAAAGAAAAAAGAAAAAAGAGGGATTTTAAGAAAATAATCCCATTTATATTTGCATCAAAAGGTATAAAATAACGAGGAATAAATTTAATGAAAGGAGGGCACATGCTGTGATGAGCACTGGGTATTATACTTAACTAATGAATCACTGAACACTGAAGAAAAAAAGGTGAAGGACCCATATACTGAAAACTACAAAACATTGCTGAAGGAAAAATGAAAAAGGCACAAATAAAGGGAAAGATACTTCATGCTTATGGATTGGAAGAATTAATATTATTAAAATGTCTGTATTGCCCAAAGCAATCTGCAGAGTCAATGCAACCTTTATCAAAATCCCAATGTCATTTTTCACAGAAGTAGAACAAGCAAGCCTAAAATTTGTATGGAACCATAAAAGATCTCAAAGGGCCAAAACAATCTTGAGAAAAAAGAAAAAAGCCAGCAGTATCACACTGCCTGATAACAAACTATATTAGAATGCTATAGTAATCAAAACAGTATGGTTTCAGTATAAAACAGACACAAATATCAATGGGACAGAATAGAGATCGCAGGAATAAACCTACACATAAACTGTCAATTCATCTATGAGAGAGGAGGTAAGAATATACGATGGGGAAAGAGAGTCTCTTCAATCATTGGCGTTGGGAAAACCAAACAGCTACATGCAAGGGAAAGAAAGTGGACCAGTATCTTATACCATACACAGAAATAAACTCAATATGAATTAAAAGTTAAAGAACATAAGAAGCCATAAAACTCCTAGAAAAAAACATAGGTGATAAGATCCTTCACATCACCACTCTTGGTTGTATTTTGGACCTGACTCAAAAGCAATGGCAACAAACGCAAAAATTAACAAATGAGACTAATCACACTGAAAAGCTTCTGAACAGTGAAGGAAGCTGTCAACAAAATAAAAAGGCAATATACTGAATGGGAGAAAATATTTGCAAAGCCTATCTGCTAAGATATTAATATCCAAACTAAATAAAGAACACATACAACTCAATAGCAAACAAAACAAAAGCAAAAGCAATCTGATTAAAAAATAAGCAGATCTGAATAGACATTTTTCCAAGGAAGACATCCACCTGGCTAACAGGCACATAAAAAGATGCTCAACATCACTCATCATTAGAGACATGCAAGTCAAAACCACAATGAGTTACTACCTCACACTTGTCAGAATGACTAAAATCAACAACACAAGAAACAACAGGTGTTGGCAAAGATGCGAAAAAAAGTGAACACTCTTACACTCCTGGTTGGAATGCAAGTGATTCAGCCACTATGGAAAACAGTATAGAGGTTCCTCAAAAGGTTAAAAACGGTACTACATGATCCAGTAATTCCCCTCCTGAGTATTTATCCAAATAAAACAAAAACACTAGTTCAAAAAGATATATGCACTCCCATATTCATGGCACCATTATTCACAAGATTATTATGTTAAGTGAAATAAGTCAGACGGAGAAAGCCAAATACCATATGATTTCACTTACATATGGAATCTAAAACACAAAACCAATGAACAAACAAAATGAAATAAAACAGACGCAGAGAAAAGACTGATGGTTGCCAGCAGACGGGGGCATTGGGGATGGGCAAAATGGGAGAAGGGGTCAAGAGGTATGAACTCCAGTCATAAAATAAATAAGTCAAGGGGAGGTAATATACAGCATAGTGATTACAATCAACCTTATTGTATTTGTGTATTATGTAACTTTATATGGTGATGGAACAACTTAGACCTACTGAAACCATCTTACAGTGTATATAAGCACCCAATCATTATGTTGTACACCTGAAAATAATATAATCTTACATGCCAATTACGTCTCATTAAAAGACCTCATAAATACCAACTGAAAAATCATCATGTAATTATAAGTTTAAGGGACTTTTAATGTTATGTACTCCATGCAAAAGAAAAATTAAAGAGAAAAAAGGAAAAAAAAACATAATTTATAGTATATCTGTTGGTTGCAATTATATTTAATTACTTAAACTATGAATTTTGACTATAGTTATGACAAAGAAAAATAAAAAGAGGTGCTAAGTTTCTGTGTTTGTATTGTAGTTGACATCATTTGTATTCCTTGTATTATCATTATAATTTTACCAAATAAATATATATTAGAAAAAAATAAAAAAAATTTGTCCTAAAGGTTATAAGTGACTATTCTATGTAAGTTTTTAAAATTTATTGTCAACACACAATGTTACATTAGTTTCAGGTGTACAACATAATGATTCAACAAGCTTATACATAATACTGTGCTTACCACAAGTTTAGCTACCATCTGAAAGTGACTTTATTCTTAATCGAGTTCATTCCTTCTGATGGTGTTTTGGGTTTGCTTCTTTGCTTTAATATCATTTTATAAACTATAAGCTTTGTGGTCAAATATTCCTAACTATTCTTTGATAATTGCATTGACATGAGTCAACAGTACACCTTTACTGATATAACAATTGGGCACTGACATTGATTGGGTAAATCAAATAAGATTTACTTGTCACAAAAGTAAATCTGTGCATTCACTGAATAAGTGGCCAAGTTAGCTGAACCTGAAATCTGTACCAGGCAGAGATGCATGCTAAGAATGAGAATATATGACAGAGGATCCCTTTAAAGATTATGTTTATAAAACTGGTTGTAAAATAGGATGTTTAGGCTTACATAAACTTAATTAAATCTGCATGTAGTTAATGTTTGCATACGTAAGGGATATAAACTTATCTGGATCAGTTATAAAATACACAGTAAGTTCACGGAGGTCATTGCATTACAAGAATAAATCTTTCTGTTATCCTTAGTTCCCCAGAATCATCACCACCATGTCCAAAAAGATTCCTGAATTTCATATGCTATGTAAGTAAATCCAGCATCAGTTATCTCTGGGTGTTACTAACCAGTCCTGAGACCATACGTATAGCACATCCTGAAACAGGTTATCTCAGATTTTCCCAAGGTTTTAACAACATTGATATTTTCAACTCATCCTACTTTCATCTCTAGACTTCATGTTCTGAATGTTTTTCTTCCCAAGTAAAGTTCTTGATTATAATTCACATTCTAAATTTTATTACAGCCAAATAAACAGTCTGAGTTTCAAGTAATCTGAGATAACCAGTCACCACGAAGTATGCAAGACTTTCAGGAAAGAAACAATGGACTGTCAGGTTCCACTTGGGTATTTTGCAGCATCGGCTTATGAAAATGTTGAGATTTGGCTTTTCAAATAACTAAGTGTAAGGCAATGGCCACGATTTTTGCTTTACATTCATCCAAGGATGCAAGCATCTGAGATTAGAAACTCCTGCACCAGTTCTTATGGAGGATTGTTTAGGAAAAAAATGTTTCAATCATTAAGTTTCAAAATGTTCTTAGAGCGCTGTCAGTGAGGTAGAAAGTCTGAGGGAATAAATGCTGAAGTATGTAAATCTGCATTATCAAAGAGCTTTGAATAATTAATTAGAGCAGAGCTGGATTACAATAAAAGGTTCTTCTTTATAATTCTATCTTTCTGTGTGCCATGATTCAGGCCGGAAGTCTGAATTGGAATACATAAAGAAAAACTGTTGTATGAATGAATAATTAATTCACGTAAGAAAAGCTACATGTAATTTTAACTTCTAAGTGCAAAAAAATAGTAATACAAGGACTCATATAAAGTTGTGCCTATGTCAATAAAAACTTAAAGGACATATTTATATGCCACAGGATTAACAAAAAACATATTCCACACACCAGTGATTAATCTGACGTCATCAGGTTGGGAATGTGGAAAAGCAACGGTTGAACCTATTTAAGTCTAATTTGACAAGGGTGGAAGAAATGTTCTGCACAGTTAAGTATTTTGATTAGACGTGTTAGGAGGATAAAGTGTTGGAGAAATTGATTTTAGAAGCGATGTTTTTACTTAATTAGTGAAAAGCAGAGAGGTCACAAGAAAAGAGCTACACAAGATCAGGTCCTTGTCTATCTTGTCTGGAAGACCAAGAAGTGACAAGTATTAGAAATTGTGTAACTGAAAGAGGGAGAGCTTCTAGAAGAGTACCTAGAAAATATGGAAAAACTTAAGATGCTGACAAAGTCACCTGGAAACAAGACTGAGGCCACAGTGTCAGTTACAATGTATATGAAGAAGAATGTATCTATTAACATGTTAAAAGTGCTGCCTCAAATTACCTCAAAGGAGGTTTTTTTCTTTCCTTGCATTATTCTTAGTATAATGTAGGTCTTGATATTTTTATATTTTGTCATTAGGCCTAGTATATATTTTAAAGAATCCTATAACTTGTCTCTCAGTCAAATGGACATTATACTAGACAAGTTAATTATGAGAGAACTAAAAGGCGTCCTCCTTGAGACTTATGTTCATTAGTGCTTTTTAAATAATTGAAAAGAATGTTTTCAATATTCATGACATTTCTTTATAAAAACCTATATTTGCAAATCATGTTGCAAATGCCTCAAAAGAAATCAATAGACAAAGAGTGTAAATGACTTGGTCAAATTGAGCTCCTGGTTCTTTCTCAGAGGTTATTAAATTAGTCTAAGGAAGGAACAAAAGTCAAATTCAATTTAATCAGCCAATATTTCTTAATTGTTTATTAGGTACCAGACACTGTACTCAGCACTAATAACTTCTACCATGTGGGACATTGAGACAGTAATGAGTTGTGTTAAGGCAATATTCTGGAAAAGATTTTACTGAAGTTTGCTCTTTCAGGCCTCAGATTAACAACTACATTAGCAAAGTGGGGTCTGGAGGTCCAGATCTAACATCTGGACTATGCCTACCTCCATACCCAACTCAACTATATTGAACACCTATATGACTTACAAGACACTGCTGGCTCATACCATAATTCACAGTATTAATTTTTACTATAAAAGAAGCATTATTTTTCCCAATGTTTGAAAAAAGTATGAACATACAGAGGGAGTCAATTATTATATGGTTTTGCTTATGTGGAGCATAAGGAATAACACGGAAGACATGGAGAGATGGAGAAGAGAAGTGAATTGGGGGAAATTGGAGCAGGAGAGAAACCATGAGACTGTGGACTCTGAGAAACAAACTGACGGTTTTGGAGGGGAGGAGGGTGGGAGGTTGGGTGAGCCTGGTGGGTATTGTGGAGGGCACATATTGCATGGAGCACAGGGTGTGGTGCATAAACAATGAATTCTGGAACACTGAAAAGAAATTTAAAAAATAAATATATTTTTTTAAAAAACTATGAACATAAATATGAATGATTTTTAAGTAACTTGCCCCTGTAATAAATGATGGTATATACTTAACCTTGTATATGAACTCCAGAGTGTAGTTTGTTACAGTCACTGGTTTTTCAAATATAACTATGTTATCTTTCTGACTATATACAATGATTAATAAATAAATATCTTCATCTATCTAGGTTCTACTGCTTCTCTTCTCTAGTTTCAAAAAAATGCTTTGCAATGGGATATTTATTTTAATGAATATTAAAATATGAAATGCATTGCAACTTCTACAAATGCAATTTTTCATGTTGACTTTTAAAATACAAAGATAATCAATGAAATTATTGACAAGAGCTTTGCTTTTCTCTAATATACTTTGTATGATCCTTCATCTATTTCTCCATGACCATGGAATGAATTCAGCCTAAAATATCATAGTGTAGATCCTATGCTTTGTATTGGATTCTTATCTGCTTATATAATAATCTGTTTTGTGCGCACTAATCAAGATTCTTTGATGGATGTGTTTTTATTATACTCAAATTTGGCTATAAGTTCAAACTGCAGGCTGAATCCTGGTTAACAACAGATACAGGGATGAGCAAAAATGTGAATGTTATGATACTTCTTGTTTACCACAATTCAATATTCCCTCTGGCTCTCAACTTGGGTGGTCTCTATTTTACCATTTCACTTCCAATACTATGTGAGTTCAGCTATTTTATACATAGAACCCATATATCTCTAGGTAAATATAATTGAGTATGTGCATTTATCTCTGGTTCCCTACTGAAACTCCACGAAAATGACAGTGAAGGAATTGAAAATTTTATAAACCTAGAAAGAAATGGAGAATGGAAGAGGGGATGACAATGGGCAAGATAGCTCATCCAGTCTTTGAAAAAGGAAAGGCAGATGGAAGTTATATCTCAGGAAGGGAAGTTGAGGTAGTTAAAACCTGAGTGTTATAGAGAGACATACTGATGAGTAACAAGTACATTTGCAGAATGCTGGAGGGCATAGGACCTTCATGGTAACAGCTCCTGTGAAGGACTGGGGTGAAGCAGTCACTAGTCACTAGTCACTAGAATATCCTAGTCACTAAAATTCCACATGTTAGAGCCTTTCCCATGAAGGAAATGAATATCAGAGAATCTAGATTCTTGGAGGATGGGAGAGATATGTCAACCTAGGACTCAAATACCCTCAGACAGGAAATCAGAGGTGTTTTTTGTTTTGTTTTGTTTTGTTTTTTGTTTTTTTTCTGGAGAAACAATATCTACAGAGAAAATTCTTACCAATAAGGAAGATACTGTTCCTCTTCTAATTACCATAGAACTATGCCCTATAAGTCAAATCTGGCTGGCAGACTGTTTTTGTATATAAACTTTCACTGGAAATCAGCCATACTCATTCATTCGCAATTGTCTATGGTTATTCTCTCATTTCGACAGCAGAGTGGAGAATATGTTGCCCTTGAGGCCTGAAATATTACTTTCTGGCCATTCTCAGAAAAAGTCTGCCAGATGCTCTAGAGAAAACCTGTATCAACAATTCCTGTGTATGTTGAGATAACAATTGATTTTTTTAGTGCCTCAAATAAAAAGATATCAACAAGGGTCACCATATATTGGAGATAATTTTCTAACACAAATGACATAGATTAAAAACAAACCATCCAATGAAGAAAAAAAGAAAAAGTTGTTGTAAAAAAAAGAAGATATGTAAGAGATACAAGAAGAAAATGAAAATAAAAATTCTATCAACATAACTATATGCTACAAGAGGTATCATTTCATAGCTTAAATGAGAACAGGAAGTTAAGCAAAAGGATTATCAGAAAACAAGAAAGATCTAGAAGTTGCAAATCTGATAATTAAAAATAAAGCAACAGAACTTGTGCTATAAATTGTTTTCTCTTTAAAATCTTTTTCCTGTATTTTCTCTTTTGCAATTTAGACTGAGATATAGGCATTGGCTCCAGAGAACATAACTCGTTTGTTATTATCCTCTTGCTTTTCATCCCCCCCCCCTTCTCTGCCTACCTTTTTCCTTTTTTCTGGCTGCAACAGAGACTAAGATCTTTAATTTAAGAACTGTACCCGAAAAGATGAGAAGACCCCTATTCCTGATGACATCACTGCACTTGTATCAGTTTTGGACTGCCTGCACCCAAACTTTGTGCTTCATGAGAGGGAAAAAGGCAAAGACAAATAATGTTTAAGCTGGTTCACCCTTGTTATTTGCAAGAGAATGGAAAGATGGATTTCTAAATGACAGAAACAGGATAAAGGTCATCTCCCAAAAAGCAAAAGAAAAATATTATGAGATGGAAATGGCAAGGGAAACAGAGGTACGAACATCAGAGGATCAATATAAGCAGTCCAATACCTGTTGAGGAGGTGTATCACAAAGAAATAAATGGGGGGAATGGAGAGAAAACTTTTTTAAGAATTTATTTATTTATTTATTTATTTAGTACTTGAGAGGGTCAGGGGAGAGTCAGAGAAGATAGACAGAGAGTGAGGAGGAGAAGGAGCAGAGAAAGAGAGAGGAAAAGGGAAATAATTTCAAGCAGACTCCATTCTGAATACAGAGCCCAGCACAGGGCTCAATCCCAGGACACTGAAATAATGACCTGAGCCAAAACCAAGAGTCAGATGCTCAACCAACTGAGCCACCCAAGTGCCCAGGGAGAAAAGTTAAAAAAATGAGCCAGAGAACATTCCCCCTGAAGGATATGCTCTTTAAATCAAATAATTCTCTGAGTGCCTAGCATAATAAATGAAAATTTTTCATAGTACCAAGAAAAAGTGAAAGTAAAATTTTAAGACTAGAAAAACAGCAACATTATAATCAGACTGGAAACAAGCTTCTGAAAACCACCATCTAGTAAAGAAATATCATGAAAAGTGTTGGGGAAAAAAACCCTTATTTTCAACTATGAATTTTATATGAATCCAAACATTCAATCAACTTTATAAACAATTTAACAAATAATGAGTCCTTAGCTACTTAAGATAAAGTGATAAGCAAATAAATTTTTAAAAACCCTGCTCTCATAAAGTTTACATTTTAAGGGAAAGACTATAGACAGTAAACAAAATACGTAAGTATATAACAGAGAATAGCATAGGATGGTAGGTAATATGGAGAAAAATCAATCAGGGAATTGAGATTGGGTGCTTTGAAGAGTTATTTTCAGGTTGTAAATTTGCTGTTCAGAAAAGATGTTCTGAGGAGTTATATTTAAGCAAGGATTTGAAGGAAGTGATAGTGCAGTAAATTGTGAGGTAGGAGCATGTCAGTGACATCCCACCAAGTTCAAGGATTCCAATATGGCCTGAAGCAGAGTAAGAAAGAGGGATAGTCATAGTTGATGAGGCCAAGAGTGGCTCACATATTGCACTGGAGGCTGTGGGTGGGATTTTGGCCTTTATTGTGAGTAAGATGGAAGCCTGCTGAAGATTGAACAGAAAGAAATATCTGACTTAGGTTTTAAAAGGATTACCTGGGGTTTTTTGTTTGTTTGTCAGTTTGTTTGTTTTGTTTTGTTTTAGAATTTACTAAAACTGAGCAAGGGCAGAAGCAAGTTGGAAGGTGATTAGAATACTCAGGATGAGAGATAATAGTGGCTTGCACCCCAATGCTAACCAGTGCACATGCCATGAAGTGGTCAGATTCTAGATCTTTTTTGAAGGCCAGTGGGATTTGTTTATGGATGGAAAGCATGTGGAGCATTAAGAGAGAGGAGTTCAGGATGTCTCAACAATTGAAACGACAGAAGAGTCATTTAATGAAGTAGGAGGAACAGGTTTAGAGAGCAGAATCAAGATAAAGATAGACATGCAAGGATTACAATAGTTTACCTCCTGTGTGTGCTTTCCCATGAAGCCCCTGGAAGATGTGCTTTAGCAAAAGGGAAGGAGTAAAGTGAGAAAGAGAGAAACGGGTCATCAGGAAAGGAAGATTTAGAACAATAGTGAAGAAACATCCCAGGATGACAAGAAACATCATGCATTTGACAATAAGAGTTGAGCCTGAAGACAAAGGATAGACAGCTGAGGGAGAAAGGAATCTGGGAAAGTAAAATATAACTAAAATAGCATTGAGAATTATGTTTGATCACTTAGAAAAAAAATACCAATACACTTGTAAGAGATCTGTTGGAATACTTGGAGAAAAAGAATGAAAGATACTCAGAAAAACAATCAAATTACAAGGTCACTATAAATGTCAGGAAAAATTAAAAGTGCCATGAGAAAGGAAGTATGTTGAAATGCACTGCTTGATTAAGTATAAAATATTTTGATTAATTATATTGAGAAATTGTGAAGAGGAAACTTCCCAGGGTCATCACACCACAGTAGGCCTACTGTTTGTTTATCACCTATAGTCTTTTATCATCTATCTCCCCTACTACAATAGTGTCATGAGAAGACGCTGTTCTAGTCTTCTGCATTGCCAGATCCTAGAAACACATAATGTATAGTAGACATCCAGAAAACATTTGTTGAAAAAAGATGAGTAAAGGAGAAAATGTGAGGAAAGCTTACATGTTAATAAAGTAACACTGGAAGTGTCTAAATGTGATAAGAAACAGTAGTTTAAGCACATTTGTTAGAAATATGTAGGTAAATTCCAGAGGAAAATATGGAATAGAATTAGATGTGCTGCTTCTGGAGAGCAGGACTGGAATGAAGTGCATGAGGTAGTAAGGGTGGGAGAAACATGAGAATGCCATTTCATTAAAAAATTACATAACTGACTTTAATGATATCCATGCATTATCTGGGTAAAAATAAAAATGAATTTGGAATTTTTTAAATGCAAGATTTACAAAGTTCTAAGGAAATACTCAGGTCTATGATTATCCTTGATCTTCCAATATGTAGTTTTCTCTTTTTTTCCCTTTGGAAATTCAATAATGAGTGCTGCAACTGATGAATCACTAAACTCTACCTTGAAGCTAATAATACACTATATGTTAACTAATTTGAACCTAAATAAATTAAAAAAAAAAAACAGGGGCACCTGGGTAGCACAGTCAGTTAAACATCTGACTCTTGGTTTTGGCTCGGGTTGTAACCTCAGGGTCGTGAGAATGAGCCCCGCATCAGGTTCTCAGTGTGTAGTCTGCTTGAGATTCTCTCTCCCTCTCCCTCTGCCCCTTCCCACCCTCTCTAAAATAAATAAATAAATAAATAAATAAATAAATAAATCTTTAAAAAAACCAATAACCTTAGATGAATACTCGGAATTTCTTTATACCCATGACATCTGATTGTTTCATGCTATAAAAGTCGAAGACTACTCATTTAAGATTACAACTTAATTATCAAAGTAATCCTATGTGTTTATTTTCATATTAGATTGAGTTTCAATCAAATTTATCATAATTTCTTGTGTCTAAAATTTCTTCCTTGATAGGAAATTTAACCATATCTCACTTGAAAGTTTGTAGTTCTCAAGCCCTTTTTTCCCAAGCTCTTTTAAATACATTATCTAACTAGATTCTTTCACCAAACATAGGAAAACAGTATAATACTGTTATATGTGATTTTGAGTAAGAAACAAGCCTGGTTTCAAATCATACCTCTGCTGTTTAATTATGGAACTTTGAATAACTTGCATTGCTCTTTTTAGTAACAGATTCATCATTAATAACATGACAAGAATAGTACATGTGTGTCTATGTTGTGGGGATTATGTGAGAAAATGTATGAAAGGGCACATGGCAGCTATGCACAGCACCCATGTGATGAATAGTATCAAAGAAACTTGCTAAAAATTTGGTAAAAAATGTAGCATGTACAACTGATATATGAGGAAACTGAGTTTCAGAAGTTCTATTTTTGTCTGTTCCAATAATCTATCATGGCTAAAGAAAAGCCAGAGTTTTTACTGTTACTGAACTATTCTTATTATTTTAAGCCTCTTAGAGAAATTACAGTCTACTGGGAAAAAAAAAGTCATTTTCAAACTCCCAAGAGGTCCAAACTTTTGTTCTGTGAGTTGCATTTGCCTCACAGATCTGTTGTATTTGGTTTGTTAGTATGTCTGTGTAATTTTTTGAAGACTTTTGGAAGGTGTCTCACATTTACTACGTCCTCATAATTCCCTATTATCCCCTTGAAAGTTGACTTGACTCTTACCTGTCTGGGTCCAGAAGGTATTTAAAATCATTACTTATACATTGGTTCCAAGCAATAGTCTTTTTTTATTCCCTTGACTAACTCTCAAGTCAGTGTTTTTTTAATGCCTATTTCATAGGATATTGGAAGAAAGATCTATTGCCCGCTATCTCTCCTGTACCCCAAATTGCTAGAGATATTTAAGATATGGGCCAGGAATTTTTTTATCATATAGATAAATTAATAATTTGAATTATATCTAAGTGAAATTTAGCCTGAAGTAACCCTTCTTCTGAAATATGAGCACAATCCTGATCTCATGATATTATTTCAGTTACCTTAGAGCAGCAGACTGTGTGAAGTGTTTTTTCATCATACTTTCCTCAACCTTGCAGTACATCTGTTTTCAATTGCCCAGTTACTGCAATCATTTGTCTTAGTTGTGTGTGTCACTGCCCTAATATTCAAGGTACGAACCATTAACATTTATCAAGAACCCATTACAGGTGCTAGGCATACATAGATCACCTTATTTAATCTTCTCAATAGTATTAAGAGACAGGTACTGTTATTAGCTCCATTTTAGAGATGAAAAAACTGATACTTACAAAAACTAGAAAACTCATCCAGTCACACAGTTGACAAAAGATCCAGTCATTTGAATTCTATGTCTGTAGGCTAGCCACTGTTCTAGTCTGAAATATAATAGATACTGTTTAGAGAGGTCTATTGTTTGTATTTTCTCTAAGTCTCATTTGATGTTTTGCCCATTTTAGTTGTGAAATGACTAAAGGTTACTTTATATAAAAAAAAAACTTAACTGGACAAAACTGTATCATGTTCTACTAAGCTGTAATATTATCATCGATCAAGGGCCTTGCAGGATCAGGGTTACTACAATATTGTTGACTTGCCACAAGATAATGGAACTAGCACAACCAATAGCTACAGCTTAAAAGGCAACATGGTACCTAAAATCATTATGTGAAATAAACCACTCTCCTACTATTGCATAGAGTCCTGTTACTCATGGAAAATTTCTTATTGTTATGTTCAAATAATAGAACAGAAAATGCTTTCAAGTTCTCTAGGCCTTGTAAAATAAAAGAAACCTAAAGACAACTGTACTGTTGCTTTTGAAAAAATAAACATTTTATTTATAATGTCTATGCAGAAATGATACACTGATGAGAGTTGAAAATGATGATCAGAAAAACATTCCCTGTCTTAGTAGCAAAATCTTCCTATAAAGGTTTCTTTTAGTGCATTTTTTGTTCATGTGTGTAATTTAATAAGAAAGTTAAGAGCCCACATATTCATATGTAACACTCCCACTAAACAGCTGTGGGATTGCAGGCATATGAGGAAATTCCTAGACTTCAAGTTTGTCCTTTTTAAACACAAGTTTATCTTGATACTTCTTGGATTCTGTCCATCTCTAAAGGTTAATAATTCTAGCTCCTGTAAGAGAGCCACAGAAATAATATTGAAGATAAAATCATTTTTACTTGAAGTTAGGTAAGTTGATGAGGACTCTGGAAGGCTAAGGATGATATCATTAAAGATTTATTTTAATCATCAAAAGTAAAAACAAATTAAATTATAAAAGACACTCAGTTCCTCCACCCACATTCCCTCCACCAACCCAGAGACTAAAACTGCATCTTTCATTGACAGTCCTTTCCATGCTTAGGGCTTCTTACCTCAAGCACTTGGGTCTCTCTGACTAAGGACTTGCTCTAGACATTGAAGCATGCCAGCCAGAGGTATTAGAGAGTTCATACTTTGAGACACACGGAAATGGAGGATAAATACCCAAACATCTACACTTATTGGTCAGACAACTCTGAAATATGTTCCATACAGGCACTTAGACAGTTCCGAGGGAGTTTAAGCATTACTGCCCCATAAGAGTACACTGCTCAATAATACAGGCTTTACTGGATTTTCTCCTTTGCTCTTCTCCTTTCCCTACTCTCTTTCTGCATTTCCTGGGATCACATCCTAAGTGAAACATTTCCACCAGATCCTCATCTCAGAACGTGCTCTGGGAACAACCCGATCTAAGATACATGGCATGAAGGGCAGGCCTGAATTCCTTAAAGGTTGTACAATGTTGAAAAGAGTAATGTTTTAAATTCAAGGCAAGAATCATCACTGGCTTCTAAAACTAGTGTGTGAAGTTTGGTGAGTAACAAAATATTTACATAGTCTCAAGCTATCTCCCCCAATACAATTGTCAAGTACAGAAGGGAAAATGGTAACTTTACACTGAAGAAACAGGGCCCCTCACCAACAGTGTCCATGTTCTAATTTCCAGAACCCCTTTCTGTTCCTTACATGACAAAAGGGATTTAAAGATGTGATTAAGATTAAGGAACTAGAGACTGGAGATTATCTTGGATTATCCAGATACACCAATATAATCATAAGAACCATTAAAAGTGGAGAATCTTTCCCAGCTGTGGTCAAAGGGAGATGCTGACCATAGAAAAAAGGTCAGAGAGATGCAGTGTTGTTGGCTTTGAAGATGGAAGAAGAGGCCACAATCCTATTCGCCACCTCTAGAAGCTAGAAAAACAAGGAAAAGAATTCTTCCCTAGAGTGTCCAGAAGGAACACAGCCCATTGACACTAATTTTCATCAGACCTGTGTCTGATTTCTGACATACAGAGCTGTAATAAAATAAATTTGAGTTGTTTGAAGCCACTGAGTTTGTGGTAATTTGTTAAAGTGGCAAGAGGAAACTAATGCAATAACCAAGTACCTGAAGTTAACAAAAGTAATAGAGAAAATCAACATCATGTGAACCCTAATGTGATAGTATCATATCTATTATGTTCCTGCCACAAAATATATAACCTGAATCTCATCACAAAAAAAAAATAAGACAAACTCAAATTGAGAGATTTCCATTAAAGAATTGACCTGTATTCTTAAAAAAAAGGTTCTAAGAGACAACAAAAGACTGAAACATCCAGATTAAAAGACATTTTTAAAAAATAACCTTATAACATCATACAACACATGATCCAGGGGTTTATTTTCCAATAAAGGACATTATAGAAACAGTTGGTGGAATTTGATTAAAGTCTTCAGATGAGCTAATATTATTGTATAAATGGTAATTTCCTTTTTGATAATTACACTATGGTTAGTAGTACCCTTAACATTATATAAATAAATAAATATATATATATATATATATATATATAAATAAAACACAAATGCAGAGGGTACATGCCAATATTTGGAGAATATGATGGAAGAGTATACAAGAATTCTTTGTACTGTTCTTGCAACTTTTTCATATCATGTCTGAATCTATGTCAAAATACTTTTTTTAAAAGATTTTATTTATTTATTTGACAGACAGAGATCACAAGTAGGCAGAGAGGCAGGCAGAGGGAGAGGGAGAAGCAGGCTCCCTGCTGAGCAGAAAGCCCAATGCGGGGCTTGATCCCAGGACCCTGGGATCATGACCTGAGCCGAAGGCAGAGGCTTTAACCCACTGAGCCACCCAGGCGACCCCCAAAATACTCTTAAGGTAAAGTTTTAGATATATTAGCTGATTATAAAAATACACAGGATAACAAAACATGGAAATCTGGGATAATCAAGATATATTCTATTCTAGCCCCAAAAGATAGTGATTATTTTTAAATTAAGTTTTCCAACAAATATGTATTTAGTACATTACTTGTGCCACATCTACTTCTGCATTAGAAATTTAACTCTGAAAAAATGAAAAATTCCAGCCTTTCTAAAACTTACATGTTACGAGAGCTTAGATCTTACGGTGTCAGTGAACTAAGGAAGCCATTTTTCTAAGTGAATCATTTTTCATTACATTTTTAATTACATTTTCAGTAATTTGAAATAGTCTTCCAATGAAAATAACTCAAACAATTGCTTTGGCCTAAATATCATTCCCTCAACCCAATTTCCACAGTTATGACCTATATATGAATCATTTGAAAGATTTCTGGAAGTCTAAACTTTGATCATTTTTTTCAAGTTGATTAATGTGAGAATATATGATTTATTTTCTTCCTTGAATCAGATTGCTAACCCCCAAACACATTTGTTTTTAATTCTACAGTGTTTCATGTATTCGGAATTTTAAAAATTATTAATGTCATTATTAGTTATTATTATTATTTTTATTATTATTGGTACCTTTGAAAAAATTATTTTACCTATCACATATAGTTTAAACATTATCTACTTGGCCAAGAAAAAAAATCTAACTTAATTCAAATGTAATTTAAAAGAAGGGTTTGGAGGAAAAAGTCATTGCTAGGTATAGGGGAAGAATCCCTGACAGAGAACAGTGGTAAAGACTGCTCAGAAAAGAAAATATAAAACTATCTAAGGAAATGACAAAATGATTTTTTTAAAGGCCAGGTAATCCACACATGAGTCACCTGGGTGAAGTACAAGGAGATAATGGACCGAAGAAAGGAACATGGGCTCTAAAGGAAACAAGAAATGCTAATGCCATTCCTGCATTCCTGGTTACTACTTACAGCTTCAGTGCCTATGGTAGACAAGAGAGGGAGAAGCTGGGTACTTTAGTCCCAGACACCAGGCACCTAACATCACCAACAGAATACTAGGCTAGGAGTGTATACTTAGGGGTCACTGTGGCAGGGTACTAATTAAGCTTCAGAAATTAATATGCAACTTTTCAGTGTTGACACATATTGTATGCCATTTCTCTATTTACAGCTATGTCTCCCACAGGACAGAAACATATCAAAGTCCTCTGAATGACAGAGGAATCACCACCATAACCATCATCATCATCATCATCAACCTTTTTTGATAGACTTAAGTGACACCAAGTTTTAAGTACTTTACATGTATATCTTGTTTTTTTAATTTTTTAAGATTCTTATTTATTTGACAGAGATCACAAGTAGGCAGAGAGACAGGCAGAGAGAGAAGGGGGGAAGCAGGCTCCCTGCTGAGCAAACAGCCCAATGCAGGGCTCAATCCCAGGACCCTGGGATCATAACCTGAGCTGAAGGCAGAGGCTTAACTCACTGAGCCCCCCAGGCACCCATGTATAACTACTGTCAAGCTGAAAAGAACATCGTATTTGGTTTTAAAAAGAGAAATCTGAATAGCAGAGAACTAAATTACCCAGGGTTACACACCCACCGAGTGTCAGAGTCAGGAGCCAAACATAGGCACCAAAGAGGTGTTCTAGAGTGGAACTTATTCTCATACACTCTGCTCCAGGATCAGTGTCCTCTGAGGGTATTATAAGAAGCCAAGAGAATCTGAGCCACTGATGTGGAGCCCTGGCATAGCAAGCCTTTATTCTGCCCTCATCTGTGAGCTTCACATTATGTGAGATCATAAATTTGCTTATTGTCTCCCTTTATTTGCATTTGATGCAAGGTTGTTATCACTGGCAGCTGAATAAAATTACTCTTCCTTGATTTTCTTGGTCATACTTCCTTGCCTTCCCTCATCATCATCTTTGCAGAGCTGAAAATATGTGTGGTTCCGATATCTAGTCCGGATTACTGAGAAGAATAATTTTGGTTCTTTCTTTTCATGCCTCACTTTTGAGGTGTATTAATAGTCGGTATGAATGTTTTATGGCATTGCAGAGGGTCTGTCACTTACTACGGACACCACACAGTCGACTTCCATTCCATCTTCAGTCTGTGCTCCACTCTCTAGAATGCCACATGCACATTTAGCTTTCATTATTATTTTTTCCTCTGATTTTATCCTTTGCAAGACCATAAGATTTTACAGTGTTTTAACATTCTACCAGCAAATCTTGAAAAATGCAAAACTCTTCTAAGATGATATAAAAATTTAATGCCTTTTAAATTTTTATTTTATTTTGATTTCTTGGCCGACATTATCTTGCTGGGTTTTGTTACAGATTTTAGTCTTATTCAGTGATACACATTTTGGTTTAGATACTCTTCGTTGCAAAATCCTAGTTAGCAATAGAAACTCACCACACATTTAATTAAAGGATTATAAAAATTTACATACTTTTTATGGGTCACTAACTTCTTCAGGTTTTCTCATAAATGTATGAGACATTGACAGACATATCTTTCAAAGAAGGATTCTGGTTGGGGCCAGGGAAAAAATTTTTTTTTTCCTAAATTTTCACAGCGTCTTACAAACATATAATTTCCTACATTTGGCAAACAAAGTAGAAATATGTGGTTTATTATGCAAATAGCAGTGTCATGCCAGATAATTGCCTTTTAAAGCAAAATCACACCACCTACTTACTACTAACACCTTAGAAGTAAATAAAATACTTTCTCATACTAAGCATTCAAAAAACACTGAAAATTGCTATCAAGTTATTCCTGAGGAAAAGCATGCCTTGGTAACTTACACCCTAAGTATTTAGGTGGCAGTTCTGAAAAAAAGCAGCCTTCAAATTATTTTCTGTTTTTGAAATTTTGATGAAATACTATTTGGCCTAATCTTCTAAAGTGAATTCTGGTAACACAATTATTATAAAGTAAGTTTGTATCGGCTATTTGAAATGCTAAGCTCCAGATCCAAATACTGTTTTAAAGAATTATCTTATAGTGTGTGCCTAGACCAAAGCATATGTACAACTTCTTGCCTTCTTTTAAAGGACTGTAACCATTCTGATCTTCCTGTGAGAGTTGAAAGCATTTATAAGAATGAAAGATGTAAAGTCAGACTTCCTCAGTTCTTCCCAGCACAGTATGATCTAAGCCAGGGGTTTTCAAAGTATGGTCCCCAGACAGCATCATCAGCATTTCCTGGAAATTTGTTAGAAATGGAAATTCTTTGACCCCATCTCAAACTTACTGAATTAGAAACTCTCAGGGATAGAACCCAGCAACCTGTATTTTAACAAGCCCTCCAGAAGATTCTGATGGGCCTCCAAGTTTGAGGACCTCTGATATTAGACAACTGAATCAGTCGTGGTCTGCTGTCTTGACTTGCAAATTTATTTAACTCTGAAAAGCTGTTATAAATCCATAATCTGCATTCAACTTGAGGTTTTGCTGACTAGCTAGACTTCTATAGTATATTTTGTTTCAGTTTTCTTTCTTTTTTTTTTTTTTAAAGATTTTATTTATTTATTTGACAGACAGAGATCACAAGTAGACGGAGAGTCAGGCAGAGAGAGAGAGAGAGAGGGAAGCAGGCTTCTTGCTGAGCAGAGAGCCCGATGCGGGACTCGATCCCAGGACCCTGAGATCATGACCTGAGCCGAAGGCAGCGGCTTAACCCACTGAGCCACCCAGGTGCCCCTGTTTCAGTTTTCTTAGTAGATACCATCTGTATCTTGAATTATTAGTGTTATTTAGTTGCTTTTTCTAACTGCAAGAATTAGTCTCAAATTTTCCTTAACCTTGATATTATCCATATGTTGTACTTTCACTCATATGTCTAAATAAATAGCGTACACATACAATGGATCAATCGCTTTTCCTCCCTATTGTCTGCTTATTAAAGGCAAGTTCATTTGTCATTTTTCTATGAGAAATAGCTCAGAACTGCATTGCATTACATTGCAAAGGTTACTTTTATCTTACTTCTTGCCATATTCCTAATAGCCCAACAGTAGGTCTGAAGTGATGTTATGACTTTCTGAAGCTCTGCCAGGCTACCCACCTTAGGTCCAAGTAGTAAATTCTTTTTATCAGGTTTTGCTTCTTGATTTCGGTCTACCATGTGCTGCATCCTGAAAGTCCCACATATTTTCATTGAATTACCAGCTATAACATTGTACAGGCATTGATTTTACTTTTCCCAGAATGATTTGATCATAGTAGCAATTTATGAGTGTGAAATTGAGGACAAATAGCCTCTTAAAGTGGCAGATTAATAGAGTCATACCTATTTAATTTAGGCATGTTTATTTTTTAAGAGAGCTCAAAATCAATTATGTATAGATTCACTAGGTTAATGCACTTTACTTCTTATTGCAGACTTCCACTTCCAAGAATGATTACATACTAGCAAAGGGTGGCATGTGTTTTAAAATAAGATTCTATATATTTTTTCATCTTCATATCCTCAATAAAAGAGCATTCAAAAGAGTACTGGACATGATATCCAAATATCTAATTGTTTCTCCCATGTAACACACACACACACACACACACACACATACACACACACACACACACCCCTGGCGGCCACTGCTGTCATCATTCTAAAAATGAGAAAAACAAAGTCTCAAAGAGATTAAATTATAGCCTGAGGTCAGAGCTAATACTAGATTTTAAAATGTGGTGATTTTTCTCAAAATTACCTCTTTAAAATATGGGATACTCTTATACTCTAGATCAGAAATTTGTAATTTTTTTCTATAAAGGGCTAGACAGGGAATAGTTTAGGCTTTGTAGTCCATATAATCTCTCTTGCAACTGTTCACCTCTAATGTTGTGTTGTGAAAGCAGCCATACAGAACATGTAAATTAATGGACATGGCTGTGTACCAATAAAACTTGATTTATAGAAATAGATAGTGGACCAAATATGACATGTAGGCCAATAGTTTGCCTACTTCTGTTTCAGACCCATTACTTCTCAATTTTAATACGTATACTAATCTCCTTATGGATACTATTACAATGCACATTCTGATTCAATAGATCTGGGCTGAAGTTCAAAATTCTGGTCCCATCTCATGCTGGATGCTGCTAGTTTGCATGCAAGACTCTTATTTGAGTAGTAACGTTCGACTTTAGAAAGCCTTTTGTACTGTCTCAATAACTTTCATACAACATAGTCATGATCGAAGAAGACAAATTAGCCTGAAACTACCTTAGTCACAACTCCTTTTGGATATTTAAAATTTTAAACAGATTTAGCAAATTATTTAGCATAATCTCACAAGGGCAGTTGTTGGGCATCTTTATAAATAAACATTTTATAACTCACTTTTTAAAGCCCTACAAAAGTGCTTATGTTGTGAAGATCACAAGGGTAGACTTACAGGATAAATAAATTGAAACTCTATTAATGTTGTGGGAATAGATACTTAGGCCCAGGAATAAAAATTCTAGTGACAATATAAGTCATTCAAAATATTTTAGAAGTAAGCCGAGTTGGTATGAAGTAGAAAATGGATGACTCAAAAAATAGTTGCAGTAAAACTGCAGATAACATTTCAATTACCTACTGAAAAACAAACCATCTCTAAATTAAGTTAGGTTGAAACACAACTTTTTATTTTCCCAGGATTCTACAGTTTGCACCATTTTGCTGGGAATGGCTTGTCTCTGCTCCATGTGGCATTTCTTGGAGTTGCCAAGCATCTGGAAGCTTGGCCGGGGCTCTTATATCGAAGATAATCTCTCAACTTTATCATTCATTAGTCTGATGCAAGCATTATTCCAGCATGGCATCTGGCCTCAAAGAGTGAGCGGTCTACTAGGGTAAGCCTGAATATTCACATGTCACATTTTTATCAAGTCTTCAGTTGCATCACACTTGCTAAAGCTCCATTAGCCAAAGAAAGTAAAAAGACCAAGCTGAGAGGTAAATGATACTACACAAGAGCAGGTGGCATGGTATATCAGGGGTCACAAATATAACAGTCTCCCACTGTTAATGACATCTAAGATTTATGTGAGGAGTTGAAATAAACTTCTTTCATAAAATATGAAGGAAAAACTGCAGTATATCTAAGCCAATAATATTTATATAACATGTATTTAAATATGCAATTGAATTATTTAAATATGTCAAATAGTAGAGACAATTTCATCTACAAATTAGGGTATTCACAGTTTTCCAAATTGAAAACATATTCACATTGGAAAAAACGGGGAATTGATTTACATTCAGGATTTCTTTATAGAGTATGCTTTGTTATCTAAGACAAGCTACTGAGTTTTTGTTACCTCATTTCTAAAACAGGGATCATACTGCATTTGAGATGGTGGTGGGGATTAAAAGAAAGGAGGTATAGGAACTAATTAGGAATAAGATGAAGATATAGAGAAGCAGATTTGACAGTAGAACAAAGCGGTGATTTTTTTTTTATTTTGTGTTTCTATGTCACCTTGCTACAGTAGTAGATTGTAAGTAAATTCACTGAGTCTGAGTGATTGTGATAATAAATAGGATAATATTTGTAAATGTTATTTATTACTGCAAAGGGCTATGCAAAAGTAAAGCATTATTATGTAACTTCAGGAAAATGCTTAGAACAACTTTGCGTTAGCCTTGAGCATAATCATACTATGCTCTTTTAGGGCAGGGATGGTCATATTCATCTCCCTCTTAATAAAACATCTGCCAGAGCATGTAGTCAATATTTATTTATTTTCTAGATTGAAAGTAGATACCATAAAACTTACAATACTGTGAATTCATTCTCTTATTCCTAGAAGCACTCATGATTTTTGTGTTCTCATTGAATTATAATTTAGAATTACACACACAAAATTTTGAAAAATATTTCTACATTAGAATTTCCTTTTAAATGTCTAGTCACTTATATTAGCTCATTGCTTATAAAATAATTTAATTAGCCAAATAATAAACATTAGTACTGACAAGAGAATCATGAGGACATTGGTATGTATAAGGATTTTTTTTAGATTTATCTGCAAGGTTCTCATGCATTTCTTAATCAAATAACATGGAGGGATGCTGTCAAATAAACTTGCTAGGAATCATCCCGTTAACTTACACTTAACTCATTTATACCTGCATTATTACTGAGTACTGAAATGACCTCTGTTACTGTTGGTAATAAAAGAGGGCAAGTTTTCAATTTAAAATACAATGGAGTTGATTTTTCAAGAGTAGGTAAATACGAAACTTTAAATTTTGTAAAGTGATATGCACACATGAATAACATACATTCCATATCAAATACCTCAAACTTAGGAGTAAAGAATCCTTTTATTTTGTTTTCAGTTTGCTTTCCAGCACTCTTACATTCCCCAAACATATTCATTACTCGCCTATCAATTTACCACTTACTTAAATCTCTCATAGAACATTTATTGTTATTTCCCTTTCTATTCAACATTTCTTATTGATCCTTGAA
The DNA here is from genome assembly GCF_010015895.1 of Lontra canadensis. NCBI lineage: Eukaryota > Metazoa > Chordata > Mammalia > Carnivora > Mustelidae > Lontra > Lontra canadensis. The sequence continues at coordinate 689,724 of NW_022631145.1, forward strand.
ATTTGCATATGAATTCTATGTGTAGTTTTAACTAGTCACCACTACTTAAAAGTAGAATAAAAAGAGGAAAATATATTACAGCTGTGAAAATAATTAACAACAGCTTAGTAATAGCCTAATTGTACTATGTCTTTTCTATTTTTATTTTTAAATAGAATTTATTCATTTACTTTAAGGGAAAGCAAATTGATTACAAAAGAAAATGTGTTTTACATGAAAGAAATGATTCTTCTAAGAGTTATCATACCCTAAAAGAGTCCTCTAAACCCAATATATTGTAGAAAATAGTAAGAGGCTGAAGTCATTATTTATTTTTTAACCCATGCTTCTGTTAAGATATTGGTCAACTCCCTGCTTTGAAAGATGAGATGAGTGCTCGCTTTTTTTTCCCCACACATCCTGTGATCATGTTAATACTATCTGACTAAGATTTGTAAATTTTACATTCTATTCTGTAACCCTACCAACTGTTTGGTATTAATTCTATTATAAAGGGATTTAATCATTTTTATCAATTTTATTAATTTCTTTCAGGGATTTTCATTTTAAGTTTTTCAATTGTCTAGATTTCAATAATGTCACAAATTATAAATTAATTTCCCCCTAAATACAAAACCAAACACAAAGCTTTACGGGTATTCTCCCTCACTTCTTTTATTAAAATGGTTGGGGGCACGTGGGTGGATCAGTGGGTTAAAGCCTCTGCCTTTGGCTTGGGTCATGGTCTTAGGGTCCTGGGATGGAGCCCTGCGTGGGGCTCTCTTCTCAGCAGGGAGCCTGCTTCCCCCTCTCTCTCTGCCTGCCTCTCTGCCTACTTGTGATCTCTGTCAAATGAATAAATAAAATCTTTTACAAAAATTTTAAATGTTTGGTTGATACTGTCTACAGTCCCATGCCTGACAATACATTTTTCAGTTAAAATTTTTTTAATCATTTTTTTAAATTTATTTTCAGCATAACAGTATTCATTGTTTTTGTACCACACCTAGAGCTCCATGCAGTCTGTGCCCTCTCTAATACCCACCACCTGGTTCCCCCAACCTCCCACCCCCCACCTCTTCAAACCCTTCAGATTGTTTTTCAGAGTCCATAGTCTCTCATTGTTCACCCCCCCCTTCCAATTTCCCCCAACTCCCTTCTCCTAACTCCCCATGTCCTCCATGCTATTTGTTATGCTCCACAAATAAGTGAAACCATATGATAATTGACTCTCTCTGCTTGACTTATTTCACTCAGCATAATCTCTTCCAGTCCCGTCCATGTTGCTACAAAAGTTGGGTATTCATCCTTTCTGATGGAGGCATAATACTCCATAGAGTATATGGACCACATCTTCCTTATCCATTCGTCCGTTGAAGGGCATCTTGGTTCTTTCCACAGTTTGGCGACCGTGGCCATTGCTGCTATAAACATTGGGGTACAGATGGCCCTTCTTTTCACTACATCTGTATCTTTGGGGTAAATACCCAGTAGTGCAATTGCAGGGTCATAGGGAAGCTCTATTTTTAATTTCTTGAGGAATCTCCACACTGTTCTCCAAATTTTCCTTCAGAAATATCTGGCCATTGGTCTGGATTTTTCTTCTTCAAAGTGACTTAATTTTTCTCTCTAGATGACTAAATAATATTTTTTCATGCTTCCACTTCAATAATTGAAGCACAATATGTCTCAGTGTTTCTTGGAATAAGGATTTTCCCCACTTTAGATTGTTCTCCAATTTTAGAGAAATTTTTATTTGTTTCAATCCGTGTTAATTGGGATTCTCTATTAAATTATTTTTACTTTGAATCATAGTTATCCACATTCTATATCTAATAGTTTTTTTCTAATGGTTTTAATCCCTTTGTTTTCAGTTTGATCCACGTTGACCATGATTGTATCAGCCATCTCTCCAGGTTAGTAATTCCATTTTCCATCATTTTTGTTCTGTTCTCTTCAGGTTATTTATTCTTAATTTATTTGTTCTGAATGGTATTTGTTTTTTCATTAATACATTATTTCTTATGATCTGTAATACTCATTTTAATCTCATATGAATCATCTCATCTTTGAGCTCTACTCTTATTGAATACATATGTTATATTATAGTGCAAAGGACATGGAGGGAATTATCTTTTCTTCCTTGGGTTATGCTTCATTCTAGGCTGACTAATTTATGTATTGCATTACCTGCTCCCCCTTCCTGCCTTCCTCACTTTCTTTTCTCTCCTTCTTTTTTCAATAGTTACCATGCTGTTTCTTTTCATCTTGCTGGTGATTTAGGACCCCCTAGATCTGTTTTTTTCAGGTATGCCCTAGAGGACAGTTTAACTCCATTTTCCCCACATCAGAGACATGTGTGTCACTCTGAGCTGCACCTTGAAGATATACTGCCTTCCCACTCTACCTGGCCACTTCTCCCATAACTTGAAATCACAGAAGAGGGGGGAAAATCTCAGCTTAGACAGTGACTTGCCTTTGTAAAAATATCTTAGACTCAGTTCATTGTTGTGAAAGTTTGTTAAATGCCTTGTTAGGATTTACTCTTTTTAGTTGGAGAGTAGTATATAACACTGATACAGAGGAATAACCCTGTCAAAGATAAAAACCAAACATTTGTTAAAAACCTATTTAGTAACTACTGACAGTAAAGGAGAGCTGGGCTCAGTTCTAATTTTCACAAAGCTTATTGGGTGTTTTAAAGGGAAATGAAGGGGGGGAAGGGGAGCGACAGAGATAAGGGTGTGAGGGGTCACTCAAGTAGAGTCAGGGAAGTAAAAAAATTACAAAGTGTTGGTCAGTGTAACTGTGATTAAGCCAGCTGTGTCTGCAAGCTGGTGATTATCTAAGTTAAGATTCTATCCATGCACAGAGACTGGGATACAGAGGCCCTATCCTTACTGATAGTTAATTTCAAAGAAACCGCTTTCAGATCCAAGAGAAAAATAGTTCTGAGTTATAGGAGACACATACATGTTATAAAAAAAAAAAGGAGGAAGGGTTGTGGTCCAAGATCTCAATGCAGGAACACTCTGATTTCACCTCTTCCATGGAATACAACAAATTACACCTCTTCATAGAGCACTTCTTCTTGAAGAAGAACTGGGGGCTGATGGAACAGCTTTTGTACAACAAAAGATAGAGAGAACAACAAAAGAGAGACAAAGCCTGGTGAAAGAGGAAACCTTCACCCTGATGTGAACTGTGGTAGGTAGGGATAGTACTGAGGGCCTGGGTGCAGATTCCTCTGTCCTAAAACAAAGCCATGATTTAAATGAGCAGCTACTATACAAAAGAACCAACCCTAGAATTCCACCAATGGTGGAGGGCATGCCAGGGAAACCTCTTTGGTTCGGAGGGACTGTAGAATGACATGGTGTATGCTCCCCCCTTCACCTTGAAAGTTCAGACAAGAGAAAGATCCAGATGTTACAGCCAACTTGCTCCTTCAATGAGCCCCCAAGTGCTCTAGCCCACACCAGCCCCAGACACAATGGGGCACAGAAAAAAAAGCCATGGCTTTAAAATGTCAACCAGCATATGAAAAACCAGCTCTAGAACGCTACCAAACTACAGTACAGGGCAGAGAGCTAATAGAACATTCTCCAGAGGGAGGGGCTTGTGGATACCATCTACCTCCCTCTACACCTTAAGAACTGTGAATGGAAGCAGAGCCCATATGCCCTAACCCTCTTGCTGCCTCAGCTAGATCCAAGTTCCCTGGCCCACACCAGCCCCACATGCCCTAGGACAAAGAAAAATGGCTTCAATTTAAAAGAACAAGTAGCGGGGTGCCTGGGTGGCTCAGTGGGTTAAGCCTCTGCCTTCGGCTCAGGTCATGATCTCAGGGTCCTGGGACTGAGCCCCACATCGGGCTCTCTGCTCAGCGGGGAGCCTGCTTCCCTCTCTCTCTCTGCCTGCCTCTCTGCCTACTTGCGATCTCTGTCAAATAAATAAATAAAATATTTAAAAAAAATAAAAAATAAAAGAACAACTAGCATATAAAAGAAGTACCCCTAGAACTCTGCCAAACAAGGAGGGAGGGGCTAGAACTCCCTCCATGTGGGAGGAGCTGATGGACAGGGTCAAGGCTCCCCCCTTCACCCTGAGAGCCCAGACCAGTGCATGGTCTGAACACCCTAATGAACATGATACCCTCATCAGCCCAAGGTTCCTAAGCCACACTGGCCCCAGGCATCCCACCAAGGCAGCCACAAGGCATTGCATACTGGAACAACACTGGGAAGTGCTCACTACAGTTCTTGCTTTCTTCCCAAGGTAACACAGAAGCCCAGCACACCAGAATGCCCAGGCCAACACCACTTTGACTTCAGAAGGCTTGCTAGAGCAACCTAGGTACAGAGCACCCCAGGACCTCCCAGCTGATGCCTGCTTCTGATCCAGCCACCCCACAAGGGTGACTCCTGCACAGGGTGCCCAGGAATCTCTGGCTCATGCCTGCCTTTGTTTGAACCACTTATCCAGTACACCCTCTGTGCAAAGGACCCTGAATATCCCTGCCCATGCCAGCTTCAGCTCCAGTTGTCCAGCCAGGGCACCAAGCACCCCAGCATACCCCTGCTGGTACCTATGTCAACTTTAACTGTCCTGCCAGGGCACATGTTGCATGAAGAATCCAAGGACCACACAGGACTGATACCACTTTGGGTTTAGCTGTCCTGCCAGAGTGCTCCCTATGCTGAGCACCCCAGGATCCCCTAGCCTGTAACCCACCTTGGCTCCATCTGCCCCTCCAGGGCACCCTCTTCCCAGAGAGCCCAGGAGCCCCCAGACTGCAACCACTACAGCTTCAGCTTTCTTACCAGGGTGCCCTTAGCACACAGAACACCAGGCTGCCTGTAGCTAATTCAGCCTGTATCCAGCCTGCACCCAATTCAGTTTCCTCTGTCTATCCAGGGTACCTGCTACACAGAAAGCCCTGACCTCTTGGTGCATACCCCACCTCAGCTCCAGACATAATGCCAGGCACCTTCTGTGCAGAAAGCCCCAGGATACCCCAGAAACATTCATTTGAGCCTCAGCTATGCTGCCCATGTGCACTCTGCATGTAGGGCCCAAGGACCAAACAGACCTGCACCCACTTCAGACTTAAGCCGTCTTGCCAGAACACATGATTCATGGAGAGCCCTGGGACCCTCAGCTCACACCAGCCACAGCCACAGCCAGTCATCAAAAATCGCCAAGCACACCCCTTGTACATAGGGGATGACCATACACAAAACCATTACTTTAAATTTGTCAGACATAGCTGTTCAGCTGAATGCATAGAAACAAACACAGAAAGTCAAGCAAAATTGGGGAAATAGAAGAATATGCTCCAAGACAAAGAACAAAAAATAGAACAGAAAAAAACTTTCCAAATTCATTCTAGGAGGCCAACATTATCCTGGTACCAAAACCAGATAAACACACTACAGAAAAAAAAAAGAAAAAAAAAAAACTACAGGCCAGTATCTCTGACAAATATAGATGCAAAAATCCTCAAACAAAATATTTACAAACCAAATGCAACAATACATTAAAAAAATCATTCACTATGATTAAGTGGGATTTATGTCTGGGATACAAAGATGGTTCAATATTTACCAGTCAATCAATATGATACATCACATTAACAAGACAAAGGATAAAAACTATTTTATCATCTCACTAGATGTAAAAAAGCATTTGACAAAGTACAACATCTAGTCATGATAAAAACTCTCAACAAAGTAGGTTTAGAGGGAACATACCTCAATATAATAAACTCCATATGTGAAAAACCCATAGTTAATATCATACTTATTGGTGAAAAACTGAGAACTTTTCTTCCGAGATCATTAATAAGGATGTCCACTCTCACCGCTTTTATTAAACATAGTACTGGAAGACTTAGCCCCAGCAATCAGACAAGACAAAGAAATAAGAGGCATCCATATTGGTAAGAAAGAAGTACAATTTTGACTATCCACAGATAACACAATGCTATATACAGAAAACCTTGAAGACTCCACCAAGAAACCACTGGAAGTTAAAAATGAATTCAGTAAGGTTTCAGGATACAAAATTACCACACAGAAATCTGTTCCATTTCTGTATGAAGTAGCAGCAAGAGAGATTAAGAAAATAATCCCATATGCAATTGCCCTCAAAAGAATAAAATATTTAAAAATAAACTTAAGTAATAAGCTTAATTTTTATTACTATTTTAATTTAAATATTTAAAAATAAACTTAACCAAGGAGGTGAAAGAACAGTACTCTGAAAACTATAAGGCATTGCTGAAAGATACTGAAGATGACAAAAACAAATGGGAAGATACTCTATGCTCATGGATTGGAAGAACAAATATTATTAAAATGTCTATACTATACAAAGCAATGCACAAATTTAATGTAATCTCTATCAAAATGCAAACAACATTTTTCATAGAACTGCAACAAATAATCCTAAAATTTGCATGGAACTAAATAGAACAAGAATAGCTAAAACAGTCTTGAAAAACAAGAACAAATATGGAACAGAATAGAAAATCCAGAAATGAACCCACAACTATATGCTCAATTAGTTTCTGACAAAGAAAGAAAGAATATACAATGGGAGAAAGACAGTCTCTTCAAAAAATGGTGATGGAAAACTGGACAATTTCTTACACCATACACAAAAATTAATTCAAAATGGATGAAAGACCTGCGAAAAATGCTGGTGGCATTTTGACAGGGATTGCATTAAATGCGTAGATTGTTTTGGGTAGTATAGACATTTTAACAATGTTTGCTCTTCTAATCCCAGATTGGAAGAAATTGGAAGAATGGAAGAATGGAAAAATGCTTTTCTATTTCTTTGTGTCCTCTTCAATTTTTTTTGGAAGTGTTCTATACTTTGTGGAGTAGAGATCTTTTACCTCTTTGGTTAGGTTTATTTATTGGTATCTTATAGTTTTTGGTGGAATCGTAAATGGGATTGATTCCTTGATTTCTCTTTCTGCTGTTTCATTACTGGTATACAGAAATGCAAGACAGACACCTGAGTGGCTCAGTCAGTTAAGTGTCTGACTCATGACCTGAGCCAAAAAAATGTTTCACAAAAACACAACAGATTTCTGTACATTGATTTTGTATCCAGTAACTTTACTGTATTTGTTCATCAGTTCTGGCACTTCTAAGTGGAGTCTTTTGCATTTTCTACATAGTGTATCATGTTGCCTATGAGTAAAATTTGACTTCTTCCTTGCTGATTTGCATGGCTATTATTTCTTTTTGTTGTCTGATAGCTGCAGCTAAGACTTCAAGTATTATGTTAAACAACAGTGGTGAGACTGGACATCCCTGACTTGCTCCTGGCTATAGAGGAAAAGCTTTTAGTTTTCCCCCATTTGAGTATGATATTAGCTGCAGATTTTTCATATATGGCCTGTATGATGTACAGAGCTAGAACAAACAATCCTAAAATTTGTATGGAGCCAAAGCGCTCTTGAAAAAGAAAAGCAAAGCTGCCACATCACAATTACAGACTTCAAGCTCTATTCCAAAGCAGTAGTGATCAAGACAGTATGGTAGTGACACAAAATAGACACATAGATCAATGGAAGAGGATAGAAAAGGACCCACAAGTATACAGTCAACTAATCATCATGGACCCACAAGTATATGGTCAACAAAGTGGGACAGAATATCCAATGGCAAAAAGACATCTCTTCAACAAATAGTGTTGGGAAACCTAGACAGAAAGATGCAAAAGAATGAAAGTGCACCATTCTCTAGACTACCTTCTTGCACCATACACAAAACTAAATTCAAAATGAATGAAAGACCTTAATGTGTGACCCCAATCCTTTAAAGTCCTTGAAGAAACATAGGCATTAATTTCTCTGACATCATCCATAACAACTTTTTTCTTGATAGGTCTCTTCAGGCAAAAGAAATAAAAGCAAAAATGAACTATTAGGACTACATCAAATAAAAAGCTTCTGCACAGTGAAGGAAAAAAACTAAAAAGCAACCTACAGAGTAGGAGAAGATATTTGAAAATTATATGTCCAATAAAGGGTTAGTATCCAAAATATATAAAGAACTTATACTACTCGACATCCCAAAACAATCCAACTTAAAAATGGGCAGAAGACATGAGTAGACATTTTTCCACAGAAGATGTACAGATGCACAACAGACACATCAAAAATGCTCAACATCAGTGATCATCAGGGAATGGAAAAACTATAGTGAGACACCACCTTACACCTGTCAAAATGGATAAAATCAACAATGCAAGAAATAACAGGCATTGGTGAGAATGTGGAGAAAGGAGAACCCTCTTGCACTATTGTTGGGAATGCAAACTGATAACAGTCACTGTTGAAAACAATATGGAGTTTCCTCAAAAATTAAAAATAAAACTACTCTGCAATCCAGCAATAGCACTAAAGGGTATTTATTCAAAGAATGCAAAAATATAAGTTCAAAGGGATACATTCATCTCAGTATTTATGGCAGCATTATCTATAATTGCCAAATTATGGAAACAATCCAATATTCATTTACTGATGAATAAAGACTGATAAAGAAGAAGTGGTATATATACAATGGTATAATACCCATCGATAAGAAAGAATGAATTCTTGCAATTTTAAACATGGATGGAGCTAGAGAGTATTATGCTAAGTGAAATATGTCAGTTGGAGAAAGAGAAATATCAAATGATTTCACTCATGTGTAATTTAAGATACAAAGCAAATGAGCAAAGAGAAAAAAGAGAGAGAGGCAAGCCATGAAACAGACTCTTAGCTATAAAGAACAAAGTGATTGTTCCAAGAAGGGAGCTGGATTTGGGGATGGGTTAAATAGGTAATGGGGCTTAAGGAGCACACTTTTTGTGGTGAGCACCAGATCATGTAGGGCAATGTTGAATCATTGTATTGTACATCTGAAACTAATATTGTACTGTGTGTTGACTAACTGAAATTTAAACAAAAACTTTAAAAAAATTAAAAATAGAATCAAGAAAGAAAAAAAGATTATTTTTCAGAATTGAAGGAAACAGAGTTTCCTAGATAAACATAAATTAAAAAATTTATCACCACTGAACCAGTTCTTAAAAGAAATGTTATTGGGTCATAACATTTAAGTAAGAAACAATGGCCATAATTAGACATCAAAACATTATGAATAAAAAGTTTACACAATAAACATGGAGAAGGGAGGTTTTTTTTTAAATGGGTTGGAATTTACATTACCATCAACTTCATAGGGACTGCTATATACTTACGATGTTTTATGTGAAAGTCTTCTTAACCCACAAATCTGAAATGTATAACAGATACACAAAAAATATAAAGAAAGGAACTCTAGCATAACACTACAGAAACTCATCAGAAAGAAAGAGAGCAAGAGAAGTAACAGAGAACTACAAAAAAAAAAAAACCTCAGAAAACAATGAAATGACAAAGGTACATATATATCAATATTTACTTTAAATGGGAATAGTCTAAATGATCCCTTCAAAAGACATAAAGTGGTGAAATCATTAAAAAAGAGAACCATCTATATAATGCCTACGAAAGACTCACCTCCCAACCAAAGACACATACAAAATGAAAGTGAAAGGGATGGTAAAACATTTACCATGCAATGGGTAACAAAGACAACAACAAAAGAAAAACCCAGGGTAGCAATACTGAGTCAAAAAAGACAGTTAAAAAAAACCTACAACAAGAGGTAAACAAGGTATTACATAATGATAAAAGGATCAATCCAACAAGATGATATAACAATTATAAATATACACCAAACATGGGAACACTTAAACACAATTAACCAATACAAGAAATTGACAGCAATAAAATAATAGTGGGGGAACTTAACACAACACTTACATCAATGCATAAATCATTAAAACAGAAAAGCATCAAGGAAACAGTGGCTCTTGAATGACACATTGGATCTGATGAACCTAACATACACTTAGAACATTCCATCAACAAACAGTGGATTACACATTCCTTTCAACTGGACATGGCATATTATCCAGAACAAATTACATGTTAGGCTAAAAGACTAGTCTCAGTAAATTCAGTAAAGAATGAAATCATATCATGCATCTTTTATGATCATAATGGTATGGAACTAGAAATTAATCACAAGAGAAAATCTGGAAAGAACACAAATACATAGAGACTAAATAAAATGTCACTGAAGAATGCACAAGTCAACAAAGAAATCAAAGGGGAAATTTAAAAATGCATGGAGAAAAATTAAATTGAAAACACAATGGTTCAAAATTTAGGGGTTCAGTAAAAGAAGTTTTAAGAAGAAAATATATAGAAACACTGGTCTACCTCAAGAAACAAGAAAAAAACTCAATCTAACCTCACACTTAATAGAACCAGAAAAAAAGGAACAAAGTCCAAGGTGGGTAGAATAAAGGAAATAATAAAGATCAGAAGAGAAATAAGTGACAAAGAGACTGAAAAAACAATAGGAAAAATGAACCCAAGAGCTAGTTTTTGGAAGAGATAAAACAAAATTGACAAACTTTTAGCCAGACTCATCAAGAAAAAAAGAGAAAGGATTGAAATATTAAAATCAGAAACAAAAGACAAGTAACAAGAGACACCACAGAAACACAATTTTAAAAGAGTACTATGAAAAATGATATGCCAACAAAATAGATGATCTAGAAAAATAGATAAATTCCTAGAAACCTACAATATTAAAAAACTGAATCACGATAAGTTAGCAAATTTGAGCAAACCAATTACTAATAATGAAACCAAGTTAGTAACCAAAAAGTTATCAAAAAATGTTTTAAAGTCCATGACCAACTAGATTCACAGATGAATTCTACCAAACATTTTAAGAAGTATTAATGTTTATTCTCCTCAAACTATTTTAAAAAATAGAAAAGGAAGGAAAGTTTCCATGTACATTTTATGAGGCCAGCATTACCCTGATACTAAAACCAGAAAACCACGCACACACACACACACACACACACACACCCCAAAGCAAATATCCCTGATGAACATAGATACAAAGATACTTTAAAAAATATTAGCAAACCACATCTAACAATACATGAAGAGGATCGTTAACCACAATCAAGCAGATTTATTCTGGGTATGCAAGGATGGTTCAATATTAACAAATCAATGAATGAAATACACTGAAACAACAACAAAAAAAAGGATAAAAATAATATTATCCTCTTAATAGATGCAGAAAAACCATTTAACAAAATTCAACATCTGTTTATGATAAAAGTGTCAACAAGGTAGGTTTAGAGGGACCATAACACAACATAATAAAAGGCAACAAATGAAAAACTCCCAGCTAACATCATATTCAACTGTGAAAAACTCAGAACTTTTCCCCCTGTGATCAGGAACAAGACAGGGATGTCCACTCTCACCAATTTTATTCAACACAGTACTAGAAGTCCTAGCCATAGCAATTAAGCAAACAAATGAAAAGAAATAAGAGACATCCACATTGGTAAAAAAGAAGTTCATCTGTCACTATATGCAGATGACATGATGTTATACATAGAAAACCCTAAGTACTCCACAAAAAAAACTATTACAACAAATAAATGAATTCAGTAAATGTACAGGATACAAAATTTATACCCAGAAATCAATAGCATTTCTATATGCTAATAATGAAGTAAAAGAAAGATTAAGAAACCTGTTCCATTTACAGTTGCATCAAAGATAATAAAATACCTAGGAATAAACTTAACCAAGGGGGGTTAAAGACCTGTTCTCTGAAAGCTATAAAATATTGACCAAAAAAATGAAGACACACAAATGGAGAGAGATTACATGCTCATGGATTTTAAGTAGTAGTATTGTTAAAATGTTAGTACCCAAAGCAATCTAGATTCATTGCAATACCTATCAAAATACCAATAGCATTTTTTACAAAACTTAAAAAAAAAAACCACTACAAGTTGTATGGAATGACTCCAAACAGACAAAGCAATCTCCAAAAAGAAGAATGACTGGAGGTATCACAATTTCAGATATCAAGATATACTACAAAACTGTAGTGATCAAACCAGTATGGTACTGCACAAAAATAGACATTTAGATCAATGGAACTGAACAGGGAATCCAGAAATAAACTGACACTAATATGATTAATATATGACAAAGGAGTCAAGAATACATAATGAGAGGAGGGGAGTCAAGATGATGGAGAAATAGTAGGCTGAGACTACTTCAGGTAGCAGGAGATCAGCTAGATAGATTATCTAAACATTGGAAACACCTACAAATCCAACGGGAGATCAAAGAGAAGAACAACAGCAATTCTAGAAACAGAAAATCAACCACTTTCTGAAAGGTAGGACTGGCAGAGAAGTGAATCCAAAGCGACGGGAAGATAGACCGCGGGGGGAGGGGCCGGCTCCCGGCAAGCAGCGGAGCAACGGAGCACAAAATCAGGACTTTTAAAAGTCTGTTCCGCTGAGGGACATCGCTCCAGAGGCTAAACTAGGGTGAAGCCCAGTGCGGTCAGCATGGCCTCAGGGCCCGCAGGGTCACAGAAGGATCGGGGGTGTCTGAGTGTCGCAGAGCTTGCAGGTATTAGAACGGGGAAGCTGGCTACAGAGACAGAGCCAAGGAGTGAGCCCTCAGCTTGAGGTTACCTTGAACAGGAAGCAGTCTTGGTCAGCTCAGAGCGTGGCTGGAAGCCAGGGTGACGGGAGTAATTGGGCGCTGTTCTCTGAGAGCGCACTGAGGAGTGGGGCCTGAGCTCTCGGCTGCTCTGAGCCGGAGACTGGGAGGCCGCCATCTTCATTCCCGTCCTCCGGAACTCTACGGAAAGCGCTCAGGGAACGAAAGCTCCCGAAAGCAAACCCGAGCGGATTACTCAGCCCGGCCCCTGGTAAGGGCGGTGCAACTCCGCCTGGGGCAAAGACACTTGAGAATCACTACAACAGGCCCCTCCCCCAGAAGAACAACAAGAAATCCAGCCAGGACCAAGTTCACCTACTAAGGAGTGCAGTTTTAATACCAAGGAGAGCAGCGGAATTCCAGAGGAGGAGAAAGCAAAGCATGGAACTCATGGCTTTCTCCCCATGATTCTTTAGTCTTGCAGTTAATTTAATTTTTTTCTTTTTCAATTTCTTTTTCTCTCTTCTTCTGCTTTTTTTTTTAACTTTTTACCCTTTTCTTTTTTAACGTTTTTAACTAGTTATATACATTTCTCTCTATATATGTATATATATATATATTCTTTTCTTTTTTATATTTTTTTTCTTTATTCGTTTTCTTTTTTTAATTGTTTCCTTTTTTTTTTTTTCTTTCTGAAGCGCTTTTTATCCCCTTTTTCCCCCTCATGATTTGGGATCTATTCTGATTTGGTTAAAGCATATTTTCCTGGGGTCTTTGCCACCCTTTTAGTATTTTATTTGCTTTTTCATATACTCTTATCCGGACAAAATGACAAGACGGAAAAATTCACCACAAAAAAAGAACAAGAGGCTGTACCAGAGGCTAGGGACCTAATCAATACAGACATTGGTATTATGTCAGATCTAGAGTTCAGAATGATGATTCTCAAGGTTCTAGATGGGCTCAAAAAAGGCATGGAAGATATTAGAGAAACCCTCTCGGGAGATATAAAAGCCCTTTCTGGAGAAATAAAAGAACTAAAATCTACCCAAGTTGAAATCAAGAAAGCTATTAATGAGGTACAATAAAAAATGGAGGCTCTGATTGCTAGGATAAATGAGGCAGAAGAAAGAATTAGTGATATAGAAGACCAAATGACAGAGGATAAAGAAGGTGAGCAAAAGAGGGACAAACAGCTACTGGACCACGAGGGCAGAATTCGAGAGATAAGTGACACCATAAGATGAAACAACATTAGAATAATTGGGATTCCAGAAGAAGAAGAAAGAGAGAGGGGAGCAGAAGGTATATTGGAGAGAATGATTGGAGAGAATTTCCCCAATATGGCAAAGGGAACAAGCATCAAAATCCAGGAGGTGCAGAGAACCCCCCCTCAAAATCAATAAGAATAAGTCCACACCCCGTCACCTAATAGTGAAATTTACAAGTCTTAGTGACAAAGAGAAAATCCTGAAAGCAGCCTGGGAAAAGAAGTCTGTAACATACAATGGTAAAAATATTAGATTGGCAGCAGACTTATCCACAGAGACCTGGCAGGCCAGAAAGAGCTGGCATGATATATTCAGAGCACTAAATGAGAAAAACATGCAGCCAAGAACACTATATCCAGCTAGGCTATCACTGAAAATAGAAGGGGAGATGAAAAGCTTCCAGGACAAAAAAAATGAAAAAAATTTGCAAACACCAAACCAGCTCTACAGGAAATATTGAAAGGGGTCCTCTAAGCAAAGAGAGACCCTAAAAGTCGTAGATCAGAAAGGAACAGACACAATATACCGTAATAGTCACCTTACAGGCAATACAATGGCACTAAACTCATATCTCTCAATAGTTACCCTGAATGTTAATGGGCTAAATGCCCCAATCAAAAGACACAGGGTATCAGAATGGATAAAAAAACAAAACCCATCTATATGTTGCCTACAAGAAACTCATTTTAAACCAGAAGACACCTTCAGATTTAAAGTGAGGGGGTGGAAAAGAATTTACCATGCTAATGGACATCAGAAGAAAGCAGGAGTGGCAATCCTTATATCAGATCAATTAGATTTTAAGCCAAAGACTATAATAAGAGATGAGGAAGGACACTATATCATACTCAAAGGATCTGTCCAACAAGAAGATCTAACAATTGTAAATATCTATGCCCCTAACGTGGGAGCAGCCAACTATATAAACCAATTAATAACAAAATCAAAGAAACACATCGACAATCATAAAATAATAGTAGGGGACTTTAACACTCCCCTCACTGAAATGGACAGATCATCCAAGCAAAAGATCAACAAGGAAATAAAGGCCTTAAATGACACACTGGACCAGATGGACATCACAGATATATTCAGAACATTTCATCCCAAAGCAACAGAATACACATTCTTCTCTAGTGCCCATGGAACATTCTCCAGAATAGATCACATCCTCGGTCCTAAATCAGTTCTCAACCAGTATCAAAAGATTGGGATCATTCCCTGCATATTTTCAGACCACAATGCTCTGAAGCTAGAACTCAATCACAAGAGGAAATTTGGAAAGAACCCAAATACATGGAGACTAAACAGCATCCTTCTAAAGAATGAATGGGTCAACCAGGAAATTAAAGAAGAATTGAAAAAATTCATGGAAACAAATGATAATGAAAACAAAATGGTTCAAAATCTGTGGGACATAACAAAGGCAGTCCTGAGAGGAAAATATATAGCGGTACAAGCTTTTCTCAAGAAACAAGAAAGGTCTCAGGTACACAACCTAACCCTACACTTAAAGGAGCTGGAGAAAGAACAAGAAAGAAACCCTAAACCCAGCAGGAGAAGAGAAATCATAAGGATCAGAGCAGAAATCAGTGAAATAGAAACCAAAAAAAAAAAAAAAAATAGAACAAATCAACGAAAGTAGGAGCTGGTTCTTTGAAGAATTAATAAGATTGATAAACCCCTGGCCAGACATATCAAAAAGAAAAGAGAAAGGACCCAAATAAATAAAATCATGAACGAAAGAAGAGAGATCACAACTAACACCAAAGAAATAAAATTATAAGAACATACTATGAGCAACTCTATGCCAACAAATTTGACAATCTGGAAGAAATGGATGCATTCCTAGAGACATATAAACTACCACAACTGAACCAGGAAGAAATAGAAAGCCTGAACAGACCCATAACCAGTAAGGAGATTGAAACAGTCATCAAAAATCTCCAAACAAACAAAAGCCCAGGGCCAGACGGCTTCCCGGGGGGATTCTACCAAACATTTAAAGAAGAACTAATTCCTATTCTCCTGAAACTGTTCCAAAAAATAGAAATGGAAGGAAAACTTCCAAACTCATTTAATGAGGCCAGCATCACCTTGATCCCAAAACCAGACAAGGATCCCATCAAAAAAGAGAACTACAGACCAATATCCTTGATGAACACAGATGCAAAAATTCTCACCAAAATACTAGCCAATAGGATTCAACAGTACATTAAAAGGATTATTCACCACGACCAAGTGGGATTTATTCCAGGGCTGCGAGGTTGGTTCAACATCCGCAAATCAATCAATGTGATACAACACATTAATAAAAGAAAGAACAAGAACCATATGATACTCTCAATAGATGCTTAAAAAGCATTTGACAAAGTACAGCATCCCTTCCTGATCAAAACTCTTCAAAGTGTAGGGATAGAGGGCACATACCTCAATATTATCAAAGCAATCTATGAAAAACCCACCGCAAATATCATTCTCAATGGAGAAAAACTGAAAGCTTTTCCGCTAAGGTCAGGAACGGGGCAGGGATGTCCGTTATCACCACTGCTATTCAACATAGTACTAGAAGTCCTAGCCTCAGCAATCAGACAACAAAAGGAATTTAAAGGCATCCAAATCGGCAAAGAAGAAGTCAAACTATCACTCTTCGCAGATGATATGATACTATATGTGGAAAACCCAAAAGACTCCACTCCAAAACTGCTAGAACTTGTACAGGAATTCAGTAAAGTGTCAGGATATAAAATCAATGCACAGAAATCAGTTGCATTTCTCTACACCAACAACAAGACAGAAGAAAGAGAAGTTAAGGAGTCAATCCCATTTACAATTGCACCCAAAACTATAAGATACCTAGGAATAAACCTAACCAAAGAGGCTAAGAATCTATATACAGAAAAATATAAAGTACTCATGAAAGAAATTGAGGAAGACACAAAGAAATGGAAAAATGTTCTATGCTCCTGGATTGGAAGAATAAATATTGGGAAAATGTCTATGCTACCTAAAGCAATCTACACATTTAATGCAATTCCTATCAAAGTACCATCCATTTTTTTCAAAGAAATGGAACAAATAATCCTAAAATTTATATGGAACCAGAAAAGACCTCGAATAGCCAAAGGAATATTGAAAAAGAAACCAAAGTTGGTGGCATCACAATTCCGGACTTCAAGCTCTATTACAAAGCTGTCATCATCAAGACAGCATAGTCCTGGCAAGAAAACAGACACATAGATCAATGGAACAGAATAGAGAGCCCAGAAATAGACCCTCAACTCCATGGTCAACGAATCTTCGACAAAGCAGGAAAGAATGTCCAATGGAAAAAAGACAGTCTCTTCCATAAATGGTGTTGGGAAAATTGGACAGCCACATGCAGAAAAATGAAATTGGACCATTTACTTACACCACACACGAAAATAGACTCAAAATGGATGAAGGACCTCAATGTGAAAAAGGAATCCATCCAAATCCTTGAGGAGAACACAGGCAGCAACCTCTTCCTAGGAACATCGCCAAAGGCAAGGGAAGCAAGGGCAAAAATGAACTATTGGGATTTTATCAAGATCAAAAGCTTTTGCACAGCAAAGGAAACAGTTAACAAAACCAAAAGACAACTGACAGAATGGGAGAAGATATTTGCAAACGACATATCAGATAAAGGGCTAGTGTCCAACATCTATAAAGAACTTAGCAAACTCAACACCCAAAGAACAAATAATCCAATCAAGAAATGGGCAGAAGACATGAACAGTCATTTCTGCAAAGAAGACATCCAGATGGCCAACAGACCCATGAAAAGTGCTCCATATCACTCGGCATCAGGGAAATACAAATCAAAACCACAATGAGATATCATCTCACACCAGTCAGAATGGCTAAAATTAACAAGTCCGGAAATGACAGATGCTGGCAAGGATGCGGAGAAAGGGGAAGCCTCCTACACTGTTGGTGGGAATGCAAGCTGGTGCAACCACTCTGGAAAACAGCATGGAGGTTCCTCAAAATGTTGAAAATAGAACTACCCTATGACCCAGCAATTGCACTGCTGGGTATTTACCCTAAAGATACAAATGTAGTGATCCGAAGGGGCACGTGCACCCAAATGTTTATAGCAGCAATGTCTACAATAGCCAAAGTATGGAAAGAACCTAGATGTCCATCAACAGACGAATGGATAAAGACGAAGTGGTATATATACACAATGGAATACTATGCAGCCGTCAAAAGAAATGAAATCTTGCCATTTGCGAGGACGTGGATGGAACTAGAGGGTATCATGCTTAGCGAAATAAGTCAATTGGAGAAAGACAACTATCATATGATCTCACTGATATGAGGGAGAGGAGATGCAACATGGGGGGTTAGTGGGGTAGGAGAAGAGTAAATGAAACAAGATGGGATTGGGAGGGAGACAAACCATAAGTGACTCTTAATCTCACAAAACAAACTGAGGGTTGATGGGGGGAGGGAGTTTGGGAGAGTGGGGTGGGGTTATGGACATTGGGGAGGGTATGTGCTATGGTGAGTGCTGTGAAGTGTGTAAACCTGGTGATTCACAGACCTGTACCCCTGGGGATAAAAATATATTATATGTTTATAAAAAATAAAAATAAATAAATTAAAGAAGAATACATAATGAGAAAATGATTCTTTAACAAACAGTACTGGGATAACTGTACATTTACATATAAAACAATGATACAGGAACACTTTCTTACACCATACACACAAATAAACCCCAAATAGTTTGAAGATTTAAATGTGAGACCTGAAATCATTGATATCCCTGAAGTGAACACAGGCCATCTGTCATTGGCCATAGCAACATTTTTCTAGGTATGTTTCCTAAGGCAAGAGAAACAAAAACAAAAATAAAGTACTGGGACTATGTGAAAATAAAAAGCTTTTTTATAAGGAAGCAAACCATCAACAAAACAAAAAGACAACCTACTGAATGGGAGGAGATATTTGCAAATGATGTGTCTGATAAGGAGTTAATATCCAAAATATATAAATCACTTATATAACTTGAGAAGAAAAAAAACAATCTGATTAAAAATGGGCAGAGGACCTGAACATTTATAGAATGAATAAGTCACTGGAATAAAAAGCACAGCACAGTGAATATAGTCAATAACACTGTAATAACATTGTATGATGACACATGGTACTAGACTTCTGATGAGCATAGCATAACTTATAGAGAAGTTGAATCACTGTGTTTTACACCCGAAATGAAAGTAACGTCGTTGTCAACTATTCCTTAAAACTTTCAAAAAAAAGCAGGGCACCTGGGTGGCTCAGTCGGTTAAGCCTCTGCCTTCAGCTCAAGTCATGATCTCAGGGTCCTGGGATTGAGCCCTGCATTTGGCTCTCTGCTCAGCAGGGAGCCTACTCCCCGCCCCCCACTACCTGCCTCTCTGCCTACTTGTGATCTCTCTCTCTGTCAAATAAAAAAATAAAATCTTAAAAAAATTCAAAAAAAGCAACAAAAGAAGGATTCATAATTACAAGCCATTTTAGTAAATGTTCTGAAAGAAGTAGGTCAGTGGCCTATCTTTAGGTGTTGGCTAGAAAGAACAGTAAATTCTTTTTGACAACCTGAGTTTTCTGAGACAAGAACCCAAATGTTCCAATTGATCATGGGAAACAAGAGTTCAATTAATGATTTATGAGATAAAGAATGAGAATTCTAGGGGCTCTGTGTCTGGCCTTATAGGTAAATAGGGCAGGACATCTATGAGTTTTTATCTAAGACAAAGGGGGAAGAATGTTTCTTTGCATTAAGCCATTTTCCAGGATACAAAAGACTGGGAGAATTTTTAAACATTGTGGTCTTCACAGGATTATAAGGTTCATGTAAAAGCACGGTATATAACCAAAGAAGTATTTTCCCCTCATATCTTGGTGTGTGTGGGGGAGTATGATTCACATTCATCTATTCTTCTCCCCATCAGACTTTGCACTTGTTTTAGTGTACTGGAATGCTCTTCCTCTAAACAACTAAATAAATGCTCTCCAAATTCTATGCTTAAACATTACTACTTTAGAAAGATAGTTTATTCCACCATATTTAAAATAGTGACATTTTCCCACCAATGAAATTCCTTACTTATTAAAACGGAATGCTTGTGCACTGTTTGTTATAATGTAAATTGGTACAACCATTGTGGAAAACAGTATGAAAATTTATCCCCAAATTTAAAGTAGTGGCACATCTGCCTGGCTCAGTAGGTAGAGTGTGTGACCCTTGATCTTTGGGTTGTGAGTTCGAGCCCCATGTTGGGTATAGAATTAATTAAATTTAAAAAAATCCTTAAAATTAAGATAGAAATACCACAGGATACAGTAATTCCTCTACTGGGTATCTACCCAAAGAAGTTGAAAATATTAATTCAAAAAGAGGCACCCTTTTGTCTACAGTAGCACTATTTATGGAAGCAACCTACATGGATAAAGAAACGGATAAGTAAATGGATTTCTTTATCAATGGATAACGAAAAGATGGTATACATACTGAATGGAATATTAAGCAGCCATATAAAAGAATGAGAGCTTGCCATTTGTAACAATATGGATGGACCTAGAGGGTATTATGCTAAGTGAAGTAAGTCAGTCAGAGAAAGACAGATACCATATGATTTCCACTCATATGTTGAATCTAAAAATAAATATATAAACAAAAATCAAAAATAGACCTATAATACAAAGAACAAACTGATGGTTGCCAGGGGGGAAGGGGTTAGACGGATGGACAAAAGGCGTAAGGGAAGTGGGAGATATAGGCTTCCAGTTACAGAATGAATAAGTCACTGAATAAAAGATACAGCATAAGGAATATAGTCAATGGTATTTTCATAGCATTGCATGATGACAGATGGTAGCTACACTTGTGAGGACAGCATTATGTATAAACTTGTTGAATCACTATGTTGTACTCTTGAAACTAATGTAACATTGTTTGTCAACTATATCCAAAGAATCATTTTTTTAAAAAATCCCTTTCTCCTTTACCATTTTTTATCTAATACACAGTAGGCACTAAATGAATGTTTGTTGTATGACTTCTTTTATACTTACCATCTGTTTCTTTATCTGTAACAAATCTTGTGTGAGTCAAATAAAAAATATTGGGATGATTATACATTTAAATTAGAGTAGTATTTCCTTACCCCATAAGTCCAATTAAAAGTAAAACTTTAAAAACTAAAAATGGTATGTAATGAGAATCTATCCTTAAGGATGATTTAAACCTTAAAGCCAAAATCTAATTTTAACCATATAAAACGTTTATAAAATGACAGGAAAATCTGTGTTTGTAGCAGAGTATCCAGATAGCCAAGAATGAGATAGAGGATTCTATTCAATCTGGGTTTCTCTATTCAACATATTCGTTTTTCCCTTCTGAAATTGATATTTTAAGATCATCTATTTATAAATATAGAAAAAAATCATAGTGAATGAAAAAATTTTTGAAGAGAAGAAAAAGTAGGCTACTTATTTGTTTTTCTTCAAGAAAGACTGGTCACTCATATTAAGCATAATGCATTTCTCTTTTTTTTTTAAGATTTGTTTATTTTAGAGAGAGAGACTGAGCAGGGGGAGGGGAAAAGGAAGAGGGAGAGAAATAACCTGAAGCAGACTCCTTGATGAGCATGGAGCCTGATGTGGGATTTGATCTCATGACCCTGAGATCATGATCTGTACCCAATTCAAGAGTTGGCCTCTTCACTAACTGAGCTACCCAGGCACCCCAAACAATGCATTTCTAATTATAGCTTTTCTTGAAGTAGAGTACATTTTACCTGCATATTTGGAGTCTTTTTTCACTTCTTGGTTAAGTTTACATATTGTATGAAGAGTAAATATGTCATTTCAAATGATGTACAAATATAACACTTGCCAAATTAAAATTGTTGTGTAACACCTTGCCATTTCTATGTTGATATCAGTATTAACTCCTGAAATCTAAGAAGCAGGCAACATTGTAAAATGACTATGCATCTGTTTTTAAGGACATACTTTATTTTTCCCTGAACAAGCCTGTTTTAAGAATTAATTAGGACATTTTTAATGCAATTTGTTCTTCCTCAGAGAAGGTAGTATCTCTTAAAGGAGCATGAATGACATGTAACTCTATTCATTAGTTCCAGTTCTCACAAAAGTTGTGAGAACTGTCCAGACAAGGGTTTACAGAAAGAACATTAAATAGATAAAAGATTTTATATCCCAAAGTGATTGAGGATATAATACAGAGTATGATTATCATTCTTTAATAGGACTTGCCTTTCAGGAATATAAATTCTATATAAATATGAACTAACTAAAACCTTCAAACTGCTCTTAGGAAACTGTCAAGTGCTTTGGCCTTTGTTTAAAGCTATGCAAACTAATGAACTTAAGGCAACAGAAAAATCCATGGCCACTTAAAATATTGCTTCCAAGAATGGTTTCCACTATGTTTTAATACCTTAAAGGAAGTGTACTTACATACTACAAAATTCACCAGTCAACTGATATGATTTAATGATTTTAGTAAATTAACAGTGATGTATAACCATCCAACAAATAGAAACTACCCAGCAAATAGAAATTTCCACTACTCCAAAAGTTTTCCTCATTCCAATCTTACTTAATCTTTACTTCCACACCCAGTCCTAGGTTACCATTAATTTTGTCTCTATAAATTTTCTTTTCTAAACATTTTCTTCAAATGGAATCATACTATATGCAGTCTTGTACTTCTGTCTTCGTTCACTTAGTGTGATGTGTTGTAGCATGTATCAATAGTTTACTTTTGATTGCTGTGTAATACTTCATTACATGAATACAGTACATTTTCTTTTCCCACTCAAGAGTTGATGCATAGTTGGATTATTTCCAGTTTTCACTTACATGTCTTTTTATAGTCCTACGTTTTCATTTTTCTTCGATAGATTCTTAGGGGTCCAGTAGCTGGGATGTATAGTATTTTCATGTGTAATTTTTTTAAAGAAACCCATTGCTTTCCAAAAAGTAGAAACCATCAATGCTCAAGGGTTCCAGTTTTCATATACCCAGTTAATGAATACATCTTTGGCCCTATATGTATTCAAGGAGGCATGAAGTTGTATTTCACTGTGGTTTTCATTTTTGTTTACCTAAAAAGTAATGACGATAATCATCTTTACATTTGCCTATTAGCTACTCCTATATCTTTGGTGAAATGTCTATACAATACAATTTTTTTTGCCCATTTTAGAATGTCTTATTGGTCTAATTACTGAGTCACAAGACTAGATATCTGGACTTAAGTCTTTTATAATACACAGGATTTGAAAATATTTTTCCTAGCCTGTAGCTTGTCTTTTAATTTTCTCAGTAGTCTGTTTTGAAGTATAAAAATTTAGAGTATTAAGTCCAATTTATGAAAATTTTCCTTGTATGGATCATGATTTTGGTATCATAACCAAGAAATTAGTCTAACTGAAGGTCACAACAGTTTTCCCTTACGTTTTCTTCTAAAGGTTTAATAATTTTAGCTCTGAAATTTAGATCTATGTTTCACCTTGAATAAATTTTTATGCACGGTGTGAAGTAAGAGTCGCAGTTCATTTTATGTTTGTGAGTATTCTATTCTATTAGCCCTATTTGTTCACATTATTATTCTTCCCCCAGTGAATTGACTTTATGTGCTCATTAAAATCCAGTTGGCCATAAATATAAGGGTTTATTTCTGGACTTTTAATTATATTCCAAAGTTTGACATAACTACACTTATGCCAATATCACACAGTCTTGCTTACTACAACTTTGTAGTTGTGAAATGGAGGAAAGAGAAGTGTGAGTCCAAATTTGCTCTTCTTTTTTAATATTGCTGTGGCTACTGAGGGTGATTTACATTTTCAAATTAATTATAGGACCAGTTGTCAATTTCTAAAATTATTCTTTTTTTTCTTCCAGAACAGGTAAGGATGTACTTTTTTCTCTTTAATCAAGTATACTTAATATAGTGCTTTATTAGTTTCAAATGTAAAATTAATAATTCCACAATTGAATACATTTCTCAGTGTTTATCAAGATAAACACTTTATTTCATCCATCCTCCCACCTACCTCCACTCTGGCAACAACCAGTTTTTTCTCTGTATTTAAGAGTCTGGTTTTTTTGTGTGCCTCTTTTTAACTCTGTTTTGTTTTTTATTCACACATGAATGAAACCATATGATATTTTCCATTTTCTGACTTATTTCACTTAGTGGTATACCCTCTATGTCCATGTTGTTGCAAATAGCATGATCTCTTCCTTTTTATGGCTAAGTACACACATACACATACACACCACAACTTTATCCATTTACATATTGAGGGACTCTTGGGCTTCTTTCATATCTTGGCTATTGTAAATAGTGCTGCCATTGGAGGGGTACATATATCTTTTTTGAATTAGGTTTTTTTATTGTTTGTTTTCTTTGGGTAAATATCCAGTAGTAGAATTACTGAATCCTCTGGTATTTCTATTTTTAATTTTTTAAGAAAACCCTACACTGTTTTCCACAGTGGCTGCACCAGTTTGCATTCCCACTAATAGTATATAAATAATCTTTTTTTTCCACATCTTCACCAACACTTGCTGTTTGTGTTTTTTTATTTTAGCTATCCTGTCAGGTGTGAGACAATAGCTCCTTGTGGTTTTGATTTGCATTTCACTGCTGATTCATGATGTGGAGAACCTTTTCATGTGTCTGTTGACCATCTGTATATCTTCTTTGTAAAAATGTTTGCTCCTGTCTTTGGCCCATTTTTAAATTGAAGTATTTGTTTTTTCGGTGTTGCATCATTTATGTTCTTTATATATTTTGGATGCTACTCTTTATTTAAAATGTCATTTGCAAGTATCTTCTCTTAATCAGTAGGTTGTGTTTTAGTTTTATTGTCTCTTTCACGAACCAGAAGCTTTTTATTTTTATGTAGTCCCCATAATTTATTTTTGCTTTTGTTTCCTCAGGAGACTTATTTACTAGGAAGAATTTACTATGAAGAATTTACTATGGAAGAATTTACTAGGAAGAATTTACTATGGTAAATTTTAGGAAGAATTTACTATGAAGAATTTAGTATGGCTGATGTCAAAGTAGTAACGTTGCCTCTGTTCTTTTTGAGGATGTTTATAGTTTCAGTCCTCACATTTAGACCTTTCATCCATTTTTTTTTTCTTTTTCAAGTTTTTATTTAAACTCCAGTTAGTTACCATACAACACAGTATTAGTTTCAGGAGTAGAACATTCATTCAGGAGTAGAATTCATTATTTATATACAATGCACAGTGCTCATCACAAGTGTCTTACTTGATACCCATCACCCACTTAACCCATACCCCAGCCTACTGCCCCTCCAGGAACCCTCGGTTTGTTCTCTGTAATTAAGAGTCTGTTTTGTGTTTTGCCTCTCTTCCCCCTCACCAAATGTTCATCTGTTTTGTTTCTTAAATTCCACACATGAGTGAGGTCATATGGTATTTGTCTTTCTCTGCCTGACTGCTTTTGCTTAGCATATACTTTCCAGCTCTATCCACATCATTGCAACTGGCAAGATTTCATTCTTTTTTATGGCTGAGTAATATTTCTTTGTACATACATACTATATTTTCTTTATCCATTCTTCAGTGGATGGACATTCGGGCTCTTTCTATAATATGGGTGTTGTTGATACGTTGTTATAAACACTGGGGTACATGTATCCCTTTTAATCAGTTTTTTTTTAATCCTTTGGGTAAATAACTAGTAGTGTAATTCCTGGATCTTTGGGCAGCTCTATTTTTAGCTTCTTGAGGAACCTCCATACTGTTTTCCAGAGTGGCTGCACCAGTTTGCATTCCAGCAACAATGTAAGAGGGTTCCCCTTTCTCCACATCCTCACCAAAACTTGTTGTTTCCTGTGTTGTTAATTTTAGCCATTTAGACAGGTGTGAGGTAGTATCTCATCCTAGTTTTGATTTGCATTTCCCTGGTGATGAGTGGTGTTGAGCATCTTTTCACGTGTCTGTTACCTATCTGGATGTCTTGCTTAGGAAAATGTCTACTCAGATCTTCTGCTAATTTTTTTAAAATTGATTATTTGTTTTTTTGGGTGTTGAGTGTAATAAGTTCTTTATAGATTTTTGGATACTAACCCTTTATCAGATGTCATTTGCAAATATCTTCTCCCATTCTAAAGGTTGCCTTTTAGTTTTGTTAATTGTTTCCTTCACTGTCCAGAAGCTTTTTCTCTTGATGAAGTCCCAATAGTTCATTTTTACTTTTGTTTCCCTTGCCTCAGGAGATGTATTTAGTGAGAAGTTGCTACAGCCAATGTCAAAGAGGTTACCACCTGTGTTCTCCTCTAGGATTTTTCCCATTGGATATTCTTTCCTGCTTTATTGAAGATTAATTGGCCATATAATTATAAGTTCATTTCTGGGTTTTCTACTTTGTTCTATTGATCTATGAGTCTATTTTTGTGGCAGAACCAAATTGTTTCGATTACTACAGCTTTCATAATATAACTTGAAGTCTGGAATTGTGATGCCTCCAGCTTTGCTTTTCTTTGAAAAGATTGCTTTAACCATTAAGGATCTTTTGTGGTTCCATATAAATTTTAGGATTGGTTATTCTACCTCTGTGAAAAATGCTGGTGGTATTTTGATAGGGATTGCTTTAAATGTGT
The DNA here is from genome assembly GCF_010015895.1 of Lontra canadensis. Lineage (NCBI taxonomy): Eukaryota > Metazoa > Chordata > Mammalia > Carnivora > Mustelidae > Lontra > Lontra canadensis. The sequence continues at coordinate 716,279 of NW_022631145.1, forward strand.
GGATTGCTTTGTGTAGTATAGATATTTTAACAATATTTGTTCTTCCAGCTGATGAGCTTGGGATGTCTTTCATTTCTTGTGTCATCTTCAATTTCTTTCATCAGTGTTTCATAGTTTTCAGATTATAGGTCTTTTACCTCTTTGGTTAGGTTTAGTCTTTCACCTCTTTGGTTAGGTTTATACCTAGGTATCTTAGTATTATTTTTTAAAGATTTTATTTATTTATTTGACAGAGAGAGAAAGAGATATACAAGTAGGCAGAGAAGTAGGCAGAGGGGGAGGAGGAAGCAGAGACCCTGCTGAGCAGAGAGCCTGATATGGGGCTCGATCACAGGACTCTGGGATCATGAGCTGAGCCAAAGGCAGAGGCTTAACCCACTGAGCCACCCAGGCACCCCCCTCGGTATCTTATTATTTTTGGTGCAATTGTAAATGAGATTGTTTTTAATTTCTATTTCTGCTGCTTCACTATTGGTGTACAGAAATGCAACAGATTTCTGTATGTTAATTTTTTGTCCTATGACTTTACTGAAGTTTTGTACCAGTTTTAGCAGATTTTAGGTAGAGTCTTTTGGGTTTTCTACATACGTTATCACATTATCTGCAAATAGTTAAAGTTCAACTTCTTCCTTGCCAATTTGGATGCATTTAATTTTTTGTTGCTGTTGTCTGATTGTTGTGGCTTGATTTCCAGTACTATGTTGAATAATAGTGGTGTCTTGTTCCTGACCATTGAGGAAAAGCTCTGTTTTTCTCCAATTAGGATGATATTATCTGTGGAATTTTCATAAATGACCATTATTATGTTGAGGTATGCTCCCTCCATCCCTACTTTGTTGAGGGTTTTTATCATGAATGGTTGTTGTACTTTGTCAGATGCTTTTTTTCTGTATTTATTGAAAGATCATATGATTCTTATCTTTTTTTTAATTAATGTGAAGTATCACATGGATTTGCAAATATTGAGCCACACTTGCAGCCCAGGAATAAATCCCACTTGATCATGGTAAATGTGAAGTATCACATGGATTTGCAAATATTGAGCCACACTTGCAGCCCAGGAATAAGTCCCACTTGATCATGGTAAATGATTTCTTTTAATGTATTGTTGGATTCAATTTGCTACTATTTTGTTGAGAATTTTTACATCCATGTTCATCAGAAATATTGGTCTGTAGTTCTCTTTTTAAAAAGTGTGTTTAAAAATAAATAAATAAATAATAAAAAGTGTGTTTATCTAGTTCTGGTATCAGGGTAATTCTGGCCTCATAGAATGAGTTTGGAAGTTTTCCTTCTGCCTATGGGTGTTACATGCACCCTACTGCTGTGGCTGAGCTGTATTTGCCTTCAGCTTAGTCAGTTAATGGCCCATTTTGCCTACTGTGCACTGGGTTTAGCCCCTGTGTTGTTAAGAGGATATTCTGGGGCCATCATGGGCGTGTAGTTGGGCAAAATCAGCACTCAGACGAAATGCCTGCCTTTATCCTGTTCATTAGGGCTGTGGTCACACCAAACTGTAGGTTGCTGTCCCTGCCTAGTCCTCTGAGAGGTTTTCATCAGTGTGTAGGGCTGGCAGTCAGATCAGATATCTGCCCCCAGTGTCTCTCTGGGAGAGCAAATGCACTGATCAGCAGGGCGCTCTCTCTTCATTGTCAGTTATAAGGTTTGGCTGCTGAGTCTGCAGTTGAACTAGTGTGTATGGTTGTCTTCCTTTCTCTCCAGGGCAGGAGTCACGCTATAGTGGCAGCTAGTCCCTACCAGGGTTGCCTGAAGATTGTGTCATGGTAGGAGCTGTTTTGAAGGGACTTCTGCTGAGTGGGGCAGGCTGGATTGAATAGATCCATAAAAGAAAATAGGGGTGGGGCTCTTGGTGTTAGCCAAGTAGATGGAGGGTGTTCTTGCTGATTCCCACCAGTGTGTGGGGGTATCTAGGCTGGAGTTGAGGGAGAGGAATTGCTGCACACCAGCTCTTCTGTTCTTTGAGAATTCTCCTAAATATATATGCCCCTTCAGCATGCATTCTGAGATTAGGAAATAAATCCATTTTATGTGTACCCCAAGAGCTTTTCAAACTGGTGCTTCTATGCTTTGACTTGGTGGGGTTGTTTGTTATGCTGGCTCTTTAAGGGCAGGGACAATTTCCTGTTGCTCTCTGGCTTTCCCATAGTTAAACTTGTTGATATTTAAGGTACCCATGGTTAAGCCCCACTGATAGTAAAAACTAGCAAGTAAATTAAACCCCACTGGTTTTCAAAACCAAATGTTATGGGGATTCATCTTCCCAGGACATGTCTCATATTTCCCATGTCTGGGGTGCCTAGTGTGAGTTCTGCTCTCCCTTCTCCATTCTTGTGGTGTCCCTCTAATTTCTGGTTAGTCTTACCAAGAGCTTGGTCCTTAACTGTGTTTCCACCCCTCCTACCCTTCTTTGTATAGCCTCCTCTCTTCAATTAACTGTAGAAAGTCTGATTTGCCAGTCTTCAGGTTGTTTCTGGGTTGGGTGTAGTGATGTGGCTGTTATCTGGGTGTATCCATGTGACAGGGTGAGCTTTGGATCCTTCTACTCCCATCTTGCATAAGTTGTATCTCCACAGTGATTCTTGCTGGGGCAGTGGTAAGAATTCCAATGAATTTATAAGTCAATTTTTGGAGAACTGCCATCTTTACAACAGTGAGTATTCTTAAAATTGAAACTGAAAAATCTCTTAATTTATTCAGATATTCCTTAATTTTCTCAGTCATGTTTTGTAGTTTTCAGTGTACAAGACTTGTACTTACTTTTTAGAAGTTTATTTCTATATATTTTATTCATTTTGGCATTATGAACAGAATCATTTTCTTCCTTTCATTTTGACTGTTTTTTGCTAGAAATCCAATTGATTCTTTTATTTAATCTTAGATTGTGCTATCTATCATGCTATTCCTATTTCTTACTTCTAGAAGTTTTTGTTTTTGTTTTTTTTTTTGGCTGATTTCTTTAGGTTTTCTAGATAGAAAACATGTTCTACATTGACAGTTATATTATCTGTTAATCAATAGAGCTCTACTTCCTTTCCAATCTGGATTTTATTTTCACTTCATTTTACCTTATTATCCTAGTTAGAACATCCAGTGCAATGTTAAATAGAAGTGATAAGAGCCAACATTCTTGTCTTGTATCCGATTTTAAGGAGAGGACATTTCATCTTTAATGATTAAGTATGATGTTAACTATGGGGTTCTCATAGATGTTCTTTCTCTCCATTATTATTTGAAGCTGCCATAATACATAAAATATATATTCTTGTCCGGATTCACTTTTCTATCTTGTCCTTAAAATCTTCTGTCAATGTCAGCTTAGGCAGGTATTATAAAATTTTTATAAATGGGTAGAAATTTGAAGAGGGAAAAAGGAGACTGCTATAAGGCCAATGGAACAACATTACCAAACTTAAGTACTTCTTATATATTTGGGTATATATCACCGTAATAACTTGTTATATGTCAAAACTTGAGATACTCTGTAAGGAACTTAGAACTTTTTAGAACACTATCCATATTACTGGATTTAGTCATATACCCTACCTAACTCTAACTGAATGTTACATAAGTTAGACATGGTCTTTTCAAAATATGTAGTTATAAATATTATTTGTTATATACAGAAATATCTGTTATTTTTTAAAGATGAAAAATAAGGCAGATTATGTACAAAATCAAATAGGACTTAATTTTCTTTTATAAGACTATAACCTTAATACACACAGATATATACACACATATAGAATATCTATAGTAATTTTTCATGTTCTTAGGTCTATGCTTAAAATGTGTAATTTTAATTGTTTTAAATGATGTGACACATTTTTAAAAAATAAAACATTATGTAAGTGCATACCATGAAAGATAAGTAGATAATGCTAGTTGTTTACCTAATATTCACTCTCATGCTTTTCTTATGAAGACTAACACTTTTATTCAGAATATATATTCATATATATATATATATACATATATATGCTTATATTCTTAAATATATTCTTAAAGCATATATATATGCTTTAAGAATGCATACTTGCCCAGACTTTTTGTAGCTAAATGTGGTCTTGCGTCTTAACTTTCACAAATAAGACCAAAGCAGAATTTGTAGGCAGGTTTCCATGAAATTACTTTCCTGATAAAAGGGAAGAGTCTCCAGTAGCAGGCAAATTTGCCCTACAACTTTACTCATTTTCTTGCTGCCTCGAATGTAAACTGAATTCTTAGCGGTAGAGTAGCCATCTTTGTAATAACAAAGACTAACCCTGCACATGATGAGATGCAAAATAGGTGGGGGAAAGAATCTCAGTCTCCTGAGTATTGATGTATTGGTTCTTGCCTGTCTATTCATTGATCCCTTGTTTTGTAAAACCAAGGAAACATACTTCAGATTTGGCTAAGGTACCATAGTCAGCTGTTGCTACATGTTGTTAAATGCTCACCTTAAATAGGATACCTCTACACAATTGGCTTTCAGTGCCTCTGTCTCTCTTCCCAGAGGTAACTGCAACTACCTGTTATTTCAGTATTCCAAAGAAATTTTATGTATTCGATTCCAGTTTAAAGAGTGGATAAGAATTTAACTTTTTCAAATTCATGATACACTTTCAGGACACTAGATAACCTCCTCCAAATTTTAACACTTAAGCCTTCTGTATTTTCCATACATAATTTAAAGTGAAAAATACAGCAAGTGCCTCTTGATTTGGAATATGATCAATGACATTTCTAGTATTATTTTTTCATCTAAAATGAAGGCTTAATGAATAATTGAGAAAATAGTTGGCAATCCAGAAAACTTTTTTTCAAGACCACCATCTTTGGGAGGATAAATCTAGTACTTACTAAGGACTTTAGAAAATAAATTAATTGCATAATATGTAGAACTTTAGAACATTCTAATAACAAAGATTTCTGCTACTGGCTATGAAAAAAACAGCCTTTATCAAACAACCTTCCTACACATACAAATTATACAGTCTAAATAAAATACAGGAAACAAATTTATCAAAGCATCAAAGAACAATCAAGACACACAGAGTAAAGAGAACCAAGATCCAGGAAAGAAGGGACATGAAATGACAGTGAACATATATCAGTTAACATTTTTCCTCTAGAAGCATGTGCTTATCTTCATTGGATGTAGAGGCTTAACTAGATACAGTGGCTTAGTATTTATAGGAGTCTCACAAGGGTAGAGAGGGAAACATTAGAATTCAGAGCTATAAAGACAGTCAGTACTTCAAGTGCCAAGGCCTCAGAATTTGAGAATATCAAAGACACTCATCTGAAGAGTTGTTGATCAGCATTCAATTTTTCTTAGAAAAATGAATGGAGTGAAAGGCCAAGAAACTAAGAAAAATAAGCAAAATGGGATATACATGAAGGAGACATTGGCTAATTTTAGTGTGTGTGCCTGAGGTGCAAGGATCTATAGAAACGTTCTCTGGGAATGGAAGTGTTTGTAGGTGCCATTTTTTTTTTGCCCTCCTTCAGTCTAGCTGTCCCAATGCCAATGGGAACCTGTCCTGACATTTTCCATTTAACAGGATAGCACTGCTCACCTCACCCCAGTATTCCTCTGTAGCCCCATCTCACCCAAACTGCCCACCCTGGCAGGTACCCCTTCACACATATGCCCAGACAGGCATATGTGGTCAGCATCAGCATCCTTCCAAAGTGATGACTGCCCCAGAACATGTGGTAGGCGACCCAACAGGACTATCACCTCACCAAAATAATTCCAGCCTCAGGAAGGGAGGTGAGGCAGGCCCATCCACCATCACATACATAGCAGTTGCAGCCAGGCCTCTCAGTCAACTGCACCAGGAGCTAATGTTACCCACCAGCATGCCTGCTACAGCTAGGCCTTTCAGTTATATGTGTCAGGGCCAACATTGTCCACAGTGCACCCACAATAGTCACAGCCAGTCATTGGTGGTCATCCCTTTCAAAAACAGTCATACCTCAGTGAAAAGACAAGAGTATATGCAGCCCCCACAGGAATGCCTAGTTCTGGTGATCAGGAGGATTGTGCTAGGCCCTATAGAACACCTACACAAGGCCACTATTTTCAACACCAAGAGATGTAGCTGACCTACCAAAAACAAACAAAGAGAGTAAGACACAATGAGACAGAGGAATATATTCCAAATTAAAGGACAAGGCAAAACCTCAGAAAAAGAACTAAATGAAATGGAGATAAGCATTCTACATAATTAAGACTTCAAAGTAATATTCAAAAAGATGCCCCTGAATTCAGGAAAAGAATGGATGAACATAGTCACAAAGAGATACAAAATATTTTTAAAAATACCAAACAGAGATGAAGAATACAACTGAAATGAAAAATACACTAGAGGAAATCAACAGCAGATCAGAAGACAGAGAAGAGATCACTGATCAGGAATATAGGTTAAGGGACCTCTCAGACAACATCAATCACACTAACAATCACATCATAGGGAACCCAAGAGAGGTCCCTTAACCTATCCTCATTATTTAAATTCTTTTATCTTTTTGCCATTCACTTTCTATGAATGATTTCCACTCCCTATATTCCTGATCAGGAAGCAGAGAGGCTCAAATAAGATGAGCCTCAGAAGGTCTATACCAAAACACATAACAATTAAATTATCAAATATTAATTATAAAGATAGAGTCTTAAAAGCAGCAAGGAAGATATAATAGATGCACAAAATATAAAGAGAAAAAAATCAAAGCACAACATTAAATAAAGTTATCAATCATAAGCAAAGAGAGGAAAAGTAGGAACAGAGAACTACAAAACAACCAGAAAACGATTAACAAAATGACAATAAGTTCATGAATGTCAATAATTATTTTTAAATGTAAATCATCTAAATGCTTCCCTCAAAAAACGTAGGGTGAGTGAAGGCTGAAAAAAAAAAAGACCAATCTATATGTTGCCTATAAGAAACTCATTCCAAACTTAAAAACACAGACTAAAAGTGAAAAGGTAGAAAAAAATATTGTATGCAAATGGAAGCAAAAAAATAAAAAAAAATAAAGCTAGGGTAGCAATACTTAGATAAATAGACTTCAAAGACTATAATAGCCTTTGTTCCAAAGACTGTAATAAGACAGACAAAGAAGAGCATTACATAACAATAAATGCATCAAGTCAAAAAGAGGATTTAATTATTGTAAATAACTATGAACCTAATATAGGAGCACCTAAGTATATAAGGCAAACATTAAGAGCTTAAAGGGAGAAATTGACAGCAATACAAGGATAGTAGGGGATTTTAACACCTCGCTTTTATCAATGAATAGATCATCCACACAGAAAGTCAGCAAAGAACCAGTGGCTCTGAATGACACATGAGATCAGAAGGTCTTAATAGAGATATAACTGAACATAATAAAAAAAAGTTGCTTTGATAACTTATAAATGATATTCAAACATGTTAGGGTTTATTGGGACTTTGTTTCAAATGAAGTAGAAATATCTTATATATTTGACACTCTCCACACTCGGGCATTAAAGTAGATTACATTAAAAGAAAAAAAAATATATGTATAGAACGTTTCATCAAAAGACAGCAGTAAACATATTCTTTATAGGTATACATGGAACATTATCCAGGATAGATCACATGTTAGGCCCACAAAACAAGACTCAATAAATTGAAAAAGATTAAAATCATATCAAGCATTTCCAACCACAAACGTATGAAACTAAAAATCAATTTCAAGGGAAAAAAACTTGGAAAAAAAACACAAATACATGCAGTCTAAACAAATGCTACCAAACAACCAATGAGTCAGCACAGAAAGGAATGAAGAAAAAAAATATCTGGAGACAAATGTAAATGGAAACACTATTATTCAAAATCTTTGGGATCCATCAAAGGTTGTTCCAAGAGTGAAGTTTATAGTGACAGGCCTACTTCAAGAAACAATAATCTCAAAAAACATAACTTCATACTTAAATAAGCTAGAAAAAGAACAAAACACAGAGTTCATAGAAGGAAGAAAATAAAGATCAGAGTAGAAATAAGTGAAATAGAGACAAGAAAACAGAAAAAAAGAAACTAAAAGCTGTTTCTTTTATAAGATAAACAAAATTAACAAACCTTTTGACAGACCAATCAAGAAAAAAAGAGGACTCAAAATCAGAAATAAAAGAGAGGAATTACATCTCACACCACAGGAATACAGGGGATTATAAAAGGGACACATAGGTGGCTCAGTCAGTTAAGTGTCCATCTTTGGCTCAGGTCATGATTCCAGGGTCCTGGGATCAAGTCCTACATTGGGCTCCTTGCTCCATGGGGAGCCTGCTTCTCCCTCTGCCTGTTGCTCCCTCTGCTTGTGCCCTCTCTCTCTCTCCTTCTCTGACAAATAAATAAAATCTTTTTTTAAAAAAACAAAGGATTATAAAAGACTATTAAGACAAACGATATGCTAACAAATTGGACAACCTAGGTAAATTCCTAGAAACTACAATCTTCTAAGGCTGAATCAGGAAGAATTAGAAATTCTAAATTCCTGATAACTAGGAATGAAATTGAGTCAGTTATCAAAACACAAAGAAGAAAAGTCAAGGACCAAATGTATTCACACGTGAATTCTACTAAGCATTTAAATGAGAGTTAATACCTATCCTTCTTAACTATTCCAAACAATTTAAGAGGAATATGATGTTTCTGAATCCATTTTATGAGACCAGCATTACCCTGATACCTAACATCAAAGACATTTAAAAACAAGAAAATTAAAGTACAATATCCCTGATTAACATAGATATAAAATATTCCACAAAATATTAAAATCCAAATTCAACAATACATTAAAAGTGGAACCAAGCAGGATTTATTCCAGGAATGCAAGGAAAATTTGATATCTACAAGTCAATATAATACACCACATTAACCAAATGAAGTATAAAAATCATATAATTGTATCAATAGATGATGAAAAACATTTGACAAAATTCAACATCCATTTATGATTAAAAAAAACTCTCAACAAATTGGAGAGAGAAAGAAGAGTGAGAGAGAACATTTCTCAACATAATAAAGCCCTTATATGACAAACAGAGCTAACATCGTATGGAATGGTGAAAAGTTAAAAACTTTTCCTCTAAGATCAGGAACAAGAGAAGAAGGCCCATTCCTGCCACTTTTATTCAACATACTACTGGAAGTCCTAGCCACAGCAATTAAACAAAACATAAAAGATGTCCAAGTTGGAAAGAAAAAGTAAAATTGTCACTATTTGCCGATAAAATGTCACCATATACAGACTTAACCAAAAATCTATTAGAATAAATGAATTCAATAGAGTTTCAGAACACAAGATTAATATGTATAAATCTGTTGCATTTCTATACACTAATAATGAAGTAGCAAAAAGAGACATTAAGGAAATAATACACTGTATGATTGCATTGAAAAGAATAAAATACCTAAGAATAAATTTAGTTGATGTGAAAGACCTGTAATTTGAAAACTATAAGATATAAAGAAAAGAAATTCAAGATGACACAAATAAATAAAATGATATACCATTCTTATGGATTATGAAAATTAATATCATTATAATGTTCATACAACCCAAAGCAACCTACAAATTCAATGCAATCCCTATCAAAATATAAACAACATTTTTCACAGAACTTTAACAAATAATCTTAATGTGTGTATGGAACCACAAAGAACTCATGAATAGCTAAATTAATTTTGAAAAAGAACAAAGATGGAGGTATCACAATCCCAGATTTCAAATTATACTACCAAGCTACAGTAATAAAAACCCTATGGTACTGACACATAAATAAACACAGAGATCAATGGAACAAAAAAGAAAGCCTAGAAATAAAACCATTCTTTTTTAAAAATATTTTATTTATTTATTTGACAGACAGATATCACAAGTAGGCAAAGAGGCAGGCAGAGAGAGAGCGAGGTGTGGGGTGGGAAGCAGGCTCCCCGCTGAGCAGAGAGCCCGATGTGGGGCTCAATCCCAGGACCCTGGGATTATGACCTGAGCCGAAGGCAGAGGCTTAACCCACTGAGCCACCCAGGCGCCCCGAAATAAAACCATTATTAAGTGGTCAAGTAATCTATGACCAAGGAAGCAATAATATGCAATGGGGAAAAAGAAATTCTCTTCAATAAATGGTGTTAGGAAAACTGGACAGTTATATGCCAAAGAATAATGCTGGACCACTTATATATAAATATATACAAAAATAAACTTAAAAGGGATGAAAATTCTAATTTTAAGACCAGAAACCATAAGACTCCTAGAAAAAATGTAGGCAGTAAGCTATCTGACATTATATAGCAATATTTTGGGGGAGGAGGGTCCTGTCTTCAAGGAACAGCAATAAAAGCAAAAATACACAAACAGGGGATGCCTGGGTAGTTCAGTCGGTTAAGCAGTTAAGCTGCTGCCTTCTGCTCTAGTCAGGATCCCAGGGCCCTGGGATCGAGTTCCACATCAGGCTCCTTGCTAAGAAGGGAGCCTACTTCTCTGCTTCTGCCTGACACTCTTCCTGCTTGTGTTCTCTCTCTCTGACAAACAAATAAGTAAATAAAATCTTTAAAAAAAATACAGAAATGGAACTACAACTACATTGAAGTAAAAAGCTTTTCCTAGCCAAGGAAGTAATCAGCAAAATAAAAGGCAACCTGCTGAATGGGAAGAGGTATTTGCAAATGATGTATCTGATGTGAGTTAATAGCTAGAATTTATAAAGAACACATACAACTCAACACCAAACAAACAAACAAACAAAAAATAATCTGGTTAAAAAATGGACAGAGGACCTGAATAGACATTTTCCAAAGAAGATAAACAGATGGCTAACATACACATGAAAAGATGCTCAATATCACTAATCATCAGGGAAATGCAAATCAAAACCACAATGAAGGGTGCCTATGTGGCCCAGTCAGTTAATCATCTGCCTTTGGCTCAGGTCATGATCCTATGATCCTGGGATCAAGCTCCGTATCAGGCTCCCTGCTCAGCAGAGAGTCTGCTTCTCCCTCTTCCTCTGCCCTTTGCCCTTCCCCCTGTTCTTGTTCTCTCTCTCACTCTCTCAAATAAGTAAAATCTGTAAAAAAAACAAAAAAACAAAAAACAAAAACAAAAAACTGTAAAATATATTATCTCACACTAGTCAGAATGACCACTATCAAAAAGACAAGACACAACAAGTATCTATGTCAAGAAATAGGAACCCTGATGTCCTGTTGACATGAATGAAAATTGGTGCAGTCACTGTGGAAAACAGTATGAAGATTCCTCAAAATATTAAAAATAGAAATACCGTATGATCCAGTAATTCTATTGCTGGGTATTTACCCAACAAAAATGAAAACACTAGTTTGAAAGTTAGATGCACTTCTATGTTTATTGCAGTATTATTTAAGATAGCTAAGATATGAAATCAATCTAAATGTCCACTGATATATTAATGGATAAAGAAGATGAAATGACATATTACAGCAAATGACATATTAGCTATAACAAAGGATGAAGTCTTAACATCATGACAACATGCATGGACCTAGAGGGTACTATGCTAAATGAAGTTAAGTCAAATAAGAGAAAGACAAATATAACAATCTCATATGTGGAATCTGAAAAACAAAACAAACATACAAAACAGAAACAGACTCACAAATACAGAGAACTGGTGATTGCCAGTAGGCAGTGTTGTAGGAGGATGGGTGAAATGGGTGAAGGGGATTAAGAGGTACAAATTTACAGTTATTAATTAAATAAGCCACAGGGATTAAAAGTACAGCATAGGGAATATAGTAATATTGTAATAAATTTGCATGGTGACAGATGTCAGCTACACTTCTGGTGAGCATTTTGCAGTGTATTTATGTGTCGAATCACTATGTTATACACTAAAAACTGATATAATACTGTATATTAACTGTACATCAACTAAAATATTTTTGAAGATAAAGATGCATGTGCGTACAATAGAATACTACTCAACTATAAAGACATGAAATCTTTTCATTTGCAACCACACGAATGGACCTTGAGGGAACAGCTAAGTGAAATAACTCAGAGAAAAACAAATACCATATGATTTCACTGGTATGTGGAATCTAAAAAACAAAACAAGTGGACAAACAAAACAAAACTTAGATACAGAGAAGGGAGTGAGGGTTGGTGGGTAAGGATGGTAGTTGTTGGGCAGGTAAAATGGGTGAAGGAGATCAAGATGTACAAACTTCTAATCATAAGATAAGTCATGGGGAAGTAATGTACATCATGGTGACTCTATTGAAAAATACGATAGTGCACACTTGAAAGTCACAAGGAAAGTAAATCCCAAAAGTTCTCATCCTAAGGGAAAAAAATTAACTTTGTATGGTAATGACTGGTAACTAGACACTGTGGTGACCATTTCACACTATATACAAATATCAAATCATTACATCTCTTGAAACTTATAACGCTATATGTCAATTATAGCTCAATAAAAAATCCATAGCCTCGAGTCATATCCTTATATGAAGAAATCACAATGATCTATTTTGAACTATATATATGTTGAAAGAAAATTAAATTCATTTAGTGGCAGGCATTTCATGGAAAATTATAACTCATTTCAGGAAATAAGACAAAAATGACCAAATGCAAAGAAAAAAATTATATACAAATGGAAAAGATAAAACCCATACTGACTTTAGCAAACACAGATTTTAAGGTAACTAGGATTAATATAGTCAATAAAATAAAGGAAAATTAGAGAATTTTTCTAAAGAGTTGAAATATATATAAACATGAATCAAATAGGAATTCCGGAACAGAAATATACCACAACTAAAATTAAGAAATTAATAGGTGGGTTTAACCATGGAATAAACCATCTAGAATAAAACATGGGTGAACAGAAAGATAAATCATATTTCAGATGGAAGCACAGTGAAGAGTATTATGTAAATACAGAAAAGAACATGAGACTTAAGGGACATGATTTTTAAAAATCTTGTTTATACAAGGATAAAAGAGAATGGGGTACAATTGTTATAAATGAGGTGATTTTTTTTACCCTGTTTCATAAATTAACAGATAAGATTCAAAGAGGTTAAATAATTTTTCCAAGGTAACATGAGATTAGCATCTCAAAAAATGTAGTTTCAAAACTAGGTCTTACTTCAAAGCCTATGCTCTTTTCTGTAAACCATAATAATGTAATACATTTGAAAGTGATCTTTGCAATTTTGCACTCTACCAGACTTTTCTGATGTGTCATACTTTTAATCTGCACATGGAAAGATGCCCTAGGGTAAAAAGCACACACAGAGAAAGCATACTTCCCACTTGCCAAAATGTTCTTTGGCCTTTTAGAAGCATCCTGCCCATCTCTTGCTGCTTTCCTATGTAATTTAGACCTAGCAAACAATTTTATCATTGAATCTTTTCAATATGCTTTAAACTAATGTCTTCAAGTTTGTTTGAGCTCAGATTCAACCCCTCCTACCCCACTGCACACACCTTTTAGGGGAGGCATGATCTAATATGTAAATAATATAGGATGAAGATTATACATTTATCTCTTAATCTATCTGGAGACCTTCCTTAATAACAACATCTTTCCCAGTATAATTGTGTTACTTTACTTCAGATAAGGAATTTGCAAACTTTTCCAGTAAGAAATTACTTTTCCAAGTATTATTTTATCTTGGGGTATAACAGAATGGTAGTTGTAGTGGGGATGGGAAGAAAAATACTGACTATAAAAGTAACTTGGGCAGGGGCCTATAGCTTTATGACTCTTTCCACTGAAAGTCTTAATGGTTGGCAAGGAGAAATAAGGGAGATTTTTTTTTTTAAAGTCCAGCACCAAATTAGACTCATAGATTGCAATTTATTTGATGGTCATGTTTCTCTCAGTCTTCCAACCACCCATTATAACCCCACTGCATTTGTCTCTGTCCCACCCTAAATCTTCCATTGTAATTTTGCATAATCTTTACCTCTTCTGAAAAATCCATTTGAATAATAGAGAATATCTGAAGGTGTTTCTGTATTCCTATTACCTCTCTGTATTTACACACCCAGCCTTTGGATCCCTTTTAACGGATTAGTTTCAAAGAGGAAGAAATTATTTTAAAATATTGATAATGTGTCATAATATTTACATTTAAACATTTGAAATATTTTAAAATAAAGTTATTTACAGGGAGGCTTACATTTTTAAGTTCAATTATCACAAAATAATCCAAAACTTCAAATTAGTCACAAGAGAGGAAATATGGTATTGCCAACATGAGTTTACGATAGAAATTCAGACTTAAAAGATGCAAGTGAAAACCTTTCCAGACAAGAGAAAAGTTAATATCCAAAGTCAGAAGAGGCAGTCATCCCTCAAATATATTTTAAAAAATTTATCAGTCAGGAAAAGGAAAATAGTTTTGAATGCATTGTAATCCATAGGAAAATCATGAGCAGAATCATTCAAATTGACTCCTACCTTTCAACTTATAAGACAAAATAATTATTAGTGATGAATAGTTTGAGTCACCTGTTCCAAATTAAACACAATGTCTTACTTAAGGTATTTGCATACACACACATGCATGCACAGACACACACACATACACTAGTATGTAGCTTTTTAATTCTGATCCATCAATGATAGCAGTAGTGAGGGGTATAATATATGATTGAGTGGTTTGAACATTCAATGAACCATGTCATGATTTTTTATAACAGAACCCCTCTACAATTCATTCTTTCAATTTAATTTATGTGCACTTCTTCAGTAAATGTACTAGTTTATACAAGTCTAGGAAACAAGATCTTCTCAATCAACTTATAAGGATTCTATACTCAACTTTCTTTGTATCTCTATTAACTCAAAGACAATAATATTTAGAAACAGCTATCTTTCAAGCCCCATGCTATCTATTGGGGGATAAAAAGAAAAGGAAGCTATGGATGCTGCCAAAAAGGAGCCAGAAGCCACTGAAATCTAGTGAATTAATCTTAATTGGAATTGAGGTCACACTAAGCTAGAAAATGGTTCAAGAAGATTTTAAAACATTAAAGGAAACTTTCACTTTTGGAAATCTTTTGGGTTTCATGAACATTGTGTCACAATTTGGTTTTTAAACAAGATAATTCACAAGCTTTCAAGGTATGGGTTAGTGCAAGTACATAGTATATTTTGTCATCTGAATTGAAGAGAAATACTTGATTCTTACTTTTTTCTCCAATCTATCATGGTAAAAGGCATTTGAAGGTGAATGACTTACATCATGTAAAAACGCAATTGTTCAGCAGACAGCTCTTTAATTATAAATCTTTAAATGTTGGGAGGACTGCATTTTACTTCACTTCCTTTCACACAATGACATATTTTAAAATACAACTTTTGTATTCTATAATTAAGAGAAGATATTGCTAAAGATATTTAGCAATTTGCCAAATGGCAAATTCTTTCATTTCAAGTGTACATAATGGTACACGTTTACATGTAGTCTTTTCCATAACATTTAAAATCATATTTATGCAGTGAAGATGGCAGAGTCTCTATTAAAAATATATTCTTTCTGCAGTATAGAACACTTTAACAAAGTAATGCTGGATATGTTTCAAGTCAGTAACTCTAATGGCATTCTTCAATTTCTCATATTACCAAGCTCTCAGAACAAAAATGCCACTATCAATAGGGTGCAGATTTCCTCACTAACTCATTTTGATTTTCACTGAAACCTTTTATTCATACTTACATGGACTCTCTAAAAAGTCTTCAAGCTTTTTAAATATTGGATGTGAAGACTAAAGCCAGAAGCTATTTATTTGGGAAATGAATTATCCTAATCTCTTGCAGCCATTTTCACGCTATAAAAATGTAGAAAAGAAATGAAGAATAACAACGGGAGGGACAAATGGGGAGTGGCAAAACTGAAGCCCAGTTTGAAGGAGATAGTTTTAGATGTCTGAATGAGGATTTAAGAGTAGGATTCAAGAGTGTTCAAAACTAGGTATCTAGGGTATAGCTGTTAAAATGTAATGCTCTTGCCTTGTAAAATTGGCTTAGAAATGTATATCAAAGTCTTAAAAATTCAAACCTATATGGGAAATACATGTATTTCTAGTTGACGTAGCAAATGCTTTCCTCTAATCCCTCAATACACACTAATATGTTAATGTTAGGTCAGTAGTTCTCAGACTTCTGGTTGCATCAGAATCCCCTAGAGGGCTTGTTACAACACAATCTCCTTAGCTTCAACTCCAGAGCTTCTGGTGTGGGATGGAGCCCAAGAATCTGAATTTCTAACAAGTAATCTGTCATATTAATCTAGTAGGGCTTCCATGACAAAATACCAGTGACAGGGTGGATTAAACAGCAGAAATTTATTTCTCTCAGTTCTGAAGACTGGGCAGTCCAAATCCAGGTAACCAGCAAGATAGGTTTCATCGTGAGGCCTCTTCTCTTGGCTTATAGGCAGCTTGCATCTTGCTTTGTACTTATAAGACTACTTCTCCATGTGCATTTAGAGTGAGAGATCTCTCATATCTGTTCCTCATCTTGTAAGGTCACCAGTTTTATCAGATCAGTATTCCACCCTTATGACCTTTTTTAACCTTAATTATCACTCTAAAGACTTGATCTCCAAATATAGTCACATTGGGGTTTAGGCCTTCAAGATATGAATTTTGGGGAAACATGTTTCAGCCTATAACATCAGGTGATGCTGTTGCCATGGTTTCAAAACTACACTTTGAGAACTAGTATGTTAAGGATTGTGATGAATATAAAAGTATATTTGCAAAGGTTACTGCTTTCAATAAGTTTCTACTATGTTGAGGAACAAGTCAAATACACAAAATATTTGGGAACTAGAGACTCTGGACTCTGAGAAACAAACTGAGGGTTATAGAGGGGAGGGGGTGGGTGGAGGGGGTAGCCAGGTGATGGGTATTAAGGAGGGCACGTGTTGTGATGAGCACTGGGTGTTATATGCAACTAATGACTCATTGAACACTACATCAAAAACTAATGATACTATATGTTGACTAACTCAAAATAATAAAAAAAAATTTTATGTATGTGTCAAAACATAACATATATATGGAAAAATCAGGTTATTAAGCTTTTTCTTGAGAACACATCACAGAGTTAGTAAAATATTCAATAGCGTTACCATAATCGTTAAGATTTTGAGAAATGAATGTGGAAAACTACATTCTAGGTATAAGAAATTTGGAAAGAAAGAAAGTTTGGAATAAGTAAATTATACCTGGTCGGGGAGGTCGGGGTGGGGGGGTCGGGGAGAGGAGTTTGTTGTCTGAAGAAATTTGTATGAAATGTGGTGTGAGATAAGGTTGGAAAATTGAATCGGACTACGAAAAGTAAGAATTATGGTCTCCAAAAATTCCAAAAAAAAATAAAACAAATTTAAATCAGAATAACAGTGAAAACTGAGTAAGAATAATATCTTGATTGTACAGAGTAGTATCTAAATCTTACCTCCACTTATACTTTGATGTATTTTAGGATTTTTTAAGACTTTAATTTCATAGAGCAGTTTAATATCACAATAAAATTGAAGGGGAAGTTAGAAACTTCTCTTATATGCCCTGCCCTGAGACATATATGGCCTCCCTATTATCAATATTCCCCACCAGATTAAAATTTTGTTTTAAGTAATCTACATTGACACATCATTATCACCTATAGACTGTAAGTTGCCTTGGAATTCACTCTTTGTATTTTACATTGTATGGGTTTAGACAGATGTATATTAACATATCCTTCATTGTATCATACAGAGTATTTTCACTGCCCCCAAATCCTATGTGTTCTATCCATCTCTCTACCCTACCACCCTGGGAAACTATGCACCTTTTTGTTGTTTCCAGAGTTTTGCATTTTCCAAAATGTCATAGCTTGTCAGATTGGCTTCTTTCACTTTGTAATATGTGCTTCAGATTCTTCCATGTCTCTTCATGGTTTGATAGTTCATCTTATTTCAGTACTTAATAATATTCCACTGTCTAGAAGTATAATATTCATACATTTACCTACTGAAGTATATCTTGATTGCTTCCAACTTTTAGCAATTGTGAATAATGATGCTATAAACATCTACATTCAGGTTTTTGTGTGGACAGGTTTTCAGTTCCTTTGGATAAATACAAGGGAGTACCATTGCTGGATCATATCGTAAGAGTACGATTAGTTTTGTAAGAAACTGCCAAACTATCTTCCAAAGTAGTTGACCATTTTTCATTTCCATCAACAATGAGTAAGAATTCCTGTTGCTCTACATCCTCAATAGCATTTGGTGTTGTCAGTGCTCCAGATTTGGGGCATTCTAACAGATGTGCGATAGTATCGTCTTTTCAGTTGCATTGCCCTGATGACAGATGATGTGGAGCATCCTTTCACATGCTTATTTACCA
Organism: Lontra canadensis; assembly: GCF_010015895.1. Classification (NCBI taxonomy): domain Eukaryota; kingdom Metazoa; phylum Chordata; class Mammalia; order Carnivora; family Mustelidae; genus Lontra; species Lontra canadensis. The sequence goes on from NW_022631145.1 coordinate 734,717, forward strand.
TCTGTATATCATCTTTGGTGCAGGGTCTATTAAGGTCTATAGCACATTTTTCATCAGGTTCTTCTCTTAATGTTCAGTTTTAAAAGTTCTTTGTATAATTTAGGTAACAGTCTTTTATCATACTTATCTTTGCAAATATTTTCTGCCAATCTGTATCTTGCCTTTTTATTATTTTGACATAGTCTTTCACAGGACAGAAAATTTTAGTTTTACAGCAGTCCAGCATATTAATTCTCTTTTTCATGGATTGAATCTTTAGTGTTGTATCTAAAAAATCATTACCATGTCCAAGGTCATTTGGATTTTCTCTTATGTTCTATCTGGGTGTTTCATAGTTTTCCATTTTATAATTAGGTCTGTGACTCAACTTAAATTTTTGTGAAAGATATAAGATCTGTGCCTAGATTCATTTTCTCCCATGTAGATGTCCTTTTGTTGTTGTACCAATCTTTGAAAAGATTATCTTTTTTCCATTTTATTGTCTTTACTCCTTTGCCAAAGATCAGTTGACTATATTTTTTAAAGATTTATTTATTTATTTATTGGGGCAGATGAAGAGGGATGGGGAGAGGAAGAGAATCTCTAGCAGACCCCCCACTGAACATAAATCCTGATGTGAGGCTTGATCCCAGGACTCTAAGACCATAACCTGAGCCACAAATCAAGAGAGGGATGCTTAACCAACTGAGCCACCCAGGCACCACCAGTTGATTATATTTATTTGGATCTATTTCTGAGCTATGTTCTGTACCACAGACACATTTTTCTATTCTCCTACCAGTACCACAGTCATGATTACTATAACTTGATAGTAAATCTTTAAGTCAAATATGTCAATCTTCCAACTTTGTTCTTCTCTCTCAATACTGTAACTTTCTCAGTCTTTTACCTCTCCATATAAACTTTAGAAACAGGTTACTTATATGCATAAAATAAACTTTTAGAATTTTGATTGGAATTACAATTGAATTGGAATTTTCACTGGAATCTATAGATCAAATTGGGAAGAACTGACTCTTAAAAATAAAGAGCCTTCCTACCCATGAAAATGGAGTATACTCTCTTTAGTTCTTTTTTTATTTTTTTCATCAGTTTTGTAGTTCTTCATATAAATGTGACGTGATATGTACAAGATATATAAATATTTCACTTTTGGGGCTGGTAATGTAAATGGGCATTGTGATTTCACTTGTTCATTGCTGTTTTGGGGGGTTTAAAATTTTTTGTCATTTATTTAAATTCAGTTAATTAACATATAGTGTACTGGCTTCTGATGTAGAGGTGATTGATTCATCATTTTTGGGATTTTTAAAACTGCAAAATACTGGTGACCAATGACATTTATTACTTCTTAGAACTATAATGCATAAAAATCTTTAACTTCTGGCTTACCAACAAGAATTTACAATCTTACTCCATATTAAAAATTAGATAATGCCAAACAGCAAAGTTCCAACTAATTATTGACAGAATTTTATCATTTCTTTCATGTATTCTATGTATTTATTCACCATCATCAAAAAAATCACTTGCCAGAAATTAGCAGACACTTTAGTAATATATACAGCTTAATTCATGTAAGTTTAATTCTAAGTACTTTTAGTGTACATAAAATATCATAAGATTGTATTTATTTCTTCTGTGTCCATCCTTAGTATAAAGAACATATATTATTTTCCCTATTGTATTTTTAATTGAATGAATGATATTTATGTTTTTATAGTTATGACATATATATTTGGAATTTTTTTAGGTAAACCTGGAGAAAAATATACTAATAGTTGCTAAGGACTGACTCAGTCAACTTTATTTTGCTCTTTGTTCATTTGGATTAATTAGAAGTAGATATATCTCAACTATTCCACTTTGTAATTAAAACACAAAAATCTAATTCCCAAATGAAACCCAAGGCTTTTACTGAGACAAAGAGAACATAACATTACTGTTAATGTACACTGTTAATTTGTGTGCTCTGAAAAAAAAAAAAGAAAACCTCATTTTCAAGGAGACATTTCACAATGCATGAAGAAAGCCTGTGTTTCTTGGCATTCCTCCTGTAATCTATTTCCTAGGGCATTTACCATCCATAAATACAAGTTTCTAGTGAAGAAGCTGTCATAAACATTATGTTTGTAAAGGGATCCACAATGGTATGAAAACATATAGATGTTTATTCAATGTGAGAATACAACTGATGAAATTATTGGCAGAAAAAAGCATAGGGACTATTAGCCCTACAATATCTTTTTATATTTATAAACTCCTTGGTACATGTAGTTATGCTTTTTTTCCACTCATAATCTCACATGCTACATCTTTAGTTCTCGTTGGTTGAGTTTTATGTAATCCATTGTTCTTTTCAACCTCTAGGTTCTATTAATTTACTGTTTTCCAGTTTAACTGTATCATTTCCTCTTATGCTGTTTATAAAAAATTTTACTGTTCTTAGTAATGTGTATTTCATTCTATTTTTAACATTTTTGGAATTAATAAATTTTTAGATGGGTCAAAAATTAAAATTTATATATAGAACAAGTTGTACAGTGAAAAATCTCCCTCCTTCCCATCTGGGTAACAACCCACTTTCTCCTCCTTGAGTAGTGGCTATTAATAATTCATGGGTATCCTTCCAAATATTTAAAACCAAATGCTAGCCAATATGAAGATATATTATCCTCTCTCTATTCTAATAAAATAACTTCAATATACTGGTTTTTGGTTTGCTTTTACTTAGTATTTCTTGGAGATCTTTCTCTCACAATTTATAAAGAGCTTCTGTATTCTTTTAGATAGCTGTATTTTACTTACAGATTTACCATCATAAAATTAACCACTATTTTATTGATGGATATTCATGTTTTTCATTTTTGGTTTTAGTATTTTTTATAAACAATGGATGAATAAAGTCTTTTTACATAGTGAATATACCTATAGGATAAGCTCCAGAAAGGGAAATTGCTGGACCAGAGGGTATAATTCTGATAGATATTGTCAAATTCACTCCAGATAGCTCTAGAAATTATAATTCCAACCAGAACCATATAAGTGCATATTTCCTTATAGTCTTGCCAGAACCATGTGTATTGGCAATTTAAAAAAAATTTAAACTGATAGGTGAAAAATATCTCAGTATTTTAATTTACATCTTTTAGCAGTAAAAAAGAATGTCCCTATATATTTAAGATTCATTTGTATTTCCTATTTTGTAAATCATCTGTTTATGTCCATTAACCATTTTGTGGGGGGTGGTTAAGTATTGAGATGTTAAGGGGAATATCCTTTTACTTGTGATATGAATTACAAATATTTTTTCATAGTCTGTTGTCTTTTGACTTTGCTGATGGTATTTTTTTTTTGCTAGGCAGACAAAATGTATATGTACCTAAATTACCAGTCTTTCATATGTGGCTTCTAAATTTGCCTAAAGTAGGAGATTTTACTCAATTCCTGATTGTACAAAAATTCTCCCAAGTGTTTATCAAATTAGTTTTTTGTTCTATTTTGTACATTTAAGATTTTTTTTTCTTCTGGAAATTGGTGTGTAGTATGACACAGAGAGTTACTTCTTCCCCTACAAAATTACCCAGTTATCAAAACAGTATTTTTACTTCTTTTAATTTATACCAAATTCCTTCTGGCATTTTTGCCATCCTTCCCAATTTCTAGGCTGTGTCTGGCTCCTCCAGTAATAAGCCGGGGAGGGAACAGGTGTAATTAGGGGTCCAGAAATTCTTCACTTGACTGGTATCCATGTGTCACGGGCTTCCTATGGTTGTGTCAAGTACTGGAGTCTGTGTTTATTTGGAAGGTATTTTTTTTTTTGTAGTTGTTCTCTAAGGAAATTACATACTAATAATTCCCTTGAAATTCGTGAGGACTTGTCCACAGCTGTCAACTAAATATCTTTCCCATTGTTCTATACCATATTTCCGCTGAGGTTTTCTTCCTTGCCCATAACGCTCTGTAAATTCTGAAATTCTCTTCCCCTTATGTTGCCCATATCTGTTCCTCTGATAATGTACATCAGTTAAAAAGCAGAACAATTACCTCTTTTTCAAAAAATCCTCTCTGTTACTCAATATACTTTTTGCTTAGTACATGTGCATCAGAAATTATAAGTAATACAACTCATTATTTTTAAATTTCTTTCTAAACCCCATATGGTCATTTTTTGTGACTTACCCTGAACATAACTGGCAGAGAGCTTAAATAGTTCAATTTAATATCCTGTTACATAAACTATTTATCATGCTATTTCCTGTATTTCCTTTTTACTTGTTTTTTTCTAAACTTATTGCTATGTTTTAAATATTCTGTCATGACTGTGGTTTTCTTAATTTCATCTTCTATTTCTCTATTAGTTTCCCATGGCTGCTCTAAAAAATCACCACAAATTTAGTGGCTTAAAATAATACAGTTCCATTATCTTAAGTAAGGGCTAAATAAACTGTAGCCATTATAATGTATGTTTTCCTATTCTCAGACCTTTTCCACTTCAATTCTTTCTTATGTTTGTGGAACTTTTGGTGACTTTTTTGCTTACCTTTGGTTCTCTTTGTTCTCTCTTTATGGAATTCTTATTTTATATATATTGAATTTCCTGGATATGTCCTCCAGCTCTCTTATCTTTTTACTCATCACCTTGATTTCATTAACTTTTTCCTCTGACTTCTGAGAAAATGTCTCAGGTCAGTCTTTTAAATTAATTATATGAACTTTTGCAGTATGGACTTTATTGTTTACTGTCTGTTGCATTTTTAAATTTGATCAGCATGTCTACTGATCTGTAAAGGCTGAAAAAGATATGTTAAAATCTCACTGTGACTGCAGTTTTGTCAATTACTTTGAAAATATTTTGGATTTCTGATTGATTCCTTTCCACAGTTAAAATATGATGGTTCATTTTAAGGCTAAAAATAATAGATTTTGAAAAGTTTCTTCTGTTTTTCAATAGGAGAATATGTTCTTGGGGTTATTAACATTGTAAAATATTTTTATCTTTTTTGTTTCTCCTTGCTCCAGTCTCCTTCTTAACCTTTTTCATCCTTTTTTTTAAGGATTTTATTTATTTTTTTAAGATTATTTTTTATTTGACAGATGGAGATCACAAGTAGGCAGAGAAGCAGGCAGAGAGAGAGGAGGAAGCAGGCTCCCTGCTCAGCAGAGAGCCCGATGCGGGGCTTGAGCCCAGGACACCGGGATCATGACCTGAGATGAAGGCAAAGGCTTTAACCCACTGAGCCACCCAGGCACCCCAACCTTTTTTGTCCTTCAAATTAAAGATAGATTTTACATGAAATCTTGTTTGTATATTCAAATGTTGTAGTACTGGACAAAGGAGAAAGAATAAAGTTCATATTTTGTTTTTATTTTGCTAAAGTGTGATTTTGAAAGCAAACATAGATTATTACTTTGTTGTACAGTTAATTTTCAGCATTTCATATATAGAAACATTGGGTGAAATTCCCTAAACCTTCTTGTGATCAAAATTCCCTTATTGCCAAAGCAAAACTTTGTTTCTTACCCTATCAAATCTGAGATTGGGAGCCCTATATTTGGCCAGAGCACTAATAACCTTTAGAAATGTGGAGGTAACTACCACACAGGGGCAGTATTTTTTACGTTCTCCTATGCATCCACATCTGGCTGAGTGGGTAGCTGAGCATGAAGCTGAGTTCAAGTTACATTTCTTGTAGAGCCTGACATTGACATTGTCTGGGTTGCTACAAGTGCTTCTCTGAGTGAGGTGAGTACCATCATCTATGAATGACGTCTTGGACCACATGGACTGAACAGATACAGAATAATCCATCCCGAAACAGTGGAATGCACATCTATTCAAGTGCATGTGGAACCTTTTCCAGGAAAGATCACATGTTAAACCACAAAACAAGTCTCAATAAACTTAAGAAGACTAAAATCCTACCAAACATCTTTTCTGATCACAATGGTATGAAACTAGAAAACAATTACAACAAAATTGGAAAAAACAAAAACATGTGGAAACTAAACAACATGCTACTTAACAATCAGTCAATGAAGAAATTAAAGAGGAAATAAAAAAGTATCTTAGACAAATGAAAATGGAAATGTAATGATAGAACATTTTGGGACAAAGCAAAAACACTTCTAGAGGGAAGTTCATAGCAGTATAGTACTCAAGAAACAAGAAAAATATCAAAATAATCTACCTGACATCTAAAGGAACTAGAAAATAAAAATAAAAATAAAGAACAAAGTCCAATTTTAGTAGAAGGAAGGAACCATGAAGATCAGAGCAGAAATAAATGAAATAGAGACTAAAAAGAAATTTTAAAAAATCCATGGAACTAAATTGATTTGCCAATACTTCGAAAAGATAAATAAAACAGACAAACCTTTAGCCAGACCCACCAAGAAAAGGAGAGAAAGAGCCCCAATAAATAAAATCAGATATCAAAGAGGAAAAATTACAACCAATAACACAAAAATATAAATGTTCATAAGTTAATACTATAAACAATTACATGTGAACAAATTAGACAATCTAGACTAAATTCCTAGGAAAAAAAATCTTCCAAGACTAAGTCATGAAGAAACAGAAAATCTGAATAGACTGATTACTAGTAATGAAATGGAATCAGTAATGAAAAACTCACAACCAAAAGTTTAGAAATAGATGATTTCAAAGGCGAATTCTACCAAATTTTTAAAGATTTAAAACCTGTCCTTCTGCTGTTCAAAAAATAATAATAATACAAGAGGAAGAAATGCTTCCAATTCATTCTATGATCCTTGCATTATCCTGATACTATAACCGAAGACACTACACACACACACACACACACACACACTATAAACCAATATTCTTGATGAACATAGATGTAATAATTCTCAACAAAATACTAGCAGACCAAATTCAACAATAAATTAAAAGGATCATACATGACAACCAAGTAGGATTCATTCTAGGGATGCAAGCATGCTAACAGCCACAAATCAATAAACGAAATACCCCATGTTAACAAAATATAGGACAAAAGTCATATGACCATCTTAACAGATACAGAAAAACCATTTCACAAAATTCAACATCCACCCATGATAAAAACTTTTAACGAACAGGGGACAGAGAGAATATACCTCATCATAATAAAGGCCATATATGACAAATCCACAGCTAACATAATACTCAGTGGTGAAAAACTGAGAGCTTTTCCTCTAAGATCAGAAACAAGACAAAGTTGTCCATTCTCACCACTTTTTTTAAAAAAAGATTTTTATTTATTTGACAGACAGAGATCACAAGTAGGCAGAGGGGCAGGCAGAGAGAGAGGAAGGGAAGTAGGGTCCCTGCCAAGCAGAGAGCCCGATGTGGGGCTCGCTCCCAGGACCCTGAGATCATGACCTGAGCCGAAGGCAGAGGACTTAACCCACTGAGCCATGCAGATGCCCCCATTCTCACCACTTTTATTCAACATACTATTAGAAGTCTTAGCCATAGTAATAAGGTAAGAAAAAGAATAAAAAGCCACCCAAATTGATAAGTATCTGTCACTATTTGCAGATAACATGATACACAGAAAACCCCAAAGACTTCACCAAAAACCTATTAGAAGTAATAAATAAATTCAGTAATGTTTCAGGATACAAAATTAATACACAGAAATCTGTTGCAATTATATACACTAATAACAAGGTAGCAGAAAAAGAAATTAAGAAAACAATCCAATTTATAATTGCATGAAAAAGAATAAAGTATCTAAGGATAAATTTAACCATGGGGTAAAAGACCTATACTCTGAAAATTATAGAACACTGATAGAAGAAATTGAAGACAAAAGAAATAAAGAGAAAGATATGCAGTGCTCATGGTTTAGAAGAAATAATATCATTAAAATGTCCACACTACACAAAGCAATCTATAGATTCAATTCAATACCTATCAAATACCAATGGTATTTTTCAAAGAACTTCAACAAATAATCCTAAAATATGTACATACCCACAAAAGACCCCAAATACCCAAAGCAATCTTGAGAAAGAACAAAGCTAGAGGCATCATGTTTTCTGAATTCCAACTATACTAGAGTCATGGTAATTAAACTGTATGGTACTGGCATAAAAACAGACACATAGATCAATGGAACAGAACAGAGAACCCAGAAATAAACCCAAACTTATATGGTCAATTAATCTACAATAAAGGAGGCAGGGCAAGTGCCCACACTGGGGATAAGAGAAGCTTTTTAATAAATGGTGTTGAGAGAACTGGGCAGCACATGTAAAAGAATGAAACTGAACCACTTTCTTATACTATATATAAAAATAAACTTAACTGAATTAAAAACATAAATGTAAGACCTGAAACAGAAAAATTACTAGAGGAAAACATAGGCAGTAAAGTGTTTGACATTTTCTTAGCAGTATTTTTTTTATCTATTGCCTCAGGAAAGCATAACAAAAGCAAAAATAAACAAATAGGACTATATCAAACTAAAATGCTCTTGTACAGAGAAAGAAACCATCAATAAAATGAAATAGCAGCCTGCTGAACAGGAGAAGTTACTTGCAAAGGACAAATACTTTAGGGGTTGAAATCTAAAATATAAGAAGAATGCTTGTAACTCAATACATACAACAACAAAAACAACCCAACTAAAAAATGGACGGAGGACCTGAATAGGTATTTTTCCAAAGAAGACCTACAGATGGCCAACAGGTACGTGAAAAGATGCACAACACTACTAATCATCAGGGAAATACAAATCAAAACCACAATGAGATATCATCTCACACATGTCAGAATGGCTAAAACAAAACAAAACAAAACAAAAAATCCCGAAAGAAATAACAAGTGGCAAGGATGCAGAGAAATGGGAGCCCTTGTACCTTTTTGGTTGGAATATAAATTGGTGCAGGTACTACAGAAAACAATATGGAGGTTCCTCAAAAAATGAAAACTACAACTCCATGATCAAGTAATTTCACTTGTGGGTATTTGTCAACCCCCCAAAAAACTCTAATTTGAAAACATATGCATACCCATATGTCACCGCAACATTATTTATAACAGCCAAGATATGAAAACAATGCAAGTGCCCATCTATAGATGAATGGAAAAAGAAGATGTGGTGTGTGTGCATACAATAGAATATTAGTCATAAGAAAGAATGAAATCTTGCCATTTATTACAATAGACTTAGAGGATATTATGCTAAGTGAAATAAGTCAAACAGAGAAGGATAAATACTGCATGATTTCACTTACATGTGAGATCCAAAGGACAAATGAAAATACATACAGAATCAGAAAAAGACTTACAGAGAGAACAAACTGGTAGTTGCCAGATGGGGGGAAGGCAGGCATGTGGGAAACAGACTAAATAGGTGGAAGGAATTCAGAAGTACAAACTTCCATTTATAAAATATGGAAGTCAAGGGATGTGATGTACAACACAGGGAACATTGTCAATAATAGTCTAATAAGTTTATAGAGCAACAGATGATAACTAGACCTATTAAAGTGAACATTAACATTGATTAAAGATATTTAATCAATATTTTATAATCTGAAATTATAATACTGTATGTAAATTATAATTCAATAAAAATCTGTATGTAAAAGAATTAGGCTAACAATTGATCATTATTCTTATCAATTTCTAAGAGGTCAGAAGGACTTGGATAGTTAAATACAATGTATCACGTCTCCACAATAGTGTCAACAGAATAAAAAGTGATCCACACTAATTTGTTTCCTTCTGCAAGCCATTTCATACTCTTCCTAAGCAACTGTATCCTTGACTAAAGTTGCAAGAAAAAATAAAAATTGTATTGGCTCTTGTTCTTTTAATGCTGTTCAGATAGAGAAATACTAAATCATTGTCATTAATAGCAAGAAATATTTATTTCCCCAGTCATCATGGATAGACCACTAAGGTCAATGGAATGGACTTGGATGAATCAACTTACTAGAAATACATTTATTGAGAGCATAAGGTTTTAGTCCAAACTTTCTATGACAATTTAAAAAGAAGATGTATGCCAAGTAAATCATCTCCCCAAAGCTTTCTAAATTTTAAAATAGTATAAGAATAGAGGTATTTGAAATAAACAATGCACACTGGAATTACAGCAATGTGACTATTTGGGAAAGAACAGGTTTCAGGCTAAATAAAACAGTGGGACTGAGGAAAACGACCTGTGTGCAGATACTGGCTCATTATTAAGAGCGGAGATTGTGTCAATGTTTATCAAGGGGCAAGTACAAAAGAGCTTAGAAAACTGTTGTGTATCTAGATATGTATACTTTATCAGTCACTAGGCCCTGTGTTTAAAATTAAAAAAAAAAAAGACAAGGACAATGACAAAGATTATGAGGAGGGAGGGAAAGGAAAAGAATGGAGGCAGAGAAAAATTATGCCCCTTTTCACATTGAAAAGCATATTTTACTATTCCAAGCAATTAGTTATATTTAAAATGACTTTCTGACATTACTGACCAGCTATATTTTTAATTCAACTTCAAACGATAAACAGCTTCCAATCAGAATAAAGCTTGCAATGAAGAATTTGAAATAGGTATCTCTTGGGGTAGTTGCAGGGTCCCACTTCCAATGACTTCCCATTCTCTAAAAACTGCCTGGCTGCTGGGAAACTCGTATTTTGTGACCCCAGGTCTTTAGTTATACCTGAATGAACTTGGGGTGGAATCAGGACCAAAACTAGGCCAGATACTGGTAATTTCGAGAAAGAAAGGTCAGTTAGTTGAGCTATGCTAACTGAATTGCTCATACTGATTACGTTCATGATCTCTTTCTGCAGAGGTCCACTGGCATCCGTGGTTTTGCTCTAAGCTCTTCCTGCATCCTGCTGATGAATTCTCTTATTGGTATTGCTAGCCAGAGCTACTCTCAAACCAGAGTCAGAATTCAATTCGCTTTGTATCACTGACGCTAAGAACATTTGGTGGCCAAACTGTGGACTGTAACTTCAAATTTTAAAATGACAAAGATACCAAGTGGTACAATTTGGTTCAAGGAAATATATAAACTCTAGCACATGTCACTAGCATTTCCAAGAATGCAAGCATTTCCAAGAATATCAAACATTTTGCTTGGGTTCTCTTTGGGGTTTGACAATCTACTTATAAGAGTAATCAATTATTTCTGCAGAGCCAATCAAAATTCATTTCAAATAATTTATAATTGGATTTTTTGGAAGAAAAAGCCATCAACTTTGTATTATGAGGACAACAGAATACATTTTTACATTAAAATTCATATTTTCAAAATCCTTAACCAAAACTTATAAATTAATTCTGACCATATGGTTAATATAGTCTCAAATAAGTAATTTCATACAAGGAAACTCAAGCACAGAGAAGTGTCCTTAACTCAGGTGTTTAATCAACATTGTTGCTAAACCAAAAGAACTCCCCAGCATGCAACTTCTAGGCCTGTGAAATTGAATCTAAATTGTAACAGCTTCCTTAAAACTTGACAAATACCCTAAATTAAAATTTAAGGGCATATACTACCATAGGAGTTACTGGTCCAAATGCATTTTAACATGACCCAACATGCACGTTGCTCTGTGACCATGAGGGTTGTGAACCAAGAGCAGATACAGTTGTGTAAGAATTAAAGCACTGCTGTGTCTCCAGCACTGACTTATTTTCACATCCAGAAAGATACAGACTTCATCTACTACATTCACCATTATATTGGGGAAGTTACCACAGAGATCTCTAAAGATGTTGTTTCCTCTGTGATTTTGTTTTATGAACTTTGAAACTAGATAAATGATAGGTTTATCAAGATATCTAAGTATTAAATACTTGAACAAAACCACGGAACAGGCCATGACAAAGCCGTTGTCCTATCTTTTGCCACACATAACTTTTACTTTTCTCAGCTTAGGAAGAAATATTACTTACGTGACAAGTCCAAATTCTAACTCTTATCTTACACAGTTATGGGTTCAACTATTAGAATTCCAGGATCATCCTTAGACTGACACCCCTTACTCTCCTTATATTCTATAAAAGCTTCTATTATAATTTTATATAATATTCAACTCCAAAATCTCAGTGGTTCACAAAAAGCATTTCCTGACCATGGATCCATAGGTCATTTGCAATGATCCAGGCTCAGTTAGAAGTTACTTTTCATTCTTGAACCCAGGGTAAAGAACATCTCCTATTTATAATGGAGTGTTGTCATGGAAAGGTGGGAATTTAACAAGACTTACAGAAACTTACAGTACTTCTTAAAGCTTCTTTTTGAGACTGCTCCAATTTAAAACTGGCACATTGTCACTCTCGCCCACAGTCCATTGGTCAAAGTAAATGACATGGTATGCCTATCACCAATGGGGTGAGGAAGAATACTCCTCTTATGATGGGGTGAGAGAGAGGAATGCAGATTTTTCTCAACAATACTGTAATCTATTATATATTTTCTGCCCAAGATACTCCAGAAAATTCATATCCTGCTGAGTTTTCAGCCAAGGACTGGGTACCACAGGCCACTGGCAGATTTGAAAGGATACTTTTCAACGAAGAAAAATGAGAAGGTTTGAGACACTCCATGAGCTTTGGTGGGAATATGAAATGTTAAAAGTCAAAGTGATCATCATATGTGGAAATCACTAAAACGTAGTCTCCTTTTGGTATCTTGATCTATTATCACCACTCAATTTAGTATTTATCTTCTTTGACACTTATCAATAGTATCTAATAAATCTTAAGGAATAACCTGAATATATCTTTAAACTTGAATTTTAACTAAAAGTGGCATGTGCTCAGCTCTTGATCATGCTCCCTCTCATCTCTGGCATCTTGCTTAGAAGTGTGTCAGTTGATAGGACATGCATACAGAGCTGAAGTTCAGTATGTTGTTTATTACTTTTTAAAAATTTTTTTCCTGCTTTAATTAAAGCTTTCATCGATGGTGAAATTATTGGTCCTAGAATGATCCTTGACAATGTTTTGGAAAAAAAAAAACAACACTTAAACTCATTGTTATATGGTGCTTTTGAACTAGCTTAGCAAGAGAAGAATAGCTATTACATTGCACAAGACAACTAAATTTTTATTTGTTAATTGCCTCAAGAAATTTAACTCATAAGATACTAACCTATCTGTGGAGCCCTAGTTTTCTGATAATTTATCTTTTGTTTTTTCATGCAGACTACTACTTCTATCAGTTCATTAGAATTTTTACATCTGTAGCAAAGAAACAATACTGTGTGTGATTTCTATTTTGTTGGAATTTTAAGTTTCTTATCTAAACAAGATGATGTTGTTAAACTTAACTTTTTGTCATCATGCAGCATTTAGTTTTCAGTACCTGAAGTTTTCATTTATTAGTTTGGTTTGGTTTGGGAGGGATTGTTCTTTTGTTATGTTTTATGGAGGTTTTTTCCCCACAAGTTTTTTGTTTGATGTCTTTAAAGCCACTCCATGTTAGGGTGCCACTTTTTCCTTTGGTGGGCTTGAGATAGATTTCCTGGCTCAAATTTAAATTCAAAATTCCATCCACCCAATTCGATATATTATTATTAAATATTTCAGTCAATTTCTCTGAATTCTATATATCATCTCTTGAGAATAAAACATGCAAAGCAGAGTTTGCTATTGGATTTGTAGAAAAGCAAAGCAGAATAACTATGGTTTTAAAAGATATATGGAATCGGGACGCCTGGGTGGCTCAGTTGGTTAAGCAGCTGCCTTCGGCTCAGGTCATGATCCCGGTGTCCTGGGATCAAGTCCCGCATCGGGCTCCTTGCTCAGTGGGGAGCCTGCTTCTCCCTCTGCCTCTGCCCACCTCTCTGCCTACTTGTGCTCTCTCTCTCTCTCTCTCTCTAGTAAATAAATAAAATCTTAAAAAAAAGATATATGGAATGCCACCAAATTAAAAGTGGAAGCAGCCAACCTTCTGTTCTGCTTTTCAGAAATATGTGCAACAGGATTATATAAGCTACCATCACCTGAGCGGTTTCTTCTAATTAAGGTAGAAGCCCCACAAGGCCACAAATGGTCGTTTCTGTTAGGAAAAAAAGGAACAGAAAAGCTCTGTCCTAGCTTCAGAATATGGACTTTGTGTTCCACTAAATTTGTTTGGAACCCCATAATTTTGAAGCTTGGCATGACCACATAGCTTGCCTGACAAACCTACCTCTTGCCGAGATTGCTATGGGTGATTTTCTTAACATATTTTTAGTCAAAGTGAAAGGCAAGAAAGTAGAGTATAAAGAAAGGGGTTTGGGCTAAGATCCTGACATTTCCACTTTACATATCCCTTTTTAGCAAACAAGTTGGGGCATAGTTCACAGCTGCAGAATCCAAATGTCTGTTTCGAACCGCTGCTTAATGTATGGGGTAGAGAAAACAGATTCTAAGTTTTACTCTTAACTCTGCCAATGCGTGATCTTTGTCATATTACTTATCTGTACCTCAGAGTCCATGTTAATAGAAGCAACATCTTCATAGTATCCACTTTATAGAGCTATGATGAGGATTCAATGAAAGGATATATAGAGAAAGCATTTCACATAGCATTCAAGTCAAAGTAAGCAGTCAGTAAATCATAATTTAGAAAGATTGTTCAGTGAAACTACAAGTCATCCAGGAAGGAAAAACAAAACACACTAAGCGACAAAAATGTTTATTTCTCATCATAGATTTTACTTAATGAGAATCAAGTTGGTCAGGTTAAAGGACACAAGCAAATTATATTCTTCGTTGACCACCCTTCATCCTTTCAAATATGCTGTTCATAACAGTATGAATGAATTATTTGGGAGGAATTGCAGCTTTTAGGTGCTTCCATTCTGAGAAATAAGGAAAAGACTAGAGCCATGCTGTTCAACAAAACTACAGTGTGAGCCACATAGGCTTACTATATTTTAAATATTTTAGTAGCCACATAAATAAAGTAAAAACAGGTGAAGTTTATTTCAATATATTTTATCCAATCAGATTATGTAAAACATTGTAAGTCATCTAACTCATAAAGATTGTTGAGATATTTTACATTTTCTCCTCTCCAAGATCTGATATGCAATTTCTACTTACAGCATATCTCAATTCTGACCAGCCAGCCACATTGCAAAGTGCTCAATAGCCATATATAGTTAATGGCTACCATACTTAACAGGTAAGGTGTGAAGGATGGGGAAGATGAGAAGAAGAGTTGGATGGGGAAATAGGTTATGAACCTGTCCAGTGGCATTCATATAAATTTTGTGACCTAATTGTTTGCAAGCTGAATGACATCAAAGAATCATTTTCAAGGCTGCAATAAGCCACATTATCTGAAGATGTTGGTATGTGTACTAAGATAACTTTATCATCTTAACAGGACATCAATTGGTTATAAGTTATTAATCAGTTGAGTTATTTATTGAGTTATTTATTAATCAGTTGAGTTATAAGTTATTAATCAGTTGAGAATTTTTTTGTTTCCTACTTAATAAATTTTAAGAGCTCTAACACCTTGAAACTGCTCACTTTTACCATGAAGAGTCTAAGGAAAAGGGAAGATGGTTCTTCAAAATGGTTTACTAAAACTGTGTTGTAGTCTCTCCTAGTCTTATCTTAGCATTCTTCTCAAGATACACCTCTGAGGATGGCTGTAAAACTGAGCCTATGTACAGTGAATAATATTGATCAGTTTTATCTTGGTCTCTTAAGAATTGCACATTTTATTCTATTAATGCTTCTTACAGTAACTATCACATTAAATCAGAAGTTTAACTTTATGATTCATAAATATCATGAAACTTGGCACCCATAAATCAGAGCACTAAATTGAAAGTTTAAAGTTAAGATTTATAAACTAACATACTAAATCACAACTTTAAAATTTAAGATTCATTAATAAGAACTTTTATATGCATGATATATAAATCAAAGCAGTGCACCTGATTCTTGGAAGTTAATGCATGTAAATCAGAATTCTAAAAGTTAATATTAATAAATCAAGGAAAAGCATTTTACTTGGTAAATTTCTTTTTTAAGAGAATAGTTCCTATATTACATAATGGGCACTATCTTCTGAAAAACATGCATCTCAAAATTACTTTGATAGCCATTTCCAGAACATCTTTTTTTTTTTTTTTCTGTAAGAGAGAGAGAATGACAAAGAGCAAGAGCAAGCATGAGCGGGGAAGGGACAAAGGTAGAGAGAGAATCTTAAGCAGGCTCTACACCCAGCACAGAGCCCCACTCAGGGTTCACTCTCATGACCCTGAAATAATGACCTGAGCAGAAATCAACAGTTAGACGCTTAACTGACTGAGCCACTCATGTGCCCCTCCAGAACATTTTTCTTACTTAAGCCCATTGCTCTTATGTGAGCATGAAACTATCTGACATGCACCTTGTTCTTGCAAATGCTCATATATTTGAGGACAGTAATTAAGTCACACTACAGGTTTTCCATTTCTAGGCCAAAAATACCTGCAAAACTTAGCCTTCCTCCATAGGAATCATATTCTGCATCTTTGATCATTTTTAACAAGTGACTACAAGTCCTTTTGAAGGTGATATGAACAAACCTGGACAAAATGTTCTCACATGGGTCCCATTAACACACAGTGTGGTAGATGAATTACCTCTGGACCCTAATATGTCATGCCTGTTTGTAACAGTCCATTTATATCTCACAGCCAAAATACCAGGAACAGCTTGAATTTCCCATAATAATGTGTTACTGTGAGCTCAGTGGTTGAACTGCTTCACACCCTTCATGATTTACATTCCCTGGGCTTCTATGTAGCCTAAAGTAAACTAGATTCTTTTACACTCCATTAAACTGGCTCTTTTTAAAGTTACTAAATACCTACATGCTTTCCAAGACCAAAAACCAAGTTGAGTTCCTATCACAAATGAATAACCACTGTTATTTCCCATATCACCAGTATCTGTGATCCTTCCTTTCTCCTACTTCTCCAGCAGCATCTTCTACTCTTCTTTATGGCACCTCCTATCTTAAGACCTCCTACTCTCAATATTAGTGTTCCATACAGTTCTCCCTTGAAGCATCTATTCCCCCCCCACTATACAACTGCTCATCTTTTCCTACAGGATCTACCACCACTTAAATGTTGATTATTTATGGGACTCTTTTCTAAGATCTAGAAATATTTACCAGTTTTTTTTCCTTATTGCATTACTAGCTTCTCTAAGTTTACATTCTCAAAATGAGATTCCTTATTTCTTTCGCCAAGGCAACTTTTTTCAATCCCCAATGCCAACTCCCTACTCTAAATAGCTAAAACTTCTCTCAAATTTCAACCATTCATTCCATTCCTACAGCTACTGTTTTAATTTAGGCCCTCATTGATTCTTTCTTGGACTGTTCCACAGTCTCCTAACTGCTACTCAGCATTCCACAATGACCCTCTGCTTCTACCTTCTCAACTCTATCTCTCTCCCATCATATTCTACACTTGAAATGAATGATTCTCAATTTGGGGAATTTTGGTCCCCAAGGAACATTCAGAAGTGTCTGAAGACATTTTGGTTTTCCTGATTAGGGGTTTTAGTGCTACTGGCATATAGTGGATTGAGGCTATGGATGTTGTGAAATGTCCTCCAATGTACAGGACAGGACCCCCACAACAAATAATTAGCCAGTCTCAAATTTCAATAGTGTAGAGGTTCATAAACCCTACTTTAGATTAACTAAATATGCCTGTTTCACCAAGAGAATGAAACTGTTGTGTGGATCCTTGAATATGCCATATGGTTACTATATTTTTCACCAGAAGTACCCTTCCTCATTCACACTCAGCCCCAGGAATCTTTAAACAGTAAGTCCCAGTTCAATGTGAGTTTGAGCTGTGAAGAGTTTCCTCCCCTATGTAGAATTTGGCTCATGTGTTTAAGCATCAGTGACCTACCAATATAGTGCTGTGGAAACACATGCATGGGATTCATAGACAGAATGATCTTGCTTTGAAATAGCACTCCACCTTACTAATGGTATGTACCTGTGCAAATTGATTTCTTTGAATTCTAGTTCCTTCTTAGAATTATGAAAATATCAAACCAACAAGTTTATCAGTAGGACTTAATCAGATAATGATACAAGAGAACTCCACCTACATATTTGTCACCCCACTCTGACTACTAAAATTAGTGTGGCTGGTTTTACAAGTTATCACCTACACAGTAAATGGAAAGGGAAGATCATCTCACATAAAGGATGTACATTCTTCAATGAAGAGAATATGAGTAACTTGGCTCCCCAAATAGACTCTCCTAAGATGTTTCAAAATCTATTAGCAGATGAATATAAAAGAATAAATATAATACTAAAATGTATATTATCTATCATGAGGTACACCTGCATAATTGGGTTGTTCCAGCAAGGAACCTGTATGGCACCTGATTCATCTACTTTTGGAAACACACTAGTTTATGTGGATTATATAATGAAACATAAGAATTTGAAGTTTAGTTGGAAAACACAGGACTGGAATTTGAAACTGAGGAGGAAATAGAATGATATAGCTTATCAACTAGTAAAATGATGGCACAGAAAAGCACTATACACTTTTCTTTACAATTTAGGTAGTGAAAAGGTAGTACTTGCAACTAATGTATGAAACTCAAGATAGCGTAGCCATCACTCCATGTGTGTGCATGTGTGCATGCACATGTGTGTTTCCACTCTTCTCCTTCCTCTCCAAAAGATTTTTCCAGCTACTTTTGTAACATGGAAGATGCAATATGCACACTCTAGAGCACTCTTATTTACCAGAGTTGTAAATATAAATTGATTAGAGTGATGTAGAACTTTAAGGAAAACATATACAAATGCATTTGAAATAATTCTCAAAAATGTTGTGATTAATTCTGCTGAAACTCCCACAACAAATGTTTACTTGAGAATTTTTTGAAGCTGTGTTCAGATGAATTCAACATTACAGTAAGCAGAGCCATCCTGTCTGCAATAACGCTCTTGCATCATCTAAGTTATTCCCAGAGGAAATAATGGGTGAAAGGAAAACCAAGTGAAAAATAGCTTTTATCAGATCTACTGTAAAAGGCTTTTCTGACATTAAGGGCATATGCAGATTTTCTTGATAGCCTGATTCTATGTGATTTAGTTTAGTAATTTTCTTACTTCCCATCACTTACTTTATCTACGTAACTTGTCTTCTGAATATATAATTTTATGCATAAAATTACACACATTAAGAGGAAATACAACATTGATACCACTTTGAAAATATCACAATGCATGCCTCTTGAGCATTTAGTAACATATTTGTGATTCTGAGAAAATTATTTGTTCTAAAATTCAAGAAGTTTTAGTTCTCATATTTAGCTACTATTTTATGTCAATTAACTAACTAATTAAACTCTGAAAGACATATAGTATTAGGTGAAACTGTCTGAAGCTGTCTAATTTTTATCTTTAAATGACATTTATTACCAAATGAGAAAAAAATTAAAAGTTTCCCCCCTCAAGATCTAGTTCATATGATAGCATTCTATAGTCAAGGAAGAATCTTAAAACATAAAGGAATGTGCTTTAATGTTAATGTATAAAGACTATATGCCATGAACATTATTTTTAAAGGAAAGAAGAATTATAATCTAAAAGAAAAATTAAGCATTAGGAGAAGGCATTACTAGTTTAATACATAAATGTTCTCATAAATAAAATTGGATAAATTACATTTGTAGAAACATGATAAGAGATAAGAAGAGGTTTTTTTTTTTTTTTAAATCAACACAAAATAGAGATGGCCAATAATGTAAAAATAGCATTAGGTTTACCAGTTATTAAATAAGTTACAATTGAAGAAATCACATCATTTATCTTCCACGTGGTTCATCTTTCAATGCACTGTTACAAACCAGTACTGATGGGCATGTAAATAAAAAGGAATGGTAGTTTTATGCACTTCTGGTAGGTATATAAATCCATACAACTTTCTAGGGATAAACGGGTCTTTAAAATGGTGTTATCTTTTGATATAAAAAGTTCCTAGGAATTTATCCTGAGAAAATACCTACAACTGCAAGACTGTCCCATTATTTCATATCCAAAATCAGAAATAACCTAAATATCTGGTTATGATTTTAAAAAATTATGGTATACCCATAAGAAGGATTACTATGCAGCCATGAAAAAGTATCCAGGAAATACATTTACTGGTGAAAAAAGATGTTTGTAACTCATGGTTGTGTGTATGTGTGTGGGGGGAAGCTTCCCAAAAAATGCAAACCACCTTTTAAAAATGTAAAGCATGATCCTGTGTTAGAACTTTTTAGCCATAAAGATTGCTTAATTTTACATAGGTAATAAAGTTTTATTATAACATGTGTCATAGAAAACCCTGCCCAAGAGCTTTCTGTTTAGGACTCATGAATAAACAAGGTAATAGTCCTTCACAACTCAAGATAGGAAAGCAGTTCGGAGGATCAGTTATTCCAACATCCCTCCATGAGGAGGTACTTATTGTTGTCTTCTCCAAGGAGTCTCCTTTTCTTACCTTCCCTCTCCCTTTTTATTTCTATTTCTCTTGTTTCTTATTCATCATTTGTTTCTTTTTCTATGTACTCTACTTCTGTTGTTGTCACTGCTTTGGTTTCTTTGTGTGTCAAAAAAAAAAAACCCTCCCTAAGTGAGAGGATCTTATTGAGCCTGGTATCCAGGAGGGTGTGCCATCCCCACATTGGGTAGAGTTCTTATGGTAGGCTACGTCTTGAGCTCCTGGTCCAGTCTTTAGTTGGTTATCTTTGCTTTTGCAATTGATTCATGATCCAAGCAGTTTTGTCTGGGACAGTGGAGTCACATGGTACAAAACATGGTGACTTATGCAGAAGAAGCTACTCCTTCTTGCTTACTTCAAAAGGGGGTGATAGACCTGGAGGACACTTAGGGCTACCTTTCTGTGATGAAATTTAAGACTCCATAACAGAATCTATAGCAAAAATCATTTTATTTTGTTCCTATTAATGGTTCACTTTTTATATTAAATATTTCCATTATCTGCCTATAAGAAAAAAATGAAAGTAAGTTCTTTGATCCAGTCTCTTGCCTAAAGGATATTATAATCCTAAAAGCAATTATTTATAAACATAGGCTTCTTTAAAAAATCAATTCTATCTCACTTATCATTCCATCAGCTATCCTTGCTCCTATTTCAATCCTGATTCCTATAAGAACCTTGTTAATTATGTTTAGGAAGGTCAGTGACTTCTAAATACTAAAACACTCCCATTATCAACTTTATGTTTCATTTCATCTTTCTCTAAAAAAAATTATGTGGATATTGCAGTTAAGTTATTACTTACACGTTATGCAGAATCTTATAGAACTCGGTTTTGAGGCCATATGAGCCAGGAGTACATTGTCTTTCTAAAACTTGGTGGTGTTTTTCTATCTTAACAATTTCTTCATTCTCAAAACCTTTGTCTTTCCAACTTGATTCTTTCCTAGCTTCAGAAATAATTCTCTAAAAATTCCTATATCTCTGTAGGTGTATTATTTAATATCTTATTTTATGTCACCCTGTTCTATTTTCATTTCTTAAGCCTGCTGCTATGGTTCATTTTCTTCATAGTGGAGGGTTTTTTTTTTTTTAACTTTTTTATTCTATCATCAATTTGAGCCTATTCTTTATAGACTATGATATAAATTGTGTATATTATTATCACTATACACAAAACTTTGTGCTAGAAATTCTGAGTCATATATGTCCCCTGCTTACTGGTAGAGGGAAGGAATGTATATAGTTATAATATGGGGAAAGGAGACAAAGAAGAGAACAGAGAGCTAAAGACTCAACTACAGAGGCAGCATAAGGAAAATCTGAGGAGTACAGAAGTCATTGATTAAGGGTACTATATTTTTTCCTTTGTATCTCATGTACATAATGAGATCATTATTAAATAAATCATTTCAAATAGAAATCTAATGATTCAGAACAATGTAATATCAAGGTGTCCATATGGGGAGGTGGTATAGAAACTTATTCAGGATAGAATGAGTCATGGTCAGATGCAGTAGAATGAAGACTAAGTAAGGAAAACTCTTAAGAGAAGCCATTAAGAAAAAACTTCAGGAATGCTCATAAAGTAGGATGCAGATATTCAAATGTCATGTTGCAAAGAGAATGTTGGAAGGATTGTTACCCAAGCAACTGAGCATTTTGGTAATGAAAAGAGACAAGAAATCAGAGAGGAGGAAATACATAAATGGCAGGGGAATGCCCAGAGAATAAAAAATGATTAATAGCAGGGTGACCAGCACCTCGAAGAACAATATTGGCCAGCTCAAAGTATGACTTGAGATTTTTTTTAAAGTACTGTAAAAAAAAGTACTGTCAACACCAAAAACTTTCAGCAATATTCAAAAGTTTACATGAGCCAAATATTTAAAAAGGAAAGAGAAAAATGTATCTTTCAAAAACCTTTACATGTGTTGTTAAATAAAACAACAACAATAACAACAATAAATTATGGGGAAAGGAAGGTCTTCCAAACACATATAGTTGGGAAAAATGGATATCCATACCCAAAAGAATAAAGTTGCGCCTTACTTTATATACAAAAATTAACTCAAAATGGACCAAAGACTTGAATGTAAGGGCTAAAACTATAAAAATCTTGGGAGGAAACAGAGGAAAACTTCTTGACAGTTTAGCAATGATTTGAATATGACACCAAAGCAAAGATAATTTTAAAAAATATATAAATATTACAGTTTAAAATTTTGTCTTTCAAAGGAGAATGTGAAAAGGCAACCAGAGAAATAAAAAAAAAATCTATAAGTCATTTATCTGATAAGGAATATCCAGAATATATTAAGAACTCCTATATTTCAAAACCAAAAACAAAAAAAAAATGGTCAAATGACTTGAATAGACATTTCTTCAAAGACATACAAATGGCCAAAAAGCACATAAAATGAAGCTCAACATTAATAATCATTAAGGAAATGTAAATCAAACCACAATGGAAACCATCTCACATCCTTTAAAATGTCTAGTATCAAAAAACAAATGGAGGAGGAGAGGCAAGATGGTGGAAGAGTAGCAGACTGAAATGCCATCAGGTCACAAGAGTTCAGCTAGCTAGTTATCAAACCATTCCAAACACCTACAAACTCAACAGGAAATAGAAGAGAAGAAGAGCAGCAATTCTAGGAACAAAAAAATCGACGACTTTCTGAAAGGTAGGACGTGTGGAGAAGTGAATCCGAAGCAATGGGAAAACAGACCATGGGGGGGAGGGGCCAGCTCCCAGTAAGCAGCAGAGCAGCAGAGCAGCAGAGCACAAAATCAGAACTTTTAGAGGTCTGCTCCACTGAGGGATATCGATCCAGAGGCTAATCGGGGGTGGAGCCCTCTCAGGGACAGTGTGGTCTCAGGTCCCAAAGGGTCACTGAAAGATTGGGGGTGTCTGAGTGTGGCAGAGCTCCCAGGTATTGGAACAGGGAAGCCGACTACAGAGACGGAGCTGAGGAATGAGCTCTCAACTCAGGGTTACCTTAAACCATGATCCACAGTACTGTCGAGCCACTGCTCTTTGAGCGGGGACCCCACAAGTGACAGATCCGGGGACCCCACAACTGACAGATCCAGGGAGACTCACCTTCCCCCTCTGGAGGCAGGAACCTGCTGGGTTTGGAGACTCCAAATGGGGCTGTGTGCCAGAGACAGAAACGCTTGGTCACAGGCCGGGTGAGCCCAAAGCGCAGCCAGAGACCAGAGAGACAGGAGTGATTGACCCATTTTCTCTGAAGGTGCACTGAGCAGTCGGGCCCCAAGCTCTTGGCTCCTCTGGGCTGGAGATTAGGAGGCTGTCATTTTTGTTCCCCTCCTTCAGAGTACTACAGAAATCATTCAAGGAACAAAAACTCCCAAGAGCAAACTTGAGCATATTTCTTAGCCTCCTGTCAAGGGCACTGCAATTCCACCTCGGGCAAAGACATTTCAGAATCACTACAACAGGCCCCCTCCTCCAGAAAGGAGCCAAGACCAAGAACATAGCCAAGACCAAGCTCACCAATCAAGGAGAACAGCTGAACTCCAGAGGTACGGGGAAGCAATGCATGGAATTCATGGCTTTCTCCCCACAATCCTTTAGTCTTGCAAAATTAAATTAAATTTTAATTTTTTTTCTTATTCTAATTTTTAAATTTTTCCTCTTTCCTCTTTTAATGTTTTTTTAACCAGTTTATCTTAACAATAACTTTCTAAAAAAATCTTTTTAAACCTTCATTATTATACTCATGGATTATCCTTCATTGTATTTAACCTTATTTTTTGTATACATATAGGTTTTTTTTTTTCTAAAAGATTTTGGAATACAATTTCTTCTAATAGATCAAAATATAACCTAATTCTAGCACAGGGTATTGGTCTAGTCTCCAGCCTGAGCACATTCACTCCCCCACTTTTTTTTCTTCTTTCTTTTTCCAACCATCTTATCAATTCATTTTAGAGAATTTTTTTTAAAATTTTCTTGTTTTCAGTCATATTCCATCCCTTCATTCTGTTTACCCTTATTTTTGTATATATATAAGTTTTTCCTTCTTTAAAATTTTGGGAGGTAGTTTCTTCTAAGAGAACAAACTATACCCAAAATGAAGTGGGTGGCTCTGTTCTATTCACCAGTCTAATATAAATATATATGTTTTATTTTTTTTATTTTAAATTTTAAATTAAATTAATTTTTTTAATTTTATTTTTTATAAACATATAATATATTTTTATCCCCAGGGGTACAGGTCTGTGAATCGCCAGGTTTACACACTTCACAGCACTCACCATAGCACATACCCTCCCCAATGTCCATAAGCCCACCCCCCAACATCCTTCCCCCATCAACTCTCAGATTGTTTTGTGAGATTAAGAGTCACTTATGGTTTGTCTCCCTCCCAATCCCATCTTGTTTCATTTACTCTTCTCCTACCCCCTTAACCCCCCATGTTGCATCTCCTCTCTCTCATATCAGGGAGATCATATGATAGTTGTCTTTCTCCGATTGAATTATTTCGCTAAGAATGATACCCTGTAGTTCCATCCACATTGTCGCAAATGGCAAGATTTCATTTTTGATGGCTGCATAGTATTCCATTGTGTATATATACCACTTCGTCTTTATCCATTCATCTGTTGATGGACATCTAGGTTCTTTCGATAGTTTGGCTATTGTAGACATTGCTGCTATAAACATTCGGGTGCATGTGCCCCTTCGGATCACTACGTTTGTATCTTTAGGGTAAATACCCAGTAGTGCAATTGCTGGGTCATAGGGTAGTTCTATTTTCAACATTTTGAGGAACCTCCATGCTGTTTTCCAGAGTGGTTGCACCAGCTTGCATTCCCACCAACAGTGTAGGAGGCTTCCCCTTTCTCCGCATCCTTGCCAGCATCTGTCATTTCCTGACTTGTTAATTTTAGCCATTCTGACTGGTGTGAGGTGATATCTCATTGTGGTTTTGATTTGTATTTCCCTGATGCCGAGTGATATGGAACACTTTTCATGTGTCTGTTGGCCATCTGGATGTCTTCGCATTAATGGCTGATCATGTCTTCTGCCCATTTCTTGATTGGATTATTTGTTCTTTGGGTGTTGAGTTTGCTAAGTTCTTTATAGCTTCTGGACACTAGCCCTTTATCTGATATGTCATTTGCAAATATCTTCTCCCATTCTGTCAGTTGTCTTTTGGTTTTGTTAACTGTTTCCTTTGCTGTGCAAAAGCTTTTGATCTTGATAAAATCCAATAGTTCATTTTTGCCCTTGCTTCCCTTGCCTTTGGCGATGTTCCTAGGAAGATGTTGCTGTGGCTGAGGTCGAAGAGGTTGCTGCCTGTTTTCTCCTCAAGGATTTGGATGGATTCCTTTCTCACATTGAGGTCGTTCAACCATTTTGAGTCTATTTTCATGTGTGGTGTAAGGAAATGGTCCAGTTTCATTTTTCTGCATGTGGCTGTCCAATTTTCCCAACACCATTTATTGAAGAGGCTGTCTTTTTTCCATTGGACATTCTTTCCTGCTTTGTCGAAGATTAGTTGACCGTAGAGTTGAGGGTCTATTTCTGGGCTCTCTATTCTGTTCCATTGATCTATGTGTCTGTTTTTGTGCCAGTACCATGCTGTCTTGATGATGACAGCTTTGTAATAGAGCTTGAAGTCCGGAATTGTGACGCCACCAACTTTAGCGTTCTTTTTCAATATTCCATTGGCTATTCACGGTCTTTTCTGGTTCCATATAAATTTTAGGATTATTTGTTCCATTTCTTTGAAAAAAAATGGATGGTACTTTGATAGGAATTGCATTAAATGTGTAGATTGCTTTAGGTAGCATAGACATTTTCACAATATTTATTCTTCCAATCCAGGAGCATAGAACATTTTTCCATTTCTTTGTGTCTTCCTCAATTTCTTTCTTGAGTACTTTATACTTTTCTGTGTATAGATTCTTAGTCTCTTTGGTTAGGTTTATTCCTAGATATCTTATAGTTTTGGGTGCAATTATAAATGGGATTGACTCCTTAATTTCTCTTTCTTCTGTCTTGTTGTTGGTGTAGAGAAATGCAACTGATTTCTGTGCATTGATTTTATATCCTGACACTTTACTGAATTCCTGTACAAGTTCTAGCAGTTTTGGAGTGGAGTCTTTTGGGTTTTCCTATAGTATCATATCATCTGCAAAGAGTGATAGTTTGACTTCTTCTTTGCTGATTTGGATACCTTTAATTTCCATTTGTTGTCTGATTGCTGAGGCTAGGACTTCTAGTACTATGTTGAATAGCAGTGGTGATAACGGACATCCCTACCGTGTTCCTGACCTTAGTGGAAAAGCTTTCAGTTTTTCTCCATTGAGAATGATACTTGCGGTGGGTTTTTCATAGATGGCTTTGATAATATTGAGGTATGTGCCCTCTATCCCTACACTTTGAAGAGTTTTGATCAGGAAGGGATGCTGTACTTTGTCAAATGCTTTTTCAGCATCTATGGAGAGTATCATATGGTTTTTGTTCTTTCTTTTATTAATGCTCTGTATCACATTGATTGATTTGTGGATGTTGAACCAACCTTGCAGCCCTGGAATAAATCCCACTTGGTCCTGGTGAATAATCCTTTTAATGTACTGTTGAATCCTACTGGCTAGTATTTTGGTGAGAATTTTTGCATCTATGTTCATCAAGGATATTGGTCTGTAGTTCTCTTTTCTGATGGGATCCTTCTCTGGTTTTGGGATCAAGGTGATGCTGGCCTCATAAAATGAGTTTGGAAGTTTTCCTTCCATTTCTATTTTTTGGAACAGTTTCAGGAGAATAGGAATTAGTTCTTCTTTAAATGTTTGGTAGAATTCCCCCGGGAAGACGTCTGGCCCTGGGCTTTTGTTTGTTTGGAGATTTTTGATGACTGTTTCAATCTCCTTACTGGTTATGGGTCTGTTCAGGCTTTCTATTTCTTCCTGGTTCAGTTGTGGTAGTTTATATGTCTGTAGGAATGCATCCATTTCTTCCAGATTGTCAAATTTGTTGGCGTAGAGTTGCTCATAGTATGTTCTTATAATTGTTTGTATTTCTTTGGTGTTAGTTGTGATCTCTCCTCTTTCATTCATTATTTTATTTATTTGGGTCCTTTCCCTTTTCTTTTTGATAAGTCTGGCCAGGGGTTTATCAATCTTATTAATTCTTTCAAAGAACCAGCTCCTAGTTTCGTTGATTTGTTCTATTGTTTTTTTGGTTTCTATTTCATTGATTTCTGCTCTGATCTTTATGATTTCTCTTCTCCTGCTGGGTTTAGGCTTTCTTTGTTGTTCTTTCTCCAGCTCCTTTAGGTGTACGGTTAGGTTGTGTACCTGAGACCTTTCTTGTTTCTTGAGAAAGGCTTGTACTGCTATATATTTTCCTCTCAGGACTACCTTTGTTGTGTCCCAGATTTTGAACCGTTGTGTTTTCATTATCATTTATTTCCATGAATTTTTTCAATTCTTCTTTAATTTCCTTGTTGACCCATTCTTTCTTTAGAAGGATGCTGTTTAGTCTCCATGTATTTGGGTTCTTTCCAAATTTCCTCTTGTGATTGAGTTCTAGCTTCAGAGCATTGTGGTCTGAAAATATGCAGGGAATGATCCCAATCTTTTGATATCAGTTGAGAACTGATTTAGGACTGAGGATGTGATTTATTCTGGAGAATGTTCCATGTGCACTAGAGAAGAATGTGTATTCTGTTGCTTTGGGATGAAATGTTCTGAATATATCTGTGATGTCCATCTGGTCCAGTGTGTCATTCAAGGCTTTTATTTCTCTGTTGATCTTTTGCTTGGATGATCTGTCCATTTCAGTGAGGGGAGTGTTAAAGTCCCCTACTATTATTTTATGATTGTCGATGTGTTTCTTTGATTTTGTTATTAATTGGTTTATATAGTTGGCTGCTCCCATGTTAGGGGCATGGATATTTACAATTGTTAGATCTTCTTGTTGGACAGATCCTTTGAGTATGATATAGTGTCCTTCCTCATCTCTTATTATAGTCTTTCGCTTAAAATGTAATTGATCTGATACAAGGATAGCCACTCCTACTTTCTTCTGATGTCCATTAGCATGGTAAATTATTTTCCACCCCCTTACTTTAAATCTGGAGGTGTCTTCGGGTTTAAATTGAGTTTCTTGTAGGCAACATATAGATGGGTTTTGTTTTTTTATCCATTCTGATACCCTGTGTCTTTTGATTGGGGCATTTAGCCCATTAACATTCAGGGTAACTATTGAGAGATATGAATTTAGTACCTTTGTATTGCCTGTAAGGTGACTCTTATTGTATATTGTCTCAGTTCTTTTCTGATCTACTACTTTTAGCGTCTCTCTTTGCTTAGAGGACCCCTTTCAATATTTCCTGTAGAGCTGGTTTGGTGTTTGCAAATTCTTTCAGTTTTTGTTTGTCCTGGAAGCTTTTCATCTCCCCTTCTATTTTCAATGATAGCCTAGCTGGATATAGTATTCTTGGCTGCATGTTTTACTCTTTCAGTGCTCTGAATATATCATGCCAGCTCTTTCTGGCCTGCCAGGTCTCTGTGGATAAGTCTGCTGCCAATCTAATATTTTTACCATTGTATGATACAGACTTCTTTTCCCAGGCTGCTTTCAGGATTTTCTTTTTGTCACTAAGACTTGTAAATTTCACTATTAGGTGACGGGGTATGGACCTATTCTTATTGATTTTGAGGGGGATTCTCTGAACCTCCTGGATTTTGATGCTTGTTCCCTTTGCCATATTGGGGAAATTCTCTCCAATCATTCTCTCCAATATACCTTCTGCTCCCCTCTCTCTTTCTTCTTCTTCTGGAATCCCAATTATTCTAATGTTGTTTCGTCTTATGGTGTCACTTATCTCTCGAATTCTCCCCTCATGGTCCAGTAGCTGTTTGTCCCTTTTTTGCTCAGCTTCTTTATTCTCTGTCATTTGGTCTGCTATATCGCTATTTCTTTCTTCTGCCTCATTTATCCTAGCAGTCAGAGCCTCCATTTTTTATTGCACCTCATTAATAGCTTTTTTTATTTCAACTTGGTTAGATTTTAGTTCTTTTATTTCTCCAGAAATGGCTTTTATCTCTCTGGAGAGGGTTTCTCTAATATCTTCCATGCCTTTTTCGAGCCCGGCTAGAACCTTGAGAATCTTCATTCTGAACTCTAGATCTGACATATTACCAATGTCTGTATTGATTAGGTCCCTAGCCTTCGGTACTGCCTCTTGTTCTTTTTTTTGTGGTGAATTTTTCCGCCTTGTCATTTTGTCCAGGTAAGAGTATATGAAGGAGCAAGTAAAATACTAAAAGGGTGGCAACAACCCCAGGAAAATATGCTTTAGCCAAATCAGAAGAGATCCAAATTGTGAGGGGGGAGAAAGGGGATAAAAATGTTCAGAAAGAAAAAAAAGAAACAATTAAAAAAAGAAAACTAATAAAGAAAAAATATAAAAAGGAAAAAAATATATATATATACATTAGATAAACTAGTTAAAAAACCTTAAAAAAGAAAAGGGTAAAAGTTAAAAAAATTTAGCAGAAGAAGAGAAAAAAAAATTGAAAAAGAAAAAAAAAATTAAATTAACTGCAAGGCTAAAGAATCATGGGGAGAACACCATGAGTTCTGTGCTTTGCTTTCTCCTCCTCTGGAATTCCGCTGCTCTCCTTGGTATTGAAACTGTACTCCTTGGTAGGTGAACTTGGTCCTGGCTGGATTTCTTGTTGATCTTCTGGGGGAGGGGGCTGTTGTAGTGATTCCCCAGTGTCTTTGCCCCAGGCAGAATTGCACTGCCCTTACCAGGGGCCGGGCTGTGTAATCTGCTCAGGTTTTCTTTCGGGAGCTTTTGTTCCCTGAGTGCTTTCTGTAGAGTTCCGGAGGACCGGAATGAAGATGGCGGCCTCCCAGTCTATGGCCCGGAGGAGCCGAGAGCCCGGGGCCCCACTCCTCAGTGTGCCCTCAGAGAACAGCGCCCAATTACTCCCGTCACCCAGGCCGCTGGCTGTGGTCCAAGCTGACGAAGCCTGAGACCAGTTCAAGGTAACCCCGAGTTTAGAGCTCACTCCTCGGCTCTGTCTCTGTAGCCGGTTTCCCCGTTCTAATACCTCTAAGCTCTGCCACACTCAGACACCCCCGATCCTTCTGTGACCCTGCTGGACCTGAGGCCATGCTGACCCCGCGTGGGCATCACCCTGGTTAAGCCTCTGGAGTGATGTCCTTCAGCGGAACAGACTTATAAAAGTCCTGCCTGCTTTTGTGCTCTGTTGCTCCGCCGCTTGCCGGGAGCCGCCCCCCCCCCCCACGGTCTATCTTCCCGGCGCTTTGGATTCACTTCTCTGCCAGTCCTACCTTTCAGAAAGTGGTTGATTTTCTGTTTCTAGAATTGCTGTTGTTCTTCTCTTCCATCTCCCATTGGATTTGTAGGTGTTTGCAGTCTTTAGATAAGCTATCTAGCTGATCTCCCGCTACCTGAAGTAGTCTCAGCCTACTTCTCTGCCATCTTGACTCCTCCCCTCTAATTTCTAAATTTTTTAAAAAACTTCTGTTTACCCCCTTTTACCCCCATAGAATGGCTAAAATTAACAA
The DNA here is from genome assembly GCF_010015895.1 of Lontra canadensis. Taxonomy (NCBI): domain Eukaryota; kingdom Metazoa; phylum Chordata; class Mammalia; order Carnivora; family Mustelidae; genus Lontra; species Lontra canadensis. The sequence goes on from NW_022631145.1 coordinate 765,796, forward strand.
GTCAGGAAACAACAGATGTTGAAGAGGATGTGGAGAAAGGGGAACCCTTCTACACTGTTGATGGGAATGCAAGCTGGTGTAGCCACTTGGAAAACAGCATGAAGTTTCATCAAAAAGTTGTAAATAGAGCTACCCTATGACCCAGCAATCACACTACTGGGTATTTACCCTAAAGATAAAAATGTAGTGATCCAAAGGGACACATGCATCTGAATTTATAGCAGCAATGTCCACAATAGCCAAACTATGGAAAGAAGCAAGATGTCCATCAACAGATGACTGGATAAAGAAGATATGGTATATATATATATATATATATATATATATATATATATATATACACACAATGGAATACTATGCAGCCATCAAAAGAAATGAAATCTTACCATTTACAATGACATGGGTGGAACTAGAGGGTATTATTCTGAGCGAAATAAGTCAATCAGAGAAAGACAATTATCACATGATCTCCCTGATATGAGGAATTTGAGAGGCAGAGTAGGGGGTTTGGGGGATAGGGAAGGAAAAATTAAACAAGATGGGATTGGGAGGGAGACAAACCATAAGAGACTTTTAATCTCACAAAAGAAGCTGAGAGTTGCTGGAGGGAGGGTGGTAGGGAGAGGGTAGTGGGGTTATGGACATTGGGTAGGGTATGTGATATGGTGAGTGCTGTGAAGCATGTAAACCTGACGATTCACAGACCTGTACCCCTGGGGCAAATAACACATTATATGTTAAGAAAAATAATAAAAAAATTAAAAAACAGACAAATAAAACATGTGTGGGTGAGGTTGTAGAGAAACTGGAACACTTATGTACTGCAGGTGGGAATATAAAATGGTACAGGTATTATGACAAACAGTAGGAGGTTTTCTCAAAAATTAAAACCAGAATTACAATCTGGTCTAGCAATTACACTTCTGGATATATACCCAAAATAACTGAAAGCAAGTTCTCCAAGAGGTATTTCTACATTCATGTTCATAGCAGCATTATTCACAATACACAAAATGTAAAAGCAACTCAAGTGTCCATTCACTGACAAATGAGTAAGCAAAATATAGTACATGCATACAACCAAATATTACTCAGCCTTAAGAAGGAAAGAAATTTTAACACATCTTACAACATAGATGAACCTTAAGAACATTATGCTAAGCGAAATAAGCCAGTCACCAAAAGATAAATACTGCATGATTTCAGTTACATGAGGTATGGAATAGTCAAATTCATGGGGACACCCTGCCAAAACATCAAGGAGTTCCCTGCCCAACACTTAGGCAAAATCTTCATGGCCCAGGATCTTTAAGAATACAAAACTGAGAAAAGGAAGTTTCCAGAAAAGGAGTTAAGATGGACTCTTGAAATCACAATGGGACAAATCTTGGAAGAAATACATTTCCATAGTGAGAAGTCTTTCATGCTAATAATAAAAACAAAACACCAAAAGAAAGTAAAATAGTGATTGTGAGGTGAGAGAGAAATGGGGAGTTATCTTTAAATGGGTAAAAATTTTCATTTGGGGAGATGGAAGTTTTCATCTTCTGGAGACTGGTTGCACATAAATTTGTATTTAATACTACTAAACAGTACACTTAAAAGTGGATAAGATGGTAAATTTTATGTGTATTTTACAACTAAAAATAAAAACATATGTATACATATAAATGATTAAGATGGTAAATTTCATGTTATGTGTATTTTATCACAATTAAACAGACAGTGCTCATCATGTCCTGGAAAGCCTATCTACCCTCCCTTAGCCACATACCCTTTTACAATCCCATGAAGGTTCCAGGAACTTTCTCATCTCCCATCTTTGTTCTTGTTCTCTTGGCCTGTAACCTTCCTCCCCACCCCCTATCCTTTTCTTCTCCTTCCCTGGCTATCCTCAAAGCTTTCATATCATGTTACTCTTTGAGAAGAAAAAATAAACTTTTCTTGACCATCCAAATCAAAATTATACTCCCATTGTGATGATTGTTTCTCACAGCCTATCTTCTTTTGAGGACAGGGACTACTGTCTGTCTACTCAATATATAGCTGCATCCCCAACAGGGAACTTGCCTGGCTCCGAGTGAGTTTTCAATAAATAGGTCTGAGAGTAAGGGAAGCTACTTGCTAGTAAAACTGTTTAGTATTTAGTTTAAATATAGCAAAATAATTTATTGTCAAAGCTGACAGAACTCTAAAAAGGTATTAGTAACATTTTAGGGGTAGAAGTGAAATCAATACAGTTGACTGACAGCTTTCATTTATTTACATTCCCTCATATATGCCTTCATATACCAACCACAATGCAGAAGACTAAAATTACATTCTAACTCTCTTCAAGTTAGGTCTCTAAATGTTAACATGTTTCCACCAGTGAGACCCACTCTGAGGATCAAATGGCACAGAAACCATCTTTTTACTATGGCTATTGTCAATACTTGCAAAGCATTCATAAATATATGTCTATCTGTGGCCTGATACAGAGTCATAGGGACCAGTCAGTAATGTGTAGGTTTGAGAGGCAGATGTGACACAGCAAGTATAGTGCCAACAGCATCTTCCTCCTCTTTGGATCTCAGCTATGGTGAGTCCAGTGGCAGGCTGTTGACCATTGTTCCTCCATTTTTAAACACCTAAATCTCTGTGTTAAACCCCTTTCTGCTGAAAATACACAGAATGGTCAGTGCACTACACTGAACCTAGAAAGATGCATATGAAACTTTGAAAAGATCAGAACTGGAAAAATGTTAAGTTTTCCTATTATTGACATACAGCTATAACCTCAAGCCATGGCAAAATTTCAGTACAACAACTAAATCAACAAGAGGTGATCATTTTCAAATGGAACCAAAGTGATCATACAAAGCTAGCAATAAATTACTAAATGAGTGTCATGGCATGCTAACATTAATTGTTTCTTGACAGAGCCTTTACAGTAGAAGATCAGTTCAACACCACACACATAGGGTATTTGCCGTCTCAGGAAACATTTAACAAAAAGACCCTCATGCAACTTCCTCTGAGAATCCTGTCCTGATCACTGAAGTATACCTGATAACTAACTTCTCTGCTCCTATATCATTGTGTTTATTCTTCTATTAGAATTATCATCATATTGTTCGCAGTTACATTTTACATGTCTGTCCCTCACCCTGCTGCATTTGGAGGTTAGAATGTCAATAGATGTATTTTTTCCATAGAACCCTAAGACCTAGTATAATACTTGTCATACTGTAGGTATGTTCAGTAAAATTCAATTTTTGATATTGCATTATGACATAGGTAAACTTAACTGACTGAATAATATTAACCACAAATACACTGACTAATAGGTCATACAAACTGAAGATCGTTCTCCATTAGAATCATCCAGGCCTTTTCATTCTGAGTAACTTTTTTAATCCTAGAAAGTAGTGTTGCCTTGTCTTGTGCCACTGTGTCATAATGTATTAAATTGGTACAGTAGAATTTTTGTTTTGCTTTAAAATTGAGCTCATCATTTTGTGTGGGTGGTGCTCAACCTCATTAACTGGATTTATAAATTTGTGACAAGTTTAGGCTTTATCTACATCTTTCCCTCTGTCTGCTTCATTACCTTCAGAGCTACACCCACAGTGGGTGTGCAGTGGGACCTTTTTGAATGACCATATTCTTGTTACTGGCTCCCTCCCTCTTAGGTGATACCTCTGCTGGCCTCTAAACCTTTATGGCAGGTCTTCTTTCAATTTGAGAATTAGTAGGGGATCGACAGAAGCTATTGTATACTGCCTCTCATTTCATCCTTTAGAATAAACTGATTTTTTTGGACAACACCCATATACTTAAGACACCCACATATTTGGAGTAAATCACTGTAAATAGGAGATCAGGAGAAAACAACAGCCTGTAGAACACATTACCAAGGAGCAGCAGGCAGCCAAGTTTTTCTTAACTGGGCTACTAGCCACCAATTTAAAGCTTTCATCTGAACACACTTTCACCACACAGAAGTCTGTTTTTCTGCACAACATAAATGGAAGGGGACAAAACACTGCTGCTCTAAGTTATATTAAATTGATATTGTTAAAAACAATTCTGGCTTTCAGTCGGTAAACATGTTTTCAAAAATGTATCTTCAAAAAATCAACGATGCTAAAAATAGAAGAATATATATAAATATACAGGAAGAGGGGTCTTTCTTGTAAATTACTCCCACCCTCACCATCACCCTTTTATTTCTTAAGATGAGCTTGAAACTAACTTGTTGGGGGAGGTATTGGAGTCAGTCCTTACATAATGCCACTGAATGTTTTCTGTCATTTAGTCTCTAACAATACTTGCTGCCAAAACGAAGGCAAACAACTACATTCTACTTCATTTGAACGCTGGAGAGCCTTTTTAAATCTTTGATATTTTCAGTTCCAAACTGAAAATAAGCATATTTGAAGCAAAAAAAAAAAACTATTTGGAGGTGAGTTATTGAGAGTGTTCTATACTAATGATATTCTACCAGAGAGCAATGAATGTGAGCTTATAATCATAAAAATACTTGATGGTGCCTTTTTATCCAAATATCCCAGAGCATTAAAGGAAATTAAAATTCTATCCATTTGCATACTACTTCTGATAGAGAATAAAATAAACAGGCAGAAAATTGTTTAAGGAGTTTATGTGCAATTCACAGTACCAAAATCATTGCCAAGAATATTTCTGTTTCCCTGCCACCAAGAGTAACCAAACAGACCATTTTCCACAGAAAACTTACATGCGACCTAAAACCCATATTCTGGTTTTAATTGTCAGCCCACTATGCACATTTTGCTCCTTAAAAAATTCTTCATAGATACTGTTTCCTTCATATCCCTTTCTCTATTCCTGTACTTCCAGAACTTCAAAACCTTGTCCTAAGTTGCACCTTCAGGGGCTTTACATGAAAAACCTTCGGGGATTTCAAAGAAGCAGTTAACCCATTCGCTATTCTCCCTGTGTGCAAATAAAATCTTTCCAAATTACTACAAAGATATACTTTGTTGGAGAGAAGCCAAAGCACCATCACAAATGGCAACTTAGCAGCCCCAAAGAAGGTCAATCTTGTGGGTCTGGGAGCCAGGTGGCCCCAATTCTGCCCCAGGAGACCTGCTTTTGGTTTTGTTTCCAAACCCTTAATCCAGAGAAAAGAGATAGAAAACTTCCTTCACTCAGACAGGATGCATTCTTTCTCTTTTTTACTCTTTTTTAAGCTTTCACTTGAATTCCAATTAGCATACAGTGTAATATTAGTTTCAGGTGTGCCCTATAAGGCAGGATGAATTGTTGTAGTTCTTACTTGTAACAACTGGAGCTGGAAGACTTGCAAAACACCAAGGCCTGAAAAAACTACCAAGAGTAACTCTACAGTAAGAAGAGCTTAGAAGATCGGAAAGCTCTTTCAGTCTCCTCGTTGAGGCCAGTCATTCCGTTTAGCTCTTCTCCAGGCCCTTGCTTCTTAAACTGTTGTTCAGCAGCACTGGAATCATCTGGGAACTTTTTCAAAATGACCCAACCTCTGATCTCCAAACAAGAAACTATGTTTTAACAAAATTCCCAGGCAATCCAAATTCACAATACAGTTAGGCAGCACTGGTCTCAGTGTGTTCAGCTTCTGATATGATTTGGCAAAATGGTCCTTAGACCAGAAGATATTTAAAGAACTTTTTAGGGGTGCTTGGGTGGCTCAGTCAGTTAAGGGTCTGACTCCTGATCCCAGCTCAGGTCTTGATCTCAGGGTTGTGAGTCCAAGCCCCATGTTGGGTTCCCACACTGAGCATGGAGCCTACTTAAAAGGAAAGAAAGAAGGAAAGAAATTTTTAGCTCTCAGAGATTTTGGTAGTATACATTCAAGCCTTAGATGGTGGCAACACTCTGCAATGCTCTACAAAGTCTTTGGCTTTGTAGAGGCTGAAGGGTGAGGGCCAAATGGTCTTGGTAAGTTTCCCTGGCCTTGCTTCTAATTCACAGCTCTCCAATTCAGACTTTTGGACAACAGTTTTCAAAAAATTTCAGAGCTCACACACCAAGAAACAGCCTCACGTGAGGGAAGGAAAGAAGACACAATGCCCAGTGCTTACTGGCGTCTAATCGATTACCCCCACTCACTTTTAAACACATGGACTGAAAGTGTGCTCTTCAAGCAGTGAGGAGAAATGTGTCTGGCATAAGACCAGAAGTGTTACCCAGGAAAAATCCCTTCCAAATGAACTTCCTGATGTATTTTAGGATATCTTCTTCATTTAAAAAATAATTTATCAATCTGTATATTCAAATGTACAAAAATCCAAATTCCACCAGAAATTATAATGGATTATTTAATCATTTTGCTTAGAAATATGCTAGGAACACATGCACACATGCCTAAGTTTTGTGTAGTTCAAGACATCTCTACAGAGGACAAAATACATATTTTTGTATCAAGTGGGTAATTAAGTAATTGAAATGCACATGATAGTAAAACAGAAAATTAAAAGATGTTAGTATACCCTCATCCAGAGGTTTAAATATAGTTACAGATGGTCTGGGAAAGTCACAGGAAGAAAGTCACAGAAAAGTCACAGGAAAGTTACCAAGAATGACTATGATTTCTAAATATTTAAGTTGGGCCTTGTGAATCAAAAGAATGGTGGACTAGAAATACAGACATTTCAATTCCTGTTCCACCTTTACTGCTCACTGACTGTCTGACCTTGTCATGTTTGCTGTTTTCCTATCTGTCTCTGAAGAAAGTAAACTAGCTTAGGAAAGATTTCCCATTCCAGCCTGCTATAAAATTGTTTCCAATGGCTTCAAAGACTTAAATATTATTAGCCATATTATACATAAAAGAATGAACATTAGTAATTTGCTTTGCTTGCTTTGTTCATTTCTTTTTAATTTTGGACAACTAACAACTGCCCCTAAATTAGCATTATGGAAAAGTACATGTAGATGATGACTTCATCTTATTAAAAATTCCATCAAAGTTTTAACAAAAACTTTTCCCAAGAAGTTTTCCATAAAACTGTAGTAAGTGCTGTGCTTAAAAAATTGATTCCACTGTCAAATAAGTTGGGAAATACTGGGTTAAACAAGAGAAAAAGAGCTATGCACTGGTATTTAGAGCTTTAACATGTTCATGAGAGCTGAAGTATGGTACAGTTGCAAAATTCCCCACATTTATGTGGCCAATGGAATACTTTTCAGGTGAAATATCCCAAGGGACTGGTATTCTAAGGGAAGTGGAAGTGGAAACTGGGCCCTTGTATTTACAGTGTCTGTCAAGTGGGGCACCTAACAAAACAAGGAAGAAAAAAAGCTATCATACTCTAAATCTACTGTATGCCTGGAGAAGTCTTCTTGCCCATGTAGAAAAACTGACCTTTCTCAGCATGAAGAAAAGGATCACCATGGGGAATTTCTTGTCTACTTAAAGGGACACACTGCAGAGGATTTATCCTTAGTGGCTAAGCTGAGATCATTCCAATACATAAGAAGAAGGATGACCGGCAGAATTGGGACCTTAAGAGTGGAGATATTTCTAGATATAATTCAATATTTGAATTAAACACAAAACATAGCTGACTATATAGAAGTGTTGAAAGCTCAGCATTTATACTCAAGTAAGCAAATTGCAGCATTCTGCACCAGCATCAAATTCGGAATGCTTTTCACCTAGATATCCTTCTGCAATTCAGCTTAAATGATAGAAAATTACATATTCTCAAATAAGGGTGGACACATAAGAAGCCAAGAATGCCAAAGAGATGATCAGAAAACCAGGATGACCAATAGGTTACATTATATCAAAATTGTTATTTCTCAATAAGCCATAATTTTAGATAAACAAATATTTATGACATGTTAAACATTTATGCACTCCTTTAGAAAATGAAGAGTTTGTTTACAAGAAAACCTACTGAAATGAAATCATATGTTTTGATCTTTGCTGGGTAAAAAAAATTTAAAAAATTAAAATGTTGCCTTAAGGCCCCAAAGACAGCCATATGCTTTTGCATACATTTTCACAACTCAGCAGCTGCTCACTGAACCTCTTCCATTTCAAGTTTTCCTGTTGACCACTCTCTTCTGCAAGGCTTCTGTGACTGCCGGATGGAAATATTTATGAAAACACTGGGGCAGCCAGGATCGTCCAAGTGTTTTCAAAATGTTTGCTTGGCAAAGAGTTGCTGGCAGGCAAAATGTGCTCCTACAAGGGTTTCAGTAAGTGTTTATGCCTCCTCAGTGTATTCCATTTGTAAATGTGGGCAGAGACCTAAACTGTGATCTCTAGAAGCTTTAAATGAAGAAGCTGAAATTCACTTTGCCTTAAAAGTCTTCGCACCTGCCAATCCTACCCTTTACAAATCATGTTAATGGATTCATAAGCAGGCTCCATTTTTAACCACCTCTATAATCGCAGGCACAAACTGAGAAATTTGAGGCTCCCCATGATCTCCATGAAAGAAAATTTGTTTCGGGAGAGTTGCTTCTTGAATGCTTGACATATAACTTTAAGTGCTAAGAAAGGGAATGACATAGATGGGGAGAACAGGAGGTTTCACATAAGAGGGTAAAGACATAGAAGAACTAGAGAGGATGATGCATATAAGGAACTACAATAATATGCAATGACTATTAGAACATTGGTCATCAGATGGGTGAGCCAGAAGATTAATCTAGAGAAATAGGCAAGACCCACATCATAAAGAACTTTCTAAGTCATATGCAGGAAACAACACCAGCATTTCTCACAGAACTAGAACAAATAATCCTAAAATTTGTAGAGAACCAGGAAAGACCCTGTATAGCCAAAATCATCCTGAAAAAGAAAAGCAAAGCTAGAGGCATCACAATTCTGGACTTCAAACTATATTACAAAGCTGTAATCATTAAGACAGTATGATGCTCACACAAACCAGAAAGACTGGACCAAAAAATTGCCAGAACTAATACATGAATTCAGCAAAGTTGCAGGGTATTAAATCAATGTGCAGAAATCTGTTGCATTTCTATATACCAATAATGAAGCAGCAGAAAAAACAGTCAAGGACTTGATCCCATTTACAATGGCACTAAAAATAAAAAGATACCTAGGAATAAACCTAACCATAGAAGTAAAAGATTTGTAACCTGAAAACTATAGAACACTTATAAAAAAATTGAAGAGGACAAAAAGAAATGGAATAACATTTCATGCTCATGGGTTGGATGAACAAATATTGTTAAAATGCCTATGCTATCCAAAGCAATCTACACATTTAATACAATTCCCTACCACAATACTACCAACATTTTTCACAGAGCCAGAACAAACAATCCTAAATTTGTGTGGAACCAAAAAAGAGCCAAATGGCCAAATCAATCCTGAAAAAGAAAGGCAAAGCCAGAGGCTTGATGATTTGGGACTTCAAACTATATTACAATGCCATAGTCATCAAGACAGTATGGTACTGATGCATAGATCAATGGAACAGAATGGAAAACCCAGAAATGGACCCACAAGCATATGATCAACTAATCTTTGGCAAATCAAGGAAGAATATCCAATGGAAAAAAGACAGTCTCTTCAACAAATGGTGTTGGGAAAACTGGACAGCAACATGCAGAAGAATGAAACTGGACCACTTTCTTACACCACACACAAAAATAAATTCAAAAATCAAGGAACAACCAACCATCAAAATCCTAGAGGAGAACAGAGGCAGCAACCTCTGTGACCTTGGTCACAGCAACTTCTTATTAGAAACATCTCCTGAGGCAATGGAAACAAAAGCAAAAATGAACCATTGGGACTTCATCAAGATAGAAACCTCTGTATGGTGAAGGAGACAAAAAACAAAACTAACAGGAAACGCTCAGAATGGTAGAATATACTTGCAAATAACATATCTGATAAAAGGTTAGTATCCAAAATCTATAAAGAACTTATCAAACTCAACACCCAAAAAAACAAATAATCTCATTAAGAAATGGGCAGAAGATATGAATAGACAATTTTCCAAAGAAGAAACATCCAGATAGCTAATAGACACATGAAAATATACGTTATACTGGAAGGATTATAATGGAACATTATAATATATATAATGGACTATTACTCAAAAAGAACAAAATATTGCCATTTGCAATGATGTAGATGGAGGTACGGTATCTTAGGCTAAGAGAAATAAATAAGATAAAGACAAAAACCATATGATTTCCCTCATATGTGGAATTTAAGAAAGAAAACAGATGAACAGAGGGGAAGGAAGAGAAAAAGAGAGGGAGGCAAACCAGAAGACACTATTAACTATAGAGAACAAATTGAGGGTTGCTGGAGGGGAGGTGGCTGGGGGATGGGCTAGATGGGTTATGAGTATAAAGGAGGTTACTTGTTGGGATGAACAGTGGGCATTATATGTAAGTGATGAATCACTAAATTCTACTCCTGAAGCTGTCATTCCACTATATGTTAACTAACTGGAATTTAAATAAAAACTTGAAACAAAAAAATCATATACAAGAACCTGTAGCATCATTGACATGGTTGAAGCAATTTTCTGGTATGATTTTATTTTTATTTTTAAAAGCCGTTTGCTTCAAATGGGCCAGAAACTATATTGGAAACTGGAGCAACACTGGACTTGAACCAAATAAGAAAGGACTGGAAAGTTTAAATGAAGCATGATAATGTTATACAGATGACATCATACAATGTGCAAACTTTTGAGAATAGGCTCTTTTATTCAGCATAATATTATAGGATTCATCCAAGCTGTTGATTGTATCAGTAGTCCCATCCTTTACATTACAGAGTAGTGTTTCATTATATGGATATACCACAATTTGTTTATCCATTTGTCCATCTAAGGGCATTTGAAGTTGCTTCCAGTTTTTGGAGATTATGAATAGAGCTACTTTAAACACTCATGCACAGATGGAACTGTTTTGTTTTCTGATTACTGTGGTGGGTACACACACAAGATGCAAGTCCATTCATGGTTTAATATTTGTAGAACTATATACCATAATGTTAATTTTACTGTACATTAATTTAAAAATAAAATTTTAATAATTGATAATGAGCGGAACTAAGTAGCAATGAGACTAAAGAAGATTTTATTTATCTATTCATTTATTTATTTTAAATTTTTTATTTAAATTCCAATTAAGTAACATACACTGTAGTATTAGTTTCAGGTGTACAATGTAGTAATTCAGCACTTCCATCTATCACCCTGCTCTCATCATGACAAGCACACTCCTTAATCCCCATCACACATTTCACCCTTGCCCATCCCACCTCCCCTCTGGTAACCATCAGTTTGTTCTCTATAGTTAACATTCTGTTTCTTGGTTTGTCTCTCTTCCCCTCACCCTGCTTGAAAGATTTTGAACAATTCCAAGGTTGATTCAACAGATTCAGTTTTACTAGACCACAGAAATTTCAAGGAAGTAGATTTCAGCAACTGCAGGGACAATAGTGAGCTTCGGCCATTTATTCATCATTTGTTTTCTGCATTTGATGAGATCTTAAGAACAACAATAAAAATAAATAAATAAAAACTAACCCAAAAGGCTCTTAGGGAGTTGGTGTTTCTGTTGTCAAGGCTTCCTGGGAGAAACAGCTTCACAGTTGATCGAGTCACAGCTGCCACACCAACCCATCTGGACTCTGGAACTTGCATGATGCAGGCCCAATACTTCTTTGATTCTAATAGGCATCTGCATATGTGTCTATACAATTATTGCTTTAAAATCAAGTAACACCTGGATAAAGAAACAGAAAGGAAAAATCTTATGTAGAAAAAGCAGTATGCAGCATATGATCTTTTTGTCCTCAGCTAAGCTGTGTTAGAAAGAGTTCAGAAAACTTGAGATCACACCCCATTATTAATTCCACATGGGTGAGGCTTGTTAAACCTGGACTCACATATTGAAAAAGCAATTTGGCAAAAATTTTTAGACACTTTGCTATTAAAAAATCAATTTAGAAGAGGGTTGGACAGGGGCAAATTTCACCAGGTAAATAGCTATGAATTTGAATGAATTCATTAATCAGATTCTTTCTTTTTTAACCAGATCTTTTAAAAAATGAAGAGCCAACAGTGGGTTGTCAGCAACTTGTCAGTATATGGGTGTTATACAGAGAGAGGAAATTATGAAATGTTTTAGGGGGTGGCCAAGCGCAGGAGCTGAGAAATCAGGTGAAACTCAAGATAGATATTTTTCCAAGAGTGTGTGGTATGTTGATTACAAAAATAACTCAAATTCTTCACCTATCTATATCCACACCCTTTACTATAGGACAGAAACTTCACCCACTATGAAGTGAAATCTGTTTGACTAACCACTAAAACCTGGCCTTGTGACCTGCCTTGGCCAATAGACTGTGGTGTACATGACACTGTGTCAGTTCTAAGCTGAAGCATCAAGAAGTCAAGCATCCTTCCTGTTGTCTGTCTTGGAAATCTGCCAACCCACCATTTGAAGACTCTTAAGCTAGTTTTTCTGGAGAACATGTGAAACAGAGACGAATCTCCCCTCCCCAGCTAAGGCCTCCCTAGACCAGGCAGCAGCTAGCATATCTGGCAATGTGACCTCATATGCATGAGTAAGCCCATCTGAGATCAGCCAATCCCAGACCAGATCAGCAGAACCCTATAGCTTGCAATCCAAACACTTGCAAGCTGAATAAATAGATGTTATTTTTAGTCACTGCGATTTAGAGTTGTTTATTACATAAGCTAGCTAACAGATATAGACCTCAAATGACTTCATCTCTACCTGCATTAATTTATTGTTGCCACTCTAAAAAAACTACCACAAACTCAGTGGTTTTAAGAAATACAAAATTACACCTGGATGGTGTAATTGGTTAAGCATCTGATTCTTGATTTTGGCTCAGGTTGTGATCTCAGGGACATAAGATTGAGCCTTGCATTAGGTTCCACACTCAGTGCAGAGTCTGCTTAAGATTCTCTCTCTCTGAATACGTTAAGTGAAATAAGTCAAACAGAGAAAGCCAATTACCATATAGTTTCACTTATTTGTGGAACGTAAGGAATAGCATGGAGGACATTAGGAGAAGGAAGGGAAAAATGAAGGGGGGGAATCAGAGAGAGAGATGAGAGACTATGGACTCCAGGGAAACAAACTGAGGGTTTCAGAGGGGGGTGGAGTGAGGAGATGGGTGAGTCCAGTGATGGGTATTAAGGAAGGCACATATTGCATGGAGCACTGGGTATTGTATGCAAATGATAAATCATGGAACTCTACATCAAAAATTATTGATGTACTGTATAGTGACTAACATAACATAATTAAAAAAAAGATTCTCTCTCTCTACCCCTCCTCTTCCCTCTCAAATAAATAAATCTTTAAAAAATTAACCACAAATTTATTCTCTTATAGTTCTGTAGGTCAGAAGTCTGAGATCAGTTTCAATGAGTTAAAGTCATTAAAGGTGTTGACAGGGGTGGTCCCTTCAGAAGCCTCTAATGAAGAATCTATTTCCTCATCTTTCCCAGCTTCTGGCGGCTGCCTATATTCATTGGCTTGTGACCCCTTCCTCCATCTTCAAAGCACATCACTCCAATCTCTGCTTCTGTCATTATACCATCTTGTCCTCTAAATCTGACCCCTCCTGTGTCCTTCTGGCAAGTACTCACATGAATATATCAGGCCCATCTGGATACTCCAGGATCATCTCCCAGCTCAAACTGCTTCATGTAAACAGATATGCAAAGTCCCCTTTGCCATATAAGGCAACATATTCAGAGTCTGGAGATTAGGATATAATCATAGTCTAAAACCATTATTCAGGTTTCCCGCTACCTTTTCCTTAAACCCACTACAGCCCCTTTTTCCTCTTTTAAATTACCAGTAAAAAGTTCACATGTGGGAAGAGAAATGAATACCACATTCAGTTTTAGCAAGATGAAGGAAAGAAAGAATTATAACATCAATTTTAGTTGGTAGAAAACTCAACTTAATAATAACAATAACTACCACTTACTGACATCCTACTATGAACTGGAAACTGTGCTGGGCATTTTACATTTAATTTCTGTAATTGTTAAGTAGCTGCTTGCCTACCTGAAGCCAAGACTAGATATTTAAATAGAACTTGTCTGCACCTTCTAAGTGGCTGAGCTGGGATGTGATCTCAGATCCTTCTGCCTCCAAATTATATTATCCACATTGCTTAATTAAAATGTCCCTTACTCCTTGATACTGGTCCCTCAATTTGCAAATCTAATAGTCTACAGGCAAGATTCATACAATAGAAATGTCTCAAGGCAAGAATGAGGAACATTCTCCAATTCCAGGGTAGTGAGGGTTCTACTACAGTTTAATATAACTAGAAACCAAATGTATCTTCAGTCATCTTTTAATGTTACTAGATCTTGGTCTTACAATCAGTAACTAAAAGTTCTTCTCACATTTTTAAAAGATTTTATCTATCTATCTATCTATCTATCTGAGAAAATGCATGTGTTTGACCTGAGGGAGGGGGAGAAATGGAGGGAGAAGGACAAGCAGACTCCTGGCTGAGCACAGGGCCTCATCTCATGACCCTGAGATCCTGACCTAAGTCAGATGCTTCACTGACTGAGCCACCCTGGTGCTCCTCTTCTTCTGATATTTTAAAACAAACTTTCAAATTTTGACCCATGGCATTAATTATTTCAATTGTCCTATGAATTATGTTTGGTATTAATAAAAAATTGCACTCAGCTTAATTTATTTTCACTTTGACCTAATTTTTGTTCAGGCAACAAAGTTCTAAGTTTGGGTTACTTTACAATTTCTCTGAAATTTTTACTTTGAGAAGTAAATATGAAGAATCTTTCTGTGAATGAGGCAAAACTGCTGCTTTACTGAAAAACATTTCATTTGTAACTGAAAAGTTAAAAGCTTTTTTGACTGGGTATATGTCAGTGGCAAGGAACACAAAGTGCAAATGCATGGTTAAATGAAAACAATTTAAATATGTGCATACTAAATGCATCCTTATTTGAAATATTTGTTAATAAAATATTCATGCACAATTGTTACCAAATACCTGACCTCGGTGTATTTTTAAATACTTGAAGCTATTTTGGAATTTTAAGATCATTTTAAAGGGAAAAAGTACCTTCTGTTACATTGCAAACTAAAACCCACTGATTTATTTTCTGGTAGGGTCAAGTTCATTCACATCTCTTGGTGTACTAGTTTGGTAGTCCTACCATAACAAAGTATCAAAAACTGGATGCTGAAACAAACAAACAAAAGAGTACGGTCTCACAGTTCTGGAAGCTGAAAGTCTATGATCAAGGTGTTAGCAGGGGTGATTCCTTCTGAGGTCTATGAAAACTAATCTGTCCCCTGCCTCTCTGCTAGCTTCTGATGGTTTTCTGGTGGTCACTGACATTCCTTGACAAATCATCTCAATGTCTGCTTTTATGTTCATATAACCTGTTCTCTGTGTGCATGTGTGCCCAAATTTCTCCTTTTTGTAATGACACTAGTCATATTGGATTAAGAACCCACCCTACTCCAGTACCACCTTATCTCAACTAATCACATCTGCAAATATCCTATATCCACATAAGGTCACATTTTGAAGTACTGGGACTTCAGCGTATGAATTTGTGTGGATGGGAGATAAAATTCAACCCCTAACACTTGATAGTAAATAAGTTTCAGAGTTGAAGCTTGAGTGTAGCTTTAAAAAAGCAACTAGGAATAAACAAAGACCTACCATAATTATGAGAAAACCCCTGCTGCTCTTGCAAAGGAAAGGGACATTTCAGAAACAAAATGTTTTAATTTGGGCACAGAAGGAACCAAAGAAGTCTGATGGTGAAATTCCAAAACATTTTCATTACATAATGGTGATGTAAATTTATAAACTTCATGGTCCAAGTTTCATGCATGCTAGATAGTATATCCATCTAAATGAAGATGAAAATTACTAATAGAGAACAGCATAGTGTCAGGGATATTATATTAGAATGAGTGGCTCATCTATTTCCACTTTTTAGTCCTCAGCTTCTATTTCTTCAAAAATCTTTAGCTACCTGTCTATTTTAATCATTAACAAATCTCCCACCAATTCACAGGACTAAATGCAATGATAGAAAATCTTCAAGATGTGGGAGTTTTCATAGAAGAAAAGAATCCTTGATTTGAAAGAAACATGAAAACTTATCTAGTTCAAATTTCTTCCACTTGCCAAAATCCCCTTAGAGAACCTATGACAGAGTCAGGAATACCTCCACTGAAGTTCTTCCAAAATTGATTCCTGCCAAAGATAAGTCATTTTACTTGTGACAGTTCATATTCTACATAGTGAAAATTTATATCTTTATAAATGTACCTATTGGAACTTCTACTGCACTTTCTAATAAGTTACAGTAAGTTTATTCGTGTTCCATACAGCAGTTCATAGAACATTTGAAATGATTGGCATGTGCCTATAAGGTTTCTTTTCTGGAGTTAAGCATCTTCATTTCCCCTCTCATATAATGTTCCATTTGATTATGTTCCAGGAGCATCTCTCCAATGCAACATACAGTAGGACTGTCACTACAATTGATTGTTTACTCTTCATCAGTGCACACCAAGATTAAAATAGCACTAGCTCACATTCTTGGCTTAATCTAACATATATTAGAGAAAAGAAAAGTCAACTCAAAGAATAGTTATGATTTAAGCTAGAAGCCCTAAAAGTAGGAGAAGTGTAGTTAGATGTTCTGGTCTTTGCTTTGGAAGATTACCCTCATAAGGCTATTAGAGAAGATACATTTGGAAGGCAGGAAATAAACAAAATGCTCTGCATAACCAAGAAGCAGAAATTTAGAGCTAGTCCTTTGGCAATTCAAGAGGGAAATCATTAAGTCCTTCATGAAAAGATAACAATTAAGATTAAGCAAAAACAATACTCTAAAATCACTTGGGAATCCTGGCTATAACAACAAAAAAGTTAAAGCTAATATAGCTGATCTCATAAGAAAGAGGAACTCATATGTGGAATTTAAGAAACAAAACTGATGAACATAGGGGAAAGGAAGAAAAAATAAAATAAGTTAAAAACCAAGGGAGGCTAGATGTCCATCAACAGATGAATGGATAAAGAATAAGTGGTGTATATATATACAATGAAATACTATGCAGCCATCAAAAGAAATGAAATCTTGCCATTTGCAAGAATGTGATGGAACTAGAGGGTATTATGCTTAGCGAAATAAGTCAGTCGGAGAAAGACAACTATCATATGATCTCCCTGATATGAGGAAGTGGAGACGCAATGTGGGGGGTTTGGGGGGTAGGAAAAGAATAAATGAAACAAGATGGGATCAGGAGGGAGAAAAACCATAAGAGACTCTTAATCTCACAAAACAAACTGAGGGTTGCCAGGTGGAGGGGGGTAGGGAGAGGGTGGTGGGGTTATGGACATTGGGGAGGGTATGTGCTATGGTGAGTGCTGTGAAGTGTGTAAACCTGGTGATTCACAGACCTGTACCCCTGGGGCTAATAATAAACTATATGTTTATAAAAAAATTTTTAAAATTATTAAAAAAAACAGAGGGAGGCAAACCATGAGACTCTTAACTCTATGAAACAAACTGAGGGTTGCTGGAGGGAGGTGGGTGAGAGTAACTGGATGATGGGCATTACAGAGGGCACTTGATAGAATGAGCATTGGAGGTTATATGCAACTGATAAATCACTAAATTCTACCTCTGAAACTAATAATACAGTATATATTAACTAATTTGAATTTAAAGTATAAAAAAGGGGGAAATGAAGGCGGGAAATCATAGGGGGAGATGAACCATGAGAGACTATGGACTTCAGGAATCAAACTGAGGGTTTCAGAGGGGAGGAGAGTGGGGGGATGAGCCTGGTAGTGGGTATTAGGGAGGGCACATATTGCATGAAACACTGGGTGTTATATGCAAACAATGATGTACTGTATGGTGACTAACATAACCTAATTTTAAAAAAAGAGTAATCCCCCATTCCAGTTGTCAGAAATAAAGAGAGAAATGAAAGCACTATTTGGTTCAGTTGTTATTGCTACTGATACTCTGTAAAAGGGTGATTGGATATAAAAGAGGAAGGTCTTTGTTTCTTATTTCTTACATCACATAGGAGACAACATGCAGGACCTATTCAAGAGAGGAAATTGGAAGCAAGGCCCCAAGAAATATTCAGGACACCCAAAAATCTGCATCTTTGTTTAAACTATTAGAAAAACAAAAATTACTAACCAGCAATGAAACTTTGGCTGTCTAGTGGATGTTAGAAAAACACCCCCTCTAAAAATTCAAAACCTGTTCCTTGGGTCAGTACATATTTGGAAAAATAAAAACAAAAATAAAATTATATTAACTTATATTAACTTTTTATATCAAAAGTATGATCAATGAAATGCATGTGTTTGTGTTCCAGAGCAAATTAGATCCAGCTGAAAAGTGGTGACCTGAGTAATATAAGTGAAAAATAATTGCTCTAAATACCATGTAGAGAAAATCAAGATGAAAAATAGAAGATATGCTTAAGAGTAATTGGAGATAAAATATAAGTCCAGGGGTGCCTGGGTGGCTCGGTCATTAAGAGTCTGCCTTCGGCTCAGGTCATGACCCCCGGGTCCTGGGAGCCCTGCATTGGGCTCCCTGCTCAGTGGGAAGCCTGCTTCTCCCTCTCCCACTCCCCTGCCTGTGTTCCCTCTCTCACTGTGTCTCTCTCTGTCAAATAAATAAATAAAATATTAAAAAAAATAAGTCCAATATATTTTTAGTATATTTTCCTGAAGGAAAAAAGAGCAGAGAGAATGTGCATTAGGCAATATTAGAAGGTAAAATGTCTGAGACTCTTCCAGTATTGACTGAACGTATTGATATTTAAGAAGAGAAAAGCATAAGTCCTCAGTGGAATAAACGAAAATTACTCCACATTTATATGAATAATAGGGAATTTTAGACTACCACTGAAAAATCTATGTATCAATACTTAGAATGAAGCAAAAAGCACTTGGGGAGGAGAGACAAGATAGTGGAGAAGTAGGAGACCCTGTTTCAACCGGTCCCATAATGTGAGCTAATTATCTACCAGAACACTCTGAACATGCATTAAATCAGCCTGAGATGTAGGATTATACACTTCTAGATCTCTGCAGGGGCAGAGGACACCACTGGAGAGGTATAGAGGAGTGGGAACTATCAGACTGATATCAGAGGATAAATAGAAGGGGGAGGGAGCCACCAGAAGTATTTCCACCCTTTGGAAAGTAATACCCCAATAAGAAAGTGCCTTGCAGTTGGGCACCAGTATTAACTTGGAGTCTGGTTAAAAGCACTCAAATAGAGCAAAAGATCTTAAAGGGCAACTGGTGGAATTGGGTGGTCAAGGGCATGGGCCTAAACCCATGGACCCAGGATAGCCTCCACTGGTGATCACCCATGCCAGAGAGAGTATGGCAGAGTTGCCAATTCCTGGTCCCTGAGCCTCCAGTGCTGCATGGCTTGCACCATTGCTCGGCCAGGGCACATTTCCACCCCACATGAGGGAGTCTGGTGGTGCTATCTAGAACCACACGCTTTTGCACTCTGCATTCACTGCATGACCAGGGTCTAACCCACTCCCCACCTGAGCCTGAGAAAGCTCCCTGCAGGCACTAGCTGGTGGTCTCTAGGACCAGCCAAAGGTCTGGACTCTCCCACCCCCAGCCTAAAGGAACTCAGTACAATCTCTAGTCCCGATCCCCCGGTGGCAACCTGTGCAACTGTGAGGTCTGGACCCAAGAGAGCAGTCCTGGCAAAAGTACTGGTAGTGGGCTCCCTGAACCAATATCACTCATGGTTTTAGTGGCATGGTGGTACAGAGACAAGCGGGCACTTCGGGCGACCCCTAAGAAAGTGGCTGGGAACATGCATTGCCAATGGGAAGCTGCATGGCTCAGCAGAGTTTGCAGAGGGGGAATCTGTGTGTTCTGGACCAACCAAAGGGGAGCATACTGAGGTTTCTCTCTCAGATGGAGGTCTGGGTACAGTTAGCTTTTCACTAAACCTCCAAAAAGCCGCAAAAAGCCACCAAAGAACAAAAACCTCCAGAGAACAAAAGCCTGAAAAACTGGTTTCCACAGAGACCAGCCCCTTAATAGGGGGCAGGAGAACTCAACCCAAGCAAGACTGACTGAAAAACAACACAGCAGTACTCTCCACCCAAAAGCCGGCCAAAAGAATGAGAAGACAACCACCACAGGGTCCCCATAAAACTGTAAAACCCCAACATTGGGAGAAAACAATATATTATGCTCCTGGTATTGCCCTAAAACCTGTGTATTTCATAGGTACAACTTTTATTTTTAATTCATTCTCACTATTCTTGTTCTTTTTAATTTTTTTGACCAACTTACCATTACAACTAGAGGTTTGATACATGTTCCATAATAACCTTTTAACTTGAACTTTTTTCATACATATACCTGTGTTTTTCTTTTTCTTCTCTATTTTAAAAAATATACATACAGATATAAGATTCAAGGTAATCCCCTTTCCCTAATCAATACTACCTCTATATATAAACCAGTTTTGATCTCCCTTTATACATAGAAAGTTGAGTCTTTTAACAAAGATATCAAGATACACCTAGGAAGAAACAAAATAACCTTCCTCACCCACATTGAAGATTTATAATCATCCTCCCATCTTTTTCTTCTGTCAGTGTTTCTGTGTATTTGTTTTTGTTCTGGTATTATATAAATCTTATCCTTGGGGATCATTTCGGCTGGGTTCCTTTTTTTTCTTATCATTTACTTTTGTTGGTCTTTTTGTTTGTCCATTTTTTTTAAAGATCTTATTTATTTGACAGAGAGAGATCAGAAGTAGGCAGAGCAGCAGGCAGAGAGAGAGGGGGAAGCAGGCTCCCTGCCAAGCAGAGAGCCCGATGTGGGGCTCGATCCCAGGACCCTGAGATCATGACCTGAGCCGAAGGCAGAGGCTTAACCCACTGAGCCACCCAGGTGCCCCTGTTTGTCCATTTTTGTTTGTATACCTTACAAATCTTACCATTAGGGTCCATTCAGGCTAAGTCTTCTCTTTTGTTTCTCTCTCTGTTTTTCTCTACCTTTTTTCTTTCTTTTTGGTGGTGACTTCAATTGCTCCAAAGCATTCCAGGGTGCACCCTGCCTGGATTGTGGTTGATATATTCAGCTATTCATCCACTCAACCACCTCTCACCAAAATGACTAGGAGGAGGAACAGCCAACAGCAAAAAAATTCAGAGACTGTGCCCTCTCCATTATAACTATTGGATATGGACATAAACAGTATGTCAGAAAGGGAATTCAGAGTTACAATTATCCAGGCAATGACTAAGTTGGAGAAAACCATTAGTGACAACATAGAATCCCTAAGGGCAGAAGTAAAAGCAACTGGGAAGAAGTTAAAAATGCTATCAATGAAATCCAATCTCATCTAAATACTCTAACAGCTAGGGTAACCAAGGTAGAAGATAGAATTAGTGATCCAGAGGACAAACTGAAAGAGAAAAAGGATCAGGAGGAGGCATGGAAGAAACAGCTTAGAAATGATGAAAACAGAATTAGGGAAATAAATGACTCCATGAAACGTTCCAACATCAGAATTATTGGGTTCCCTGAGGGGGTGGAGAAAGAGAGAAGACTAGAAGACATAGTTGAACAAATTCTGGGTGAAAAATTTCCCAATCTGGGGAATGGAACCAGTGTTTGTGTATTAGAGGTAGAAAGTACACCTCCCAAGATCAATGAATCTAGAAAGACTTCAAGGCACTTGATTGTGAGACTGATGAATCATAATTTTAGACAAGAGCTTCTGAGGGCAGCTAGGGGGGAAGAGATTCCTTACGGACAGAGAAATTCCATCAGAATAATGCCAGATCTGTCCACAGAAACCTGGCAAGCCAGAAAAGGCTAGAAAGACATATTCAGGGCACTGAATGAGAAGAACATACAGCCAAGAATACTTTATTCAGCAAGGTTGATATTCATAGTGGATGGAGACATAAAGAGCTTCCAAGACCGGCAGGGTTTAAAAGAGTATGTGACCACCAAGCTGGCACTACAAAAATAATTAAGGGGGAGTTCTATAAGACAAGAACAACCCAAGAGAGACATAGAACAGAAATTTACAGAGACAATCTATAGAAACAAGGACATCACAAGAAACATGATGTCAATAAAAAGATTATCTTTCAATAATCACTCTCAACGTGAATGGACTAAATGCTTCCATAAAACGGCACAGGGTTGCAGACTGAATAAAATAACAGGACCCATCCATGTGCTGTCTACAAGACACCCATTTGGAACCATAAAGATACATTCAGACTGAAAATGAAGGGATTGAGAAGCATCTTTCATGCCAATAGGCCTCAAAAGAAAGCTGGGATAGCAATACTCATTTCAGATAAATTATATTTTAAACTAAAGACTAGTCAGAGATAAAGGGTCTATCCACTAAGATCTAACAACTGTAAATATTTAGGCACCCAATATGGGAGCTGCCAACTACATAAGACAACTGTTAATCAAGAGAAAGAGTCATATTGATATGAATACATTAATCATAGGGGATCTTACCATACCACTCTCAATAATAGATCATCGAAGCAGAAAATCAATAAAGAAACAAGAGCATTGAATGACACATTGGACCAGATGGAACTCATAGATATATATAGAACATTCCACCCTAATAGAAAAGAATACTTACTCTTCGCTAGCACACATGGACCTTTCTCCAGAATAGACCACATACCGAGTCACAAATCTGGGCCCAACTGATACCAAAAGATTGAGATTAGTCCCTGCATATTCTCAGACCACAGTGCTTTGAACGTGGAACTCAACCACAAGAAAATGTTTGGAAGGAATTTGAACAGTTGAAAGTTAAAGACTACCTTGCTAAAGAATGTTTGGATCAACCAGGAAATCAAAGAAGAACATAAACAATTCATGGAAGCCAATAAGAATGATGACACATCAGTCCAAAACCTATGGGATACAGCAAAGGTGGTCCTAAGGGGGAAATACATAGCCATCTGAGAATCACTCAAAAAACCTGAAAAATCCAGAATACAACAGCTCTCTTTACACCTTAAAGAACTGTTAAATCAAAACAAATTAAGCCAACCCCACACACAAGAAGGGAAATAATCAAGATTAGAGAAGAGATCAATGAGATAGAAACTAGGGATACAGTAGAACACATCAACAAAACTAGAAGCTGGTTCTTTGAAAGAATCAATAAGATCGATAAACCAATGGCCAAACTAATAATCCAAAAGAAAAGAGAGAGGACCCAAACTAATAAAATTATGAATGAAAAGGGAGAGATCACGACTAACACCAAGGAAACAGAAATAATCATCAGAAATTATTATCAACCAATATATGTCAATAAGTTAAGTAACCTAGACGAAATGGATGCATTCATGGAAACTTATACACTTCCAAAACTAAATCAGGAAGAAATTGACAACCTGAACAGACCAATATCTAGTAACGAGATTAAAGTAGTGATTAAAAACCTCCCCAAAAAACAAGAGCCCAGGACCTGAAGGAGTCCCTGGAGAATTCTACAAACATTCAAAAAAGAAATAATACCTATTTTAATGAAGCTGTTTCAAAAAATAGAAACAGAAAGAAAACTTCCAGACTCGTTTTATGAAGCCAGCATTACCCTAATGCCCAAACCAGGCAAAGACCCCACCAAAAAGGAGAATTTCAGTCCAATACCCCTGATGAATATGGATGCCAAGATTCTCAACAAGATCCTAGCTAATAGGCTCCAACAGTACATTAAAAAGATTATCCACCATGACCAGGTGGGATTTATCCATGGGATGCAAGGGTGGTTCAACATTCACAAATCAATCAACGTGATAGAACAAATCAATAAGAGAAGAGAAAAGAACCACATGGTCCTCTCAATTGATGCAAAAAAAGCATTTGAAAAGATATAGCTTCTGTTCCTGATTAAAACAATTCAAAGTATAGGGATAGAGGGAATATTCCTCAACTTCATAAAATCTATCTATGAAAGACCCACAGCAAATATCATCCTCAATGGGGAAAAGTGGACAGCCTTCCCTTTGAGATCAGGAACACGACAAGGATGTCCAACCTCACCACTGTTGTTCAACATAGTACTAGAAGTCCTAGCAACAGCAATCAGACAACAAAAAGAAATAAAAGGTATTCAAATGGGCAATGAAGAAGTCAAACTCTCTCTCTTCACAGATGACATGATACTTTATACAGAAAACCCCAAAGACTCCAACCCCAAACTACTAGAACTCATACAGCAATTCAGTAATGTGGCAGGATACAAAAACAAGGTACAGGAATCAGTTGCTTTCTTATATACTAACAATGAAAATATAGAAAGGGAAATTAGAGAATTTATTCCATTTACTATAGCACCAAGAACCATAAGAGACCTGGGAATAAACCTAACCAAAGAGGTAAAGGATCAGTACTTGAGGAACTTCAGAACACTCATGAAAGAAACTGAAGAAGACACAAAAGATGGAAAAGCATTCCATGTTCACGGATCAGAAGACTAAACATTGTTAAAATGTCTATACTGCCTAGAGCAATCTATACTTTCAATGCCATCCTGATCAAAATTCCACCGGCATTTTTCAAAGAGCTGGAACAAACAATCCTAAAATTTATATGGAAGCAGAAGAGACCCCGAATCGCTAAGGAAATGTTGGAAAAGAAAAACAAAACTGGGGGCATCATGTTGCCTTATTTCAAGCTTTACTACAAAGCTGTGATCACCAAGACAACATAGTACTGGCACAAAAACAAACACAGACCAGTGGAACAGACTAGAGAGCCCAGATATGGACCCCCAACTCTATGGTCAAATGATCTTCAACAAAGCAGGATAAAATATATAGTGGGAAAAAGACAGTCTCTTCAATAAATGCTGCTGGGAAAATGGGACAGCTATGTGTAGAAGAATGAAACTTGACCATTCTCTTACACCATACACAAAGATAAACTCAAAATGGATAAAAGACCTCAACGTGAGGCAAGAATCTATCAAAATCCTAGTGGAGTACATAGGCAGTACCCTCTTCGACATCAGCCACAGCAACTTCTTTCAGGACATGTTTCCAAAGACAAAGGAAACAAAAGTGAAAATGAACTTTTGGGACTTCATCAAGATCAAAAGCTTCTGCACAGCAAAGGAAACAGTCAACAAAACAATGAGACAACCCATAGAATGGAAGAAGATATTCACAAATGACAGTACAGAGGGCTGATATCCAAGATCTATAAAGAACTCCTCAATCTCAACACACACAAAACAGATAATCATGTCAAAAAATGGATAGAAGACATGAACAGATACTTCTCCAAAGAAGACATACAAAAGGCTAACAGACACATGAAAAAATGTTCATCATCATTAGCCATCAGGGAGATAGAAATCAAAACCATGTTGAGATATCACCTTATACCAGTTAGAATGGCCAAAATGAGCAAGACAGTCAACAACAAGTGTTGGAGAGGATGTGGAGAAAGGGGAACCCTCTTCTACTCTTGGTGGGAATGGAAGTTGGTGTAGCCACTTTGGAAAACAATGTGGAGATTCCTTAAGAAATTAAAAATAGAGCTACCATATGACCCTGCAAATTCACTACCAGGTATTTACCCCAAAGATACAGATACAGTGAAAAGAAGGGCCATCTGTACCCCAGCATTCATAGCAGCAATGGCCATAGTCACCAAACTGTGGAAGGAGCCAAGATGCCCTTCAACAGACGAGTGGATAAAAAAGATATCTTCCATATATACAATGGAATATTATGCCTCCATCAGAAAGGATGAATACCCAACTTTTGTATCAACATGGACAGGTATGGAGGAGATTATACTGAGTGAAATAAGTCAAGCAGAGAGAGTTAATTATCATATGGTTTCACTTACTTGTGGAGCATAAGGAATAACACAGAGATCATTGGGAGATGGAGAGAAGTGAGTTGGGGGAAATCGGAGGGGAAGACACACCATGAGAAACTGTGGACTCTGAGAAACAAACTGATGTTTGGAGGGGCAGGGGTGGGGGGTTGGGTGAGTCTGGTGGTGGGTATTAAGGAGGGAACATATTGCATGGAACAGTGGGTGTGGTGCATAAACAATGAATTTTGGAACACTGAAAAAATAAAATAAAATAAAAAATTTTTAAAGTTGAGTATAAATAAATAAATAAAATCTTAAAAAATAAAAAAATGAAAAATGCAAAGCACTGGGAAGGACATTTTAAAAATTAAACATACGGGAGGAGTCAAGATGGTGGAGAAGTAGCAGGCTGAGATGACATCAGGTAGCAGGAGATCAGCTAGATAGCTTATCAAACCATTGTGAACACCTACAAATCCAACAGGAGATCGAAGAGAAGAACAGCAACAATTCTAGAAACGGAAAATCAACCACGTTCTGAAGGGTAGGACTGGCGCAGAAGTGAATCCAAAGCGATGGGAAGATAGACCTTCGGGGGAGGGGCTGGCTCCTGGCAAGCGATGGAATAATGGAGCACAAAATCAGGACTTTCAAAAGTCTGCTCCACTGAGGGACATGGCTCCAGAGGCTCAACCAGGCTGAAGCCCACATGGGGTCATGTGGTCCCAGATCCCGAGGGGTCACAGAAGGATGGGGGTGTCTGAGTGTTGCAGAGCTCACAGGTAGTAGAGCGGGGAAGCCAGCTACAGAGCCAGAGCCAAAGCCAAGGAGTGAGCTCTCAGCTCAGGGTTATGTTGAACCGGTCACATGCTGGGTGAGCTCAGAGCACAGCTGGAGGCCAAGGAGACGGGAGTGATTGAGCGCTTTTCTCTGAGGGCGCAATGAGGAGTGGGGCCGAGAGCTCTCAGCTCCTGTGGTCCAGAGATTGGGAGGCCGCCATTTACATTCCCATCCTCCACAACTCTTCGGAAAGCGATCAGGGAACAAAAGCTCCCAAAGGCGAAACAGGGCAGATTACTTAGCCCGGCCCCTGGTAAAGGCAGTGCAATTCTGCCTCCGGCAAAGACACTTGAGAATCACTACAACAGGCCCCGCCCCCAGAAGATCAACAAGAAATCCAGCCAGGACCAAGTTCACTTACCAAGGAGAACAGCAGAATTCCAGAGGAGAAAGCAAAGCATGGAATTCATGGCTTTCTCCCCATGATTCTTTAGTCTTGCAGTCAATTAATATTTTTAATTTTATTTTTTTTCTTCTGCTAAATTTTTTTAACTTTTACCCTTTCCTCTTTTAACGTTTTTTAACTAGTTTATCTTAACAATAACTTTCATATAAAAAATAATAATCTTTTTTGAACCTTCATTATTATAGTCATATTTTATCCTTCATTGTATATAACTTTATTTTTTGTATACACATAGGGTTTTTTCTTCTAAAAAATTTGGGGTACAACCTCTTCTAATAGATCAAAATATACCCTAAATCTAGCTCTGGGCTTGTTCTAGTCTCCAGCCCAAGCAATTTGTCTTCACTTTCTTTTTCTTTATTCTCCCAACCAACTTACTTTGTCAATTCCCTTTTTAGAAATTAAAAAGTAAAATTAAAAAAAAAAATTTTCATCTTTATAGGCATACTCCATCCCTTCTTTGTGCTTAGCATTATATATGTTTTTCATTCTTTAAAATTTTGGGAGGTAGTTTCTTCTAAGAGACCAAAATACACCCAAAATTAAGTGGGTGACCCTGTTCTAGTCACCAGTCTAATATAATATATATATATATTTTTTTTTATTTGTTTTCTTTTTTTAATTTTTTTTTTCTGAACTACTTTTTATCATCTTTCTCCCTCCCATGATTTGGAGTCTCTTGTGATTTGGTTAAAGCACATTTTCCTGGGGTTTTTGCCACACTTTTAGTATTTTATTTACTCCTTCATGTATTCTTATCTGAACAAAATATCAAGGTGGAAAAACTCACCACAAAAAAAAAAAAAGAACAAGAGGCAGTACCAAAGGCTAGCGACATAATCAATATGGACATTGGTAATATGTCAGATTTAGAGTTCTGAATGACAATTCTCAAGGTTCTAGCCAGGCTCAAAAAAGGCATGGAAGATATTAGAGAAACCCTCTCCAGAGAGATAAAAGCCATTTCTGGAGAAATAAAAGAACTAAAATCTAACCAAGTTGAAATTTAAAAAAAGCTATTAATGAGGTGCAATAAAAAATGGAGGCTCTTACTACTAGGATAAATAAGGCAGAAGAAAGAATTAGTGATATAGAAGACCAAATGACAGAGAATAAAGAAGCTGAGCAAAAGAGAGACAAATAACTACTGGACAATGAGGGGAGAATTCAAGAGATAAGTGACACCATAAGACGAAACAACATTAGAATAATTGGGATTCGAGAAGAAGAAGAAAGAGAAAGGGGAGCAGAAGGTATATTGGAGAGAATTATTGGAGAGAATTTCCCTAATATGGCAAAGGGAACAAGCATCAAAATCCAGGAGGTGCAGGGAAAACCCCTCAAATCAATAAGAATAGGTCCACACCCCATCACCTATAGTAAAATTTACAAGCCTTAGCCACAAAGAGAAAATCCTGAAAACAGCATGGGACAAGAAGTCTGCAACATACAATGGTAAAAATATTAGATTGGCAGCAAACTTATCCACAGAGACCTGGCAGGCCAGAAAGAACTGGCATGATATATTCAGAGCACAGAACGAGAAAAACATGGAGCCAAGAATACTATATCCAGCTAGGCTATCATTGAAAATAGAAGGAGAGATAAAAAGCTTCCAGGACAAACAAAAACTGAAAGAATTTGCAAACACCAAACCAGCTCTACAGGAAATATTGAAAGGGGTCCTCTAAGCAAAGAGAAACCCTAAAAGTAGTAGATCAGAAAGGAACAGAGACAATATACAATAAGAGTCACTTTATAGGCAATACAATGGCACTAAATTCATATCTCTCAATAATTACCCTGAATGTAAAGGGGCTAAATGCCCCAATCAAAAGACACAGGGTATCAGAATGGATAAAAAAAAAAAACCATCAATATGCTGCCTACAAGAAACTCATTTTAGACCCAAAGACACCTCCAGATTTAAAGTGAGGGGGTGGAAAACAATTTACCATGCTAATGGACATCAGAAGAAAGCTGGGGTGGCATTCCTTATATCAGATCAATTAGATTTTAAGCAAAAGACTATAATAAGAGATGAGGAAGGACACTATATCATACTCAAAGGTACTGTCCAACAAGAAGATCTAACAATTTGAAATATCTATGCCCCTAACAAGGAAGCAGCTAATTATATAAACAAATTAATAACAAAATCAAAGAAACACATCAGCAATAATATAATAATAGGGGGCCCCTCAGTGGCTCAGTGGGTTAAAGCCTCTGCCTTTAGATCTGGTGATGATCCCAGGGTACTGGGATCGAGCCCCACATCAGGCTCTCTGCTCGGCAGGGATCCTGCTTCCTCCTCTCTCTCTTCCTGCCTCTTGTCTACTTGTGATCTCTGTCTGTCAAATAAATAAATAAAATCTTTAAAAATATATATAATAATAGTAGGGGACTTTAACACTCCCCTCACTGAAATGGACAGATCACCCAAGCAAAAGATCAATAAGGAAATAAAGGCCTTAAATGACACATTGGACCAGATGGACATCACAGATATATTGAGAACATTTCATCCCAAAGCAAAAGAATACAATTTCTTCTCTAGTGCACATGGAACATTCTCCAGAACAGATCACATCCTGGGTCATAAATCAGGTCTCAATCGGTATCAAAAGTTTGGGATCATTCCCTGCGTATTTTCAGACCACAATTCTCTGAAGCTAGAACTCCATCACAAGAGGAAATTTGGAAAGAACCCAAATACATGGAGACTAAACAGCATCCTTTTAAAGAATGAATGGGTCAACAAGGAAATTAAAGAAGAATTGAAAAAAATTCATGGAAACAAATGATAATGAAAACACAATAGTTCAAAATCTGTGGGACACAGCAATGGCAGTCCTGAGAGAAAAATATATAGCGATCCAAGCATTTCTCAAGAAACAAGAAAAGTCTCAAATACACAACCTAACCCTACACCTAAAGGAGCTGGAGAAAGAACAACAAAGAAAGCCTAAACCCAGCAGGAGAAGAGAAATCATAAAGATCAGAGCAGAAATCAATGAAATAGAAACAAACAAACAAACAAAAAAACAATAGAACAAATCAAGGAAACTAGGAGCTGGTTCTTTGAAAGAATTAATAAGATTGATAAACTCCTAGCCAGACTTATCAAAAAGAAAAGAGAAAGGACCCAAATCAATAAAATCATGAATGAAAGAGGAGAGATCACAACTAACACCAAAGAAATACAGACAATTATAAGAACATACTATGAGCAACTCTACGCCAACAAATTTGACAATCTGGAAGAATTGGATGCATTCCTACAGACATATAAACTACCACAACTGAACCAGGAAGAAATAGAAAGCCTGAACAGACCCATAACCAGTAAGAAGATTGAAACAGTCATCAAAAATCTCCAAACAAACAAAAGCCCAGGGCCAGACGGCTTCCTGGGGGAATTCTACCAAACATTTAAAGAAGAACTAATTCCTATTCTCCTGAAACTGTTCCAAAAAATAGAAACAGAAGGAAAACTTCCAAACTCATTTTATGAGGCCAGCATCACCTTGATCCCAAAACCAGACAAGGATCCCATCAAAAAAGAGAACTACAGACCAATATC
This sequence comes from Lontra canadensis, assembly GCF_010015895.1. Taxonomy (NCBI): domain Eukaryota; kingdom Metazoa; phylum Chordata; class Mammalia; order Carnivora; family Mustelidae; genus Lontra; species Lontra canadensis. The sequence goes on from NW_022631145.1 coordinate 796,546, forward strand.
CTTGATTTTCACAGATGTGAAAATTCTCACCAAAATACTAGCCAATAGGATCCAACAGTACATTAAGAGGATTATTCACCACAACCAAGCAGGATTAATTCCAGGGCGGCAAGGTTGGTTCAACATCTGCAAATCCATCAATGTGATACAATAAATTAATAAAAGAAAGAACGAGAACCATATGATACTCTCAATATGTGCCGAAAAAGCATTTGACAAACACCTTATACCTTCCTGATCAAAACTCTTCCAAGTGTAGGGATAGAGGGTACATACCTCAATATCACAAAAGCCGGTTATTCATCTCTATGAAAAACCCACAGCAATTCTCATTCTCAATGGAGAAAAGCAGAAAGCTTTTCCCCTAAGGTCAGGAACAGCAGGAATGTCCACTATCACCACTGCTATTCCACATAGTACTAGAAGTCCTAGCCTCAGCAATCAGACAACAAAAAGAAATTAAAGGCATCCAAATTTGCAAAGAAGAAGTCAAACTATCACTGTTTGCAGATGATATGATACTATATGAGGAAAACCCAAAAGACTCTACTCCAAATATGCTAGAAGTTGTCCAGGAATTCAGTAAAGTGTTAGGATATAAAATCAATGCACAGCAATCAGTTGCATTTCTCTACACCAAAAACAAGACAGAAGAAAGAGTAATTAAGGAGTCAATCCCATTTACAATTGCACCCAAAACCATAAGATACCTAGGAATATACCTAACCAAAGAGGCAAAGAATCTATATTCAGAAAACTATAAAGTACTTATGGAAGAAATTGAGGAAGACACAAAGAAATGGAAAAATGTTCTATGCTCCTGGATTGGAAGAATAAATATTGTGAAAATGTCTATGCTACCTAATGCAATCTACAAATTTAATGCAATCCCTATCAAAATCCCATCCATTTTTTTCAAAGAAATGGAACAAATAATCCTAAAATTTATATGGAACCAGAAAAGACCACGAATAGCCAAAGGAATATTGAAAAAGAAAGCCAAAGTTGGTGGCATCACAATTCCGGACTTCAAGCTCTATTACAAAGCTGTCATCATCAAGACAGCATGGTACTGGCAAAAAACCAGACACATAGATCAATGGAACAGAATAGAGAGCCCAGAAATAGACCCTCAACTCTACGGTCAACTAATCTTCGACAAAGCAGGAAAGAATGTCCAATGGAAAAAAGACAGTCTCTTCAATAAATGGTGTTGGGAAAATTGGACAGCCACATGCAGAAAAATGAAATTGGACCATTTCCTTACACCACACATGAAAATAGACTCAAAATGGATGAAGGACCTCAATGTGAGAAAGGAATCCATCCAAATCCTTGAGGAGAACACAGGCAGCAACCTCTTCGACCTCAGCCGCAGCAACTTCTTCATAGGAACATCACCAAAGGCAAGGGAAGCAAGGGCAAAAATGGAATATTGGGATTTCATCAAGATCAAAAGCTTTTGCACAGCAAAGGAAACAGTTGACAAAACCAAAAGACAACTGACAGAATGGGAGAAGATATTTGCAAACGACATATCAGATAAAGGGCTAATATCCAAAATCTATAAAGAGCTTAGCAAACTCAACACCCAAAGAACAAATAATCCAATCAAGAAATGGGCAGAGGACATGAACAGACATTTCTGCAAAGAAGACATCCAGATGGCCAACAGACACATGAAAAAGTGCTCCACATCACCCGGCATCAGGGAAATACAAATCAAAACCACAATGAGATACCACCTCACACCAGTCAGAATGGCTAAAATTAACAAGTCAGGAAATCACAGATGCTGGCGAGGATGCGGAGAAAGGGGAACCCTCCTACACTGTTGGTGGGAATGCAAGCTGGTGCAACCACTCTGGAAAACAGCATGGAGGTTCCTCAAAATGCTGAAAATAGAACTACCCTATGACCCAGCAATTGCACTACTGGGTATTTACCCTAAAGATAAAAACATAGTGATCCGAAGGGGCACGTGCACCCGAATGTTTATAGCAGCAATGTCTACAATAGCCAAACTATGGAAAGAACCTAGATGTCCATCAACAGATGAATGGATAAAGAAGATGTGGCAATATATACAGTAGAATACTATGCAGCCATCAAAAGAAATGAAATCTTGCCATTTGCAAGAATGTGGATGGAACTAGAGGATATTATGCTTAGTGAAATAAGTCAATTGGAGAAAGACAACTAACATATGATCTCCCTGATATGAGGAAGTGGAGATGCAATGTGGGGGGTTTAGGGGATAGGAAAAGAATAAATGAAACAAGACGGGATCAGGAGGGAGAAAAACCATAAGAGACTCTTAATTTCACAAAACAAACTGAGGGTTGCTGGAGGGAGGGGGGTCGGGAGAGGGTGGTGGGGTTACGGACATTGGGGAGGGTATATGCTATGGTGAGTGCTCTGAAGTGTATAAACCTGCCAATTCACAGACCTGTACCCCTGGGGCTAAAAATACATTATATGTTTATTAAAAATTTTTAAAAATAATTTAAAAAAATACATATTAGAAAAGAAGAAATATCAAATAAACAGAGCAATCAAGTCAAGAGTTCAAAAAAAGAAAAAACAAATGAAACAAAGAAGTGAGTAAAATAATCATTTACAAAAGAGAAAAACCAGTAGAAAAAAAAACAACCAAAAAAGTCTATAAACATTGATTAAAAATATAAAAAGTTCTAAAATGTTTGCTCCATTTGGTAGAAGTTGTAGTGTGTGTTTGTTGGGAGGAGGTTAGTGGTACATACCCACTATTAAAATATTAAAAGTAAAAAGAACACAGGACTGCAGTGGTTATGGCAAAAATTTTTAGCATGTAAGAGTATACCATGAACACAATCAATAGAATAAAAAGACAACCTATGGAATAAGTCAAAATATTTGCAAATCATATATCTGATAAAGCATTAATATACAGAATATACAAATAATATACTCTTATAACTCAACAAAATCAACAACAAAAAAAACAGTCTAGTTAAAAAAGTGGGCAAAGACTTGAATAGACATTTCTCAAAAGATGATATACAAATGGCCAAGAAATTCATAAGTACATACTCAGCATCTTTCACCATTAGGGAAACCCAAATCAAAGCCACAGTGAGATACTCTCTTTCATCCTTTGGGATGGCTACAATCAGAAAACAAAAATTTAAAAAAAATAAAATATAATGTAATATAATATAATATAATATAATATAATATAATATAATATATAAACCCCGAGTGTTAGTAAGGATGTGGACAAATTGGAATCCTTGTGTGCTGCTGTTATGAATGTCAAATGATTCACCTTCTATGGTAAACTGTATGGCAGTTCCTCAGAAAACCAAAAATAGGATTACCATATGATCCAGAAATTCCACCTCTGAGTATATCCAAAAGATTAATATGCAGGAACTTGAAATTATATTTGCATGCCCAAGTTCACAGCAGCATTTTTCACAGTAACCAAGTAGTGGAAGCAACCCAAGTGTCCCTTGGCAGGTAAATGGATAAGCAAAATGTGACATTTATACACAATAGAGTATTATTCAGGCATGAAAAGGAAGGAAATTCTGGTACATGCTACAGCATGAGTGAAACTTAAAGACGTTATTCTAAGTGAAACAAGCCATTCACAAAAAAACCCACAAATATTTTATGATCTCACCTAGTTGAGCTATCTTGAATAATCAGATTCATAGAGTCAGAAAGTACAAGGGTGGTTGGCAGGGGCTAGGGCAGAGGGGGAATGGAGAGTTGTTTTTTAATGACATTCAGTTTTAATTTTGCAGGAATTAGTTGCATGACAATATGAGTATACTTCACATTACTGAACTGTACACTTAAAAACAATTAAAATGGTATGTTTTATGTTATATATTTTTTACAATAAAAATAATAGTCAAAAATACACCATGTGCATCTTTATGTCAATAGTCAAAAGGTGATAAAGTGGACAATTTCATATAAAAAATGTAATGCAAAAAAAAACTCGTATAAAAAATGTAATGCACTACAATCCATTCAATAAGAAAATTTTAAAAACCTAAACCAGTCCAGAAGTTTTCACATGATGGTATAACAAATTTTCTGGGACTGGTTCAGACTTATTTTAGACAAACAATTCCCAAGAATAGAAAATAGACAAATCACCTAAATCATCCTATCAAGTGACTATAACTCTCATACCTAAATCAGCACTGGCAGTCTGAGAAAAAAACAAACAAACAAAACAAAACAAAACAAAACAAAACACAGAGATCAAGAGTTGGCATGTAACTCTTGATCTCAGGGTTGTAAGTTCAAGCCCCACACTGGGTATAGAGATTACTTAAAAATGAAATCTTTAAAAAAAAAAAAAGACAAATCTTGCTTATGAAAATAGACAAAAATAAAATCAAACTCAGCTATATTTTTAAATAAACCAAAGTTTTTAACAGTTTTATATGAAAAATACAAGGGTGATTTAAAATTAGAAATTTTGACTATAATTCACATTCCTATTTCAAAAATAATTATTGAGTCAAAAATTTGCACATGAAAATAAATAAATGATAAAATTTCCTAAATTATTAAATGCAGAACAAAAAAGGATATATTTGTATGGATGCTTGCATTTGTAGTAAAAGGAGAAAAAGATATTTGGAAAGAATATATAATAACTTCAGGGCAGTGGTCAAGAAAGAGGACAACAAAAGAGAGGTTTGGGACTTAAGTTGTATATATTGCAATTTATTTCTTTAAAAAAGAGAGATCTGAAATAATAAAGTAAAATGTCATTTTTTATAGGTCATATGCATCTCTATTGTAGGAAAAATTACGTCTCAAAGAGAACTGTATATTTTCCAATAGACACTTCTGAGTTATCAGATTCTAGCTCTGTTCACCTTCTTTGAGCTTTGTTGCACCTCTTCATAATCTGCAGGTAACTTCTTGGTGCAAGGCACAAAAAAAGTTTGATATTATCACATTAATTTCTGCAATCTATTAAATAAACTGGTAGAGATTTAACTGACCTCCTCTCCCATTGCCAAAAATAAAAACCAGTTTTTTTCTCCATTTACAGTCTCTACTTTACCCTGTATAAATGGTGCTACTTTGACTTTTTAAAAACCACTTTAGTGAGGCATAATTGACATATAAAAAGCTGTGCAAAAAAAGCTGTACATATTTAATGTATAAAACATGATGAGTTTGGAGATAAGTATACACCCATGAAACCATCAATACAATCTATGCCATGAACTCGTGCATTGAACTAGTTATAACATCTGTCTGGTTCCCTCATAGCATATGAATCCAATAAATTATTGAGCATGTGTTCACTTCTCTATCTGTATAAGAGTCATGATTTTAACTTTTCTGAAAATCATCTTTAACACCATTTCCTATGTCTGTAACATTTCACAATTTTTAAAAATTAAATGACAGAGGTTTGGAAAGACCCAGAAGAAGGAGGAACCAGAGTTATCCTAGTGGCAAGGAGCACTGGACAGAAGGAAAAGCACAGTGAGAAGTTTCTCAGAATGGGGAGTCACAAAGAAACTTTGGGACAATGATTTTATTATATATTTTAAATTTATTTCCTCTTCTATTTTCTGTTTTACTTTCTCTTCATTTTCCCCAAACCTTTAACAATATATTTTACTTCAAAGACCCTTGTGAAGAAGGAGCAAGATGGCAGAAGAGTAGGAAACTGAGATCCCAGAAGTTCACCTAGATAGTTATCAAACCATTCTGAACACCTACAAACTCAAGAGGAGATAGAAGAGAAGAAGAGCAGCAACTCTAGGAACAGAAAATCGACAACTTTCTGGAAGGTAGGATGTATGGAAAAGTGAATCAGAAGTGACAGGAAGAAAGACCACGGGGGGAGGGGCTGGCTCCCAGCAAGTGAAAGAGCAGCAGAGTACAAAAGCAGAACATTCAGAAGTCTGCTCCACTGAGGGATGTCGCTCCAGAAGCTAATTGGGGGTGAAGCCCTCATGGGGACAGTGTGGTCTCAGGACCCATAAGGACACAAAAATGCCAGGGGTGTCTGAGTATGGCAGAGTTCCCAGGTTTCAGAGTGGGAAAGCCAGCTGCAGAGATGGAGATGAGCAATGGGCTCTCAACTCTGGATTACCTTAACCATGATCAAAAGCATAGTCGGCTACTGCTCTTCAAGCAGAGACCCCACAAGCAACAGATCCAGGGAGACCCCCTCCTTCCTCCTCCGGGAGGAGTGGCACTGCAGGAATCTGCTGGGTTTGGATACTCCAAACAGGGCCATGCACCAGAGATAATTCTCAGTCACAGGCTGGGTGAGCTTGGAGTGTAGCTGGAGACCAGGGAGATAGGAGTAATTGACTGCTTTTCTCTGAGAGCACACTGAGGAGTGGGGCCCTGAGCTCTCAGCTCCTATGGGGCCGGAGATTGGGAGGCCACATCTTCATTCCCATCCTCCAAAGCTGTAGGGGAAGTGCTCAGGAAACAAATGCTACCAAGAGTGAACCTGAGCAGATTACTTAGCCTGGCCCCTGGCAAGGGTGGTGAAATTCCACTTAAGGCAAAGACATTTAAGAATCACTGCAACAGACCCCTCCCCCAGAAGATCAGCAAGAACAACCAGCCAAGACCAAGTTCACCAATCAATGAGAACAGCGGAATTCCAGAGCTAAGGGAAAGCAATGCATAGAATTCATGGCTTTTTCCCCATGATCTTTTAGTCTTTCAAAATTAATTTTTTTAAATTTTATTCTTTTCCTATTCTATCTTTTTAATTTTTCCTCTTTCATATTTTAACATTTATTAACTATTTTACCTTCCAAATACCTTTTTAAAAATCTTTTTTAATTTTCATTATTATACTCATATTTTATCCCTTCATTGCATTTAACCTTATTTCTTGCGTACGTATAGGTTTTTCTTTCTTTAAAATTTTGGGATGCAATTTCTTCTAACAGATCAAAATATACCCTAAATCTAGTGCATGGCTTTGTTCTAGTCTCCAGCCTGATCACATTCTTTCCTTTTTTTTTTTTCTTTTTTCAACCAACTTCTTATCAATTCCTTTTTTAGAATCTTTTAAAATTTTCATCTTTACAGTCATGTTCCATCCCTTTATTGTGTTTACCCTTATTTTTGTGTATGTATATGTATATGTGTATGAGTTTCTCCTTCTTTAAAATTTTGGGAGGTAGTTTCTTCTAACAGACCAAAATACAACCAAAACCAAATGTGTGGCTCTATTCTATTCATTTATTCTATTTGTCAGTCTATTATATATATATATTTTTTTTTTCTTCTTTTTCCCCCCTTTCCCCTCGCTAGTTTCAGGTCACTTCTGATTTGATTAGTGTATATTTTTCTGGGGTCTTTGCTACAAATTTAGTGTTTTGTTCTCTCATTCATCTATTCTTACCTGGATAAAATGACAAGGTGGAAAAGCTCACCACAAAAAAAGAAAGAAACAAACAAAAAAAGGAAAGAAAAGAAAAACAGTACCAACTGCTGGGAACCTAATCAATATGACATTAGTAATATGTCAGAACTAGAGTTCAGAATGATGTTTATCAAGGTACTATTTGGGCTCAAAAAAAGCATGGAAGATACTACAGAATCCCTTTCTAGAGAAATAAAAGAACTAAAATCTAACCAGGTTGAAATAAAAAAAAACTATTAATGAAGAGCAATAAAAAATGTAGGCTCTTACTGCTAGGATAAATGAGACAGAAGAGAGAATTAGTGATATAGAAGACCAAATGATGGAGTATAAAGAAGCTGAGCAAAAGAGAGACAAATCACTAATGGACCTGGATGCGAAAATCTGAGACATAAGTGATAACATAATATGAAACAATATTAGAATAATTGGCATTCCAGGAGAAGAAGGGGGAAAAAGAGGGGCAGAAGGTATATTGGAGCAAAGTACAGTAGTGAATTGTGCTAATTTGGCAAAAGGAACAAACATCAAAATCCAGGAGGCACAGAGAATACCCCTCAAAATCAATAAAAATAGGTCCACACTCTGTCATCTAATAGAAAAACCTACAACTCTCAGTGACAAAGAGAAAATCCTGAAAGAAGCTCAGGGCAAGAGGTTAGAAATATAGAATGGTAGAAATATTATATTGGCAACAGACCTATCCACAGAGACCTGGCAGGCCAGAAAGAACTGGTATGATATATTCAGAGCACTGAACGAAAATAATATGAAGCCAAGAATACTATATCTAGCTAGGCTATCATTGAAAACAGAAGGAGAGATTAAAAAGCTTCCAGGACAAACACAAATTAAAAGAATTTGCAGCACCAAGCCATCCCTACAGGAAATATTGTGTGTGAGAGAGAGATTCTAAAAGTAACAGACCAGAAAGAAACAGAGACAATATATAGTAACAGTCACCTTACAGGCAATACAATGGTACTAAATTCATATCTCTCAATAGTTACCCTGAATGTAAATGGGCTAAATGCCCCAATCAAAAGACACAGGGTATCAGAACGGATTAAAAAAAAAATCAATATGCTGTCTACAAGAAACTCATTATAGACCAAAAGACATTCCAGATTTAAAGTGAGGGGGTGGAACACAATTTACTATGCAAGTGGACATCAACAGAAAGCTGGGGTGGCAATCCTAATATCAGACAAATTATATTTTAAGCCAAAGACTATAATAAGAGATGAGGAAGGACACTATATCGTACTCAAAGGGTCTGTCCAACAAGAAGATCTAACAATTTAAATATCTATGTCCCTAACATGGGAGCAGCCAACTATATAAACCAATTAATAATAAAGTCAAAGAAACACATCAACAATAATACAATAATAGTAGGGGACTTGAACACTCCCCTCACTGAAATGGACAGATCACCCAAGCAAAAGATCAATAAGGAAATAAAGGCCTTAATGACAAACTGGACCAGATGGACATCACAGATATATTCAGAACATTCCATCCCAAAGCAACAGGATACACATTCCTCTTAAGCACACATGGAACATTCTCCAGAATAGATCACATCCTGGGTCTCAAATCAGGTCTCAACTGGTACCAAAAGATTAGGATCGTTCCCTGCATATTTTCAGAGCACAATGCTCTGAAGCTAAAACTCAATCACAAGAGGAAATTTGGAAAGAACCCAAATACATGGAGACTAAAGAGCATCCTACTAAAGAATGAATGGGTCAACCAGGAAATTAAAGAACAATTTTAAAAATTCATGGAAACAAAAGAAAATGAAAGCACAACTTTTCAAAATCTATGGACAGGACACCACAAAGGCAGTCCTGAGAGGAAAATATATAGCCATACAAGCCATTCTCAAGAAACAAGAAAGGTCTCAAATACACAACCTAACCCTACACCTAAAGGAGCTGGCGAAAGAACAGCAAATAAAGCCTAAACCCAGCAGGAGAAGAAAAATCATAAAGATCGGAGCAGAAATCAATGAAACAGAAACCAAAAGAATGGTAGAACAGATCAACAAAACTAGGAGCTGGTTCTTTGAAAGAATTAATAAGATTGATAAACCCCTGGCCAGACTTATCAAAAAGAAAAGAGAAAGGACCCAAATAAATAAAATCATGAATGAAAGAGGAGAGATCACAACCAACAACAAAGAAATACAATTATAAGAACATATTATCAGCGACTATATGCCAGCAAATTTGACTATCTGGAAGAAATGGATGCATTCCTAGAGACACATAAACTACCAAAACTGAACAAGGAAGAAATAGAAAACCTGAACAGACACATAACTAGTAAGGAGATTGATATAGTCAGCAAAAATCTCCCAAAAAACAAGAGCCCAGGACCAGACAGCTCCCCAGGGGAATTCTACCAAACATGTAAAGAAGAATTAATACCTATTCTCCTGAATATATATAAGGTATTTTTTTGTTCCAAAAAATAGAAATGGAAGGAAAACTTCCAAACTCATTTTAAGAGGCCAGCATTACCTTGATCCCAAAACCAGACAAAGGCCCCATCAAAAAAGAGAATTACAGACCAATATCTTTGATGAACACCAATGCAAAAACTCTCACCAACTATCAGCCAATAGGATGCAACAGTACATTAAAAGGATTACTCACCAGGACCAAGTGAGATTTAATCCCGGGCTGCAAGGTTGGTTCAACATCTGCAAATCAATCAATGTGATACACTATCTTAATAAAAGAAAGAGCAAGAACCATATGATACTCTCAATAGATGCTGAAAAAGCATTTGACAAAGTACAGCATCCTTTCTTGATCAAAACTCTTCAAAGTGTAGGGATAGAGAGTACATACCTCAATATCACCAAAGCCCTCTATGAAAAACCCACCTCAAATATCATTCTCAATGGGGAAAAACTGAGAGCTCTTCCCCTAAGGTCAGGAAAACGGCAGGGATGTCTACTATCACCACTGATATTCAACAAGTACTAGGAGTCCTAGCCTCAGCAATCAGACAACAACAACAAAAATACTAAAAGGCATCTGAATCAGCAAAGAAGTGAAACTCTCACTTTTTGCAAATGATAAGATACTTTATGTGGAGAACCCAAAAGACTCCACTCCAAAACTGCTAGAACTCATACAGGAATTCAGTAAAGTGTCAGGATATAAAATCAATGCACAGAAATCAGTTGCATTTCTCTACACCAACAGCAAGACAGAAGAAAGAGAAATTAAGGAGCTGATCCCATTTACAATTGCACCCAAAACCATAAGATACCTAGGAATAAACTAACCAAAGATGCAAAGAATCTGTACTCAGAAAACAATAGTGTACTTATGAAAGAAATGTCTCGTATATTCTATCTTCCAAAGAAAGACACAAAGGAAGACACAAAGAAATGGAAAAACGTTCCATGCTCCTGTATTGGAGGAACAAATATTGTGAAAATGTCTATGGTACCTAAAACAATCTACACATTTAATGCAATCTCTCTCAAAATACCATCAATTTTTTTCAAAGAAATGGAACAAATAATTGTGAAATTTATATGGAACCAGAAAAGACCTTGAATGGCCAGAGGAATACTGAAAAAGAAAACCAAAGTTGGTGGCATCACAATTACAGACTTCAAGCTCTATTACAAAGTCATAATCATCAAGACAGTATGTTACTGGCAAAAAAAAAAAAAGACACATATATCAATGGAACAAAAGAGACCCCATTTCTGGGGTCTCTCAACATAATGGTCAACTAATCTCCAACAAAGCAGTAAATAATGTGCAATGGAAAAGAGACAGTCTCTTCAACCAATGGTGTTGGGAAAATTGGACAGCCACATGCAGAAAAATGAAACTGGACCATTTCCTTAAACCGCACACAAATACAGACTCAAAATGGATGAAAGACCTCAATGTGAGACAGGAATCCATCAAAATCCTTGAGGAGAACACAGGCAGCAACCTCTTCAACCTCAGCTGCAGCAACTTCTCCCTAGAAACAGCGCCAAAGGCAAGGGAAGCAAGGGCAAAATGAACTATTGGGACTTCAAGATCAAAAGCTTTTGCACAGCAAAGGAAATAGTCAATAAAACCAAAAGACAACTGACAGAATGGGAGAAGATATTTGCAAATGACATATCAGATAAAAGGCTAGTAACCAAAATCTATAAAGAACTTATCAAACTCAACACCTAAAGAAAAAATAATCCAATCAAGAAATGGGCAGAAGACATGAACAGACATTTTTGCAAAAACCTCCAAATGTCCAAAAGACACATGAAAAAGTGCTCCACATCACTCAGCATCAGGGAAATACAAATCAAAACCACAGTGAGATACCACCTCACACCAGTCAGAATGGCTAAAATTAACAAGGCAGGAAATGACAAATGTTGGCAAGGATGCGGAGAAAGGGGAACCTTCCTACAATCTTGGTGGGAATGCAAGCTGGTATAGCCATTCTGGAAAACAGTATGGAGGTTCCACAAAAAGTTGAAAATAGAGCTAGTCTATGACCCACCATTCACACTACTGGGTACTTAGCCTAAAGATATCAGTGTAGTGATCCAAAGGGGCACGTGCACCCAAATGATTATAAAAGCAATGTCCACAATAGCCAAGCTATGGAAAAGAACTAGATGTCCATCAACAGATGAATGGATAAAGATGATGTGAGATTATATATATATATATATATATATATATATATATATATATATATAATGTAATACTATGCAGCCATCAAAAGAAGTGAAATCTTGCCATTTGCAATGACATGGATGGAACTAGAGGGTATCTATAAGCAAATAAGCGAAATAAGTCAATCAGAGAAAGACAATTATCATATGATCTCTCTGAAATGAGGAATCTGAGAGGCAGGGCCGGAGGTCATGGGGGGTAGGGAGGGAAAAATGAAATAAGTTAGGATTGGAAGGGAGAAAAACCATAAGAGACTCTTTATTTCATGAAACAAATTGAGGATTGCTGGGGGATGGGTGAGTATGGATAGGGTTGCTGGGTTATGGATGCTGGGGTGGGTATGTAATATGGTGAGTTCTACGAAATGTGTAAGACTGATGATTGACAGACCTGTACCCCTGGGGCAAATAATACATTATATGTTAATAAAAATAAAGAAATAAAAATAAAGAAATAAATAGCCTTGTGGAAATGGTTTAGGAATAAATAAAATTTGGGCAAATCTAAGTAGAGAACACAGCAAACACTACACAAACCCTCCTCTAGGCACATTGGTTATTTCCTCATATTAAATTTCAAATGTTGTTATTCTTGCCAATTATCACTTTGGTTTTGTCCATGGGGATGATTAAATGACAGGTAAAGTATTTTAAGCCAAAATTTTAAAATAACTTAGCTCCTTTTTAGTAAATTATTTCACAGTATTAATGGTATAAGATTTACTGGATCATTATAGAGTTATATTAATTTTTTTCTGATAAATATCATGAACCACGATAGTGAAGGGGTTATTTTCTATTCAAGAGCCCTTGCTCTTGCCTATGAAATAAAATGTATCACTTTATTGGATCTTGATATTTGTGAAAGAGAGATGCACAGGACAATTAAATAAGTGATTTTATTCAGACTATTATAATAGGGAGCATGTTCATTAATGAGAAACATCTCAAAAAAAAAAAAAAACAGAGGCCTGGGATTTTTATAGAGGTAGGTAAACAAAAGAGTCATTATTGAGGTGCTTTTTTTTAAGACTGTGAAAACTATTTTTTATTTCTATATTACCAGTGAAAAACAAAATACAATGACATCATACAATGTTTTCCCTTATAACATAGAAATGGTAACACATGGTGAGATCATGATAAATAACTTTGAAAACACAATCATAGTAAATATTAATGTATTTTTCTTAATGAGTTTTATGAAAGTCATAGGAAGGATGGAGAGGGATGACTCTTAACTGAGTCAATGAGAAAGTGTGGAAGTGGTCTTATCTCAGAATGTGGGAGAGCAGGGGTGTCTTTATGGTTAGCCTATTCTCAGAACACAAAAGTGTTGGGGATTTTTTAATCTTCACTGCTTCCCAGGAGCATAAGGCTCAGATATATTTCAACATTGCTAGTTTTTTTTTTATTCTTGATGAATGAGTATCATTGCTGTTGAATAACTCAGAAGCGTTCATAAACCTGAGTGGGGCAAATCAGAGTTTAAGACAATAGTCTCCCAAGGATTCTTGTTGGCATTGCTCCTGTAACACCAGTTGAATGATCTTTTGAGAGTTAGTGACAGAGGTCAGTGGTTTTAGGGTTGGGAAACAGTCATCTTAAAAGATTGTCTAAATGAAGAAGGAGAAATATATAAATGGTTGCCTTTAAGTAAAGATGCAGAAATTGAACTCTGAGAGTTAACTAGTCTAGTGCATTCCAAGAGGCTAGTGGAAGAAAATCTTTCAGTTATGTAGCACCACTCCCTGAATTTCCTGAAACTCTTAGCTAGGATGTTAATGTTCTTAATGAGGTTGTCTACAGTCCTGCTTACCTCTCATAAAGGACATGTATGACCAAACATCTTGCTAGAATTCCTTAGTGGTCCAGATAGTGGTTTTCCCAGAGAGAATTCCAGCTCATGCATAGTCTGGTGTGGTGATGAGTTCTTCAAAGTTTACAGCAAGTCACTGAATTTCAGCTGGCAAGGCTTCTTCAGATCTTGGGGGAAAGGATCAACTTCAAGCAAACCCAGAGTTCCAATGATGGTCTGGGTGGTGATATTTTAGTTCTTACTGACTCAAAGTCAGGTGGCCGGGGGAAAAGTCATAAATATTAGTTTCAATGATTGTAACCAGATATTGAAGGAGACACAAAGAATTAAAAAATTGATTATGTACCACACCCAGTGTTCCATGCAATATGTGCATAAGCAATGAATCTTGGAACAGTGAAAAAATAAAATTAAATTTAAAAATTTGATAAGGTTTGACAATTTGGACAAGATACAAAATGGTCCATTTCAAATTGCTGCTAGATACCAAAACTGGGTTTTGCATAGTGGGATAGTCAATACAGTCTCTACCAGGAAAATGAGTTAGGTATCTATCAGTTACCTACAATCTACAAAAAGCTCGAAAATAGCTCAAAGACAATGAATATTATTATTAACATCTGATAACCCAGAAGACTATACTAAAGATACTGCATAGTTTTCCATTGAAACTCAAAATTCCTATCTCTACCTTTTTCATCAAAAAAAATCAAAGAAAGATTATTCTTGATCACAGAGTAAGACTGTTCTCATTAATCTCATTAATTATTTACATAGGTGAAGTAACATCGTTAATTTACTATATAGGTTTCTTTAGTTTTTTTCTTTTCCTGGAAACTGGAATTGGACTTTAAAAGCCCTTGAGGCTGAGGTACCAAGCCAAGAACTCACCAAAAGTTTCCATCTGCAGTAAAATATAGATTTGAGCAAATTCCTCTCTTCTTGTGGTCCCCCAAAATGTCCTAAGTTTCTTGGCCCTGCCTGGAAGTAATCCTCCTTTCTCACCTGTAAGCGACAGAACCCTATAAGCCAGGCACCAAACCAGTTTTCCCAATAGGACTTTGTAAATATTGGCTCCATAAAGTGAGCCTTAGTTCATCAGAAGCATCTGGTAACATTTGATTACATAAGTATCATTCTTAAATATGACCATCCAAGCAAGGTCTTGATTATATAAGCACTGTTTCCATATATGTCCTGTTGTTGTCTAATATCAATCAAAGTATTGGGACTACAATAAATAGAAACATATTATGGACAGGTGGGGCATTGGTAATTCTCTAGAATTCTCTAGAAAATTTTCATACTGCATACACCATCTGAAATACACTAATAATGTTTTAGCCATATATATTTAACCCAGAAAAGGCAAAGTCATTGTTATACATTATCATCATGCTGCACATTATGTCCCCATGAACTTAATTATGTTATAACTGGAAGTTTATACATTTTGACCCATTTCATCCATTTCCCCTACCCTCCACCCCCCAACCTCTATCAATATCCAATCTGTTCTCTGTGTCTATGAACTTGTTGTAAAATGTTATTCTGTATTTTCTATGTAAACTGTTTGTATAGCAAAGAGTCTGTGTCATAACAGAATAACCATTTATGGTTCGTGTTGACTTTATTAAATTCTTAATTACTTAAGAAAACAAAGATTTCTCAGAAAAGAGCTAAGGTTCTTTATCTCCTATGTTTACTTTTAAAAATATATTATTGGCAGGACACAAAATTTATTATTTTCAGGTGGAATAGTCAGTTAAGCATATGACTTTTGAATTTGGCTCAGGTCATAATCTCAGGGTCATTAAATGGAGCCCCCATTGGGCTCCATGCTCAACACAGAATTTGCTTGTTCCTCTCCGTCTGCTACCCAACCACCTCCCTGCTCTCTCTCTCTCAAATAATTATGTTATACATCTGAAACTAATACAGAGGTGTGTATCATTTATACTTCAATTTAATAAAATATTTAAAAAGAAAAACATTTTATAGCTTCTGATTAAAAGCAAATCAATAATCTAAGAAATTTTTGTCATTTTAACAGAAAGAAACCAACCTCTAGTTTTGCATCAATATAACATGTAACACTAAACCTATTTGAATGGAATATATTATGTTAAAACCCCACTAAATCTTTGCCAGCTTTGAACACAACATATAAAATTCCTTTTCTGAAAATCTCCTACAGATTTCTATATCCATAAATATCCCTTCTCATAGTGACAACAATCAATATATTCATTTGCTGATCGAAATATGTATAACTTTTCAGTATATGTATGTATGTATATATATATATACACACACACACACATATATATATGTGTGTGTGTGTGTATATATATATAACCAAATATGTATAACCTTTCAGCTGATCCAAATATGTATAACCTGGGGCGCCTGGGTGGCTCAGTGGGTTAAAGCCTCTGCCTTCGGCTCTGGTCATGATCCCAGGATCCTGGGATCGAGCCCCGCATAGGGCTCTCTGCTCAGCAGGGAGCCTGCTTCTCTTCCTCTCTCTCTGCCTGCCTCTCTGCCTACCTGTGATCTCTGTCGGATAAATAAATAAAATCTTAAAAAATATGTATAACCTTTATATATATATATATATATATATATACATATATATGTGTATATATATATACATATATATATATATAATGAAGCAAAAGTACATAAACTAAAGTTATTTTTACTAATTAATATCTCAGTATTCCATTTTACCTCGGAATGAAATAGATACACAATTGATATCCACTTAAGTAACCCAAGTTAGCATCAGTACAAGACATTTTGTTGTTGTCAGAACAAGACTTTAAATTACTAGAGATCTTGGAAATTTTGTTCAAGCTAACATAATACAAAACATAATTTCTGTTGAAATAAAGCTTGTCAAAATAATGATATGACTCACTTAAATACAAGTTTACTTTTTTCATAATCTTAAGCATTTAGTACAAGAAATGCTAGCCTATTCAATAAGTAAACCTGTATAATTTAGGAGTAATATACCCAAGTAGAATAATAGTCTAGCAGTGTACTATATTTAACACTCATAAATCAGAGAAGATAAAAATTTTTATTAAACAAAAAATGTCAAGTTAGAGTCATTTTCCAAATACAGTGGTGAGTTCATTTCCGGGATTCTGTTCTGTTCCACTGATCTATGTGTCTATTTTTTTGCCAGTACCATATTGATTTGATCACTACAGCTTTGTATTATAACTTGAAATCTGGAATTGTGATGCCTCCAGCTCTGCTCTTCTTTTTCAAGATTGCTTTGGCTATTTGGGGTCTTTTGTGGTTCCATACAAATTTTAAGAGTGTTTGTTCAACTTCTGTGAAAAATGCAGTTGGTATTTTGATAGGGATTGCATTAAATGTGTAGATTGCTTTGGGTAGTAGTATAGATGTTTTAACAATAATTTTTTTCTTCCAATCCATGAACATGGAATGTCTTTCCTTCTCTTTGTTTTGTCTTTGATTTCTTTCACCAGTGTTTTATAGTTTTCAGAGTACAGGTCTTTCACCTCTTTGGTTAGGTTTGTTCCTAGGTATCTTATGGTATTTGGTGAAATTCTAAATGAGATTGATTTCTTAATTTCTCTTTCTGCTGCTTCATTATTGGTATATAGAAATGCAATAGATTTCTGTACATTGATTTTGTATCCTGTGACTTTATTGAACTCACTTATCAGTTCTCACAGTTCTTTGATGGAGTGTTTCAGGTTTTCTATATATAGTATTATGTCATCTGCAAGTAGCGAAAATTTGACTTCTTCCTTACTGATTTGTATGCCTTTTATTTCCTTGTGTTTTCTGATTGCTGTGGCTAGAACTTCCAGTACTCTGTTAAATAACAGTGAGAGTGGACACACCTGTCTTGTTTCTGACCACAGAGGAAAAGCTCTTAGTTTTACCTATTGAGGATGATATTAGCTGTGGATTTTTCATAGATGGACTTTATTATATTAAGGTATGCTCCCTCTAAGCCTGCTTTATTGAGAGTTTTTATCAAGAATAGATGTACATTGCCAAATGACTTTTCTGCCTCTAATGAAAGGATCATATGATTCCTACCCTTTCTTTTATAAATATGATGTAGCATGTTGATTGACTTGGGAATATTGAACCACACTTGCAACCCAAGAATAACTCCCCCTTGATCACAGTGACTTATTTTTTATTGTATTGTTGAATATAATTTGCTAGCATTTTATTAAGAATTTTTGCATCTATGTTCATCAGGGCTATTAACTTGTAGTTCTGTTTTTTAGTGGTGTCTTAATCTGGTTTTGGTATCAGGGTAATGTTGGTCTCATAGAATGAATTTGGAATTTGCCTCCCATTTCTATTTGCTTTTTGAATAGTTTGAGAAGAATAGATATTAACTCTCCTTTAAACATTTGGTAGAATTCCCTTATGAAACTGTATGGCCCTGGACTTTTGTTTGTTGTGAGACTTTTATTACTGATTCAATTTCTTTACTGGCCATTGGCCTGTTCAAGTTTTCTATTTCTTCCCGTTTCAGTTTTGGCAGTTTAAATGTTTGCAAGAATTCATCCATATCTTCCAGGTTGTCTAATTTGTTGGTATATTGTTTGTCATAATAGTCTCTCATAATTTTTTGTAGTTCTGTGGTGTCAGCTGTTATTTCTTTTCTCTCATTTGTGATTTTTATCTATTTGAGTCCGTTCTCTTTCCTTTTTCATACATTTGGCTAGGGTTTTATCAATTTTATTAATTTTTTCAAATAACTAGCTCTAGTTTTGTTGATCTGTTCTATTTTTTTAGTTTCTATATCATTTATCTCTACTGCAATCTTTCTTATTTCCTTCCTTCTGCTGGCCTAATTTTCATTTGCTGTTCATTTTCTAGCTCCTTTAGGTATAAGAATAGGTTGCTTATTTGAGATTTTTCTTGCTTTTTGGAGTAAGCCTGTATTGCTATATACTTCCCTCATAGGACTGCTTTTATTGCATCCCAAATCTTTTGGACCACTGTGTTTTCATTTTCATTTGTTTCCATGTATTTTTTATTTCTTGCTTGATTTCCTGGTTGACTCATTCATTTTTTTATTAGCATGTTGTTTAGCCTCTATATATTCATGGTCTTTCCAGAATTTTTTGTTGTGGTTGACTTCTAGTTTTATAGTGTTGTGGTCAGAAAAGGCACATGGTATGTTCTCCATCTTATTGTATTTGTTGAGGACTGTTTTGTGACCTAATATGCAATCTATTCTGGCAAATGTCCTATGTGCACTTGAAAAGAATGTGTATTCTGCCGCTTTAGGATGGAATGTTCTGAATATATGTTACATTCATCTGGTCCAATGTGTCATTCAAACCCATTGTATTCTTCAAGATTTTCTATTTAGATGTTCTGTCCATCGATGTAAGTGTGGTGTTAAAATGCCCTACTATTAGTGTATTAAAACCAATGAGTTCCTTTATGTTGTTATTAATTGTTTTATTTATTTGGGCAAGCCCATGTTGGGTGCATAAATATTTACAATTGTTATATCTTCTTGTTGGATTGCCCCCTTTGTTATTATATAGTGTCTTTCTTTGTCTCTTGTTACATTCTTTGGTTTAAAGTATAGTTTATCTGATATAAATATTGCTACTCCAGCTTTCTTTTGAACTTCATTTGCATTTAAATATTTCTCCATCTCCTCATTTTCAATCTGCAGATGTTTATAGGTCTAAAATGAGTCTCTTCGCCTGAGTGGCTCAGTGGGTTAGGCCTCTGCTTTCGGCTCAGGTCATGATCTCAGGGTCCTGGGATCGAGCCCCGCATTGGGTTCTCTGCTCAGCAGGGAGTCTGCTTCCTCCTCTCTCTCTGACTGCCTCTCTGCCTACTCGTGATCTCTCTCTGTCAAATAAATAAATAAAATCTTTAAAAAAAATAAATAAAATAAAATAAAATAAAATGAGTCTCTTGTAGGCAGCATATAGATGAATCCCATTTTTTATCCATTCTGACACCCTATATCTTTTTTATTGGAGCATTTATTCAATTTACATTCAAAGTAACAATCAATATGTATTTATTGTCATTTTATTACTTGTTTTATGTTGTTTCTGGAGATTTTCTCTCTTATTTTCTTATCTTTGTGGACTTTTGGTCTCTCCTTCCCACTCAAAGAGTCTCCTTTAATATTTCTTGCAGTGTGGTTTAGTAGTCATGAACTCCTTTAGTTTTTGTTTGTCTGGGAAACTCTTTATATCTCCTTCTATTCTGAGTGGTAGCCTTGGTAGATTTTTTGCATTTAGTACTTTTGTCATATCATACCACTCCCTTCTGGCTTGCCAAGACTTTGTTGAAAAATCTCCAGCCAACCTTATGGATTTTCCCTTGAAAGTTAAGGACTTCTTTTGTCTTGCTGATTTAAAGATTTTTTTCTTTATTGCTATATTTTGCAAATTTAATTACAGCATGTCTTGTTCTTGGCCTGCTTTTGTTTGATTTTGATGGGAATTATCTATGTCTTCTGGATCTGGATCTCTGTTTTCTTCCCCAGATTAGGAAAGTTTTATCTTCAAATAAATTTTCTGCCCCCTTTTCTCTTTTCTTCACTGGGATTCCTATAATACAAACGTTATCACATTTGATCAATTCACTGAGTTCCCTAAGTATGTTCTTGTGTTGCATAATTCTTTCTCTCTTTTGTTCAGCTTCATTGCTTTCCATTACTTTGCATTTGTCTTCTAGGTCATTAATTCATTCCTCTGCTTCTTTCAAGCCTACTATTCATTGTATCAAGCCTATTTCTAATGTCATTTATTTCACTCTTTATCTGTGATCCATTCTTTTTTAAACTCTTTTATCTCAGTGGTAAGGGTCTCATTAACGTCTTCTATTCTTTTCTCAAACCCAGGGAGTATCTTTATTGTTGTTGCTTTGAATTCTCCACTGGGTATGTTACTTATATCTCTTTCCTTTAGATCTCTGGCTGTGGCCTTATCTTGTTCTTTCATTTGGGATAAATTCCTCCATCATTGCATTTGTTCAAGTCTCTGCCTTCTTCTATGTGTTAGAAAAAGCAGTTAAGTCTCCTTCTCCCTGGAGCTTCAGGGAGTCTCTGGTTTTGTGGTGCTTGCCTCCTGCTGTTGTCCTTTGACTGTTCTTTCAGGCCAGTCATCCACAGAAGCTTTCTTTGTCTACAGTGGGCAGGGTTTAGTCCTTAACCAGAATGTGGTGAGTTTTAACTAGGTGTGCTCTGGTCTGCCTGTGTAATGAGACCTGATATTAATTCTACTAAAACTGGGGCCCTGCAGAACTCTCTGGTTGGGAGATATGGTGTGGGCAGGGGTTTCTGCTGATCTTCTGGGGAAGGGGCCTGCAGCATGGGGACTGAGGCATACTTGACCAGGAAGGATGGTCCCACAAGAGTGCAGGAGCATGGGACGTGGTGCAAGCAGGTGAGGCAACCAGTGTCAAGGCATAGCTGCCCTCTGCAGGTGGCTCTGCATTTATTCTGAGAGGTGGGGGTAGTAAATGGCACTAGCCAGCAGCACCTTTCTCCCCAGAGAGGTATATCCATGAATGCTACTTCTCAAGGACGTGCTGTAAGAAGAGGGAATAATCTTCCCCCTGTGTGCTCCAGGTGTTCCACAGATCTCTCTTTCCATGGCTGTCTTCCCCTGGAGTGTTTGCCTGCCTTCTCTCCAAGAGCAGGGCTACACCCTCAGGGCTTTATCCCAACCAAGCCTGCTGACCTTTAGAACTCTAGTTTTCAAGACTCACTGGTTGCAATAACTCAGGAGATTCCGACCTTCTCATTTTCCAAGCAAATGGCTTTAGGAAAATGTTCTCTTTTTCTGTTCCCCACTATCGCCTTTCTCCACAACCATAGCTCCCTCCCCTTTGCAGCACATGTGATCCATTTCTCCCCAAAACCACATCTCCACACTTACTACCTTCCTTCATGTGGTCTCTTCTCTCCTTCATGTTGTGGAGTTTGTTCTGTTAGTCCTCAAGTTGATTTCCAAGGTATTCAAAATGATTTGATAGTTATATAGTTGTGTCTGAGGGATAAGACTAGCCTAGAGTCCTACTACTCTACTGCCATCTTCCTCTCACAAATTTTTTTCAACCTAATTACTTTAAAATTTGTTTACTACCCAAGAAGAAGAGCATTTTTGCCCACTCCATGGACCTTATACATCACCTAAGAGGTACTTCTACCCTAAGGGCCCAGGTTTCAGTCTTCAAAATTTGGGACATATTCTGGTTCTCATTATGGGACACCATTCAGTCTAGAAAAAGAAAGATGATGGAGGGACCATGCATTTTCTACCTATATGGAATCATTAAAATTAATTGCATTTATTTTAAAAATTATTTATTTGACAAACTTCCTTTATACGGGAGATAAAGGTAGGATGATGAAAAGTAGGAAAGTAGAGGGTCAAAGAAATCCAAAACATAAATTGTCAGTCTTTGAAGAAGTAAGTATATACAAACCTCAAACTCTCAAATTATTTTCCAACTCTTTAAATAGTAATTAGATTTATGAAAATCCAGTTTTTTTCCTTTATAACTCTTTCAATTGACTCTACATAAGTTAATTAATTCAATTTGTGATTTGTTTGATCATAGAAAGATCAGTTTAACAACAATTTATCATTTTCAAACCTTCCCAAGATGCCCTCTGGATAGATAAATTGGGAATTTACGATATGTATCATCTTTAATACAAATGCACTTTATAAGCTTCAGATGAATAAAAATATTCATAGTAAACCTCTATAGTTTTTCTGTCAAAAATTGTTTCAATAGTTTCAATAATGAGTGAAATATAAACTCATATATGGATTTTCTCTTTTTATGCATGATACATATTTTGTATCCACATTAAAATTGCTCCTTTAGGAAGAAAAATATACAATAGACTGGTATTCTGTCTTTGTACTTCTATGAGAAATCTTTCTCTACAACTATTCTCAGAGATTCTTGCCAGTATAAATATATGGTTTCAGGATATAGTGGAAAACTTAGAGTAAGTCAAAAATTTCTAGAACTTTTCTTTTTCATGGTTCCTACTTATGGTTTTGCATTAATAAACTCTGTCTTTGAAATTCCTGAGTGTATTATGAGTTTTACCCCTCCCAACCAGCTTAATGAGTTAATTTAAAATTTTCTCACCTCTTTGGCATAGTGGCCAGGATCCATAAATTTTGTGGTGATGTGATTTAATCCAATTAAAAGGTCCCTTTTTTCCTGCTGTGAGGTAAGCTGCACCTCTTTTTTGTTCCAGTTTTCTGGTATTCTTCCCAAAGGGTGCCAGCCCTAGATTAATTAACAACTTTGTAAACCCTTCCTCACTGAAGTGACTTCAGGACAACATGCTGAGTCTTTCTAAGGTCAGCAGACCAAGATTCCATTCTTTTTCTTTCATATTGGAGTTGTATATGTGTGTCTTTTTCCTCTCATTGGACATCATAAGTCTATACATAAAGATTATAAAAACATGTCATGAAACATCTCCCCTAATATGCCATTAAATTTATTCAATAATATTGTGAGGCATTTCTGGTTTATGATGATGAAGGGGGACCTTTCCAGGACCTTATCTTAGAGCAGTATTTTATCTAGATTAATTGGTTGAGTTGTAGCTTTGGTATGAAAACCTGTGAGCATTCAATGATTCACAGATGTGGATGTTAACTGTTCCATTTATTCTATCTGAATGGAAGATAGAGCTCTACAAAGCATGAGATTTGAAAACCTGATAGGTCTCTGTTCCTTAGAAAGGTATGATCATCCCTGTAGCGGTAACTCCTTAGACAAGGATGAAGACTTTCTCATGTCCTGTGAAAGGTGAGAATGCATTATAAAATTATCCTCTCCTCAGGGCATCTGGATGGCTCAGTTAGTTGAGCATCTGCCTTTGGTTCAGGTCATGATTCCAGGGTCCTGGGATCCCAGGATTGAGTACCACATCAGGCTCTCTGCTCAGCAGGGAGTCTGCTTCTCCCTCTCCCTCCAGCCCTCCCTCTGCTCGTGCTCTAGCATGCTCTCCCTCTTTCACTATTTCTCTCAAATAAATAAATAAAATCTTTTATGCACCATTTCAGAACCTGTGCATGTCTGAAGCATCAGCCCTTATGTGTGGAGTTAGAACAGAAGTTTTTTTTTTTTTTTTACCCAATTAGAAAGTGTTCTAATGCCCCCCCTTTCCTTGCATATTACCTGCTACTGTTATAACAGAAATCACATAGACACAGATGCACTGAAGCTTGGCCATAAAACATTCTCCTCCACAAGAAGCAGAAACTTAGATCCAGATATATAGGTAAGGGCCCTAGCATGCACATTAAGTGAAAGCCAGCTATATACTGGCTTTAAATTTCTTCACTGAATTCTGGGGAGAAGTGAGTCCAATATGTTAACAACCACTTGAGTTATTTAGAATTTCTCAGCGGGGGTGCTATTGGCATTTTGAATAGGACAATTCTGTAATATGAATCATCTGTGATCTAAATATTGCATGATATTTAGCATCCTTGGCAGTTGGGCAGTTAATGTCAGTACCACTCAAGTCATTGTGACATCCAAAAACTTCCTACGTTACCAATTGCCCTGGGGTTGGTGGGGGGGATGTATCACATCTAGTTGAAAATATTACCATCTACACAGTAACATTATTCATAATAGCCAAAAGGTGGAAGCAACCCAAATATCCATAGACAGATGAATGGATAAATAAAACATATTATATCCATACAATGAAATATTATTCATCCTTAACAAGGAAGGAGATACGCATAAAGGCTACAACATGGATGAAATTTGAGGACATTATGCTAAGTGAAATAAGCCAGTCACAAAAAGACAAATACTATGATTCCATTTATAGAATTATCTAGAGTAGTCAAACTCACAGGAACAAAAAGTATAATAATGGTTGTCAGGAGCTAGGGGAGAGGGAGAAGTGAAGATTTGTTGCTTAATGGGTATAGTGTTTCTGTTTTGCAAGAGGAAAATTTTTTGGAGATTAGTTGCATGATAACATGGAATATACTTAACACTACTGAACTTTATACTTAAAATGGTTAAAGTGGTAAAATATATGTTATATGTATTTTATCATTTTTTAAAAATGTTACTACCAATTTGAAATTTTAAGCAAACGTTATCTTAATGTATATAATATTATATAGCATTATGTAATGGGACATCCAAATAGTGAGTTTTTTTCAATAAATTATAACTTAAAAATTTGCAAGGGAAGGTAAATAATCATACTTTTCAAGACTTCAAGAAAGATTTCTTTTAAATATGTCCTTTACAATAATACCAGTTCTTTACTTCCTGGAATGGACTAGAGAAATATTCTATTGAAGTTCCAGGGATTTTTAATACAAGTTATTTCACAGAACTTTTGCCAAATAAATGTACCCAGGCCTAGCTCTGGAGAGACATGTGAAGTTGTGTTAAAGTTAAAATCTATTAACGTAACTTTCAGAACTTAAAAAATAACTATACAGGATTTTAGACTCTGAAAAATCTTGTATAATTTTTTTCATGTTTCCAATCTTATCACAATTATGTATGTACTTACAAGCTAGCTCTGCATGTATCATATTGCTTGTATAGAAACATGTTAAGGAGTGATATTTCATTAGGATGGAACATATTCCTCAATTCACCAAATCATGTCAAATCTTGAGTTTTCTACATGTCACATTAAGAAAGAAACAAAGAACACATTTAAAAGACAATAAATGAACCTGAATCAAGAGATTCAAATTTACTTAAGTAACACTAGGTTACATTAAAGTTTAAGCTATAAGTAAATTAAAGGCTAACCTAAGATGTCAGTGTCTGAGTGAGATAGAGCCAAGAGAGTTCCATAGTGTTCAATATTGAGATATGAATTTGGCCATAACATAGTACTAAAATGTGTACCACTTTTCTAAAAGAAAATTTTTTATTTTATATATCTGGTTCCTGTCCTTCACTGATGCATAGAATGTCCTTCTTCATGTCTCCCCAGTATATTTCCTTTATTACACTCCTCTCTTCATGGAGTAGTACAAAACTGTAGATGTAGGAGAGGAGAGTTGTGATCATAAATGTTATTTATAAGAAGTCATTAAATTAAGAACAGGAAGTCAATGTGGTGTCAAATAGCAAACAACTAGGGATTTAGGTAAAGAGATACTTTACTCAAAGAAGAAGATTTTTGCAATAAGAGGAGGGGAATTATTACAATAGGGAGAACACTGGCCCCATGGTTGGTAAGCATCTCAAAGGTCAGGCACATGGATTTTCTTTTGAGGGGTGGAGTAAACAAGAAAGAACCAGTCAGGGGGACTTGGGATAAGCAGGTGGAATGATAGGGCAGTTAAGCAGGAAATATTTTTCTTTGAGCTCAGCCAATTCTCTGGGAGGGACCACTAACAAAAGTGGGTTATGCATTCAATGTTTGCTTTAGCTCAAGGGTGGGCCAAAGTTCAGTGGTCTGGGGGAAGGAGAGAAGCCTAATAAGTTTGTTCATGTCAAGTCAGCAGGCATCTGTCCATCTGTAAGCTGTTACAGACAGTTCAGCTAATCATTTATGATACAAAGAATGGAAATTCAAAGGGTCTGTGTCTGGCCTTGTCAGAGGTAAACAAGGGGGTTCATCTGGGAGTCTTATCTCAGTCTTATACAAAAGGGTGGTTCTTTGCAGTAAGCTCTTTCCCAGAACACAGAAAAGTGACAGATAACTGTCACTGTTTTCTAGGAGTGCAGGGCTCAGGTAAAGCTCAACACTGTCAATAGGCACAATGGAAAGCATACAGATGCTCAAACAAAGCATCTGGCTTAAGTCTGAACTCTCCAACCTACTGGCAAATTTTTTTTAACAGTCTTTATGAGATCAACTGCAGCAGATATCATTAGTGCATTAAGCATAATACTTTATTCCTTTAAAATGTGCTTTATCCTCATTGAAGCTCCTTGCTGCCCTTCAATGAAATGGTCCATTCTACTTGTGTTACTCTTTACCATGGAGATTAAGTAGGCAAGAGTCTCTTCGCATTCACAGTTATGTTTCTGAAGTGTCAGCTGACAGTTTCTGCTAACTGGGGCTCACAGAAGCCCAGGCTGGTCTGGAATTAATAGTGTCATTTACGACATCACAGAGTGTTCACCTGCAGCTGAAACAGATCAATCTCAGGAATGTCAGTATCCTGCCCAGAATTTCTGTCATTGTCACTTGTCTTCGTCTTCCTCTTATTTAATACACTTTGGATGGTTTGACTCTGCCCAATCCCCTTGAAATCTTTGGACCTCAGTATCATTAAAGGTAACTGTACATGCTCAACTTGCTTACACAATGGTTGCAAGAATCAAATGAGAAGAATAGGAAATGCATTTTAATGATCTAAATATAATTGCTACTATGAAGTCATCTAGAGTCAGGCCATTTGAGGAACAACTGTTTCATGGTTATTATCTGTCCCTGAAAACATCAATTCCTATTTGTTCAAATTCTGTACTTCTGCCATGAAACCCAATTCAGACTTCATTATTACAGATACCCAATGTTTTGGGTCATAATTCTCAGCTGTTCACTGTGCAGTAAAACTCATATATAGGGCCATAGACACTGATAGGACTGGCTTTTCATATTCATCCATTTATTCAATTATCACACTTTCACTGGTTCTGGGAAGAAAGGGTCCTAGACACAATAGAAGAGAACTGAGCTCAGTGACTCACTGGTTGGGAAAGAAAGAGCAGTATTACACATTTCACGGTGGAGCCTCCCCATATTCTCACCCATGTGATTCAGTTATATGAAAATTTTGCAAAGTTTTTGTAACAAAACACAAAAATGGAAGCACTGTAATGATTTTAGAGGTTAAAATAAGGATACCATGATATCATTTGGGATAAAGTGGATATTTATCAAATTTTAAAATTGAAATTCATTTGTTTTCTCAGCAGAACTACCAAAGTTTCAATAATAAATATGTTCAAAATTCACTCCAGTGCTATAAAAGCTAGTATCTCAGTATATCTTGGGTAATTTGGGGCCCTGTTTTCTTTCCTGTAAGTAAGCACCAATAGGTTTCTTGAACTTACTACTGGCAGGGGCTGCATTTTACGGAAACCTGGCAGTGAAGGGTGGCAGAATATGCCACCCGAAAATACGTCACTTTGGCATATTGATTATTTTGAGCTAAAGACAACTGAGAAGAAGCACATTTAAGAAAATCTCTCTGCTTTCTTCCTATATGCATAAAAGCAGGACACAAATTCGTAAATGTGTCCTTCTTCTTCTGTATCAAGAAGGACAGAAGTTAATTATCAGAGATGACTTTAGACCTTGTTCGGCCCAGAGACAGCACTGAGGAACATGCATAACAAGCCTTGCTAAAACTAGCCATGACTCTGCTCATATATTTGCCTTCCTACAACTGGCCACTCTTAGAAGCTCAAAGTCATCTTCTTTTGTCTTGTCATTTCACCACAAAATTATTGGGCAAGTCCTATCCAAACATTCCTCTTTACCCAGCACAGTTTCTCTGATTCATATTACAATCACTTCCTTAAAAAATATTCCCACTCCCTTGCACTCCCTCACTCCCTTAATTATTCTCACTCAGCAAATCTCAAACATTCAACTACTTTAACCCAAGCATCTTAATGTTTCTGGGAAAAATAAAATCCACACAGTTTTGGCAACCATTTCTACTTCAAATTCCTAACAACAATCTGAGAAAGGGCACTGAGAGGAGGTACATTTTCCCACTTTGCAAAATGGCCAGATTATAGCTCTTTCTCTCTCTTCAAACCCCCTACTCTCACGTGCCACCCCATTCCCAGATCTTCAGGTTGCCTCCTATGTCATGAATAAAAGAGAAATAATCAGGCAGTAGCTCTTTCATTCTCTGAGTTGACCAACACCTCAGTGTCTCCACTCTTTATACAAGGTAGCAAGAGCTCTGCTCTCATCAAAAGCCATCACTTCCATTTGAGCACTGAATGACATCTCTTCCGCCTTCTCAAGGTCAATGCCTCCAAGGGCAATCCTATCAATGTAAACAACACTTAAGTAATTCCCTACTTATATAAGAAATAATTCCCTTTCCTATATCCTCCTCCAGCCACTTCTCCTCTGTTCTTCTTCACATAAAAACTTTTCTTTAAAAAAAAAAAAGATTACCTATTTATTTATTTATTTTTGAGAAAGAGGTAAGAGAGAGAGATCAGGGGAGGGCAGAGGGAGAGGGAGAGAGAATCTCAAGCAGACTCCCTGATGAGCGGTGAGCCCAATGCTGAGCTTGATCCCAGGATCCCGAGACCATGACATCAGCTGAAATCCAAAGTCGAAAACCTCACTGACTGAACCACCCAGGTGCCTCTCACATAAAAACTTTTCAAATGTGTTGTGGTTTTGGATTCCTACACTCAATTACCACCTATCTCACCGGCTCATCAAAACTACATCTGTCAAGGCTTCTAAGAGCTTCTATATTTCTTTATCCAAAGGTTCTCATCTTACCTAACTTCTTTATTCTGAACTCTGTCTACCTTCTTGACATAGGTCTATTCTTCTCAAAACATTTCCCTCTCTGGATTGCACAGTTTAGTTTTCTCTTACTGTTTACTCTTCAGCCTCTTTTTCTGTTTTCACCTCTTCCACATGATGGAATTGTCCAGTGATCACAGCCCTATCTATGCTCTCTTCCTAGACCAGTGGTTTTCCAGCCTGGCTGCTCTCTCCAATCACTTACAAATCTCTTTAAAAATATGGTACAGGGAATATCCCTTCAAAGATTCTAATTTAATTGGCTTGGGGTTCCAAGGTACAATCAGGATTGAGGAACATTGCCTTAGAAAATACTGAGGCCCGGGCGCCTGGGTGGCTCAGTGGGTTAAGCCGCTGCCTTCGGCTCAGGTCGTGATCTCAGGGTCCTGGGATCGAGTCCCGCATCAGGCTCTCTGCTCGGCAGGGAGCCTGCTTCCCTCTCTCTCTCTCTCTGCCTGCCTCTCCGTCTACTTGTGATCTCTCTCTGTCAAATAAATAAATAAAAAAAAAGAAAATACTGAGGCCCATAGCTTTAAGTACCAATTGTATGCTGATTATTCCAAATAGATATCACCAGCTCAGACCTTTTGTCCTGAGCTTTAGACTCATTCTACCTATATGATATCTACCTTCAGATTTCAAACATCTCAAAAAGAGTATATTCAAAATGGAATCTGATGTCCTACTTTCTTTCAGTCCTACACAGTCTAATCTGTCAAGTATTATTGACTTCTTAACCAAAATTTCTTGAATGTATCCTTTTCTCTCCCTTTCTGCCACCACTTCCCAAGTTCAAGCTGCCTTGATTTTATGCCTTGACTGACCACAATGCCTTCCAACTGTTCTTACTTCTATACCCCACTCCCCGTCCATTCTCCATACAGTAAGCAGACTTTGTTAATAATGTCAATCACATCATCTATTTCCTTTGCTTTAATGTCCTATAATTTCTTTGTGTTGCTTTTACAATAAAATACAAACCTCCTACCATGATTTATAAGACCCTATATGATCTCTCCCAAGGTCTCAAAGCAATTTTCATATGACATTTTCAATTACTCACTATATTCCAATCCAACTTACCACTTTCTCTTCTGCAAACACATCATTATCCTTCTTGCTTTAAGACCTTTGCACTTGCTGTTCCTTCTGTCTGTAATTTATCCCTTCCCATACCCTATACCTCATCTGTCTGTGAAGCAACATGTAATTTCCTCAAAAATAGTATAGTGGCTAAAAACACTCCCTCTGTGTCAAACTACATAGGTTCAAACACTATCTCCATTATTTCTTTTATTTTGTATTTTTAAATAAAGTTTGTAATCCAATGGAAACACAAAGCAAAACTGCGCTGAGGAAACCAGTTTCATAAATTAGTAAGTGTTAGGAACCTGGAGGGAGAGGTCAGGGTAACAGGAAGAGAAGGCAATCTTTTTGTGTGTGACACTTCCAAATTGTGGGGGCAGGGCCCATGCTGTAATGAAATGTACTTGTACAAATAAGTGACAATACAAAGTATGAGCATGAAAATAAAATTTTCTCTTGCCATTTGCAATGACGTGGAAGGAACTAGAGGATATTATGCTAAGTAAGATAGAAACAGAGAAGGAGGCAAACCATTAGAGACTCTTAGTTATAGGAAACAAACTGAGGGTTGCTGAAGGGGAGGTGGGTGGGAGGTTGGAGTAACTGGGTGATGGGCATTAAGGAGGGCACTTGATGTAATGAGCACTGGGAATTATGTGTAACTGATAAATCACTAAATTTTGCCCCTGAAACCAATAATACACTGTATGTTAACCAAATTAAATTTAAATTGAAAAAAATTTTATAAAGAAAATAAATTTTCTCTGAAAACACATTTTTTGGCACAGATTTTTAAAAAATGAATGTCAGGGGAATTTGATTTTTTTGTCAGTATTATACATATTTCTCTATATTATATATTTATATATACACATATCCCAGGTTCTGCACATTCCATCAAGAAGGAAAATCCTTCTGTTCGCTCTTCTTCAGTTGTAAACTATATATCCAGGCGAATCAAAGATGGTGGTGGCAAGCGAATTAAGAAAGTTGACACATCCAAATGAACAAGGAGAAGGGCGAGGTGGAGACAAAACAACCCAGTGAAATGTTCCCTGACCCCAAGATTTCAGCAGAAACCTGAAGTTCTGTTTTGGAGTCCTCGATGTGTTCAGGTACACCAAGACATCCAAAGTGTCATGGCCTGTCTTCACTGTGCAAAAGTCACTAATTTAGCCAGTGTTTCTTTTTTTTTTTAAGATTTTATTTATTTATTTGACAGAGAGAGATCACAAGTAGGCAGAGAGGCAGGCAGAGAGAGAGAGAGAGGGAAGCAGGCTCCCCGCTGAGCGGAGAGCCCGATGCGGGACTCGATCCCAGGACCCTGAGATCACGACCCGAGCCGAAGGCAGCGGCTTAACCACTGAGCCACACAGGCACCCTAGCCAGTGTTTCTTAATAGTGTAATCTTCAAAGACTAATGTAAACAATCTGTGTCTCAGTATCTGCCTATGTAAAATTAAGTTGACAACAGTATCTACATCATAAAGTTGTTAAAATAGCCTAATCTATGTGAATAGTCACCAGAGAAGGACTTGGTACATAACAAGTGTCCAATAAATGTTAACTATTATAATTCTCTATCCTATATAAAGTAGGGTACCTAATCTACCACCCTGTTTTTTGCCTTCAAAACACTTAACTCCTTTTTCCTGATAAATTTGTTAATTTTTATTTTATGTCTTCCCAAACCAAACCCACCACCACAACCCAGTTCCTGCTAGAATTTAAATTCCATGAAGGCGAGGGTCTTATCTGTCTTGGTCAGTATTGATTACACAGAACACAGAAAAAGACCTGTCACAGAGGATGCACTCAGTAAATAATTGCTAACTTAATGGTGATTGGCATAAATAGAACATATTTCAGTTAGTACAGACATTCTAAAGATCAAGAGAAATTCTGTGGGGGGTAAATCTGACTGTATACCTATTTCAAAAACAAGACTTTGCATAACTCAGAAGTGGAATATGGCATATAACCTCCATGGAAAAAATAAGTTTTTCAAAAATTTGTTATGCATTTTCCACAATCATAGTGAAACCAATTGCATTTTCAGAGGCACCATAACAAAATAAATTCAATTTGTTGTTATCAAATTGAAGTATCTTAATGTAATATTTTCATCTAAAAGTTATCAGATCAGTTCATTTTTGAATACAAATTAACTATATGTTCTGGATACCCGAGGCTCACATTTTCACAAATGAGTTCTCAAAAGACACCATATTCTTTTTTTTTTAAATTAAATTTAATTTTTTTCAGTGTTCCAAAATTCATTGTTTATTTCACTTTTTCAAGTTCAATAAAAATATGGAATAATGATTTGGGAGGAACCTATAGGGTTTTGTTTTTTACAAGGTAATAAAAGAGACATTTGTCCCTGAAATTCCCATCTGATTTTGCAGAATAGACTCAAACTAAATGATGAGGATATGGAGAAGAATATGGTGTCCTTTTTTTATGCACCACACCCATATGCACCACTCATCATTTAGTTTGAGTAGATTCTGCAAAATCAGATGGGAATTTCAGGGACAAATGTCTCTTCTATTACTTTGTAAAAAAACAAAACCCTATAGTTTCCTTCCAAATCGTCATTCTATTTTTTTATTGAACTTGAAAAAGTGAAATGAAACAATAAAATTTCTTTGTTGTAACACCAATCTTTCAAAACCTAGGCTTATAAATTGTCACCACACCTCAGCATTGAAACTAATGAATCTCTGCTCTTCTCAGTGCACTCATGGTATAATAATGTTGAATGGCCAAGGAGTCTTAATTGCTCATTTATTTGAAACACAATGGCTGTCTAAGAAAACCCCAAGTATAGCTAGGTTGATGCATGAATTTTCTGTTCCCATATTGTTTTCTTGGAGTCTCAGTGCTCTGGTAATTTCTGCCAACAGGAAAGCCCAAAAAGAATTTGAATCATACTGCAGATTTAATTTCATTTCAAGAACTTGTCATCTCACTAAAAACCATGCAGAACTATCTTAACATTAGTTCTATATTTTTAATGATCCATGAAAGGTGAATCATCCATCCTTGTACATGTATGAACTGAGTCTTTTATATCAAAAATGTTTTTAAGAACTTTTAAACCACCAGACTCTAACGCACTGCATTGATGACAATTGGGAAGAGACTTGTTCACACAGATTTGCGTATTAATTCTCCAATGGTAACAAGTAAATGTTATTTTAGAAGAACTCATTTAAACACTGTTTTGAGAAGAAAAAATAGCTCTTTAAAAAAAGAATTTATAATTAAGAGCCAAAATATCCATTGACTAATGAATGGCCAATGAAGAGGTGGTGTGTATACTATTACTCAGCTATAAAAATGAATGAAAACTTGCCATTTGCAATGACATGGATGGAGCTAGAGAATATTATGCTAAATAAAATAAGTCAGTCAGACAAAGACAAATACTATATGATCTCACGCATGTGTGGAATTTAAGAAACAAAACAAACGATCATAGGTGGGGAAAGAAACAGGCAAACCAAGAAACAGACTCTTAACTCTAAAGAACAAAATGATAGTTACCAGAAGGGAAGTGCATGGGGGAATGGGTGAAGAAGGTGTTGGGGATTAAGATGTGCACTTGTTTTGATGAGCACTGAGTGATATATCAAAGTGCTGAATCAGTGAATTGCACACCTGAAACTAGCATTGCATTGTATGTTAACCAACTGGAATTTAAATAAAAATTTTAACAAAATAAAAGCACTTATAGACAAAAAATATTTTATAATTTATATAAAAAATATTTACAGGGGAATGTATCATTCACCAGATTCTAAATAATAAGTTAACTAATGAGTTCCTCATCCATTTTGTCCATATACTATTTAGTAAATATATATTTGAATGTCAATATTAAAATATCATGATGTCAATTCATAGGAGGCTTTACCTATTTGTAGACTTGATGAAAAGATGCCAAAAGACACATCCTGCCTCCAAAAAATATCTCCTATTTCACTTCATCTCAAGCACAAATTACTCGTCAATTATTTGAGCACCTTCTCCAGAAGAACTTGGTTTACATCCACATTTTGCCTCCTAGAATCAAGACACGACTTATCACTACTTTAACAAAGGTATATTTCTCAGATTAGCTAATTTGGAATTCTTGGGAACCAACCCAGAAGTTCTAACACCAAAATAGAGAAGTTTCCATGCATTGTATGGACAGCATGTGGAAAGGTCCACTTGTTCCAGTTTCAAATATCAAGTTTAGATCCAGAAAAGAAAACAAAATGGAACAATCTAGTCCATGCTAATATCTATTGGATAGGTTTACAAGAGCCACTTCTGTGACCTAAGTGGAGAAGTCAGTTACCAGATAGGTAGTAGAAACAAAATGTGAGTATAGGAATGAGGAAACAAACAATATGGGGGGAAAGTTTGTGTTGGGGAAAGGAACAGAAAGAAACTAAAAATCTGAAAGAGTCAGAAGAGAGCTGTCTCTGTAGGAATCACCATGACAGTGAATTTTAACCATGCTAGTTTTTAATACTTACTTGGGCATGTGTCTCCTGCCAATGAGAAGAATTTAGACAGACAAAGCTATTCAGAGACTTTTGAAGGTTATGCTGAAATAGTGGTTTCTAACATTTAGACTATGGACTTCTGGGTGACATTATTTCTTCAATAATTGAATCCTAAAATCACCACTGTTATCAACTGGGGAGCCATGAACAACTCTGATATGAAGAACAAAAGTATGCACAATCAGAAAGTTCAGAAACAACTTCTATGCTGGACAGTCAGTCACTGGATGGGATTCTTATCAACACAAACATGACCTTTTTTTTTTCCATCCCTGAAATTCTATTCTCAAAATCCAAGCATGAAAATGGTACATGTCAAACACACAATACTAGACCATTTTTCTCTTAGGAGCAGGGAGAGGATTTGGCAAAAACAAAGGCTAGGTTGATGTGCTTGTGGATGCATTGTGGGCTAGGTGTTATAGATATTTGTCAAAGTTGAGTTAATGGCCGAAAGATACAATAATATCTACAAGAAAATCAGTGTATTTGCTTACAATGGCTAAAAATGGAACTATCTTTTTATCATGGGTTGAATTGTATATTCCTACAAAAAGATATGTGGAAAATAAACTAAGTGAATCAAGTCAGTCTGAGAAAGACAAATACCATATGATTTCACTCATATGTAGAATTTAAGAAGCAAGACAAATGAAAAAAGAAAAAAAAGAGACAAAAAAATCAGACTCTTAAATAAAAGAACTGGTGGTTGCCAGAGAGGAGGTAGGCAAGGTGATAGGGGAAATAGGTGAAGGGGATTGAGCATTCTTACTGTGTTGAGAACTGAGTAATGTACACACTGTGGAATCACTATAACACTGCTTGTTAATTTTACTGGAGCAAAAATAAAATTAAAAAAAGACAGCTGTGTGAAGACAGATACACAGGGAGAATTCCATGTGACAACAAAGGCAGATACTGGAATACTGCAAGCCAAGGAATGCCAAGAAATGCAAGCGACCACCAGAAGGTGGGAAGAGGCGAGCAAAGATCCCCCTCTACAGGTTCAGAAGCAGGATGGCCCTGATTTCAATTTGATTTCAGACTTGCAGTCTCCAGAATTGTGAGAAAATGAATGTACTGTATTCTAGGCCCATGTGTTGTACTCTGTTATGGCAGCCCTAATGCTGGGCTAACTAATGCACTCTCCTGTGCTACAGGAGAAGAAGGCTCCAAGTACCATAACATGTCTCCCAGACCCCCCACACAATGTAAGGCTCCTACAGAATGGAAAATTTAGGGAATTTACTTTCAAAAAATCATTATTTTCTTTTTTAAAATTTTTATTTAATTATTTGACAGAGGGAGAGAGAGATCACAAGTAGGCAGAGAGGCAGGCAGAGGGGGGGAAGCAGGCTTCCTGCTGAGCAGAGAGCCAGATGTGGGGCTCCATCCCAGGACCCTGAGATCATGACCTGAGCCGGAAGCAGAGGCTTAACCCACTGAGCCACCCAGGTGCCCCAATCATCATTATTTTCTAGATAGTCTCATCTTGCCTAACTTTTCTGCTCTCTCATGTTATGCTTTGAAAATTCCTCTCTACCTCTGGGTCCTGAACATGTGTTTTTTCTTCCATACTTTTCACCTTTGTGATATTAATCCCTCCAAGTGAAATCCCTCTGCACTCACCTGGGTCTCCCCTCCCCAGTTCTGACCCAAACGAATCTTCCTGTACGGCTCTTTTCTTCATATTATTTGTTGAATATATAAATGAATAAATTATATCAAATATATGAGACTTATATAGAGTCTTATAGTATACATAATCATGTGACCTAATGAGAAATAAGAAGGTAACTAAAACATTTACTTAGAATTTTTTTAAAGGAAAGGAAAAACTGAAATTAAACTGCTATCTGAAAGGTAAAGAAAAGGAAAACACTCCACTTGAAAATAAATGGGAGACATCAAAAGTTGTATAGGAGATTAGACATATATATAGATAGATATATAAAGTACAACTGTTTACATCTTTACATCCTTTCATTATTATTGAAGAAAGAAATTTTGAAGGAACTATTAATACTCATAGAAAGAAATTTAAAAGCAAAAGGAAACACAAGAAACTAGAAAAAAGAAATTAAGGTAGATAAAATTAGCTAAGAACTTAAATTAATTAAATACAAAAATCAAACAAAAGTTACGGGTAAAGAAATTTTTAAAAAAGTCTTTACAAAGACATCCAGACAAGGTGATTCTACAAATGGATTCTGAACTTGTCTTAAAAAATATTCTGATATTTGTGGGCACCTGGGTAGCTCAGTTGGTTAAGCATCTGCCTTTGGCTCAGGTCATGATCCCAGGGTCCTGGGATGGAGCCCTACATAGGGCTCCCTGTCAGTGGGGAGTCTGTTTCTCCCTTTGCCTCCCCCCGCAGCCCGTGCATGTGCTCTCGCCCTCACTCTCTCTCTCTAAAATAAATTAATAAAATCTTCCCAAAAATAAAATAAATGAGTATGTAAAAAGAATAATAAATTATGACCATATAGAGTTTATTCCAGTAATCCAGTAATTCTATGTATTTTTTTTTATTTCTCTGCTTTGTGATATGACTTAATTTTTGGAGAGGTAAATCTCATTTCCCTGATATTTTTTTTTCAAAATTACTTTGATTTTTCACAAACCTTTAAATTTGCACAAAGGATTAGAATCAATTTGTCATATTCCTCAAATTTTTCTACTTGGATTTTGAATGGCATTCCATAAAATGTAAATAATAATTCAGCTTTTACAATGCTGTTTTATCACTCATTTACCTAGTATATTTTTCCATTTATTCATACCTGCTTTTATATTCTATTTAGGAGAGATCTAAAATTTTCTCTATAAATGTGTTGTGAACTCTTGGTTAGATTAATTGCTAGTTACATGTTGAATCCTACTGCTAATGTATCCTAGTTTTGATTATATTTTCTAGTTGGATATTGCTGTTTTACAGGAATGCTTTATCCATACTATTTGAAAAAGGTGACAACTTTATATCTTTCAAATCTTTATGTGTATATGTGTATATATATATATATATAGAGAGAGAGAGAGAGAGAGAGAGACTGACTGTCTTACTCAGTTGGCCAGAAGCCAGTTATAAGTGATATCCTTCTCTTAATGACCTTTATAGAGAGGAGGATACCTCTTACCCTGATCCATTAAATGTAATAGTGGCTGTTGATTTTTTTGGGTTACTACCCACTGCTATTAGCCTATTAATTTTTAACTTTTTTATAAAAATGTATTGAATTTTTCAAATGTTTTACCTGTACATATTGAAAATTACATGCATTTTTTCCCTTTAGTTCAAAAGCTGTTTAATGCCTATGAGAGTTTTTTGACTTTGATTTATCTTTCATTGTAAATACAGTCTCTACTTAATTATGAGATAGGTTTTTTTTAAGGCACTGTTAGATTCAAATGCCAATATTTTGCTTAGGATATTTCCAAATATATTCAAAACTGAAATCAGCCAATAAGGTTTTTTTGTACTCTGTTTTTTTTCTTTTAATTTGGCAGTGTTTTTTCTTTCTCTGTATTATGTGAAATAAGATTATGTACTTCTTGAAAGTTTGAGAGAACTCATGGCTAAATTCATCTAAATTGGAGACTTCAGGGAAGAGGGATTGTGAGTGAAAATAAGGGTAGAAGGAGATAAATATTTTCAATTTCTTTATGGACTTTTGCTCCATGCATATTTTCTACATTTCATCAGACTTTCAAATATATTTGATTATGGTTGATTATAACATTTTAAAATGATTTCAATGTCTATTATATTTGCAGTCATTTTCCATTTTTATTCTACATTTGCTTATTTACATATTTGCTTATTTTTATT
This sequence comes from Lontra canadensis, assembly GCF_010015895.1. NCBI lineage: Eukaryota > Metazoa > Chordata > Mammalia > Carnivora > Mustelidae > Lontra > Lontra canadensis. Next base: position 835,514 of record NW_022631145.1, read on the forward strand.
CATGTCATTTAGGACTTGTCTACTTTTTAGTCTTTTCAGAGAGTCAGCCTTTGGGTTATTGTTTTCATTTTCACTAGTTTTTGTTCCTGAAGTTCATTCACTTCTGTCTTTATTTTTATTGTCTATTTTATTTCTATGTTTTATTTTTATCTTCTAGCTTCTTTAGTTAAATACTTAGCTAACCCATTAAAATTCTTTTGTTTACTGATACAAATTTTTAAATATATATATATGTATATACATATACATATATATATATTTAAAGAAGCTACATAACTTTGGTAAAGAAATATGTATATATATTTATAAATATAGAAATTATAAATATAAATATGTAAATATTTATAATAAACTAAATATATAAATATATAAACTTTATATATATATATTTCTTTACCAAAGTGGTTATGTAGTTTCTCTAAAAGATGACAAATTTACAGGCTGCAAAATTCTATGTACATATATTTCAGTTCAAGCTTAATAATGGTATTAGTCAATTAGCCTTTTGTTGCTTGTTTATTGCCTGCTTAATCTGTCTAATAGAAAAGTGTGTAGTAAAATTTATTAATTACAATAGGTGATTTCTGCATTTCTTTGCTTAGTTCAGTCATTTGTAGCTCTATACATTTTGACACTATTGTCAATGTAAAGATGTTCAAGACTGTTATATCTTTTTGAATTATGTTTCTTTTTACAAACATATAGAGTGCTCAATGTCAAGTCTCTGATTGTCTGAAATTAAAATTGCCTCCCTAGCTTGTCTTTCTTTATGTTAATCTGCTGTATCTTTTTCCTCCTGTCTTAGTTTAATAACAAGCTAGATCTGACCTTATGTACTGGTTTGCTCACCTTTTAATCCAAATTCAGAGTCTCTCTATCTGTACACAAATTTAATATATTTTTATTTGTATAATTTTTCATTATATTAGGATTCATTTCTGTACCTTACTTCATGCTTTTTTAAATTTTTTTTTATTTTCAGCATAACAGTATTCCTTGTTTTTGCACCACACCCAGT